>NC_091292.1:79287174-79907174 GCF_038502225.1 Cherax quadricarinatus | reverse complement strand
ATTGAGGCGGGTGTCGAGGTTTCTTGCTGTTTCACCTACATAAATCTTGTCGCAGCCTCCACAGGGTATAGTGTAAACCCCTGCATTGACTGGTTCGTGGTGTTTTGATTTTGTCCTGGTTAGATCCTTTATTGAAGTGCTGGAAGCGATGGCGACTCTGGTGTTAGCTTGTGAAAGTACTTTAGAAACGTTCAGTGCAACCTGGCTGTTGGGAAGAATTATAACTTTGTTGGGAGTGAAGTTGGTGCGTGGAGAATTAATGATCTGAAGAGCTCTTTTCTTGCAGTCTTTGATGAAAAGGAAGGAAAATGTAACTCAGTGAAGGTTTGGTGAATGTATGTACATTCCTCGTCAAGAAACTCAGAACTACAAATTCGGTATGCTCTTAGGAAAAACCCGATGATGATGCCTCTTTTGGTCTTGGTATCATGACTGGAATAGAAGTGTGTGAGATCATTTTTATTGGTAGGTTTCCGATAAACTTCAAATCTTAGGTTGTTGTCTACTTTGTGAATGAGGACGTCGAGGAAAGGTAGCTTGTCATTGGACTCTTCTTCTAGTGTAAACTGGATTGCCGGTTCAACTGCGTTGAGCCTTGCCTGAAGATCCCGTACATCAAAACGTTTGGGAGTTATTAAGAGGACGTCGTCCACGTAACGTAACCAAGTGACGCTTGAAGGGATCTAACCAGCACCACGAACCAGTCAATGCAGGAGTTTACACTATACCCTGTGGAGGCTGCGACAAGATTTATGTAGGTGAAACAGCAAGATACCTCGACACCCGCCTCAATGAACACATTTACGCATGTAGGAACAATAACTTGAACAATGCCTGTGTACAACACTGAAATTCCACCAATCATCTCATGAAATTCAGGGACGCCCAATTAGTGATCAAAGAAACTAATTTCCGCAGACGCAAGTGCCTCGAATCAGCAATAATCGTTGTTTTGAATACAATTAAACAAAACAAAGGCAGCTTCACCATCTCTGAAGTCTTAGCAAGAATCCTCTTGAAAACAGTAAACCCTGCCATCACATAGTCTCTCCTGTTAATACTACACAAAGCACATTACAGAGAGTGAACACTGAAACAGGCCTTCTCTATTCAGTCTATATTTGTCTAACCTATTTTTATGTTACCCAAGTAATAGCTTTTATATCCTTTTACTCATGTACGAGTTAATTGCTCTACCATATTGTATTACTACTACTACTACTACTACAACTTATGTCACTACTACTACTACTACTACTACCACTAGTATTGCACCTCACTCTGAGCCTATATATACCCTCTGTGTCCATGTACTGTTTGTAACGGCTTGACAAAGCTCCTGGAGAGCGAAACGTTCCCACAATAAAATGTCACATTAGTTGCACTTGTGTCCTTTTACTTTACATATTGTCGGTAATTCTACCAACATTATTACAGGTAATAATAAGTTCCCTTGAAGCATGAAAAACAAAGTCCACCCCTGACAGTGACATGATAAGATGAGATAACATCTGATAAGAGCTGACCTCTGATGAGCATACACGGGGTGGGGGAGGGTGCAGCAGATAAGAAAAGATTAGACGTGATATTTGATGAGCATCGCCCTCACTTTGTTTATGCTGGTACACAAACATGTCTGTCTGTCAAGCTCCCTGTCTATCTGTCTATCCGTCTAGCTCTCTGTCTCAGAGAGAGAGCCACAAGACTGCGTCATCACCTTAACTCATTTCTTCAAGCAGAGTTTAGCACTTTGGATTTTTTGGGTTATCCTAGGTAATTTACACTATGTATACTTGTATTTATGTGTACCTGTGAGACAGAGATAGACAGACAGATAGAAAGAGAGAGACAGATTAAAAGAGATACAGAGACAGATAGACAAAGACAGATAGAGACAGAGACAGATAGACAGACAGAGGTAGACAGAGATTTACCTGGAGTTTACCTGGAGAGAGTTCCGGGGGTCAATGCCCCCGCAGCCCGGTCTGTGACCAGGCCTCCTGGTGGATCAGAGCCTGATCAACCAGGCTGTTGCTGCTGGCTGCACACAAACCAACGTACGAGCCACAGCCCGGCTGGTCAGGAACCGACTTTAGGTGCTTGTCCAGTGCCAGCTTGAAGACTGCCAGGGGTCTGTTGGTAATCCCCCTTATGTATGCTGGGAGGCAGTTGAACAGTCTCGGGCCCCTGACACTTATTGTATGGTCTCTTAACGTGCTAGTGACACCCCTGCTTTTCATTGGGGGGATGTTGCATCGTCTGCCAAGTCTTTTGCTTTCGTAGTGAGTGATTTTCGTGTGCAAGTTCGGTACTAGTCCCTCTAGGATTTTCCAGGTGTATATAATCATGTATCTCTCCCGCCTGCGTTCCAGGGAATACAGGTTCAGGAACCTCAAGCGCTCCCAGTAATTGAGGTGTTTTATCTCCGTTATGCGTGCCGTGAAGGTTCTCTGTACATTTTCTAGGTCAGCAATTTCACCTGCCTTGAAAGGTGCTGTTAGTGTGCAGCAATATTCCAGCCTAGATAGAACAAGTGACCTGAAGAGTGTCATCATGGGCTTGGCCTCCCTAGTTTTGAAGGTTCTCATTATCCATCCTGTCATTTTTCTAGCAGATGCGATTGATACAATGTTATGGTCCTTGAAGGTGAGATCCTCCGACATGATCACTCCCAGGTCTTTGACGTTGGTGTTTCACTCTATTTTGTGGCCAGAATTTGTTTTGTACTCTGATGAAGATTTAATTTCCTCGTGTTTACCATATCTGAGTAATTGAAATTTCTCATCGTTGAACTTCATATTGTTTTCTGCAGCCCACTGAAAGATTCGGTTGATGTCCGCCTGGAGCCTTGCAATGTCTGCAATGGAAGACACTGTCATGCAGATTCGGGTGTCATCTGCAAAGGAAGACACGGTGCTGTGGCTGACATCCTTGTCTATGTCAGATATGAGGATGAGGAACAAGATGGGAGCGAGTACTGTGCCTTGTGGAACAGAGCTTTTCACCGTAGCTGCCTCGGACTTTACTCTGTTGACGACTACTCTCTGTGTTCTGTTAGTGAGGAAATTATAGATCCATCGACCGACTTTTCCTGTTATCCCTTTAGCACGCATTTTGTGCGCTATTACGCCATGGTCACACTTGTCGAAGGCTTTTGCAAAGTCTGTATATATTACATCTGCATTCTTTTTATCTTCTAGTGCATTTAGGACCTTGTCGTAGTGATCCAATAGTTGAGACAGACAGGAGCGACCTGTTCTAAACCCATGTTGCCCTGGGTTGTGTAACTGATGGGTTTCTAGATGGGTGGTGATCTTGCTTCTTAGGACCCTTTCAAAGATTTTTATGATATGGGATGTTAGTGCTATTGGTCTGTAGTTCTTTGCTGTTGCTTTACTGCCCCCTTTGTGGAGTGGGGCTATGTCTGTTGTTTTTAGTAACTGTGGGACGACCTCCGGGTCCATGCTCCCTCTCCATAGGATGGAAAAGGCTCGTGATAGGGGCTTCTTGCAGTTCTTGATGAACACGGAGTTCCATGAGTCTGGCCCTGGGGCAGAGTGCATGGGCATGTCATTTATCGCCTGTTCGAAGTCATTTGGCGTCAGGATAACATTGGATAGGTTTGTGTTAACCAAATTTTGTGGCTCTCATAAAAAATTCGTTTTGATCTTCGACTCTCAGTCTGGTTAGCAGCTTGCTAAAAACTGAGTCATATTGGGACTTGAGTAGCTCACTCATTTCCTTGCTGTCATCTGTGTAGGACCCATCTTGTTTAAGTAGGGGCCCAATACTGGATGTTGTTCTCGACTTTGATTTGGCATAGGAGAAGAAATACTTTGAGTTTCTTTCGATTTCACTTATGGCTTTTAGTTCTTCCCGCGATTCCTGACTCCTATAAGATTCCTTTAGCTTGAGTTCGATGATTGCTATTTCTCTGACCAGTGTCTCCCTACGCATTTCAGATATATTGACTTCTTTTAGCCGCTCTGTTATTTTTTTCCGTCGCCTGTAAAGGGAGCGCCTGTCTCTTTCTATTTTACATCTACTCCTCCTTTTTCTTAGAGGAATAAGCCTTGTGCATACATCGAGTGCCACCAAGTTAATCTGTTCTAGGCATACGTTGGGGTCTGTGTTGCTTAGTATATCTTCCCAGCTTATATCGGTTAGGACTTGGTTTACTTGGTCCCACTTTATGTTTTTGTTATTGAAGTTGAATTTGGTGAATGCTCCCTCGTGACTAATCTCATTATGTCGGTCTGGGGCTCCGCGCATACATGACTGAACCTCAATTATGTTGTGATCTGAGTATATTGTTTTTGATATGGTGACATTTCTTATCAGATCATCATTGTTAGTGAAGATGAGGTCTAGTGTATTCTCCAGTCTAGTAGGCTCTATTATTTGCTGGTTTAAATTGAATTTTGTGCAGAGATTTAAAAGCTCGTGTGAGTGTGAGTTTTCATCAGAGTTGCCTCCTGGTGTTATTACTGCAACAATATTATTTGCTATATTCCTCCATTTTAGGTGCCTTAAGTTGAAATCCCCCAGGAGCAAGATGTTGGGTGCAGGAGCTGGCAGATTTTCCAGACAGTGGTCAATTTTTAACAGCTGTTCCTGGAATTGCTGGGATGTTGCATCCGGAGGCTTGTAGACTACCACAATGACTAGGTTTTGGTTCTCGACCTTTACTGCTAAAACTTCCACTACATCATTTGAGGCATTTAGCAGTTCTGTGCAAACAAGTGACTCTGCAATGTACAGGCCACCCCCCCCCCCCCTTTTGCCTGTTCACTCTGTCACATCTGTATAGGTTGTAACCTGGGATCCATATTTCGTTGTCCAAGTGATCCTTTATGTGGGTCTCAGTGAAAGCCGCGAACATTGCCTTTACCTCTGCAAGCAGTCCACGGATGAAAGGTATTTTGTTGTTTGTTGCTGGCTTTAGACCCTGTATATTTGCAAAGAAGAATGTCGTCGGACTGGTGATATTGTTGGTACTGGGGGGGGATTTTTTTTCCGGCATTAGTATCTGTATCTGTTGGTTTGGAGCGGAGGCCATCGACTGTGGTTCCACTCCAGGAATGACTGGATTTGGTGTACGATTTCTGCCATTTCCAGAGATAAACAGACAGAGATAGACAGCACCCTAAACTTGGGGTTAACATCACTTTCCTCTTAAAAGAGGAGTGTTAATATGACATTACATCAGTGAATCCTTGGTGTTTGCCGCACTGTTTGCTCTAGCTGGCACTCAATTTAACTGGTGCTCCCACAAGGTACTAAGTGGTGCCAGATTTTTTTAATACCACGCACACTGAGTGTTAAGACCCATTCTATGCTGACAAGGCATCTCAGGCCAATTGTGCCAAATTTGAAGGCAGGAAAAATAAAACGTATATATACGTTTGGGGCGCTACGTGTAAGAACGTTTATATACGTTTGGACCGTTTAAGGGTTAAAAGAAAAAAAAATTGTGATCAGTACTTACTGAGATATAGAGGCATGAAGTTGACAGAGAGTGAACTGCTTACGCCAACACTGGCGACTGCCATTCACTCAGTAATATTATTTTTATTTTTATTCTATTATTTTTTTCTTTTCTAATATTTTATTTTTCAAGCAACTTTTGTGGCCTGTAAGATCAATATAATGCATAATGTATATACAGCATATCCACTCACTGCATGCAACACAATAACCGCACAAACATTACTATTATATTTACTTGGTTACATAAACCCATGCTGTCTTCCCCACCCACACCATCTTCCCCACCACCCATACCATCTTCCCCACCACCCACACCATCTTCCCCACACTGTCTTCCCACCACCCATGCTAGAAATAAGTCACTTTGACTTTTTTGGGTTATCCTAGGTTCTATACACTTGCTGCTATGTATGACAATCTATGTAACTGCAATCATGTATACCTGAATAAACTTACACACCATCTTCCCAACCACCCACAGTGTCTTCCCCACCCACACCATAATCCCCACCATCCATGCTGCCTTCCCCACCCACACCGTCTTCCCCACTACCCACACTGCCTTCCCCAACACCCACACTGTTTTCCTCATCACTCATGCTGGAAATAAGTCATTTTGACTTTTTTAAGAACACAAGAAAGGAGGGTCATTGCAGCAGGCCTGTTGGCCCATACTAGGCAGGTCCTTTACAATCCATCCCACTAACAAAACATTTGCCCAACCTAATTTTCAATGCTACCCAAGAAATAAGCTCTGATAACTCTATCCACTCATTTGCAAGTCCCACTCAATTCCAACCCCTCTCACTCATATATTTATTCAACCTAAATTTAAAACTACCCAAAGTCCTAGAATCAATAACCCAACTAGGTAGACTGTTCCACTCATCAACTACCCTATTTCCAAACCAATACTTTCCTATGTCCTTTCTAAATCTAAACTTGTCTAATTTAAATCCATTACTGCGAGTTCTCTCTTGGAGAGATATCCTCAAGACCTTATTAATATCCCCTTTATTAATACCCATCTTCCACTTATACACTTCGATCATGTCTCCCCTCATTCTTCGTCTAACAAGTGAATGTAATTTAAGGGTCTTCAATCTTTCTTCATAAGGAAGATTTCTAATGCTATGTATTAATTTAATCATTCTACGCTGAGTGTTTTCTAACGAATTTATGTCCATTCTGTAACATGGAGACCAGAACTGAGCTGCATAATCTAGGTGAGGCCTTACTAATGATGTATAAAGCTGCAGTATAACCTCTGAACTTTTGTTGCTTACACTTCTTGATATAAATCCCAATAATCTATTTGCCTTATTACATACGCTTAGACATTGCTGTCTTGGTTTATGGTTGCTGTTCACCATAACCTTCAAGTCCTTTTCGCAATCTGTATGGCTAAGTTCCACATTATTTAACTTATAAGTGCTAGGGTTATGGACACTCCTGAGCTTCAGAACCTTGCATTTATCTACACCAAACTGCATCTGCCACTTTTCTGACCAAGAATAGAGTTTGTCTAAATCCTCCTGAAGTTCCCTAACATCTACGTTAGAATCAATTATCCTACCTATCTTTGTGTCATAAGCGAATTTGCTCATATCACTAGTAATACCCTCATCAAAGTCACTGATATATATTATAAACAACAACGCGCCTAAGACCGATCCCTGTGGTACGCCACTTGTTACAGATCCCCACTCGGATTTAACCCCATTTAACCATACTCTCTGCTTCCTATTAGTGAGCCATGACTCGATCCATGACAGTGCTTTTCCCCCAATGCCATGAGCTGCCACTTTTTTTAACAGTCTCTGGTGCGGTACTCTATCAAAAGCCTTACTAAAATCTAAATAAACAATATCGAATTCTTTATCATGATCAACGGCCTCGAAAGCTTTACTGAAGAAGGTTAATAAATTAGTTAGGCAGGAACGTCCCCTCGTGAATCCATGCTGAGTATCATTAATCAAGCTGTGCTTATCAAGATGGCTTCTTATATTATCAGCAATAATTGACTCTAGTAATTTGCCTACAATTGAGGTTAGGCTTATTGGGCGGTAATTTGATGGTAACGACTTGTCCCCTGCTTTGAGGATAGGAATTACATTAGCCATCTTCCACATATCAGACACTACACCTGTTTGAAGAGAAATATTAAAAATATTAAAAATATTAGTTAACTGGTTTATCCTAGGTTCTCTACATACATAGCAGCATATGTGTAAAGTACCTAGGATAACCCAAAAAATTATACTCCATATAATCACCTCCATTCAACTGTCATCAGTAACTGCATGGCTATCATTATTCGGCTAACTATTCATTATTTGTTATTAATTAAACTACAGTATAAATAATGTCAATCCATTCATGACTGCATATTGGAATGGCCATTCGGACAGATACTGGATGGTGACATCATTTGTTTACTCTTGAACATGGCAAAGAATCAAACATTTCTGCTACTGCTAATCATAATAATAATAATAATAATAAATTAATAATTATAATAACCCATAATAATAATAATAATAATAATAATACAATAGAATTGAAGAAGGAAATTGTACAAAAATACGAGGGCTGAAGCTGTGGTGGAGGCAGTGGTTGAGGCATCATGAGTAAGTGTGGCTTTGTTTATGCTAGAGTGAGCATTAGCCTCCGTGCTCATCCAAACATTTCACAATAATTCATTGTGTTTGGTGCTTGTTGATTGAGTGTGACTGCTACATAATTAACCATGGGCCCAAAGAAACTTAATAGTGCCAGCTCTTTGGTAAAGAAATTGAGAAACACGATAGAATTGAAGAAAGAAATTGTACAAAAACCGAGGCAGTGTGCCACAGTGGTTGAGGCAGTGGTAGAGGCAGTGGTGGAGGCAGTGGTATTTAATAACATACATGTTATTAAACCATAACATGTATGTATATAGTACAATATTTTACAATGTTTTCATGTATTTTATGATTGTTCATGGTTCAATAGGTTATGGAAGCAGCATTGTATTATATTTCCCTACAATATATTAGGGCACCAAACATTCGCGATTTTTCAACATTCGCGAGGTTCTTGATCCCCTAACCAAGAGAGAACCTGCAGCAATAGATTCAAATTAGACAAATTTAGATTTAGAAAGGATACAGGAAAGTATTGGTTTGGAAACAGGGTAGTTGACGAGTGGAACAGTCTGCCTAGTAGGGTTATTGAGGCTAAAACCTTGGGCAGTTTCAAATTTAGGTTGGATAATTACATGAGTGAGAGGGGTTGGATTTGAGTGGGACTTGCACATGGGTAAATAGAATTATCAAAGCTTATTTCTTGGGAAGCATTGAAAATTGGGTTGGGCAAATATTTTGTTAGTGGGATGGATTGTGAAAGACCTAGTATGGGCCAACAGGGCTGCTGCAGTGTTCCTCCTTTCTCATGTTCTTAACCCTCGCGAATGTTGAGGGAGACCTGTATACCTGAATAAACTTACACACCGTCTTCCAAACCATCCACACTATCTTCCCCACCATCCATGCTGGCTTCCCCACCATCCAAGTTGCCTTTCCCAACACCCAAGCTGCTTTCCCTTTTCACTATCTGTATCTGGTATCCTGGGCACTACTTTCGGCCACAAACTCCTCAAAACCATGAAATTCATCTTCACTGACACTTCCATTTGTGTTAGAACTATCACTTGGGAAAAGAAGAGTCCCAAATTTGCGGGAGAGTCAGATATTTCTTAGCACTAGGCATGCTGAACAAGGACTACTTAAATGGCGTTCCCACAATGCACCACTGGTTCCCCAATTTTTTTTATATTTCGCACAATGACCACTCAGATACATTCTCTCACATGTAGGCCTACCAGCTTTCCCCTGCCAGATTTGAAGCCTGTAGAATTTTGGTGTAGTACTATGGC
This sequence comes from Cherax quadricarinatus, assembly GCF_038502225.1. Taxonomy (NCBI): domain Eukaryota; kingdom Metazoa; phylum Arthropoda; class Malacostraca; order Decapoda; family Parastacidae; genus Cherax; species Cherax quadricarinatus. Next base: position 79,897,768 of record NC_091292.1, on the reverse strand, counting down.
ACCAACACTGGCTCGTAAGCCATAGTACTACAGCACCAACAGTGAAAGGGTTAACTGTGTCCAATGTACTAGTACGACCTGAAGCACTTTCTTGACAGTTGCAATAGGACCCATGGATTTGCTCAATATCATGAACGTAGTTAAAACATTATACTGTAATCAATATATACTTACTCTCAATATCTGTAATCCTCTCAAATGTTAATCATTCCATTGTGTCCCCCTTAGGTTAATAATCAAAACTAATTAAAGCCATAATACAGTGATACCCTGATTAACAGGTTTAATTTGTTCTGTGACCGAGCTCGTAACTCAATTTGCTCGTATATCAAATAAATTTTCCTCATTGAAATTAACTGAAATGCCAATAATCTGCTCCAGTGGAATTCCTGGCTCTTGGGAGGCAGGAGAAAATACTTCAATATAACACTAACATCAACTCTACAGCTAATATGACATAATATGACATAATAAACAATATAAATAGCATAGAAACATGATATATACTCTAGAATGAATAAAATATGTCATTATGTGACAAGTGGTGGCGGCCACTCCCGAGATAAAAATAATTATAGCTCTGACCATATCTTCCCATTTTTGCCCTTCTGAGGTCTTATTATATGAGAAAATAAAGCATTTGTGAGGCTAATTGCAATAGATCACTAGTTTCTTAAGGAAAACAGTAAAACAAAAGTGTTTTTCTCATGTTTTTCTATGATTTCATGCTTTAATTCAATGGACATCATCCTCTACTTCTCAGCACTGTCCTTTGCACTTACTTTCTTAGGACCCATTGTTAGAAAAAAGAAATTTGGCAAAATAACTGCACAAAATGCTGGGATGCTGAGCAGATGTTGTGACGTTCGCTGCACCAACTAGTGGCGGTATATTTAAAGCTTGCTTGTAACTCAGATTTTGGCTTGCAACTCAAAGCAAAAAATTGACCAAGCGATGGCTCATAAGTTGGAAAACTCATATGTTGGGGCACTCGTAAGTCAAGGTACCACTGTAGCATGAACTAATAGACTAGTCAGTTTTCTTGTATTCATTGTAACTCACCTAATGACCATATGTACAATTACTGCACTGTTATTGCCTTATTAATCTTAAGTCTTCCCAAAATGCTCTACATATAAAGGGGCTTTAGCATGTACACCCAATTGTTATACTCCTTTGTACAAACATGTATCATGCTGAAATAAAATTATGATTATTAATATTATTAACCTTTTCAGGGTCCGTCCCGTAGATCTACGGCTTTACGTTCAGGGTCCAAACCGTAGATCTACGTCATGAGCTCAGCTCACTCTGATAAACTGTGAGTGGTACATTTGGGCCTAGATATGAGAGAATACATCTATGTGGTATGTGTGCACCACATAAAACAGATCCTGCAGCACACTGTGTATAATGAGAGAAAAAAAACTGAAATCATGATTTTTCGATTAAAACAGCGACTTTGCAGTGTTTTTCGTATGTTTTTATAGTTGTATTTGCGATTTCTTGGTCTCATTTGATAGAATGGAAGATATATTACAGAAATAGAGATGATTTTAATTGGTTTTAGCACTGGAAATGGCTTGAAACTGAGCTCAAAGTAGCAGAAATGTTAAATTTTTGCCGATATTCAAGAGTAAACAAACGACCTCACACGTCTAATACACGCCAGCTGGTGGGTCTAATATGCATTCACAAATATGGTGATGATATTTATACAATTATTACAGTATTGCATAACAGTAAATCTTCTATTTTTTGGTGTGAATAAAAAATCAAAATGGAGTTTATTTGTAAAGCCTCAAAATGTAACTAATGAACAGAGGAAATGTTAGTTTAGTTCCAGGAATACCTACATTGTTTATTCTGGACCCTATTTTGAAATTGGAATATTTTGAACTTTGTGTTAAATTGGCAAAATTAACAATTTCCGATCACTTTAATTTGTAGTTGAAACAGTTGACTGGGCGATTTCTTGTGCTGAATCGATAGAAGTAATACTAGTGAAATAGCTAAGAATTTGGTTGACTGGAATAATGTAATTGGCCTAAAATGGGAGTCAAAGTCGGCAAAATCGCCGATTCGTAAATATCGCTGACACATCAAAATTCGCGAGATCATAATTTCGTCAATTTTCCATCAAATTTCGTACGTTTTGTTTTATTACCTTCACAAAAAGATTCTCTACCATTTCATAAGAAAAAATAACAAATTTTTTTTTTTTTAAATTCTTGGACACTGGGGCACCACTTCAGATTTGGGCCTTGGACCCTGAAGGGGTTAAGCAAGTAATGTCTATGTATCCAATATACTAATATGAACAATTTTTCTAGGCCTCAAATTTGCTTCTTGCCACCATTTTAGGCCTCAGATGTATTGTTTGGGTTGCTAGCTACCTCATGCTTCCTAAGAAAAAATCCAGGCAGCATAGGTATGTGCAAGGCATTGTGCACTGTGGATAATTTCACCTGTTAAACATAGGCTCACAATCTCAGGCCAACATACCAACCTTATTTGCAGACACCAGTGACATTGAGGAGTATGATAATGGAGGATATTTTTTCAACTCTGAAGGGGACAGCAATCATATTACAATGAGGAATTAAAGATGTGCTAGTTCAACAAAAGAAATAGCAGTGCCATCAACCTCTGGTCCTGCTACACAACAAAGGAGATGTCAAAGGCATCTTCTTTGTTGTGTAGCAGGAGTGATGTGAGTGATGGCAGTGAAGACAAGTACATGTACAAGGAGGAGGGTGCCAAATAAAGTGAGAGTGATGCAGAATATTCGCTCATGAAATGAACACTAGTGCAGCGTATATGTACTAGGTCTGGTTCTTGGTCATATGCTGTTACAATATTCTATGGTAACACATATAGACAGGATGATGATGTTGCAGGGCATAGTGATAGTGACTGTGATTCTGATGGTCCCTTCATTGATATCAGAAAAACACATGCAACACCAACACCAGCTGTGACATTAGCCATGAGAGCACCAACAGCAGTGACAATGCCACCAGCCATGCCAACACCAACAGCAGTAACAACATCACCAGCCATGACAACATAAGCCATGACAACAGAACAAGCTGTGATGAAAATGAGGAAGATGTAGCAGAAAGTCTCTCTATTGATAGGTTTACTAAGTGTATTCTACCCTAACCACCCTGTAATCTGGCAAACTCACTAATCCGGCACACACTAGGTCCCAATGATGCTGGATTAGTGATGGCCAACCTGTATTAATTTTAACCCTTTCAGGGTCCGTCCCGTAGATCTACGGCTTTACGTTCAGGGTCCAAACCGTAGATCTATGCCAAAATTCTAGTGCCGTCAAATTTAGCACGAGAAGGCTGGTAGGCCTACATCTAAGAGAATGGGTCTGGGTGGTCAGTGTGCACACCATAGAAAAAATCTGGACGCCCGCATGGCATTGTGGGAACACTGGCAAAGTAGCTTTGTTCATAGTGCCTGGCAGCAAGGAAGCTCTCACTCCCCACTCACTCTCTGGGTGAATTCTGACTCTCCTCTTCACAACTTACAGTTCTAAGACTGATGGAAGTGGAGCTGAAGACGAATTCTATGGTTTTGAACCATATGGTACCATTGTGCCATAAGGTACAATGGTGCCATGTCATACAATGGTATCATGGTACAATGGTATATGGTACAATGGTATCATATGGTACAATGTACCATATAATACATTGTACCATATGGTACATTATACCATATGGCACAGGGACCCTAATGGAAATAAGTCTGTTTGGCTTTTTTGGGTTATCCTAGGTTCTCCAAACATATGCTGCTAAGTATGATATTCTATGTAACTTTATTTGTGTATAACTAAATAAACTTACTTATGATGCCACATGCACTTGATTAAGTTTATTCAGGTGTACAGAAATACAATTACATAGATTATCATACATAGCAGCATATGTATAAAATCCCAGGATAACCCAAAAAAGTCAGAGTGGCTTATTTCCATAGTTATCCCTGTATCTGTACCATATGGTGTCCTGTACTGTATGGTACCCTGTACCATATGGTACCCTGTGCCATATGGTACCCTGTACCATATGGTACCCTGTACCATATGGTACCCTGTACCATATGGTACCCTGCACCATATGTTATCCTGTATTACATGGTACCCTATACCATATAGTACAATGTACCATATGGTACCCTGTAACGTATGATACCGTGTACCATATGGTCAATAGGTGTTGGTGGCATGAGACACCAGCCAAGACTTGAGTGAGTGGTGACACAAGCTAGCTACTGACTCCGCAGTTTCCGAGACAAAGTGCTTTGTCATCCACCTCAAGGAACACGTCAAGTTCCTGTACACTTGTAAATATATAATAGAACATTACTAATATACAACATTTTTGCATATTTTTGTTGTAAACAACTATTGTAACCAAAATAATAATGAAAATATTAGTGTGTTTATTGTGTTGAATACAACAGTACCATATGGCACAATGAACCATATGGTATCATTGTACTATATGGTACAATGTACCATATGGTACCATTGCATTATATGGTACCATATGGTACCATAAGGTACCATTGCACCATATGTTACCATTGTATCATATGGTACCATTGTACCAAATGGTGCCATGGTACCATTGAATCATATAGTACCATTGTATCATGTGCCATTGTGCCATATTGTACCATATGGTACCATTGTATCATATGGTGCCATTGTACCATATGGTACAATTGCACCCTATGGCATCATTGTACCATATTGTACTATATGGTACCATTGTATTCAACACAATAACCGCACTAATATTTTCATAATTTTGTTTACAATAAACTTGTAAACAAGTTTTTAAGCAATACAATGATAAATTAGTGCAGTTATTGCGTGGAATACAATGAGTGTACACTTATACAATATACATTATACTGGTCTCACAGGCCACAAATGTTATTAGAAAAAGAAAAAAATTAGAAAAAAACAAAAAAGTATAAAAAACATAAAATAAAAAAATGGGATTTTGCGGAAGTCACTGATGTTGCCGTCACCCAGTCATTTTGGGTCAACTTCCCGCCGCTGTATCTCGGTAAGTACTGACCAGAAAAAAAAAAATTTGTCTTATTACCTTCACAAAAATTTACTCTTTAATGCTGTAAGAAAAAATATTTTTTTTTTTTTCAAAATTTCTTGGACACTGGAGCACCACTTCAGATTTTGGCCTTGGACCCTGAAGGGGTTAATTACCAACAGACTATTAATTTTAATTATAACTTCCAGTACAGATCAATATAATTGTGTTCAGTATTAATACAACAGTTCAATATTAAATCACAATACTGTACCATATTAAGAGCTAACAGTATCTCTTAAAAATTTTTTTTTTGTTTTTTTTTTGCTTTAAAAGCTACTTGAAACAATCCTTAGCTAGATAAGTTTAGTGTCATAATATTAAGGCCAACATAATACTTTACTCAAAAGTCTAGTTGTAGAATCACACACCATCATGTGATTGCAAGCATTGATCCTGATATCAACCTTTTATTAAATGACTTACATGCATCAAACAGCAACTGTAATTATTATACATCAGACCAAGCAAAGACATTACTCAGAACCAACAATAATATAACTATCTTTAATTACAATGTCAGATCTTTGAGCAAACATTATGATGACCTCACAGCATTTCTCAATTCCCTGCATACCAGTATGACAATATCACACTCACTGAAACCTGGCTAAAGCCCGGTACTTCAGATGTCTATGCCATTCCTGGTTACCAAGCCATACACAAATGTAGGACAGACCAGCAAGAGGGTGGAACAGTTATATACTACTCAGATCAACTTGAATGTATCAAAAATTCTTGCACAAGGGACAAACATGGAGAATATATAATAGCTAAATTTAAATCAAACGACTTGGAAAAAACCCTTACAGTCATAAACATCTACAGAGTACCACAGTCATAGGAAGCATGATAACTGATGCACACATGAATAAAGACCACTTACTGCTCACAGGAGATTTTAACATAAATCTCCTACATGACCAGGACCCACAAGTAACTGAATTAGCAAACACTATGAGCAACTACTTGTTGCTACCAACAATAACAAAACCCACAAGAATCTCCGAGACCAGTGTCTCCTTATTAAACCATATCTGGACTAACACCATATCCCCTTTAAAATCAGGCATAATCACAGACAATACCACAGACCACTACTCTACCTTTCTCATAACCAACCTAGGTAAATTGCTACAAGACGCTACTAAAGTTACCTTCAGGCTACATAATGAGACATCAGTTAATAACTTTATAACAGCTATGATTAACATTGACTGGAATAATGAGCTAGAAACATATACAGATACTGATGAATGTATTAATAATTTTCTAAAAATAACCTGTTACCTCTATAACAAGCATTGCCCCCCAAAAACTAAACAGATCACAGCTACGAGATTAAACAGTCCCTGGCTAACAGCCAGCCTCCTTAACCCTTAAACTGTCCAAACGTAGTTCTATGTTTTTTCAACATTTGAAAGTATGTAAAAAAAAGTAGATCTTTTTTTTTTTACATTTGAAAACGTGTAAAAAAAACTTTGATCTACATTTTTTTTTTTGTTTTTGCCCCGCATATGCCAGTTGTGGAATCCATTGTGCCTACTTCAAAAATTAAGGAAATGTGTGCACAGTGGGTTGAACTGCAAACCTTTATGGATGAAAATCACCCTGACACAGCTGTTGCAAGGCGTGCTGGTGACTATTTCAATGACAATGTTATGGCCCATTTTAGACAAATCGTAAAGGAACGGGAGGTACAGAGCTCTATGGACAGAAAGAAGTCCAGTGACTCTGAAGCTGGTCCTAGTGGCATTAAAAGAAGAAGGGAAGTAACCCCGGAAAAGGACTTGCCTCCTCAAGTGTTTATGGAAGGGGATTCCCCTTCTAAACACTAACACTCTCTCTCCCCTCCTCCCATCCCATCAATCATCACCAGATCTTCAATAAAAGTAAGTGTCATGTAATTGTGCATGCCTTTTTCAGTTTGTGTGTACTAAAATTAACATTTTTTTGTGGTAAAAAAATTTTTTTTTCATACTTTTGGGTGTCTTGCACGGATTAATTTTATTTCCATTATTTCTTATATTTGAAAATATGTAAAAAAAACGTAGATCTACTTTTGGAGCACTACGCATGTGAACATAGATCTGTTTGGACAGTTTAAGGGTTAAATCCATAAACACAAAGCACCTATATTAACCCTTTGACTGTTTTGGTCGTATATATACGTCTTACGAGCCAGTGTTTCAGACATATATATACTCAATAATTCTAGCGGCTTCAAATCAAGCGGAAGAAAGCTGGTAGGCCCACATATGAGAGAATGGGTCTGTATGGTCAGTGTGCACCACATAAAAAAAATCCTGCAGCACACAGTGCGTAATGAGAAAAAAAAAACTGATCGTTTTTTTGGATTAAAACGCGGACTTTGAGGTGTATTTTCGTATAGTATTTATCGATGTATTTGCGTTTTCATGGTCTTAGGTGATAAAATGGAAAACATATTACAGAAATAGAGATGATTTTCATTACTTTGATGATGAAAACGTCCTTGAAACTGAGCTCAAAGTAGCAGAAATGTTCGATTTTTACCAATGTTCAGGAGTAAACAAATCACACCACACGTCCAATACACGTCAACTGGGGAGTCTAATATTCTTTCACTAGTGCACTGATATTATTTATACCATTTTTACAATAATGCAGTAGTCTGCATAACAGTAAATTTTGTATTTTTTTGTATGAATAAAAAATCAAAATAGAACAATAATAATATAAGAGGGGCCTAGAGATGTGACTAATGAACAGAGCATATGTTATTTTAGTGCCAAGAATGTCTACCTTGTTTATTCTGGACCCTATTTTGAAATTGGCATCTTTTTTAGTTTGCATGAAATTGGCCAAATTGCCAATTTCTGACCACAATATTGGGTAGTCCAAATTGGTAAATGGGAGGTTTCTTGTACTCAGCTGATAGATAAAATGGAGTTCTAAAGAAATAGCTATGAGTTTGGTCAACTGGAACAATGGAATTGGCTGAAAATAGGGCTCAAAGTCGGCGAAATCGCCGATACGCATATGTCGCCAAGACCGATAACTTCACGGGAGCGTAATTCCATGAGTTTTCGACCAAATTTCAAACTTTTGGTGTCATTACCATCGGGAAAAGATTCTCTATCATTTCATAAGAAAAAATAATTTTTTTTTATTTTTAAATTTAGAGACATAGAATGACAGTTTCAGAAAGGGGCCTGAAACAGTCAAAGGGTTAAAAACAGTATAGAATGGGCCAAATAACCAGAGACCATTCTAAACATTACTCGTCAGTCCTTACCAGCCTGATACGAAGGTCAAAAAAATTGTATTATGATCACATTACATAAAAGGTGATATGAAAAAGAACTGGAAAACCCTATCTGAAATTTTAGGAACTAAAAAGATATCAAAAACAAAACACTCAAATTAACAAAATCAGATGAACCCCTACTCCCACCAACTGAAATAGCAAATAGACTGAATGTTTTCTTCTCCACCATAGGAAAGAATCTAATGAGCAAAATCCCAAGCTCAAACATCTATCCATCAGACTAAATCACGGGTACCTACCCAAATACACTATTCCTAGCTCCAACCACTCCAACAAAAGTCTCGGTAATCATCAATACCCATAAAACAAGGCTTCTCAAGTACTGTCACCAAGTACTCCACCTTGCCATCAGTTTTCAAAATAGCAAGGGTCACTCTGATTTGCAAAAGAGGAGATCAAACAGACTTGAATAACTATAGACCAATATCTAACTTACCTCTGCTCTCTAAAATCTTTGAAAAACTAATTAATAGGCAGATCTATTCCTGTCTCATCTCTCAAGACATACTCAACCCCTATCAGTTTGGATTCAGGGCTAATAAAAGCACAAATGAAGCTATTATACACATGATAGAACTAATATACGCTGCTCTCGAGAAGAAAGAAGTCCTGTTGGGAATCTTTATTGATTTACGTAAAGCCTTTGATGCAGATGACCATGATCTGCTGCACATTAAATTAACATACTATGGTATAAGAGGGCACTCCCTCAACTACCTAAAGTCATACCTTAGTAACAGAATCCAATATGTGTACACAAATGGAGCTAACTCTTCCACACAACCAGTTACAGTTGGGGTCCCACAAGGAAGTGTCCTTGGCCCCCTCCTCTTTCTCATTTACATCAGTGACCTACTGAATGCATCTCAACTACTCAAACCCATATTATTTGCCGATGACACAACATACATCTTCTCTCATCCAAACCCAGTCATACTGGCCAACACTGTTAATGCTGAATTGCAGAAAATATCTACCTGGATGATGACTAACAAGCTTACATTCAATACTGGCAAAACCTATTTCATTCAGTTTGGTAAGAGAGCCACAATTGTTCCACTTAACATAGTGCTAAATGGATCACCCATCACAAGATACAAAGAAAAAAAATTCTTAGGAATCCACCTTGACAGTAGCCTTAAATTCCAGACCCATATACAATAAATCTCCAAGAAAATTTCTAAGACAGTAGGCATACTATCAAAGATACAGTACTATGTTCTACAATCAGCTCTCCTTGCACTGTATTACTCACTCACATATCCTTATTTCACCTATGGAATTTGTGCCTAAAACCACTAATAACCCAACAAAAGGCTGCAGTCAGAATGATAAATTCCCACTCCAGACAGCATACTCCACCAATATTCAAAGGTCTAAAACTACTCACCGTAAAGAACATCCATACTTATTCTTGCGGCTACTACATACATAGAACACTACACTCACACATAAATCCTTCACTCAAACTTCTCCTCACCAACCTAAGATGCACAACCATAACACAAGACACAGATCACTTTTCGATGTTCCCCGTGTCCACATCACACTATGTAAGAACTGTATGTACATAAAGGGCCCCAAAATTTGGAACTCATTAACAGTAAATACTAAAGTAACCCAATCTGAACATCAATTTAAAACTCTTCTCAATAACCATCTACTCACCCTAAACTAAATGTACAATACTCAATACTTAAATTTACCAAAAAACCTCCCAATTACCTAAATCTTAACATTTCAAAATTTAAATACCCAAAGTTCATACACAACTTAATACTTACCTGAAGAATAAATACCTGCACAAAACTATACTGCCTTACACCATTTTGTAGCATTCTCATACTGTAAACTACTTTCACCAACACTCAATATTATATTCCAATAAAATAACTTAAATATTTACTACTGATATACACAACCTACAAAATACTTTCAAATTGTCCCAATGTAATATCCCCAGATTATAACTTGACTGTAACTTACTATGATCAATTTCTCTAGTATTTAGTAGTCTGTAAGCCATTAATTTAGTCTGCTCATAATGCCATGGCATGATAGTGGCTCTCTTTGCACTGTAACTCATTACTGTAACTACAGAATCTCAATGTAAACTTGCAAAGAAATAAAAATGGTATTGTACTGTATTGTATATTAAACAACCATAGTGACATTACACATCCCTGTCTAAAACCTACTTTGACTTTATATTTTCCTATCAAAATACTAAGAGAAATGAATCACTCACTCCATCCAGTAGCTCCAGTGCCATAGAAGCAATCTCTCCAGCGTGTCTTCCCATATTAAGCTTGGGAAGGCCTGATACAACCATATATGCATCACCAATGGTCTCCACTTTGTAAACATCATAGCCACGGATGATCTTGTCAAACAGTGTGTACAAGTCATTCAGGAATCTTACCACCTATTAAATACAATGTCATGTGTAAGTACTTGAGTGAAAATAAACGGAAATGCAGGACATCCAATAAAATAAGGTATTACACATTATAATTAAAAACATTATTGTGGGATATGTAGAGAAAGTGGAGCAAGTCACAAAAACAATTATAAACCAAATGAGAGGGAAAATATAATGAATATTATAGTTCTAAAAGGGCATACCCAAAATACCCAGGGGCTTTCAATGTATAGTATTAAATATAATCCAGTTTTGTAAAATCTATGTACTGTATCATGTAGAAATAAAGTACATATTTTCTGGCATATAAGGCATGCTTCTTCTCCCCCCTCTCCCCCCAAAAAAAATCAGATGATCACCCTGGGGACATTATATGCTCTAGGTGAGAAACAAGGGTAGACTTCAGGTTACTGACTAGTAGTACTTTTAAACTACTAGACTCCCAACAACCCTTCTCTACAAAACTGTTTCCCAGATTACTTTAGTGATTAGTAACTACTATAATAATTTACATATTACCAGTACATAATAAGCAAACCAGCTTCAGCAGTTGTAAATAATTATAAGGTAGCCATCTGTGAATGACAAATAGCCATGTTTGTTTTGGTGGTCGGTGGCAGTGAAGCAGATGACAGGCTGCAAAGGGTCCCGCCTCTTTTACTTACAGTGTGCATAATACCTGGAATACACCTGGAGAGGGTTTCAGGGATCAACGCCCCCATGGCCTGGTCTGTAATCAGGCCTCACAGTGGATCAGGGCCTGATTAACGAGGCTTTTACTGCTGGCTGCACACAAACCAATGTACAAACCACAGCCTGGCTGGTTAGGTACTGACTTTAGGTACCTGTCCTGTACCTTCTTGAAGACAACCAGGAGTCTATTGGTAATCCCCTTTACGTATGCTGAGAGGTAACTGAACAATCTTGGGCCCCTGATGCTTATTGTGTTATCTCTTAGCATACTCACTGTGTCCCTGCTTTTCATTGGGGGGATGTTGCATCTCCTGCCAAGTCTTCTGCTTTTGTAGGGAATAATTTTCATGTGCAAATTTGGTACTAATCCCTCTAGGATTTTCCAAGTGTATATTATCATGCATCTTTCTTGCCTGCATTCCAGGGGATACAAGTCAAGGGACTTTAACCATTCTTAGTAATTTAGGTGCTTTATCGTACTTATGTGTGCCATGAAGGTTCTTTGTACATTCTCCAGGTCAGCAATATCACCCGCCTTAAAAGGGGCCATCAGTATACAGCAATATTCCAGCCTAGATAGAACAAGTGATTTGAAGAGAATCATCATGGGCTTGGCATCCCAAGTTTGAAGGTTCTCATTATCCATCCTATCATTTTTCTAGCAGATATGATAGATATATTGTTATGATCTTTGAAAGTGAGATCCTCTGACATTATCACTCCCAGGTCCTTCACAATAGCTTTTTGCTCTACTGTATGGCTGGAATTTGTTTTATACTCCGATATAGTTTTAATTTCCCCAAGTTTTCCACATCATAGTAATTGAAATTTCTCTTAACTGAACTTCACATTGTTTTCTGTGGCCCATTTAAAGATTTGGTTGACGTCTGCTTGGAGTCTCGCAGTGTCTTCCATGGAGGTCACCGTCATGCAAATTCCGTTGTCATCCACAAAGGAAGACGCAGTGTTGTGGCTTACATCTCTGTCAGATATAAGGATGAGGAACAGGATGGGAGCAAGTACTGTGCCTTGAGGAACAGAGCTCTTCAATGTGGCTGCCTCAGACTTTACTCTGTTTACTATTACTCTTTGTGTTCTATTTATTAGGAAGTTATAGATCCATCTACCAATTTTTCCAGTTATTTCTTTATCACTCATTTTGCATGTTAATCCACCATAGTTGCACTTGTTGAAGGTTGTTGCAAAGTCTGTGTATACTACATCTGCATTTTGTCCTCCAGAGCATCCAAGATCTTGTTATAGTGGTCCAGTAGTTGCGACAGGGAGGAGCAGCTTGCTCTAAACCCATGTTGCCCTGGGTTGTGTAACTGATGGGTATCTAGATGGGTGGCAATCTTGCTTCTTAGACTCCCTTTCAAAGATTTTTATGATATAGGACATTAGCACTATTGGTCTATAATTTTTTGCAATTGCTTAACTGCCTTCTTTGTGGAGTGGGATTATGTCTGTTGTTTTTAGTGACTGTGGAGTGACCCCTATGTCCATGCTCCCTCTCCATAGAATGCTGAAGGCACGTGAAAGGGGCTTCTTGTAGTTCTAGATGAACATGGAGTTCTACGAGTCTGGGCCTGGGGAAGAGTGCACAGGCATGTCATTTATTGCCTTTTTGAAGTCATGTAGTGTTAGGATAACATCAGAGACTTTTGAATTGATCAAATTAACCACAGTGACTAAGTTGTGGTTCTTGATTGCTACTGTTAGAACTCCAACTACAGTGGAACCTCAGTTTTTGTATGTCCTGGTTTTCATAGGATTCAGTTTTTGATGACTTTTTTCATTGAAATTTTGTCCCAGTTTTCGTACATCCACTCGGTTTTCATAGAGTTGACAATGGTCTGCCGTACCAAACGCATCTGCCTGCCTACACCCACACAAATCATTCCAAGCATTCTGACTCAGTCTGGCTTTGCTTCTCACTGAGTGAGCATTGTGAGAATGTGCCTCCTTCAGTGATAAGGACATTTGTGCAAAGTGGAGTGAGGTGCAAAGTGAAGAAATATCACCCTAACAAAGCTGTTGCAAGCCACATCTGCAACATGTTCAATGACAATGCCATGTCCCATTTTAGGCAAATCTTAAAGAGACACCAGAAACAGACCTCTCTGGACAGATTTTTTTGTGCAACAGGGGTACAGTGACTCTCAAGCTGGTCCTAGTGCCAGTAAAAGACAAACAAGGGAAGTAACCCCGGGTAGGGATTTGATACCTGAAGTCCTTATGGAAGGAGATTCCCCTTCCAAACAATAAACTCTCCTCCCTCTCCCCTCCTCGCCATCTTCCATACGCCAACAAGAGTCTTCAATAAAAGTAAAACTGATTTACATGTTCATTTATCTTGATGGCAGTTTTTCTTGAACATTCAGGGATTTTCATAGTGATACACCAGTAAAGGTTTCACTTTGAAATCCCCACTAGCATTACCACAGGACAAAAGAGTTAGCCTATCCTTCATAGGCTTGTGCCCTGGCAGTGCCTTTTCCTCCTGCCTGATGTAGGTCCTCTTTGGCATTTTCTTCCAAAAGAGGCCTGTTTCATCACAATTGAAGACTTGTTGGAGGAGGAATCCTTCAGCCTCTACGTACTCCTTGAATTCACCAACGAATTCTTCGGCCACACATTTGTCCAAACTTGAAGCCTCCCCATATCTTAACACACTGTGTATGCCAGACTGCTTCTTGAAGTTGTCGAACCAGCCTCTGCTGGCCTTAAATTCACTAACAGCAGCACTTGTTCCAGGTATATTCTTTACGAGATTCACATGCAACTGCCTTGCCTTTTCACAAATTATCGCCTCCACAACACTATCTCCTGCAACAACAACTTCTCACCAACAACTTCTCAACATCTTCAATTGTTTGTCATCTCTATTTCGTTAGCACATTAAGATTCCTTGATTTCTTTTTTCTTCACTAGGATGGAACTGATTGTTGATGAGGACTTTCCATACATCCTGGCAAGATTGACCACAAGTACACCAGTTTCATACTTTTCTAGAAGTTCTTTCTTGAATTCTATCATGTTTCTCACATTCTTTATCAAAGGGCTGGCACTTGGAACTTTCTTTGGCCTCATGGTGGCTTATTTAGTAGTCGCATTCAATACACAAGCACAAAAAACAATAAATTATTACGAAATGTTTCGTATGAATGTGCAGGGTGGTGTTCACTCAACAAGAAACAAAGCCAGACTGACTCAGAATGTGTGCGTGGGATGCTTTGTGTGGGCGCAGGTGCATGGACACATTTGGTATTGAGAATGAAAACTAAGGTGATAAATGAAAACTGGGACAACATTTTGACGAAAAGAGTTGTCAAAAATGAAATTCGAAGAAAACCAGGCAAACGAAACCAAGGTTCCACTGTACATTACCACTAGCCTAATGATGCAATCATTTTAGTACTATAACTTGTACCACAGTTGCAAGTTGAATTTGCTACTTCTCCCCATTTTATTTTTGTTGCCCAGACACATACTTTTAATAAAAATGTCACATTTTATTAAAAATAATACCTAAAAATGCCAAAAACTAGAACAAATTAAAGTTGGAGGAAATAAGATGCACTATTTCCTAATATTTCCCTAATTTGTCCATGTCAGTCCACTCATGACCTCTCAACTTGACAGTCTGATGGAAGTGCTGCTGCCCTTTTTTGGAGGGGAGGGGTCAACCTATTGGGAAGATACAGTCCTAAACCTGAATTAACACGTCAAAATTTTAGGGGTCGACTTATATGTCAGCATATACAGTAACTGCTGCTGTAATACTGCATTTAAATTTTTCTTTATCATTTTAATAAATTTTAATTAATCTATAACTAAATTTTATTAACATTTTGAATTGATGTTTTTTATTATCTACCAAATTAAAACTACAGTTTACATTTAATTCTCTTTCACACCTAATATATATACTGTACAATGTAAGTTTTAAAATTAATGTTACAATGTTAAAGAGAACTAACCTGATATGGGGTGCTCTCTGCAGACAAAGAAGTAAATCCAACAATGTCACTGAAGTATATGGTGACAGAATCAAAACCCTGGGGCTCTACAGCAATGCCCTGTGTTAAACTTGCTGCTACAGACCTGCAAAGAGAATTATCATTCAAATACACTGTTGAATAACATAATTATAAAGGTGCCATTATAATTAGAGTATTCAAAAGCCAAAAATACTAGTGTATATGTCAAGGACATATGGTGGTCTGTTGCTGATCCTGACCTGGTACATACTGTATGTATTGAGCATTGCAGTGTCCACAAGATGGAAGAAGAGTTTCATGTACCACCTATAACTCTTGTGGATACAATCAGCAAACCCAATCTGCATATGACATTTGTCCACCAAATACACATTGGTGGTGTAATCCATGACAACAGCAGGTTTAAGAATGGGTTTATTAGTCTCTCTAGTCACCTTTTTCTGTGTCTTTTATTTCATGCTGGTTAATTCACTTCTCTTACCAATGACATCTGGTATGAAGCACTTGCACCTCACTGGTACCAATCCTTGTACTGGACCTGTGAATATATTTATGGTCCATGCAGTGTACCACACACATCTGTCATGTTCATGCAAGATACTGCTGAATAAGGGGTTTGTATACCAGTTTTCCATGCATAATGTATGCCCCTTACCAAGATTTTTTTTTATTAACACATCGGCCATTTCCCACCAAAGCAGGGTGGTCTAAAGAAGAAAAACTTTCATCATCATTCACTCCATCACTGTCTTGTCAGAGGCATGCTTACACTACAGTTATAAAATTGCAACATTAACATCCCTCCTTCAGAGTGCCGGCACTGTACTTCCCATCTCCCACTCCAACAACACGTCAAGTCCTAAAATCCATTTGTCTCCATTTGCTCCTATCTAACGTGCTCATGCACGCTTGCTGGAAGTCCAAGCCCCTTGCACACAAAACCTCCTTTAGCCCCTCCCTCCAACCTTTCCTAGGCCGACCCCAACCTGGCCTTCCCTCCAATACAGATTAATACACTCTCGAAGTCATTCTAATTCGTTCCATCCAATTGACATGTCCAAACCATCTCAATAACCCTTTCTCAGCCCTCTGAATAATAGTTTTGGTAATCCCACACCTCCTAATCTCTAAACTACGGATTATCTGCATTATATTCACACCACACATTGCCTTCTCCTTGTTGTAACATTCACAACCCATGCCTCACACCCATACAAGAGCATTAGTATAACTATATTCTCATACATTTCCCTCTTTGCTTTCATGGATAAAGTTCTTTGTCTCCACAGACTCCTCAGTGCACCACTCACCTTTTTCTCCCTCGTCAAGTGAATGGAGTGAATGGAGAATGGAAGAATGGAGACAAATGGTATTTGGGACCTGATGAGCTGTTGGAGTGTAAGCAGGGTAATATTTAGTGAAGGGATTCAGGGAAACTGGTTATTTTTATATAGCCGGACTTGAGTCCTGGAAATGGGAAGTACAATGCCTGCACTTTAAAGGAGGGGTTTGGGATATTGGCAGTTTGGAGAGATATGTTGTGTATCTTTATAAGTATATGCTTCTAAACTGTTGTATTCTGATCACCTCTGCAAAAACAGTGATTATGTGTGAGTGAGGTGAAAGTGTTGAATGATGATAAAAGTATTTTCTTTTTGAGGATTTTCTTTCTTTTTTGGGTCACCCTGCCTCGGTGGGAGATGGCCGAATTGTTGAAAAAAAAAAAAGTATTTCTACAAGTACATGTACAAGGTATACAGGCCTAGCTGACATCAATGACATACTACTATATAGAAAGCTGCTTGTTATGTAGAGCATTTCGGGCAAATTAGGTCAGTTTTGTCCCAAGATGCGACCCACACCAACTAACACCCAGTTACCCATTTTACTGATGGGTGAACATAGACAACCAGTGCAAGGAAACATGCCCAACGTTTCTACCCTTGCCGGGTACTGAACCCAGATCCTCACCATGTGAAGTGAGAGCTTTTGCCACCAGGCCACAGACTGGAAAAGTATATTACAAACTACTTAGATGGGATACCATTAGCACTGAACTACTCCTGTAACTGTAAACAGGTAAATAATTTACAGCATGCAAAGAAAAAAAAAATTTTTATCTGTAAACAGCTGACTGCTCAATGTTGGCACAGGTGAAGTGCAAGGCTGCCATTAAAACAGTGTAAGATAATCAACTAGACATAAAAAAAAGGCTTTGAGTTTTAATAATGATTACTAACGAAGGTAACATTCGGTGAAGGAGGTCTTTAGTCTTGCGTTGTTCATCTCTAAGTTGCTGTGTTCGGTTAGCGACCAGCTCTTCAAGGTTCTTACTGTACTGCTCCATCATCTGCACCATGTGGTCCATCAAGTTACCCTTGCGACTGAAAGTAGTGATCACAGATTACCATTGCACTTCATAATAATACAGTTGTGACAAGTTATCTTAGTTGCTGGAAATAGCCATCCATTGCCATAACACTTCAAAATGCTGTAAACATCATGTTTTACCCTAATAAATTAAAACACATATCATAGATTACATATACGACTGAAAGAAATCACTATGCTTTTCTTACTAATGAAAAGTACAGTATATATGCTTTTACTACAATTCTACATATTTATTGAATATTTTCATTTAATAAAAATAATTATATACAGGTTCTCTATCACAAATCCGGCATCATTGGGACCTGTAGTGTGCCAGATTACTGAGTTTGCCGGATTACAGAGTGGTTAGGTTAGAATACACTTAATAAAATTAACCAACTTGACTTACACAAAGTTCATTGAACATCAGCAAAAATCGGACATTTCCACTACTTTCAACTCAATTTCAAGGTACTTTTCACCATGAAAGCAATCAAAATCATGTCTATTTCTGTAATATATCTTCCATTCTATCAAATGAGTCCCAAAAAATGAGAATACAACCATAAAAACCATACGAAAATATACTGCAAAGAGGCGGCTAATGGCTGAGAAGTGAGCTCCCTTATTTATCGTCCGTCTTTTTTATTTTTGTTGTACGTTAAGACCCCTCAAGGAAGGTTCCTTGATGTTGGTGAGGGGCTCTTGATTTAGGGAATTGGATCTGTGCTCCAGTTCCCCGAATTAAGCCTGAATGCCTTCCACATCCCCCCCCCCAGGCGCTGTATAATCCTCCGGGTTTAGCGCTTCCCCCTTGATTATAATAATAATGTACGTTAAGAGGCAATTTGGCCAATTTCACACAAATTTCAACAGATGCCAATTTCAAAATAGGGTCCAGAATAAACAATGCAGACATTCCTGGCACTAAAATAACATTTTCTCTGTTCATTAGTCATGGCTACAGGCCCCTCTTGCTTACCATTTGGCATTTTTATTCACAAAAAAAAATAGAAGATTTACTGTTATGCAGACTACTGCATTATTGTAATAATTATATAAATAATGTCAACCCATTCTTGACTGGCAGGCGGACAGGTATTGGACGGTGATGTCATTTGTTTACTCTTGAGAGTCGCTAAAGAATAGAACATTTTCGCTACTGTTAGCGCAATTTCTAGGTACTTTTCGTCATGAAAGCAATGAAAATCATATCTATTTCTGTAATATATCTTTCATTCTATCAAATGAGACCGAAAAAATGAGAAAATGAAAAAATGAAAAATGTACCGCTAAGCGGCCGCTAATGGCTGAGAAGTGAACTCCGCTATTTATGGTCTTATTTCTTTCATTTTTGGTCTACGTTAAGAAATATCTTTCCATCATACATTGCCCAAGTTTGAATAAGATAACCAAACAAACAACTGAGAAAATAATATAATAATAATAATAATAATAATAATACAGTGGACCCCCGCATACAGTATGCATCGCATACTGTACAATCCGCATACCGGACGCTTTGATCGCAAAAATTTTGCCTCGCATACCGCCCAAAAACCCGCTCACCGCCCTTCGTCCGAGACGCGTCCAATGTGCGGCCTGAGCCACGCTCACATGTTCCGCCTGTGGCATTGTTTACCAGCCAGCCTCCGCGGTAACATCCAAGCATACAATCGGAACATTTCGTATTATTACAGTGTTTTTGGTGATTTTTTCTGGAAAATAAGTGACCATGGGCCCCAAGAAAGCTTCTAGTACCAACCCTACAGCAATAAGGGTGAGAATTACTATAGAGATGAAGAAAAAGATCATTGATAAGTATGAAAGTGGAGTGCGTGTCTCCGAGCTGGCCAGGTTGTATAATAAACCCCAATCAACCATCGCTACTATTGGTGGTACAACTGCTGCTGCTGCACTGTCAGCTGCTGCTGCTGTTGTACCACCGTCAGCTGCTGCTGCTGCTGCTGCTATAGTACCGTCTGCTGCTGCTGTAGCATCGTCTGCTGCTGCTGTAGCATCGTCTGCTGCTGCTGTAGCATCGTCTGCTGCTGCTGTAGCATCGTCTGCTGCTGCTGTAGCATCGTCTGCTGCTGCTGTAGCATCGTCTGTTGCTGCTGTAGCATCGTCTGCTGCTGCTGTGGCATCATCTGTTGCTGCTGTAGCATCGTCTGTTGCTGCTGTACCACCGCCAGCTGCTGCTGCTGTTGTACCACCGTCAGCTGCTGCTGCTGCTGTAGTACCGTCTGCTGCTGCTGTAGCATCGTCTGCTGCTGCTGTAGCATCATCTGCTGCTGCTGTAGCATCGTCTGCTGCTGCTGTAGCATCGTCTGTTGCTGCTGTAGCATCGTCTGTTGCTGCTGTACCACCGTCAGCTGCTGCTGCTGCTGTAGCACCGTTGTTGGTGTGGCTTATTGAGAATACCAAGAAACAATTAACCCCAGGGATTTGCCACCCAGGATAACCCAAAAAAGTCAGTGTCATCGAAGACTAACTTATTTCCATTGGGGTCCTTAATCTTGTCTCCCAGGATGCAACCCACACCAGTCGACTAACACCCAGGTGAACAGGAAAAAACGCCTGGAACTAGTGCTCATATTGGTGAATTTAAAGCCAGCAAAGGTTGGTTTGAGAGATTTAAGAATCGCTGTTGCTGGATCAGTCAGCTGTTGCTAGATCAGTCAGCTGTTGCTGGATCAGTCAGCTATTGCTGGACCAGTCAGCTGTTGCTGGATCAGTCAGCTGTTGCTGGACCAGTCAGCTGTTGCTGGATCAGTCACCTGTTGCTGGATCAGTCAGCTGTTGCTGGACCAGTCATCTGTTGCTGGATCAGTCAGCTGTTGCTGGACCAGTCAGCTGTTGCTGGATCAGTCAGCTGTTGCTGGACCAGTCAGCTGTTGCTGGATCAGTCAGCTGTTGCTGGACCAGTCAGCTGCTGCTGCACCACGGTCAGCTGCTGTTGCACCATCAGCTGTCTGAACATGACTCGTCCTGAACCTGTCCCGAACCTGTCCGTCCAGCCTGAGCGCCTGCCTTGCCGTCAGTGTTTACAAGCCAGGGTGGCCGGTTGCATGCATACATTCGATACATTTTGTATTATTCCATTATTTATAGTGCTTGTAACTGCTAAATAAGCCACCATGGGCCCAAAGAAAGCTTCTAGTGCCAACCCTGTGGTAAAAAGGGTGATAAATACTATCGTACCACAGTCAGCTGCTGCTGCACCACAGCTGCTGCTGCACCACAGCTGCAGCTGCACCCAGCTGCTGCTGCACCACAGCTGTTGTTGTTGCTGCACCACCATCAGCTGTATTACTCGAAGATGTGGAGAGAGTGTTGTTGGTGTGGCTTAACGTGAAACAATTACCAAGAAACAATTAACCCCGGAGGGTTAGCCACCCAGGATAACCCAAGAAAGTCAGTGCATCATCGAGGACTCTAACTTATTTCCATTGGGGTCCTTAATCTTGTCTCCCAGGATGCAACCCACACCAGTCGACTAACACCCAGGTGAACAGGGAAAAATGCCTGGAACTAGTGCTCATATTGGTGAATTTAAAGCCAGCAAAGGTTGGTTTGAGAGATTTAAGAATCGTAGTGGCATACACAGTGTGATAAGGCCTGTTCTGGAAGAAAATGCCAAACAGGACCTACAGTACTCAGGAGGAAAAGGCACTCCCAGGACACAGTGTCTCATCAGTCATTGGTGCATCTTCAATAAAGGTAAGTGTCATTTATTCTTCATTTAGTAGAGTAGTACATGCACAATATATATTGTGCATGTACTACTCTACTATTGTGCATGTATCCTTCTCTTTGTGTGTAGGAAAATGTATATTTCATGTGGTAAAAATTTTTTTTTCATACTTTTGGGTGTCTTGCACGGATTAATTTGATTTCCATTATTTCTTATGGGGAAAATTCATTCGCATACCGAAATTTCGCATAACAACCAGCCCTCTTGCACGGATTAAGGTCGCTATGCGGGGGTCCACTGTAATATATTTACTACACGTACATGTACAAGATATACAGACATAGCTGACATCAGTGACATACTATTGTATAGAAAGCCGCTTGTTATGCTGGGGTATTTCAAGAAAATTAGGTCAGTGTTTTCACGGTCGCTCTTACGTGCTAGAACTTTAATTTGTGCCATCATCCTATACGATACATCCCTCTAGCGCCTGGAACCAATCTTGGGCGGAAAACATTATATACTGAGTCAAAAAAGGAGAATTAGTGTGCACTACCTGGCAGAGTTTACTGCCAGAGGGGAATCATAGGTCTAGCGTGCCATGTGCAAAATAATAATAATAGAACTTTTCTTTGTCAGAGGAAAGAAAATCTCCCTGATAACATTGTGTATACATAGTGTATAGTGTATACTACAGTGGCTCCCTAGTATATAGATAAGAAATGCTAAAATGTCATTTAAAAACAGGTGAATTTGTAAATGAAGTGATAAGCCTATAGAGGCAGGTGCCAGAAGTCGCCAGAAACTTACCACACTGGTCAGCTGTTTTAATAATCTTCCTGGCCTGCTAGTGTACTCGCATATAATCTAGTGATACCAGTGAATAGCAGAATACAGTGTTGTAGTAGCAACTAACCAGTATTATAATGGTACTTAGTGGAGTGGAGTGACTTTCATTAGTTTCTTTTTTCTTGAAATACCAGACGTATACTGTGAATTTCATATAACCTGTAGTTACTAGCGGTCGCAATATACACAACGAGAAGCAAATACACCTACCATCCGACTTACGACCGAGTTCGGTTCCGAGAAACCGGTCGTAAGTCGAAATGGACGCAAGTCGAACTTTACTACTGAATATCAACATCACATTTTTGTAATGACTTTATTTTATTGTTTTATTTAGGTATTTCATGTTTTACTTTACTTTTTATGCTGTTAGTACTGTATTTTATACTGTAAGGTTTAGGATAAACACTGTGTACAACACAAATAGTTGCTTATTTCCCAGAAATTTGGCAAAAAAAAACACGGTCGTAAGTCGAGTGGTCGTAAGTCGAGCAGGTCGTAAGTCGGATGGTAGGTGCATTACTACAGAAAAAGCGTCTTTCCTCCAAAATTTCCACCAGCCAACTATAGTGATAATATAGCATTTATTGTGGAGACGGAAAAAACCTAGAAAAGCTAGATACGGTGATCGATAAACAAGGGTTGAGGCTCGACCGTTCGTCATTGTAGGAGCTGCCAGCAATCACCAGTTCTTCAACACGCAAGTTATACTTTTGTATCAGTCAAATCACATATTACTCGGGTAGATAATTTTTAGTAGATCTTTCATGTGTTAGCCCAGCATGTTTTAAATAGGTGACCCACTGATCAGATCAGACTAGTTCCGAACCCTTGACTGGTCGAACCCTCGACTGGTCCGAACCCTCGACCAGTTTCAAACGGATTCGTTGGACAATAAAGCAGGCTGTAAACGGATGGAGTTGTAGGCGCCCTTATGAAACACAAACAATAAATATAACTCAGAAACGTACACCAGTAAGCTGTCCTAATATACAAGTACAGTTAGAAATAGAAATACAAATATCTAGAGCTTCATTTAAGGAGGTTATTAATAGAGTATTCAAGAGGTTGCTAGTAGAATTACAGTAAATCAACCATTCAAATCATTATGAAGCCCTGTGTAGTCTGCAGTCAATCAAACAAACGGGCTTCCACATGGATAAATTGTCATTTTTGTGGAAATTGGTGTCACACCCCTTGTTTACCTGGAGTTTACCTGGAGAGAGTTCCGGGGGTCAATGCCCCCGCGGCCCAGTCTGTGACCAGACCTCCTGGTGGATCAGAGCCTGATCAACCAGGCTGTTACTGCTGGCTGCACGCAAACCAACGTACAAGCCTAAGCCCAGCTGATCAGGAACCGACTTTAGGTGCTTGTCCAGTGCCAGCTTGAAGACTGCCAGGGGTCTGTTGGTAATCCCCCTTATGTATGCTGGGAGGCAGTTGAACAGTCTCGGGCCCCTGACACTAATTGTATGGTCTCTTAACGTGCTAGTGACACCCCTGCTTTTCATTGGGGGGATGTTGCATCGTCTGCCAAGTCTTTTGCTTTCGTAGTGAGTGATTTTCGTGTGCAAGTTCGGTACTAGTCCCTCTAGGATTTTCCAGGTGTATATAATCATGTATCTCTCCCGCCTGCGTTCCAGGGAATACAGGTTCAGGAACCTCAAGCGCTCCCAGTAATTGAGGTGTTTTATCTCCGTTATGTGCGCTGTGAAGGTTCTCTGTACATTTTCTAGGTCAGCAATTTCACCTGCCTTGAAAGGTGCTGTTAGTGTGCAGATATCCAAGAACTAGCTACAAGCAGTATTAAAACAGGGAAGTGTTTTTGGGTATGCCCAAATGAGATAAATCTGTGAACTAAAATCACATTGGTATTAAAAGAGGATAACATCAAAGCTGCTTTCATAGACAACCTGGAAGCTTTCTACAACAGATGGGAACATAAAAAGTCTGGGCTGAATGGTACTGCCCTTGATACTGGCCATGTAGTCAGAAACTGTAAAGCTGGAGGTGATGTCCTGGTAGTCAGTAAATGTGGGGCTGATAGTGCTGTCCTGGGAGACAGTAATGGTGAAGATGGAGATTTTTTCCAGGTAGTTGGGAATTATATGCAGGAAGGAATGCATATAAATGACCTCATGGGAGACAGGAGCCGTAGTGGGGAAACAAGTGTAGTCAAAGATAAGATAAAACCAATACATGTATTGCAAACTAGAAATACCACAGGAAATAGCAAACATGAGGACTCCACTAGCAATAGTGAGGATATATTACCAAAAACAACTGGTGGGAGCTCCAATGTTGGTGCTAGGGAGGATAGGAATAAGACAGGGAAACATGCACCAACAGGGAATACAGTCACAGAAACCCAAGGCAAATGGAAACCAAGCCTGTGCACATACTATGCACTTGGTATCTGCAGGCATGGGAAATCTGGAAAAACAGATGGGACGTGCAGCTATGACCAACCTAGAAAATGCCGTGCCCATATGACAACAGGAAAATGCAAACTCCCTTCCTGTAAGCTTTTTCACCCTGAAATGTGTACCTCTTCAGTACAGGAAAGACTGTGCTTTAACTTAAATTGCTAGGCACACCATCTAAAGGGGACAAAAAGATACAAAACATCCAGGCCATGGGGAAAACCTGGGTAGCCACAGCCACTCAAGAGGGAGTGGTTTTTTAGTGCCAGGAAGAAAAAAAAAAACTGGCAGGAAATGGCAGAAATCGTACACCAAATTCAGTCATTCCTGGAGTGGAACCACAGTCGATGGCCTCCACGCCAAACCAACAGATACAGATATTAATGCCGGAAAAAAAATCCCCCCCCAGTACCAACAATACCACCAGTCCAATGACATTCTTCTTTGCAAATATACAGGGTCTAAAGCCAGCAACAAACCCAGCAACAAACAACAAAATACCTTTCATCCGTGGACTGCTTGCAGAGGCAAAGGCAATGTTTGCGGCTTTCACTGAGACCCACATAAAGGATCACTTGGATAACGAAATATGGATCCCAGGTTACAACCTATACAGATGCGACAGAGTGAACAGGCAAAAGATGGGGGTTGGCCTGTACATTGCAGAGTCACTTGTTTGCACAGAACTGCTTAATGCCTCAAATGATGTAGTGGAAGTTTTAGCAGTAAAGATCGAGAACCAAAACCTAGTCATTGTGGTAGTCTACAAGCCTCCGGATGCAACATCCCAACAATTCCAGGAACAGCTGTTAAAAATTGACCACTGTCTGGAAAATCTGCCAGCTCCTGCACCCAACATCTTGCTCCTGGGAGATTTCAACTTAAGGCACCTAAAATGGAGGAATATAGCAAATAATATTGTTGCAGTAATAACACCAGGAGGCAGCTCTGATGAAAACTCACATGAGCTTTTAAATCTCTGCAAAAAATTCAATTTAAACCAGCAAATAATAGAGCCTAGTAGACTGGAGAATACACTAGACCTCATCTTCACTAACAATGATGATCTGATACGAAATGTCACCATATCAAAAACAATATACTCAGATCACAACATAATTGAGGTTCAGACATGTATGCGCGGAGCCCCAGACTGACATAATGAGATTAGTCACGAGGGAGCATTCACCAAATTCAACTTCAATAACAAAAACATAAAGTGGGACCAAGTAAACCAAGTCTTAACCGATATAAGCTGGGAAGATATACTAAGCAACACAGACCCCAACTTATGCCTAGAACAGATTAACTCGGTGGCACTCGATGTATGCACAAGGCTTATTCCTCTAAGAAAAAGGAGGAGTACATGTAAAATAGAAAGAGATAGGAACTCCCTTCACAGGCGACGGAAAAGAATAACAGAGCGGCTAAAAGAGGTCAGTATATCTGAAATGCGTAGGGGGACACTGGTCAGAGAAATAGCAAGCATCGAACTTAAGCTATAGGAATCTTATAGGAGTCAGGAATCGCGGGAAGAACTAAAAGCCATAAATGAAATCGAAAGAAACCCAAAGTATTTCTTCTCCTATGCCAAATCAAAGTCGAGAACAACGTCCAGTATTGGGCCCCTACTTAAACAAGATGGGTCCTACACAGATGACAGGAAGGAAATGAGTGAGCTACTCAAGTCCCAATATGACTCAATTTTTAGCAAGCCGCTAACCAGACTGAGAGTCGAAGATCAAAATGAATTTTTTATGAGATAGCCACAGAATTTGGTTAACACAAGCCTATCTGATGTTATCCTGATGCCAAATGACTTCGAACAGGCAATAAATGACATGCCCATGCACTCTGCCCCAGGGCCAGACTCATGGAACTCCGTGTTCATCAGGGAACTGCAAGAAGCCCCTATCAAGAGCTTTTACCATCCTATGGAGAGGGAGCATGGACACGGGGGGTCGTCCCACAGTTACTAAAAACAACAGACATAGCCCCACTCCACAAAGGGGGCAGTAAAGCAACAGAAAAGAACTACAGACCGATAGCATTAACATCCCATATCATAAAAATCTTTGAAAGGGTCCTAAGAAGCAAGATCACCACCCATCTAGAAACCCATAAATTACACAACCCAGGGCAACATGGGTTTAGAACAGGTCACTTCTGTCTGTCTCAACTATTGGATCACTACGACAAGGTCCTAGGTGCACTAGAAGACAAAAAGAATACAGATGTAATATATACAGACTTTGCAAAAGCCTTCGACAAGTGTGACCATGGCGTAATAGCGCACAAAATGTGTGCTAAAGGAATAACAGGAAAAGTCGGTCGATGGATCTATAATTTCCTCACTAACAGAACACAGTGAGTAGTAGTCAACAGAGTAAAGTCAGAAGCAGCTACGGTGAAAAGCTCTGTTTCACAAGGCACAATACTCGCTCCCATTTTGTTCCTCATCCTCATATCTGACATAGACAAGGATGTCAGCCACAGCACCGTGTCTTCCTTTGCAGATGACACCCGAATTTGCATGACAGTGTCTTCCATTGCAGACACTGCAAGGCTCCAGGCAGACATCAACCAAATCTTTCAGTGGGCTGCAGAAAACAATATGAAGTTCAACAATGAGAAATTTCAATTACTCAGATATGGTAAACACGAGGAAATTAAATCTTCATCAGAGTACAAAACAAATTCTGTCCACAAAATAGAGCGAAACACCAACGTCAAAGACCTGGGAGTGATCATGTCGGAGGATCTCACCTTCAAGGACCATAACATTGTATCAATCACATCTGCTTGAAAAATGACAGGATGGATAATGAGAACCTTCAAAACTAGGGATGCCAAGCCCATGATGACACTCTTCAGGTCACTTGTTTTATCTAGGCTGGAATATTGATGCACACTAACAGCACCTTTCAAGGCAGGTGAAATTGCTGACCTAGAAAATGTACAGAGAACCTTCACGGCGTGCATAACGGAGATAAAACACCTAAATTACTGGGAGCACTTGAGGTTCCTGAACCTGTATTCCCTGGAATGCAGGCGGGAGAGATACATGATTATATACACCTGGAAAATCCTAGAGGGACTAGTACCGAACTTGCACACGAAAATCACTCATTACGAAAGCAAAAGACTTGGCAGACGATGCAACATCCCCCCAATGAAAAGCAGGGGTGTCACTAGCACGTTAAGAGACCATACAATAAGTGTCAGGGGCCCGAGACTGTTCAACTGCCTCCCAGCATACATAAGGGGGATTACCAACAGACCCCTGGCAGTCTTCAAGCTGGCACTGGACAAGCACCTAAAGTCGGTTCCTGACCAGCCAGGCTGTGGCTCGTACGTTGGTTTCCGTGCAGCCAGCAGTAACAGCCTGGTTGATCAGTCTCTGATCCACCAGAGGGCCTGGTCACAGACCGGGCCGTGGGGGCGTTGACCCCCGGAACTCTCTCCAGGTAAAACTCCAGTATCCCTGGATAACACCCACACCAGTCAACTAACACCCAGGTACCCATTTACTGATGGGTAAACATAGACAACAGGTGTAAAGAAACACATCTAATGTTTCTACCCTGGCTGGGAATCGAATATTTCCCAAAAATTATATATGGCTAACCCAAGCCAGGTACTAAAAATAAGCCACATTGATTTTTTGGGGTTATCCTAGGTTCTTATCACACATATGCTGCTATGTGTGATAATCTATACAGAGAAAATAACTTTTGTTTCAAGTTTATGGTGCAGTACGAGTGTATATCACAGTTAGCCCTGTGCTATACTCCGTTTTCTCTAATATAAGCCACCAAGACAGGGATAGGACAATGGTATTTGTATACCATAGCCTCTTCATACCTCCGTCGAACTGCTCGGTGTTATGCCAAATATTATTTATTCTGGAGTATTTAACATGTTTTATGTTATTTATATTGTTTATTATGTCATATTAGATCAATTGTGATAGGCAAATAAGCTGTAGTGTTGATATTAGCATAATAATAAAGCATATTCTCCTGCATCATGAGACTGAGCTTATGGCTATGGACAGTGGCTTCAAAGCCACCTTATCTTTAATGGATAATGTACTGTGTAGGTGCTTTACATAATGAGAAGCATTTCTTTTATTCATTGGAACCACGGCTAGGGCTAAAAGTAAGCAGGTTAAAACAATAAATGGAGAAAAAGAAATTGGAATGACTTAGGCAGCAGTTGCGCAAATTAACATTAAGATCGACAACACTCTAATTGCCAGACATAATGAGGGCAAATTCCTAGGCCTATACCTCGACAACAACCTGAATTTCAGCACCCATATCCAACACATAACCAAAAAAGTATCCAAAACGGTTGGGATCCTCTCCAAGATACGATACTACGTGCCGCAAAATGCCCTTCTCACACTATACCACTCACTTATTTATCCATACCTCACCTATGCTATTTGTGCTTGGGGATCAACTGTAGCAACACACCTAAAGCCAATAATAACCCAACAAAAAGCTGCAGTAAGAATAATCACTAAATCCCATCCCTGGCAACACCCCCCCCCCCCACTCTTCATAGATCTAAACTTACTCCCTGTTCAGTACATCCACACTTACTACTGTGCAATCTACATCTACAGGACCTTAAATTCCAATATTAACCTTGACCTAAAATGCTTTCTTGATAGTTGTGACAGATCCCACAGGCATAACAGCAGACACAAACATCTCTATGACATTCCCCGTGTCCGACTAAATCTTCACAAAAATTCAATGTATGTCAAAGGCCCTAAAATCTGGAACACCCTACCTGAAAACTCTAGAACTGCAGACACATTCATCACCTTCAAAACTACCATAAGAAAACATCTTATCTCCCTGATACACCCCGTCAACTAATTACACGAATACCACCTGGTGGTTCACACTGACACTCACTCATCCATTTGACCATAAACAGAAATATCAATCTCAATCTTAAAATAATGAATTCTAACTAGTCCTAAGTTGGCCTGTGATACTCCAATACTGAAACTATGTATTGTGCCAAAACAAAAGCATTCACATTGCTAAACTCACAAACTAGTACAGTTAACGATATTTTTTCACTCCAAAAGTATGTTCAGGTGCCAGTACTGACCGAATTTGTTCCCATAAGGAATATTGTGAAGTAGATTAGTCCATTTCAGACCCCCAAACATACACGTACAAACACACTTACATAAATACACTTACATAATTGGTTGCATTCGGAGGTGATCGTTATGCGGGGGTCCACTGTATTTAGTCACTTAGCCATAAAACAGTGGTCCCTCGTTTTTTGTAATTAATCCATTCCTGGAGCCATTACTATAAACGAAATTTACGATTTACGAATCAATTTTCCCCATAAGAAATAATGTAAATACAATTAATCCATTTCTGACACCCAGAAGTATTAAAACAAAAAAATTTTTAACATGAAATATACATGTAGTACATAAACAATACAATGGGAAATGATGAATGAAACATTAACAGCATAACACTTACCTTTATTTGAGATTCTTCTTAGTGTATAGGAGACTGGAGGAGGAGAGAGAGAGGATTGTTTATAGTTTGGAAGGGGAATCCCCTTCCATCAACACCTCAGGTACCATTTGCTTTTCTGGGGTTGCTTCTCTTCTCTGTTTCTTAATGCCACTAGGACCACCTTGAGAGTCACTGGAGTCCTGTCTCACAAAATAACTGTGGAGAGAGCTCTGTTTCTGGCGTCTCTTTAACACTTCCCTAAAATGGCCCAAGACTTTGTCACTGTACATGTTGCCAACCTGGCTTGCAACAACCTTGTTAGGGTGATGTTTCTCCATAAGGCTTTCCATCTTACCCCACATAGTAAAAATCTCTTTAATTTCTGAAGAAGGCACCTTCTTCCATCTCTCTTCCTCCTCCTCTGCAACAAGATTCTGAGCTGCGATGTGTTGCTCTTCCTGCTGAAGCTCTTGCAGCTCCTCAGTGGTGAGCTCTTCATTGTGGTCTTCCACCAATTCTTCCACATCCTCCAAACTCACATCCAACCCCATGGAACTCCCCAGTGCCACAATTGATTTTACAGCAGACATAGGCTCATTAGGGTCAGTCCCAAATCCTTCAAAATCCCACTTGTCGACACAATCTGGCCACAATTTTCTCCAGGCAGAGTTCAAAGTCCTGGTAGTCACTCCCTCCCAAGCCATACTTATAAGGGTTATGCAGTGGAGGATGCTGAAGTGTTCTCTCCAAAATTCCCTTAGGGTCAAGTGAGTGTCTGTGGTCACAGTCAAGCACCTGTGAAACATTGCTTTTGTGTAGAGTTTTTTAAAGTTTGCAATAACCTGCTTGTCCATGGGTTGGAGGAGAGGAGTGGTATTCGGGGGCAAGAACTTTACTGTGATGAACCCAAACTCCTCGAAAATTAGGTCATCCAAGTTTGGAGGATGAGCAGGTGCATTGTCCATTACTAGCACGCACTTGAGATCCAATTTCTTTTCCAGGAGATACTCCTTCACACTAGGGCCAAACACTTCATTGAACCACTCAACGAAAATTTCCCTTGTGACCCATGCCTTACTATTAGATTTCCAAAACACACACAATTTACTCTTCATAACATTGTTTTTCCTGAA
The DNA here is from genome assembly GCF_038502225.1 of Cherax quadricarinatus. NCBI lineage: Eukaryota > Metazoa > Arthropoda > Malacostraca > Decapoda > Parastacidae > Cherax > Cherax quadricarinatus. The sequence goes on along the minus strand of NC_091292.1, from coordinate 79,866,222 downwards.
CACTCTGGGATTTTCAGAATGGTACACTAGTAATGGCTTCACTTTGAAATCCCCACTAGCATTAGCACAGAACATTAGTGTCAGCCTGTCTTTCATAGGCTTGTGTCCTGGCATTGCCTTTTCCTCTTGTGTAATGAAGGTCCTCTTTGGCATTTTCTTCCAAAAGAGGCCTGTTTCGTCACAATTGAACACTTGTTCAGATTTCAGTCCTTCAGCCTCTATGTACTCCTGGAATTGATGCACATATTTTTCAGCCGCCTTGTGGTCCGAACTGGCAGCCTTACCATGCCTTACCACACTGTGTATGCCAGTACAGTTCTTAAATTTCTCAAACCGGCCTTTGCTGGCCTTAAATTCACTCACTTCACCACTATTTGCAGGCAATTTCTTTACCAAATCTTCATGTAACTGCCTAGCCTTTTCACAAATAATCAAAGTCATAAGAGTATCTCCTGCTAATTGTTTCTCATTTATCCACACCAATAATAACTTCTCAACCTCTTCCAGTACTGGTGATCTCATTTTTGTCAGCATAGTTACTCCCTTTGCAACAACAGCATCCTTTATTTCCTTTTTCTTGGCCACTATGGAACATAAGGTTGTGTAGGGTTTCTTATACATCCTGGACATTTCGGCCACACTTGTACTACTTTCATATTGTTCAATGATGGTTTTCTTAAATTCAATCGTATTTCTCACCTTCTTTACCACAGGCTTGGCACTAGGAGCTTTCTTTGGAGCCATGGTAGCATATTTAGTACTTGCAAGCACTAAAATAAATGGAATATTATGAAATATTTCGCTGGAGCACGTGAGGGGACCTTCGCTCACCGGTAAACAATGCCAGACTGGCTACCGCCCCGGCTCACGCAGTGGGTACACGTCCCGGATGAACTACAGCTCATGAGTCAACCTATGAAAAGCGAGTCCATGTTTATATGAAAATACCCCTATGATTGGCGAATTTTACGATTGCCTGGAACTACGAAAACCGGGGGACCACTGTACCAACTTACCTCATAATTTGTAATATTTTAAAGTCAAGAATTAATCTAAGTCTGCCTGAAATGCCTAGCCATGCTAGGTGTTCTAATGGCCCCCTCTGTAATTAGTATTTTACTACATGTAAATCACACAATAACCAAATTCTGTAAACTCAGCATTGTAATCCTTATAGAGAATAAACTTTGAATTTGAATTTGAATTTGAAAGTAGCGCCACCAAACAGTACCAGCAGATTGGTGTGGTGACCCTGGAAATTTGAAATTATGCTAGCCAAAATTAGTGCCGAATAACTGAAGGAACTGAATAACTGATTGCCGGATTTGTGATGGTGGACCTGTATCACAAATGTAATCTAAAATTAATATTTATACAGGAAACATAATTCAAAATAGTCATTCAATACTGTACTCTTGCAACTGAAAAATAAAAGATTAACTTTACTACTCAAAATAGTCTTCAACTCCTCTTGTAAGTGTGAAAGTCCTTACCAGAAAGGGCCAACACTGACACTACATTTTATTTAAAAATGCAAGGGCACAAATTCCAGAATATGATTCTTCAATCATTAAAATGCTAAACAAAAATTATCTATCAAGATTTATTTGTAGTGTATATTGAAATAAAAGCAAACATTTTTCTCCAACTAATAAAGAGGAATTAGACTACAAAGTATTGTATATCTAGACAACATTAATCCTGTCACTCTCCAGACTCCCAATCTGAAACTTGTTCACACCATCCAAAATTTAAAAAAAAAAAAAAATTATTACTTTTTCTTATGAACTTGTAGAGAATCTTTTTCTGAAAGTAATAAAACAAAAAATACAAAATTTGATGGAAAACTGACAAAGTTACACTTTTGCGAATTTTGTGTCAGCAATATTTACGTACTTGCGTTTCTGCTCACTTGGAGTCCTATTTTAGGCCAATTACATTGTTCCAGTCAATCAAATTCTTAGCTGTTTTGCTAGTATGTCTTCCATTTTATTGATTGAGCACAAAAAAATTCACCCAATCAACTATTTGGCTAATTTCACACAAATTTCAAGATATGTACAAGTACTCTGAGTTTCGTACAGCTCCCAACTCAAACAATTATGTAAGTGTATTATTGTAAGTGCTTTTGTGAGTGTATTTTTGGGGGACTGAAATGGACTAATCTAATTTACATTATTCCTCATGGGAACAAATTTGTTTGGTAACGGCACTCGAACAGCCTTCTGGAATGAATTATGGCTGAAACTCAGGGTACCACTGTATTCCAGTTTAAAAATAGGGTCCAGAATAAACAATGCAGGCACTCCTGGCATTAAAATAACATTTCCTCTTTTCATTAGTTATACAGGTCTCCCTCAACATTCATGGGCTTCACACATTCGCGAATTCCCAACCGCCAAATTCCCAGCCACCAAATTCCCAGCCACCAAATTCCCAGCCGCCAAATCATATTTAAGTTTCCTGCCACCTGCGAGTCCCTACTACCCCCCCTTCGACCCCCGCAACTGGCAGCCAGCCCTCCTACCACTCAGTGTGGTGAGTGTTTTGTTTGTTCATTATTTGCTATTAAACTACAGAATAAATAATGTAAACCCATTCATGACTGCATATTGGAATGGCTATTAGGAAAGGTATTAGACGGTGACATCATGTGTTTACTCTTAAACACTGTAAAGAATTAAACATTTCTGCTACAGCTAATAATAACAATAGTAATAATAATAATAATAATAATAAATACGATATAATTGAAGAAGGAAATTGTACAAAAATACGAGGGAGTGGTTGACACATCGTCAGTGTGACTTTGTTTATGCTGGAGTGAACATTAGTCTCCCTGCTCTTCCAAACATTTCACAATAATTCATTGTGTTTGGTGCTTGTAGATTGAGTGTGACTGGAGTGGTAGAGGCAGTGATTGAGGCAATGGTATTTAATAACATACATGTTAATAATAATACATGTTATTAATAATATGTACTATTATTATTTATAACATATATGTTATTAAATACATACATGTTAATAATAATACATGTTATTAATAATAACATGTACTATTATTATTTATAACATATATGTTATTAAATACCACTGCCTCAACCGCTGAATTATTGTGAAATGTTTGGAAGAGCACGGAGACTAATGTTCACTCCAGCATAAACAAAGTCACACTGACGATGTGTCAACCACTCTCCCGTATTTTTGTACAATTTCCTTCTTCATTTATATCGTATTTATTATTATTATTATTATTATTATTATTATTATTATTATTATTATTATTACTATTGTTATTATTAGCAATAGCAGAAATGTTCGATTCTTTGCAGTGTTCAAGAGTAAACACATGATGTCACCGTCTAATACCTTTCCTAATAGCCATTCCAATATGCAGTCATGAATGGGTTTACATTATTTATTCTGTAGTTTAATAGCAAATAATGAACAAACAAAACACTCACCACACTGAGTGGTGGGAGGGCTGGCTGCCAGTTGCGGGGGTCAGAGGGAGGGTAGTAGGGACTCGCAGTGGTGGAGGCATTGGTGGAGTCTGTGGTATTAAATAACATACATGTTATTAACATACATTAAATAACATACGTTATTAAAGCATAACATGTATATAGTATTTAGTACAATTTACGACGTTTTCATGCATTTTATGATTATTCATGGTTCAACAAGTTAAGGAAGCAGTATTGTAATATATTTCCCTACAATATATTGGGGCACCAAACATTCACGGTTTTTCAACATTCGCGAGGCTCTTGATCCCCTAACCCTCGCGAATGTTGAGGGAGACCTGTATTCCCAGGCATTACACGTGAATTCCAGTTATATTTTTTTATTCATGCAAAGAATTTTTATTCACACCAAAAAATAAAAGATTTATTGTTGTGCAATATAGTAATACAGCAGTCCTCCCAAATTCACAAGGGTTATGTTCCAATACCACCTGCAAATTTAGAAAAACCTCGAATTCTGGATGTCGTTAAAAAACTGCCTATAATGCATATTTTTATAGTTTAAACCCTAAATATGTCCCCAAAACACTTAATTTAATTTCAAACTCAGCTTCATACATCACCCTTAAGAAAAAAAAAGAATGTAAAGATAAACCTGTATACAGTACTGCACTGTAATGTTTCCAGCAGTGCTATACTGGTATACTGTAATTCATGCAACCCCATTTTCTTTGGTATACATACAATATACATATGGTAATAATTTAAATTATATTTTTCTTAATATTTAGCATTAAAATGCATAAAAAATTATATACTGTCACAAAAAAGCAAAAAAAAAAAGAAAAAAATTCAGCAAATTTGTGGGGATTTCTGCAAACAATTATTAGTCAGGTTCTAAGGAAAAATCTGCGAATTACTGAGGCCGCAAATTCACAGGGGTCCATTGTAATTGTACAAATGATATCAGCGCATTTCTGAATGCATATTAGACCCACCAGATGGATATGTATTGGACGAGTGATGTGATATGTTTACTCTTGCACGTCGACAAAAATCAAACATTTCTGCTACTTTGAGCTCAATTTCAAGCAACTTCAGTCATGAAACCAATCAAAATCATCTATATATCTGTAATATATCTTCCATTCTATCAAGTGAAACCAGGAAATCAAGAATACAATTATAGGAACCATTCGAAAATACACCGCAAAGTCACTGTTTTAACCCTTTGACTGTTTTCGACGTATAAATACGTCTTATGAACCAATGTTTCTAACGTATATATACTCAATAATTCTAGCGGCTTCAAATCAAGTGGGAGAAAACTGGTAGGCCCACATGTGAGAGAATGGGTCTGTTTGGTCAGTGTGCACCACATAAAAAAAATCCTGCAGCACACATTGCGTAATGAGAAAAAAAAAACTCTGATCGTTTTTTTGGAATAAAACGCCGACTTTGAGGTGTATTTTCGTATAGTATTTATCGTTGTATTCACGTCTTCATGGTCTTAGGTGATAAAATGGAAAACATATTACAGAAATAGAGATGATTTTCATTACTTTGACAATGAAAACGACCTTGAAACTGAGCTCAAATTAGCAGAAATGTTCGATTTTTACCAATGTTCAGGAGTAAATAAATCACACCACACTTCCAATACACGTCAACTGGGGAGTCTAATATTCTTTCACTAGTGCACTGATATTATTTATACCATTTTTACAATAATGCACTAGTCTGCATAACAGTAAATTTTGTATTTTTTTGTATGAATAAAAAATAAAAATAGAAAGCAATAATAATATAAGAGGGGCCTAGAGATATGACTAATGAACAGAGCATATGTTATTTTAGTGCCACGAATGTCTACCTTGTTTATTCTGGACCCTATTTTGAAATTGGCATCTTTTTTAGTTTGCGTGAATTGGCCAAATTGCCAATTTCTGACCACCATTTTGGGTAGTCCAAATTAGTAAATGGGAGGTTTCTTGTACTCAGCTGATAGATAAAATGGAGTTCTAAAGAAATAGCTATGAGTTTGGTCAACTGGAACAATGGAATTGGCTGAAAATAGGGCTCAAAGTCGGCGAAATCGCCGATACGCATATGTCGCCGAGACCGCTAACTTCGCGGGAGCATAATTCCATGAGTTTTCGACCAAATTTCGAACTTTTGGTGTCATTACCATCGGGAAAAGATTCTCTATCATTTCATAAGAAAAATTTTTTTTTTTTTTTTTTTCAAAAATTGAGCGACATAGAACGACAGTTTCAGAGAGGGGCCTGAAACAGTCAAAGGGTTAAACCAAGAACACAGTCGCAGTTCTTTTTTTCTCATTATGCACTGCATGCTGCAGGTTTTTGTATATGGTGCACACTTACTGTATAGACCTATTTTCTCATATCTAGGCCCAAATTTACCACTCATAGTTTATTTGAGTGAGCTGAGCTCATACCTGGAGAGGGTTTTGGGGGTCAATGCCCCTGTGGCCCGGTCTGTGACCAGGCCTCATGGTGGGTTAGGGCTTGATCAACCAGGCTGTTACTGTTGGCCCCATGTAACCCGATGTATGAACCACAGCCCGGCTGGTCAGGTACTGACTGTCGTGCGGGGACACGGACAGAGCGGGCCGGCAGACAGGTAGCATACCCGGCGGTCAAAAATAGGGGCGTGTTCGATAATAGGGACACAGTTTGTCAGAAAAAATGGTCCTATTTTCGAAACGCTCGATATGTGATATGTTCGATTTTTGAGGCTCTACTGTATTATGAAAATAGATTACATAACATCAAAGGTGATATGAGAAAAACATGGAAAACTCTATCTGAAATTCTTGGAACTAAAGTTATCCAAAAACAAAACAATCAAACTAACAAAATCAGTTGAACCCCAACTCACACCAACTGAAATGGCAAACAGACTCAATATTTTCTTCTCCACCATAGGAATAAATCTAGCGAACAAAATACCAAGCGCAAACACCCGTCCATCAGACTACCTCATAAGTACCTACCCAAATACGCTATTCCTAGCTCCAGCCAACCCCATAGAAGTTACGCTTATCATAAACACCCTTAAAAACAAGGCAGGAGACATAAACAACTTGCCTGCTTTTATGTACAAAAAAGCTTCTCAAGTATTGTCACCAATTATTGCAAGGCTCTTTAACAAATCCACTGAATCATTTACCTTCCCAACAATCCTCAAAATAGCAAGGGTCACTCCGATCCACAAAGGAGGTGACCAAGCTGACTTGAATAACTATAGACCAATATCTAACTTACCACTGCTCTCTAAAATCTTTGAAAAATTAATTCATAGATGGCTCTATTCCTACCTTGTCTCACACAACATATTAAACCCTTGTCAGTTTGGATTCAGGAATAATAAAAGCACAAATGATGCTATCATACACATGCTAGAATTAATATATACCACACTTGAAAAGAAAGAAGTCCCACTGGGCATTTTCATTGATTTACGTAAAGCTTTCGATACAGCCAGCCATGAACCGCTGTACTCCAAACTAATGCACTATGGTATCAGAGGCCACTCCCTCAACTACCTAAAATCATACCTAAGTAACAGAACTCAATATGTGTATGCAAATGATGCAAACCTCTTCCACCCAACCAATCACTGTAGGAGTCCCACAAGGAAGTGTCCTTGGACCACTCCTCTTTCTCATCTACATCAATGATCTACCGAATGCATCACAGCTACTCAAGCCCTTATTATTTGCAAATGACACAACATACGTCTTTTCCCACCCAAACACAGTCATACTAGCAAACACAGTCAATGTTGAATTACAGAAAATATCTGCCTGGATGATGACTAATAAACTTACCCTGAATACTCATAAAACCTATATCATTCAGTTTGGTAACAAAGCTGCAAATGATCCAATTAACATACGTAACGCTAAACAGATCATCAGTCACAAGACTTACAGAGGGAAAATTTCTAGGTATCAACCTTGACAGTAGCCTTAAGTTCCAGATACACATACAACAAATCACCCAGAAAATCTCCAAGACTGTAGGCATACTATCAAAGATAAGGTACCACATTCCACAATCAGCTCTCCTGGCACTGTACCATTCACTCATATACCCTTATCTACATATGGAATTTGTGCATGGGGATCAACAACATCTAATCACCTAAAACCCCTAATAATCCAGCAAAAGGTAGCAGTAAGAATGATACTCCACCAATTTTCAAAAGTCTGAATCTGCTCACCATTAAGAACATCCATACTTATTCATGTGCCTACTACATACACAGAACAATACACGCAAATATAAACCCTCCACTCAAACTTCTCACTAACCTAAACAGGACACATGACCACAACACAAAACACAGATCTCTTTTTGATATACCTCGTGTCCATATCACACTGTGTAAAAACTCTATGCACATAAAGGGCCCCAAAATATGGAATTCATTACCAGAAGATATTAAAGTAACCCAGTCTGAAAATTAATTTAAGACTCTTCTCAAAAGCCACTTAATCACCCTAGACTAAATGCTAAATACTCACTACATACATACTCACTTATGTACTCCCACATCATAACTTCAACAATTACTTTGAACCTATCTCAGTACCAACCATGGGTTAAAAGGAAGAGGTGTGCCGCTCTGAGTGACCGCAGCAGACCCCTGGGATGCGTAGTTTTGTCTTATATTGTACAAATTTCTTACACAATGCCTCACCCAAAGAGACAGTATTCACGTACAATCAGCAAGAAGCTCAGCACATGATTAGAAACTATGAAAAATGCTAGAGAAATGAAGAAGGCAGCAGCATAGAGTGAGGCAGCTGGCCACCACCACCACCACCACTGTGGCCACAGTGATCATGTCTTCACTTATATATACATCTGTCTTGACCACACCTGTGGTTACATATGTGACAACCTCACCATTAATCATAGATAAATGAGCTAGGTGTGGGGTTATGGACTGGGAAGATACTGGAGTGGGAGAGTAAATGGCGGATGCCACTGCCGGCATCGCCATCACTTGCCATATTATGGCCTATTTTATTCATTCTAGAGTATATATCATGTTTCTATGTTATTAATATTGTTTATTATGTCATATTACATGAATTTTGATAGATAACTAAGCCATAGAGTTGATACATGTACAGTGGACCCCCGCATAGCGACTTTAATCCGTGCAAGAGGGCTCATTGTTATGCGAAATGATCGGTATGCGAATGAATTTTCCCCATAAGAAATAATGGAAATCAAATTAATCCATGCAAGACACCCAAAAGTATGAAAAAAAAATTTTTACCACATGAAATATACATTTTCCTACACACAAAGAGAAGGATACATGCACAATAGTAGAGTAGTACATGCACAATATATATTGTGCATGTACTACTCTACTAAATGAAGAATAAATGACACTTACCTTTATTGAAGATGCAGCAATGACTGATGAGACACTGTGTCCTGGGAGTGCCTTTTCCTCCTGAGTACTGTAGGTCCTGTTTGGCATTTTCTTCCAGAACAGGCCTTATCACACTGTGTATGCCACTACGATTCTTAAATCTCTCAAACCAACCTTTGCTGGCTTTAAATTCACCAATATGAGCACTAGTTCCAGGCATTTTTCCCTGTTCACCTGGGTGTTAGTCGACTGGTGTGGGTTGCATCCTGGGAGACAAGATTAAGGACCCCAATGGAAATAAGTTAGACAGTCTTCGATGACACAGCAGCAGCAGCAGCTGACAGTGCTACAGCAGCAGCAGACGATGCTACAGCAGCAGCAGATGGTACTACAGCAGCAGCTGACGGTGGTACAGCAGCAGCAGCAGCTGACAGTGCTACAGCAGCAGCAGACGATGCTACAGCAGCAGCAGACGGTACTACAGCAGCAGCTGACGGTGGTACAGCAGCAGCAGCAGCTGACAGTGCTACAGCAGCAGCAGACGATGCTACAGCAGCAGCAGACGGTACTACAGCAGCAGCAGACGGTACTACAGCAGCAGCAGCAGCAGCTGACGGTGGTACAACAGCAGCAGCAGCTGAGGGTACTACAGCAGCAGCAGCAGCTGACAGTGCAGCAGCAGCAGCAGCAGCTGACGGTGGTACAGCAGCAGCAGCAGCTGTACCACCAATAGTAGCGATGGTTGATTGGGGTTTATTATACAACCTGGCCAGCTCGGAGACACGCACTCCACTTTCATACTTATCAATGATCTTTTTCTTCATCTCTATAGTAATTCTCACCCTTATTGCTGTAGGGTTGGCACTAGAAGCTTTCTTGGGGCCCATGGTCACTTATTTTGCAGATAAAATCACCAAAAACACTGTAATAATACGAAATGTTCCGATTGTATGCTTGGATGTTACCGCGGAGGCTGGCTGGTAAACAATGCCACCGGCGGCACATGTGAGGCTGGCTAAGGGCGCACATTGGATGCGTCTTGGACGAACAGCGGTGAGCGGGTTTTTGAGCGGTATGCGAGGCAAAATTTTTGCGATAAAAGCGAGCGGTATGCGGATTAAACGTTATGTGATGCCGACGGTATGCGGGGGTCCACTGTATTAGCATTATTTTGTCATGCCTCCTGAGAGGCTGGAATGGATTAATTGCATGTTAATTAATTTAAATGAGAAAAGTTGACTCAGCATATGAACAAATCAGGATACGAACAAGGTCACGAAATGGATTAAATTCGTAAGCTGAGGTTCCACTGTAATTTTGAAAATATCATAGATGGATTAATGAAAATGTCTATACTGATGTAGAATAAGACATTTAATGTGCCCAAGAGTGATTATTATTATATAATATATGTGCTCATGGAGAATGTAAACAAACCGGGTGGCATGCGCTGTATTTGAAAGACCGCTCGTCGTATAGAAAGTTCTGGTCATAATATGAGATTGCCATATTAGCAAAATGCTGTATATGAGGTAAAATGAATAAACAATAGAGAGAGAATGAGTACAGTAAATGAGAGAGGAGAGAGATGCGGAGTTATGTACACAAGCAGACAAACATGTCTGGTTTTGGTTCATACACGTAACATCTCATATTAATGTTAATTTATTGTACTGTGGAGTGTATTTATCATGTTCATAAGTTACGGAGTGTATTTATTATATAATTTTGAAAAAAAAAAATATCCTAAATGGATTAATGAAAATGTTTATATTAATGTAATATACAGTACAACATTTAATGTGCCTCAGAGTGATTAGTATTGTGTATTATTATTATTATTGTTATTATTATTATTATTATTATTATTATTTATTTATTTATGTCTTTGCAAATAGTACATTGAGATTTTGTATTTACAATAATGGGTTGCAATGCAAAGAGAGCCTCTATTATGTCTAGGCATTATGGGCCGGCTTAACATTATTGGTTTACAGACTACTTAACACTAAGAATTATGACATAGCTGTACAGTAGAATATTAATTATAACATAGTTGTACAGTAGATTAATAATTACAGTGGAACCTCAAAAATCGAATGTATTAAATACTGAATGTTTCGAAAATAAGACCATTTTTTGGGACAAACTGTGTCCCAATTATCGAATGCGCCCCTAATTTCAGACCGCCAGGTATGGGACCTGTCCGCTGGCCCGCTCTGTCCGTGTCCCCGCGCAGGCGCCGTGAGCAGTCTAGCTTTGTTTATGCTTGAGTGAACACTAACCTGCGCTCTCATTCACACATTTTACGATTATTTCGTTGTGTTTAGTGCTTGTGGGACTGTGAAATAAGCTACCATGGGCCCAAAGAAACTTGCTAGTGGTACCCCTGTGGTAAAGAAAGTGAGAAACACCATAGATGTGAAGAAGGAAATAATACAGAAATATGAGAGTGGTGTGAGACTTGTTGAGCTTGCCAGGATGTATGGGAAAAACAAGTCGACCATCGGTTCTATCCTGGCAAAGAAAGAACAAATCAAGGAAGCTAATGTTGCAAAAGGTGTTAATATGCTAACCAAAAAAAGACCACAAATAGTTGAAGAGGTTGAGAAGTTGTTGCTGGTGTGGATCAAGGATAAAGAGATTGCAGGTGATAGTATTTCAGAGACGATTATTTGTGAAAAGGCAAGGAAGTTGCATGCCGATCTGGTACAGAAAACTCCTGCAACCAGTGCTGATAGTGAATTTAAGGCCAGCAGAGGCTGGTTTGACAGATTTAAGAAGCATAGGAGCATATACAATGTTGTAAGACATGGTGAGGCAGCCAGTTCAGACAAACAGGCGGCTGAGAAGTTTGTACAGGAGTTTAAGGGGTACATAGACAGTGAAGAATTCAAACCTGAACAAGTGTTTAAGTGTGACGAAACAGGCTTGTTTTGGAAGAAAATGCTAAAAAGGACCTTCATCACACAGGAGGAAAAGGCACTGCCAGGACACAAGCCTATGAAAGACAGGCTTACTCTTTTGTTCTGTGCTAATGCTAGTGGTGATTTTAAAGTGAAGCCTTTACTTGTGTATCATTCAGAAAATCCCAGAGTGTTTAAGAAAAACAATGTCTTTAAGAACAAGTTATGTGTCTTGTGGAAAACTAATCATAAGGCATGGGTCACAAGGCAAATTTTCAAAGAGTGGGTCTGTGAAGTGTTTGGCCCCAGTGTGAAAAAATACCTCCAGGAAATGAAATTGCCACTCAAGTGCCTCCTGTTAATGGACAATGCTCCTGCTCATCCTCCAAACTTATTAGACCTCTTGTCTAAGGAATTCAGTTTTATAAAAGTGAAGTTCTTGCCTCCTAACACCACTCCTCTCCTCCAGCCCATGGACCAGCAGGTCATTTCTAACTTCAAAAAGCTCTACACAAAGGCAGTCTTTGAAAAGTGCTTTGAAGTGACCACAGACTAAGTTGACCCTAAGAGAGTTCTGGAGGAATCACTTCAACATCTACAACTCCATAAGCCTTATAGGTAAGGCTTGGGAGGGAGTGACTTCCAGGACTTTGAACTCTGCTTGGAGACAATTGTGGCCAGATTGTGCCCAAAAGAGGGATTTTGAAGGGTTTGAGGCTGACCCTGACCCAGCTGACCCTCTGCCTGTTGTGAACTCTATTGTGGCATTGGGGAACACCCTGGGGTTGGAGGTGAGTGGTGAGGATGTGGAAGAGTTGGTGGGGGACCACGGGGAAGAGCTAACCACTGAAGAGCTGCAAGAGCTTCATCTGGAGCAGTATCAGACCACAGCTAAGGAACTTGCTTCAGAGGAGGAGGAAGAGGGGGTGGATGAGGTGCCTTCTTCAAAGATTAAGGAGATTTGTGCCAAGTGGAATGATGTCCAAATGTTTGTGCAGAAGTACCACACTGAGCAAGCTGAAACAAGTCATCTTTGCAACAAGTTCAGTGACAGAACCATGTCCCATTTTAGGGAAATGTTAAAGAGGCGCCAGAAACAGAGGACTGTGGACAGTTATTTTGTGAGACAGGGGTCCAGTGACTCTCAAGCTGGTCCTAGTGGCATTAAAAGACAGAGAAGGGAAGTAACCCCAGAGAGGGCTTTACCTGAAGTCCTCATGGAGGGGGATTCTCCTTCCAAACACTAACCCCAACTCTCTCTCTCCTCCTCCCTATCTTCCAGATGCCATCACCAATCTTCAATAAAGGTAAGTAAAAATGTTATTTTATTTGTATTACTATACATAATTAAAAACTATAGTATTTGTTGTATGTAAAACTGTATTTAATCTCTATAAAATGTATTTTTTGTGTGAATATTTTTGGGTTTCTGGAATGGATTAATTGTATTTCCATTATTTCTTATGGGAAATATTGCTTCAAATTTCAAACTTTTCGAATTTAGAACTAGCTCCTGGAATGGATTAAGTTTGATTTTTGAGGTTCCACTGTATAGGTGAATCTAATTTATATAAGACAAAAGATATAATCATATATTCAACAATGCTTTTTGTGAAAACAATAATTCAATTATATTCCTGTCAATAACTGGTACACAAGCCCTTTACTCGGTGATTTCTTGCGAGTGAACAAGACACAACTCGAGAACAAAATCCTCAGTCTTGAACAAAAGTTATCAACACCAGGAATGACTAACTGTGACAAGACCATCCAAACAGTCATAGATAGCCATACCCAACAAATAATATCTCTTAATACAAAGGTTGAAGAAGCAGTAAAAGAATGGAAGAACAACTTAGATAACCAGTTCAGTGACTACTTTGCTCTCCAAGAAGATAAAACTGAACAAGATAAACTATCGGACGCAGTAATAGTTAACAGTCCCCTTTTTCCCAGTGATATGAACCAAACAAACAGAAAAGAAATTACTCTGCAGATCATAAAGAACCAAACAAGTGTTATTGTACCAGAGTCAGAAATAAAAGAAGCCAGGTTACTAGGATCCCATGGTAGAAAAAGTGTTATGCTTAGATTCCACTCACATGACAGGAAAAAAGACTTAATTATTGCATCTATTAAAGTAAAGAAAGAGGTATACATAAACGAGTGTCTTACCAAAAAACGTCAGAACCTCCTGCATAGAGTCAGAAAACTTAAGCGGGAGAATAATGACACAATACACCAATGCTTCACAGGGGATGGGAAAATTCTTGTTAGGAAAACAAATGTAGGTCAACTGTACACAATCACAAACGAGAATGATCTATCACGATTTCTCAGGGATACTAATCTTACAGAGAATAACTAAACAATGTCCAACCTAAAAGCCTACATAGTGTAGTGTATGTTTTGCTCCATTATTGTTCAAATTTCATTGTACAATCTCTTAGTAATTAAATAATCAACTACCTCATTTTGTGATTTTACTAGTAAGCATAAGTCACCTTATGTAATTTTCTTATTTACTATTGTTTGCTTAAACATTAGCTGAATTGATACTTTCTCTGTCCATATTACTACCTCATATTTTTTTAAATACTATCAATTGATATTACTTACTAAAATTAATAATTATAATTTTTACTATACAGCAGGGCCCCGCTTTACGGCGTTTCACTTTACGGCGTTCCGCTAATACGGTCATTTCAAATTATGACCAAAACTCGCTATATGGCTCCCCCACCTGACTTTCTAATACGGTCACCATGCCCCACCTTGTTTGTTTACATTCTTCGTGAGCTCAGTAAGCACTAAGTCTCTCCATTTTGTCTGGAAACTCCAAAATTTCAAATGTTTTTAAAAGTTATTTCATATTTTATATATACTCTGATAATTATACTTATGTATACCTGTACTTAAATAAACTTACATACTGTGCTGGCGTGCAGGTACACATTAAAATCAGTAAGAGTGTCTTATGTCTCCAGACGTCATATTAGTAATGATAATAATAATCATCAAGTCTCATTTAAATGTCGTATATTACGTTAAATACACATTTTCATTAATCCATCTATGATATTTTTTCAAAATTATATAATAAACATGATACATAACATAAAAAGATGATAAATACACCCCACAATAGAATAAATAAACATAAATATGAGATGTGGTAGCAGACGACTTGCACAAGTGACGCCATATTAGAAATGCTAATAATAATAATAATAATAATCACCGAGTCTCATTAAATGTTGTATATTACGTTAATATACAGTGGACCCCCGCATAACGATTACCTCCGAATGCGACCAATTATGTAAGTGTATTTATGTAAGTGCGTTTGTACGTGTATGTTTGGGGGTCTGAAATGGACTAATCTACTTCACAATATTCCTTATGGGAATAAATTCGGTCAGTACTGGCACCTGAACATACTTATGGAGTGAAAAAATATCGTTAACCGGGGGTCCACTGTACACATTTTCATTAATCCATCCATGATATTTTTTTCAAAATTATATAATAAACACGATACATAACATAAAAAGATGATAAATACACCCTACAATAGAATAAATAAACATAAATATGAGATGTGGTAGCCAGATAACTTGTACAAGTGATGCCAAGAATAACATTTTCTCTAATCTAACATAAGAGAAAATTTGTTACTGGGGGTAACTGTAGAAAATTATTCCTTTCGTATGTATGTAAGTAAGTTTATTCAGGTATACACAAATACAGTTACATAGATTATCATACAAAACAACATATGTGTAGAGAACCTAGGATAACCCAAAAAAGTCAGAGTGACTTATTTCCATTGCCTTCATTCAGAGCATCATTTCTTCTCAAAATGATGTTACATGAGAATGGGAGTGTTCTTCTTTATTTATTCTACCGTATCAGTGTAGAGACAACCTGTACACAATATAACTTGTACACAAACCAGACGTGTACACTTCGTTTACAAAACTTACCTTCACCTGGTTTGTTTACATAACTCTGCGCCTGTCCTCTCTCATGCACTCATTCTTTCTCTCTCTCATTTATTCGTTTTATCTCATTTACTTACTCCTGACCCTACATTAAGACTACAAATATTTTAAGGTAAGTAATGAGTGAACTGTATATACATTTTATCGCTCTGGGATGCTTAAATATCATAGAATTGTATGTGTGGGTGGGGTGGCCTGGTATGGTAGCCTGGCTGACTACCATACATACCACACTTGATTTCTTACAATAAATACTACTTGTCTCACCCTAGATTAAGACTATAAATATTTTAAGGTAAGTAATGAGTGCACTATGTGTGTATTGTACTTTTTTATTGTTTTTTGATGCCTGGTTCTATTGCTAACTTAATATATGTTAGTGTAAACTTGTTATCTAGTGTTTGTATGCATTTGTAAGTGGAAAAAAAGGGTGTTCCACTTTATGGCGGTTTCCGCTTTATGGCGGTAGCCTGGAACCTAACCAGCCGTATAAGTGGGGCCTTCCTGTAATTTCAATTTACTCTTAACATTTTTGACATTTAATAACCATTACTTGTCTAATTACCTTTACCTGTTTTAATACCACATTTACTATCTTAGAGTACTCTTAATTACCTTGTACTGCCATATAACCTCTAGTATAACTACCAGTGCAATATTGAATGAAATAAACATCACTTTTTCACTTTTTTTGTAATCATTATTACTTACTAAAATTTTATTAAACACCATATTTACTACCAGTCAATTTTACTTTTGTACATTAAACATTATTTTATACTTCCCATAACATTTTGTTGCCAAATTTTCAAGTTTGTATATTCAACTCCAACCTTTATATTATCCTTTGTACCTGTGTACCTGTGTACCTGTCTACCATCTTACTATCATATTATAACCAAGACATTACCATTGTTATTTTTTACTATTATTCTTTTGGTACTTTAATTGTGAATTTCATTTTGTCAATTTAAATCTAGTTATACTCCTGATCTTGTCAACAACCTATACCAGACTTGAGTGCAACTGCAAGTACCATTTCAATTTGTATTTTTATATTATAAGTTTATATTATAATTCCTACTCTAAGATTGTTTTCATATCTTAGTGACTATATTGTGTGTGCAATTAGTGTATATTTCAATTATATTATTGTTTTGCTAACTAGTACCAACTACCTCATATATTTTTTTTTCTACTTTTTTTATTCTTTTGCTACCTTAACTTGTATATTTTATCTTGTCAATTTAAATCTAGTTATACTCTAATTCTTGTAAACAACTTATATAACACCTTAGTGCAATTGCAATTGAGAGTCTTGTGCCTTTTTTATATTATTAGATTAAACTCAGTTGTACTATAGTCAATACCAAATTCATTAAATTAGACCATATTGCAATTACTAGTGAGAGACTGATGCTATTTTTAATTTGTATTTTTATATTATTAGATTAAATCTAGTTGTACTATAGCTCATTCTAGCTCAAAACATAGACTCCACAAAAGTCATTATATTAGACCTTAGTGCAATTACAAGTGAGAGTCTTGTTCTATTTTAAATTTGTATTTTTATATTACTAGTTTATACCTAGTTGTACTTTAGTTCATTCCAGCACAACACATAGACAACATCAACTTCATTATGTGTAGTAGTGACTATACTCTATATGACCAAAATACTCTAGCTATATACTTATCCAAGCTTCCCACCACTACAGATATCAGTACTAGAACTCAGCACATAACTCAGGATATAAATAACCATAATTTAAACCTAGAAGATGATTGATCACGTTGACCCTGATCTAAACCTCCATAATCTGACACCCAATCAAAACCTATTGGAAAGTAACTGCCTTTATTACACAGCATCACAAGCCAGCACTATCCTAAACAATGCTAAAAGTCTATCAGTACTTAACTACAACATCAGGTCCTTAAGCAAACACTATGATGACCTCCTGGCACTCCTTGAATCACTAAAGACACCCTTCTCCTGCATTATTCTTACTGAGACCTGGCTTAAGCAGGACACAATAGATATCTACCCTCTACCAGGATACACAACAATTCACAACTGCAGACCAAACCAAGTTGGGGGTGGTATTGCAATCTATTACTCTAACCAATTATCTTGTATTAGCACCACTTGCTTTAGTGATGAATATGGGGAATACATTTTTGCTAATTTTACTGCAAAAAACCTTAAGACACCTATAACAATCGGTGCCATTTACCGGATACCTCACACAAACATCCCAAATTTCAGTGAGAAATTAAAGTCACTAATAACAAACAGACAAATGAATAAGCACCACCTTCTCTTAGCTGGAGACTTCAACATCAACCTTGGCTTACTAGATGATCAGCCTGTAACTGATTTCATCAACAATATGAACAACATACTTCTCATACCAACAATAACTAAACCAACCAGGCTCACTGAGACAAGTGCAACCATAACAGACCACATATGGACCAATATACTAGCCCACCTTAAATCAGGGATAATCACAGATAGCACTACAGACCACTACCCTACCTTCCTCCTGACAAACATTAATAAACCACCACTTGAATACAACAAAGTCTCATTTAGACTCCATGACGAGGCCTCAATAAGGAAGTTCACAGCTGACCTAGAGATTGTTGACTGGCCTACAGAATTCTCCAAGGCCAATGGTATTGATGACTGGACAGACATTTTTCTTAACAAATTACTTAGACTATACAACAAACATTGTCCTATAAAAACGAAACAGATCACAAACAAACGGCTTGGTTGCCCATGGCTAACCAGCACCATTCTGAAATCCATTGACAAGAAACACCAATATGAAAAGCAATATAGACAGGGCTTAATACACAAAGATATTCTTAAACACTATTCATCAGTTCTCACCAAAGTAATAAAGAAAGCCAAACAACTATACTACTCCAGTAGATTCACAGACACTAGAGGAGATATAAAAAAGACCTGGAAAACACTCTCTCAGATTCTAGGGACCCACAAACTAAAAAAAAACAAGAATATTGTCCTAACTAAACCTAATGAAACACCACTACATCCCACTGACACAGCTAACAAGATAAACGACTTCTTCTCAACCATAGGATCTAATCTCGCCAATAAAATCCCACATACCAATGCCCATGCCGGGGACTACCTAGATGGGAATTTCCCAAATTCCTTCTATCTTGCACCAACTGAGCCCTCGGAAGTCACCGAGATTATAAAGTCACTTAAAGACAACTCAGGGAATCTGTCTAATGTCCCACCATTACTGTACAAGCGAGCGGCCCATATCCTTTCGCATGCTATTTCATTACTTTTTAACAAGTCACTAGAAACTAGCACCTTCCTGAAACTACTCAAGATGGCAAGGGTTACACCAATACATAAAGGTGGTGACCCTACAGACTTAAACAACTATAGGCCAATATCTAACTTACCATTGCTATCCAAAATCTTTGAGAAACTCGTGCACAGGAGACTATATTCATTTATAACAGCACAAAACATACTCAACCCCTGCCAATTTGGATTTAGGAAAAATAAAAGCACTAATGATGCAATCATAAAAATGCTAGATCTGCTTTACACAGCATTGGAAAATAAGGAATATCCACTAGGAATTTTTATTGACCTAAGAAAAGCTTTTGACACAGTAGACCACGACATCCTACTCCACAAACTTGATCATTATGATATAAGAGGCCATGCACTTGCTTATTTCAAATCTTACATTACTAATAGGTATCAGTATGTCACCATTAAAGACACAGCATCAGCAACACGGCCACTTGATACTGGAGTTCTACAGGGAAGTGTCCTTGGTCCCCTGCTCTTCCTCATATACATCAATGACCTTCCAAACGTATCCCAACACCTGAAACCCATTCTCTTTGCTGACGACACGACTTATGTCATCTCTCGCCCTAATCTTGCCACCCTCAACACCATTGTTAACGAGGAGCTGATCAAAATATCGACTTGGATGACAGCCAATAAACTTACGCTTAACACTGATAAAACCTACTATATTATGTTTGGTAGCAGAGCAGGAGATGCACAAATTAACATTAAGATTGACAACACTCTAATTACCAGAAATAATGGGGGCAAATTCCTAGGCCTATACCTTGACAACAACCTGAATTTCAGCACCCATATCCAACACATAACCAAAAAAGTATCCAAAACAGTTGGGATCCTCTCCAAGACACGATACTACGTGCCGCAAAATGCCCTTCTCACACTATACCACTCACTTATTTATCCATACCTCACCTATGCTATTTGTGCTTGGGGATCAACTGCAGCAACACACCTAAAGCCAATAATAACCCAACAAAAAGCTGCAGTAAGAATAATCACTAAATCCCATCCCTGGCAACACACCCCCCACTCTTCATAGACCTAAACTTACTCCCTGTTCAGTACATCCACACTTACTACTGTGCAATCTACATCTACAGGACCTTAAACTCCAATATCAACCTTGACCTAAAACGCTTTCTTGATAGTTGTGACAGAACCCACAGGCATAACACCAGACACAAACATCTCTACGACATTCCCCGTGTGCGACTAAACCTTTACAAAAATTCAATGTATGTCAAAGGCCCTAAAATCTGGAACACCCTACCTGAGAACTCTAGAACTGCAGACACATTCATCACCTTCAATACTACCATTAGAAAACATCTTATCTCCCTGATAAACCCCATCAACTAACTACACGAATACCACCTGGTGGTTCACACTTACACTCACTCACCCATTTGACCATAAACAGAAATATTAATCTCAATCTTAAAATAATGAATCCTATGATACTCCAATACTGAAACTATGTACTGTGCCAAAACAAAGGCATTCACATTGCTAAACTCACAAACTAGTATTTAGTCACTTAGCCATAATACCAACTTACCTCATAATTTGTAATATTTTAAAATAAAGAATTAAACTAAGTCTGCCCGAAATGCCTAGCCATGCTAGGCGTTCTAGTGGTACACTCTGTAATCATTATTTAACTACATGTAAACCACACAACAACCAAATTCTGTAAATTCAACATTGTAATCTTTATAGAGAATAAACTTTGAATTTGAATTTGAATTTGAAGACAGACGTGTGTGGCACAGTGCGTTCTAATCGTAAACATATGCCCAGGTTCAATGCAGGCACTTGTGGTGATGGGGCGCAGGTGTTTACTGCCAATGACATCATGGCATTATGGTGGCATGACAAATGAGATGTCACATTGTTGACAACCGTTCACCGTAACGAAATGCAAGACAATGGCAAAGTTGATAGAATGACTAATGAACATATGTATTAAAAAACCAGCGACAGTGATTGATTATAAACAAAACATGCACTTGGTTGACAAATGTGATATGCAGATTGGCTTTGTTGATTGTGTTCATAAGAGTTACAAGTGGTATATGAAACTTTTCTTCCATCTCATGGACATTTCAATGCTCGATGCATATAATATGTACCAAGTGAAGACTGGCAACAGACCACTGTATGGTGAATTTTGTTTGTCTGTTGTCAGACAACTCATAATGAAGTACCAGGTAACAACACCTGCTATACAAAACCGTCCATGAACTCCTCAGAATATACCCAAGCGTTTGAAGAGGGAAGGTGATCACTTCATAGTACAGCTTCCTGCAACTAAGAAGAAATTTGCTCAGAAGAGATGTGTTGTCTGTGCACAAACAAAACGACGGCAACAAAGACGCAAAGACACTCGGTTTATGTGCGAGGAATGTAAGGTACCTCTGTGCATGGTGCCTTGTTTCAAGGAGTTCCACAAGCTGCAGCAGTTCTAAAAACATGTCCAGTGATTGTACATATGTAAATATATGATAGAACATTAGTATTATACAAGATTTGTGCATGTTTATCGTAATAAACAAAAGTAGTAAACAATATTATGATAATAACTTTGGTGCGGTTATTGTGTTCAATACAGTGAATTTATATATATACATTATATACAGTATTGGTCTCTCAGGCCCCAAATGTTAGAAAAAGAAAAAATTAGAAAAGAAAAGAAAAAAACTACAAAAAACTTAAAATAAAGTAATGTGAGTATTTGGAAATCGTCGATGTTGCCCCTACCTGGTCATTTTGGGTCGACTTCTCACCACTGTATCTCAGTAAGTAATGATCAGAAATTTTTTGTTTTGTTACATTACCTTCACAAAAATATACTCTTTAATTCTGTAAGAAAAAATAATTGTTTTTTTTTTTCAAAATTTCTTGGACACTGGGGTATCCCCTTTTGGCCTTGGTCCCTGAAAGAGTTAAGGAGTACAGAGACACTGAAACATTAAAATGCCAACAATTGTTTAATTGTGATGAAACAGGCCTATTTTGGAAGAAAATGCCAAACAGGACCTACATTACTCAAGAGGAAAAGGCACTCCCAGGACACAAGCCTATGAAAGACAGGCTAACTCTAATGTTGTGTAGTAATGCTAGTGAGGATTGCAAAGTGAAGCCTTTACTCGTGTATCACTCTGAAACTCCTAGAGTGTTCAAGAAAAACAATATCATCAAGACTAAATTGTTTGTGATGTGGAGAGCAAACAGTAAGGAATGGGTCACTAGGAACATTTTCCTGGACTGGTTTTATGACATGCTTGGCCCCACTGTGAAAAAGTACCTCCTGGAAAATAAATTGTCACTCAAGTGCCTCCTGATAATGGACAATGCTCCTGCTCATCCTCACAACTTGCAAGAGCAAATTGAGGGGGAGTTGAGCTTCATCAAAGTGAAGTTTTTGCCTCCTAATACCACTCCTCTCCTCCAGCCCATGGACCAGCAGGTCATTTCAAACTTCAAAAAACTGTACACCAAAGCAGAGTTTCAAAAGTGCTTTGAAGTGACCTCAGACACTGAATTGACCCTAAGAGAGTTCTGGAAAAATCACTTCAGTATCCTCAGTTGCATAAACCTTATAGGTAAGGCTTGGGAGAGAGTGACTTGCAGGACTTTGAACTCTGCTTGGAGAAAATTGTGGCCACAATGTGTACAAGAGAGGGATTTTGAAGGGTTTGGGGCTAACTCTGGGGAGCCTATACCAGTTGTGGAATCTATTGTGGCATTGGGGAAGTCCATGGGGTTGGAGGTTAGTGGCGGGGATGTGGAAGAGTTGGTGGAGGTCGACGATGAAGAGTTAACCACTACAGAGCTGCAAGAGCTTCAGGTGCAACACCAACAGACCAAAGCTCTGGGATTTCCTTCAGAGGAGGAGGAAGAGAGACGAAGGAAGTTGCCTTTGTCAAAGATTAAGGAAATGTGTATATTTATGTTATATTTATGGATGAATATTATCCTGACACATCTGTTGCAAGCCGTATTGGCAACTTGTACAATGACATTCTTGTGGCCCATTTTAGGAAATCTTAAAGGGACGCAAGAAACAGAGCTCTCTGGACAGATATTTTGCACAACAGGGGTCCAGTGACTCTCAAGCTGGTCCTAGTGGCATTAAAAAACAAAGAAGGGAGGTAACCCCAGAAAAGGACTTGTTACCTGAAGTCTTAATGGAAGGGGATTCCCCTTCCAAACAATAGAACACCTACATCCTCTGCCCTCCTACCGTCTCATCACAACATCAACAAGTCCACAATAAGGGTAAGTGTGATGTTATTATTGTTTTATTATTCATGTATCATTGTTTTCTGTTTAGGGAAATGTATATTTCATGTAAAAAAAATTATTTTGTTTAATACTTTTGGGTGCCTGGAACAGATTAATTGGATTTCCATTATTTCTTATGGGGAAAATTAATTGGGTAAAAGGCTAAATCGGTTAAAGCCTAGCTCCTGGAACAAATTAAAGGTGTTAGCCAAGGTTCCACTGTATGCCTGTGTGTCCTGTTGTAGCTGTTCAGGAGAAGTTTGAGCAGAGGGTTGATATTTGAGTTTAAAGTTCTGTATATATAGTAGGCACAATAGTGTGTATATTTTGTATATTAAATAAGTTCAAGTTCTTGAAGAGGGGTGGAGTGTGTTGTCTGGCACAGGAGTTGATGATCATCCTCATCGCAGCCTTTTGTTGGGTTATTAGCCCCTTAACTGTCCAAATGTATATCTACGTTGTTACCACTAGTGCTCCAAAAATAGATCAATGTTTTATTTCTCCTGCCTCTAAATTTGGCAGGATTGGCATGAGATGCCTGGTCAACATAGAATGGGTCTCAACACTTCGTGTGTGCAGTATTAAAAAAATCTGGGATCACTTAGTACCTTGTGGGAGCACCAGTTCAATTGAGCACCAGCTAAAGCAAACAGCACGGCAAACACCTGGGATTCCCTGATGTCATGTCATATTAACACTCCCCTTTTAGGAGGAAAGTGATGCTGACCCTGAGTTTAGAGGCTTCAAGATGGATGTGGCCACAAGTGGTCGAGGAAATATAAAAAACCTCGATAATAACAAATGTGCAACATATGTGCAATGTCCTTTCAATTTTGGTACCATTGGTAGTATTATCCTGCCAGAACGTCCAATAACCTATGCCCTAAGTAAAGAGAAACAATTCTGGAATGTGTAATACATGTTTGGCAGGCTGGCTGGCCAGCTGGCTGGGTGGCAGGCTGATTGGCTGTCTCTATCTCCATCTGTCTGTCTGTATCTATCTCTGTTTATATCTGTCTCTGTCTATCTCTGTCTCTGTCTATCTCTTTCTCTGTCTATCTCTGTCTCTATCTCACAGGTACACATAAACACAATTATACATAGTGTAATTACCTAGGATAACCCAAAAAATCCAGACAAAGTGCTATACTGTGCTTGTAGATATAATGCATGATAAGCATGACTGGCAAGTAATATGCATTTTCACTTGTTCAGGAATCAGATGTCTGCATCGTGTGTAATACCTGTTGGTTCACGAGTCGCTTTCTCTGAAACAGAAAGAGAAACAAGCAGAGAGACAGAAAGAGAGACAAGCAGAGCGGCAGAAAGACAGATAAGCAGAGGCAGAGATAAACAGAGAGCTAGACAGACAGACAAACAGAGAGATACACAGATAGACAGATGAACAGACAGACAGACAGACATGTTTATGTGTAACAGTGAAAACAAATAAAGCCAAGGCAGTGCACGATCATCAAATGTCACTTCACTGCTGCACCACCACCAGTGGAGTGACACTTGTCTTACACCATGCTTCAAGGAAACTTTTTTTTTAACACATTGGCCGGTTCCCACCAAGGCAGGGTGGCCCGAAAAAGAAAACCTTTCATCATCATTCACTCCATCACTGTCTTGTCAGAGGGGTGCTTTACATTACAGTTATAAAACTGCAACATTAACACCCCTCCTTCAGAGTGCAGACACTGTATTTCCCATCTCCAGGACTCAAGTCCAGCCTGCCAGTTTCCCTGAATCCCTTCATAAACGTTACTTTGCTCACACTCCAACAGCACATCAAGTATTAAAAAACATTTGTCTCCATTCACTTATATCAAATATGCTCACGCATGCTTGCTGGAAGTCCAATCCCCTCGCACACAAAACCTCCTTTACCCCCTCCCTCCAACCCTTCCTAGGCTGACCCCTACCCCGCCTTCTCTCCACTACAGATTTATACACTCTCGAAGTCATTCTGTTTTGTTCCATTCTCTCTACATGTCCGAACCACCTCAACAACCCCTCCTCAGCCCTCTGGATAATAGTTTTGGTAATCCCACACCTTCTCCTAATTTCCAAAGTACGAATTCTCTGCATTATATTTACACAACACATTGCCCTCAGACGTGACATCTCCACTGCCTCCGGCCTCCTCCTCGTTGCAACATTCATCACCCATGCTTCACACCCATACAAGTGTTTGTATAATTATACTCTCATACATTCCCCTCTTTGATTTCATAGACAAAGTTCTTTGTCTCCACAGACTCCTAAGTGCACTACTCACCCTTTTTCCCTCATCAATTCTGTGATTCACCTCATCCTTCACAGACCCATCTGCTGACACATCCACTCCTAAATATCTGAATACATTCACCTCCTCCATACTCCCTCCAATCTGATAACCAATCTTTCATCACCTAATCTTTTTGTTGTCCTCATCACCTTACTCTTTCCTATATTCACTTTTAATTTTCTTCTTTTACATACCCTACCAAATTCATCCACCAACCTCTGCAACTTCTCTTCAGAATCTCCCAAAAGCACAGTGTCATCAGCAAAAAGCAACTGTGACAACTCCCACTTTGTGTTTGATTCTTCATCTTTTAACTCCACACCTCTTGCCAAGACCATCGCATTCATTTCTCTTACAACCCCATCTATAAATATATTGAACAACCACAGTGACATCACACATCCTTGTCTAAGGCCTACTTTTACTGGGAAATAATCTCCCTATCTCCTACATACTCTAACCTGAGCCTCACTATCATCATAAAAACTCTTCACTGCTTTCAGTAACCTACCTCCTATACCACACACATGCAACATCTGCCACATTCCCCCACTATTCACCCTGTCATATGCCTTTTCCAAATCCATAAATGCCACGAAAACCTCTTTACTCTTATCTAAATACTGTTCACCTATATGTTTCACTGTAAACACTTGGTCTACACACCCCCTACCTTTCCTAAAGCCTCCTTGTTCATCTGCTATCCTACTCTCCATCTTACTCTTAATTCTTTCAATAATAACTCTGCCATACACTTTACCAGATATACTCAACAGACTTATTCCCCTATAATTTTTGCACTCTCTTTTATCCCCTTTGCCTTTATACAAAGGAACTATGCATGCTCTCTGCCAATCCACTTCCCCCATACTCACAACTGGCTCTTCCTCACTCCTACAAGATGTTATTCCTCCTTGCCCTATACATGAAATCACAGCTTCCCTATCTTCATCAACATTTAACAATTCCTCAAAATATTCCCTTCATCTTCCTGACACTTCTAACTCTCCATTTAATAACTCTCCTCTCCTATTTTTAACTGTCAAATCCATTTGTTTCCTAGGCTTCCTCAACTTATTAATCTCACTCCAAAACTTTTTCTTATTTTCAACAAAATTTGTTGATAACATCTCACCCACTCTCTCAGTTGCTCTCTTTTTAGATTGCTTCACCATTCTCTTAACCTCTCTATTTCTCTCCATCACTTCTACTTTGTAAAAACCTCTCATATGCTAACTTTTTCTCCCTTACTACTCTCTTTACATCATCATTCCACCAATTGCTCTTCTTCCCTCCCACACCCACTTTCTTGTAACCACAAACTTCTGCTGAACACTTTAACACTACATTCTTAAACCTACCCCATACATCTTTGACCCCATGGCCTATACTCCCACTAGTCCATTTATCCTCCAATAGTTGTTTATATCTTACCCTAACTGCTTCCTCTTTTAGTTTATACACCTTCACCTCTCTTGCTGCTTCTATTTTCCTTGTATCCCACTACCTTTTACTCTCACTGTAGCTATAACTAGAAAGTGATCTGACATATCTATGGCCCCTCTGGAGTTTACCTGGAGAGAGTTCCGGGGGTCAATGCCCCCGCGGCCCGATCTGTGACCAGGCCTCCTGGTGGATCAGAGCCTGATCAACCATGATCAACATGTACTTCCTGAAGTCTACTCAACAGTCTTTTATCTACCAATACGTAGTCCAATAAACTACTGTCATTACGCCCTACATCATATCTTGTATACTTATTTATCCTCTTTTTCTTAAAATATGTATTACCTATAACTAAACCCCTTTCTATACAAAGCTCAATCAAAGGGCTCCCATTATCATTTTCACCTGGCACCCCAAACTTACCTCACCACACCCTCTCTAAATGTTTCTCCTACTTTAGCATTTAGGTCCCCTACCACAATTACTCTCTCGCTTGGTTCAAAGGTTCCAAAAATCTCTCTCTCTCTCCCTCTACACTCCTCTCTTCTCCGGGTGCATACACGCTTATTATGACCCACTTTTCACATCCGATCCTTATTTTAATCCACACAATCCTTGAATTTACACATTTATATTCCCTCTTCTCCTTCCATAACTTTTCCTTCAACATTATTGCTACCTCTTCCTTAGCTCTAACTCTCTCAGATACTCCTGACTTAATCCTATTTATTTCTCCCCAATAAAACTCGCCTACCCCATTCAGCTTTGTTTCACTTAGGGCCAGGACATCCAACTTTTCATTCATAACATCAGCAATCATCTCTTTCTTATCATCCGCACTACATCCATGCACATTCAAGCATCCCAGTTTTATAAAGTTTTTCTTCTTCTCATTTTTAGTAAATGTGTACAGGAAAAGGGGTTACTAGCCCATTGCTCCCGGCATTTTAGTCGCCTCATACGACATGCATGGCTTACGGAGGAAAGATTCTTTTCCATTTCCCCATGGACAATAGAGAGAAAAAAACAAGAACAAGATTAAGAAAAAGAAGAAAAACCCTAGATGTGTGTATGTATATATATGCAGATAATACCCATAGTCCACCGTTAGTGTTATATTGTCATAAATTTGTGCCCCCCTAAAATTCTAATACCCCAACTACTTTTGATTGTCATTGTTGTATTCAATGACCATTCTACCTCATAGTCTTAATTGTGTTAATATCTACAGAATCTATCTCCTTTTTTACAACTTACCACATCACTGTTCTATCTTATTTTATTATAAACTAACCATAACTTGTCTTCAATAATTCTACCTCACTTTAAAAATACTCAATTGCCCAATTTTATTCTAAATCCCTATTATTGCCCAATTTTACTTTAAACTATATTGATCAAACTTATTGTAAACTTCTTTTATTGACCTTTTTTATTCCATACTTTTTTTAAACTAGTATTTTCAACTACAACTTTTATATTATCCTGTCTACCATCTTACTAGCATATTATAACCAAGTCATTGCCATTTTTATTTTTATCATTTTTTTTATTATTCTTTTGCTACCTTAATTTGTGTATTTTATCCTGTCAATTTAAATCTAATTATACTCTAATTCTTGTAAACAACTTATATAAGACCTTAGTGCAATTACAATTGAGAGTCTTGTGCCTTTATTATATTATTAGATTAATCACAGTTTTACTCTAGCTCATTCTAGCTCAATACATAGTCAATACCAAATTCACTATATTAGACCATAGTGCAATTACTAGTGAGAGACTGGTGCTATTTGTAATTTGTATTTTTATATTATTAGACTAAACTTAGTTGTACTATAGCTCTTTCTAGCTCAATACATAGTCAACACCAAATTCACTATATTAGACCATAGTGCAATTACTAGTGAGAGACTAGTGCTATTTTTAATTTGTATTTTTATATTATTAGTTTAAACCTATTGTACTATAGCTCATTCTAGCTCAAAACATAGACTCCACAAAAGTCATTATTAGACCTTAGTGCAATTACAAGTGAGAGTCTTGTTCTATTTTTAATTTGTATTTTTATATTACTAGTTTATACCTAGTTGTACTTTAGTTCATTCCAGCACAACACATAGACAACATCAACTTCATTATGTGTAGTAGTGACTATACTCTACATGACCAAAATACTCTAGCTACATACTTGTCCAAACTTCCTACCACTACAGATATCAGTACTAGAACTCAACACACAACTCAGGATATAAATAACCATAATTTAAACCAAGAAGATGATTGATCACGTTGACCCTGATCTAAACCTCCATAATCTGACACCCAATCAAAACCTATTGGAAAGTAACTGCCTTTATTACACAGCATCACAAGCCAGCACTATCCTAAACAATGCTAAAAGTCTATCAGTACTTAACTACAACATCAGGTCCTTAAGCAAACACTATGATGACCTCCTAGCACTCCTTGAATCACTAAAGACACCCTTCTCCTGCATTATTCTTACTGAGACCTGGCTTAAGCAGGACACAATAGATATCTACCCTCTACCAGGATACACAGCAATTCACAACTGCAGACCAAACCAAGTTGGGGGTGGTATTGCAATCTATTACTCTAACCAATTATCTTGTATTAGCACCACTTGCTTTAGTGATGAATATGGGGAAGACATTTTTGCTAATTTTACTGTAAAAAACCTTAAGACGCCTATAACAATCGGTGCCATTTACCGGATACCTCACACAAACATCCCAAATTTAAGTGAGAAATTAAAGTCACTAATAACAAACAGACAAATGAATAAGCACCACCTTCTCTTAGCTGGAGACTTCAACATCAACCTTGGCTTACTAGATGATCAGCCTGTAACTAATTTCATCAACAATATGAACAAGACACTTCTCATACCAACAATAATTAAACCAACCAGGCTCACTGAGACAAGTGCAACCATAATAGACCACATATGGACCAATATACTAGCCCCCCTTAAATCTGGGATAATCACAGATAGCACTACAGACCACTACCCTACCTTCCTCCTGACAAACATTAGTAAACCACCACTTGAATACAACAAAGTCTCATTTAGACTCCATGACGAGGCCTCAGTAAGGAAGTTCACAGCTGACCTAGAGATTGTTGACTGGCCTACAGAATTCTCCAAGGCCAATGGTATTGATGACTGGACAGACATTTTTCTTAACAAATTACTTAGACTATACAACAAACATTGTCCTATAAAAACAAAACAGATCACAAACAAACGGCTTGGTTGCCCATGGCTAACCAGCACCATTCTGAAATCCATTGACAAGAAACACCAATATGAAAAGCAATATAGACAAGGCTTAATACACAAAGATATTCTTAAACACTATTCATCAGCTCTCACCAAAGTAATAAAGAAAGCCAAACAACTATACTACTCCAGTAGATTCACAGACACTAGAGGAGATATAAAAAAGACCTGGAAAACTCTCTCAGATTCTAGGGACCCACAAACTGAGAAAAACCAAGAATATTGTCCTAACTAAACCTAATGAAACACCACTACATCCCACTGACACAGCTAACAAGATAAACGACTTCTTCTCAACCATAGGATCTAATCTCGCCAGTAAAATCCCACATACCAATGCCCATGCCGGGGACTACCTAGATGGGAATTTCCCTAATTCCTTCTATCTTGCACCAACTGAGCCCACGGAAGTCACCGAGATTATAAAGTCACTTAAAAATAACTTGGGGAATCTGTCTAATGTCCCACCATTACTGTACAAGCGAGCGGCCCATGTCCTTTCGCATGCTATTTCATTACTCTTTAACAAGTCACTAGAGACTAGCACCTTCCCGAAACTACTCAAGATGGCAAGGGTTACACAAATACATAAAGGTGGTGACCCTACAGACTTAACAACTATAGGCCAATATCTAACTTACCATTGCTATCCAAAATCTTTGAGAAACTCGTGCACAGGAGACTGTATTCATTTATAACGGCTCAAAACATACTCAACCCCTGCCAATTTGGATTCAGGAAAAATAAAAGCACTAATGATGCAATCATAAAAATGCCAGATCTGCTTTACACAGCATTGGAAAATAAGGAATAGCCACTAGGAATTTTTATTGACCTAAGAAAAGCTTTTGACACAGTAGACCACGACATCCTACTCCACAAACTTTATCATTATGGTATAAGAGGCCATGCGCTTGGTTATTTCAAATCTTACATTACTAATAGGTATCAGTATGTCACCATTAAAGACACAGCATCAGCAACACGGCCACTTGATACTGGAGTTCTACAGGGAAGTGTCCTTGGTCCCCTGCTCTTCCTCATATACATCAATGACCTTTCAAACGTATCCCAACACCTGAAACCCATTCTCTTTGCTGACGACACGACTTATGTCATCTCTCACCCTAATCTTGCCACCCTCAACACCACTGTGAATGAGGAGCTGATCAAAATATTGACTTGGATGACAGCCAATAAACTTACGCTTAACAGTGACAAAACCTACTATATTATGTTTTGTAGCAGAGCAGGAGATGCACAAATTAACATTAAGATTGACAACACTCTAATTACCAGAAATAATGGGGGCAAATTCCTAGGCCTATACCTTGACAACAACCTGAATTTCAGCACCCCTATCCAGCATATAACCAAAAAAGTATCCAAAACGGTTGGGATCCTCTCCAAGATATGATACTACATGCCACAAAATGCCCTTCTCACACTATACCACTCACTTATTTATCGATACCTCACCTATGCTATTTGTGCTTGGGGATCAACTGCAGCAACACACCTAAAGCCAATAATAACCCAACAAAAAGCTGCAGTAAGAATAATCACTAAATCCCATCCCTGGCAACACACCCCCCCCACTCATCATAGACCTAAACTTACTCCCTGTTCAATACATCCACACTTACTACTGTGCAATCTACATCTACAGGGCCTTAAACTCTAATATCAACCTTGACCTAAAATGCTTTCTTGATAGTTGTGACAGAACCCACAGGCATAACACCAGACACAAACATCTCTACGACATTCCCCGTGTGCGACTAAACCTTTACAAAAATTCAATGTATGTCAAAGGCCCTAAAATCTGGAATACCCTACCTGAGAACTCTAGAACTGCAGACACATTCATCACCTTCAAAACTACCATTAGAAAACATCTTATCTCCCTGATACACCCTGTCAACTAACTACACGAATACCACCTGGTGGTTCACTCTTACACTCACTGACTCATTTGACCATAAACAGAAATATTAATCTCAATCTTAAAATAATGAATCCTGTGATACTCCAATACTGAAACTATGTACTGTGCCAAAACAAAAGCATTTACGTTGCTAAACTCACAAACTAGTATTTAGTCACTTAGCCATAATACCAACTTACCTCATAATTTGTAATATTTTACAATTAAGAATAAAACTAAGTCTGCCCGAAATGCCTAGCCATGCTAAGCGTTCTAGTGGTACACTCTGTAATCACTATTTTACTACATGTAAACCACACAATAACCAAATTTCTGTAAACTCAGCATTGTAATCCTTATAGAGAATATAATGTGCATGCCTGTGTAGTGTGACCTAAGTGTAAGAAGAAGTAGCAAGATATACCTGTTATCCAGCATGTTTATGATACTGAAAAAAGACACCAGCAATCCTACCATCATGTAAAATAGTTACATTATTATTATTATAATCATGGGGAGCGCTAAACCTGTAGGATTATACAGCGTAAAACAGTTACAGGTTTCTGTTTCACAGAAACTTGTTATATTATTATTATTATTACAGTGGACCCCTGACTTACGATATTAATCCGTTCCAGAGAGCACATCATACGATGAAATTATCGTAAGTCAAATTAATTTTCCCCATGAGAAATAATGGAAATTAAATTAATCCGTTCAAGACACCCAATAGTATGAAATTTTTTTTTTACCACATGAAATATACATTTTCCTAAACACAAAAAGAAGGATACATGCACAATATATATTGTGCATGTAATATTGCACTAAATGAAGAATAAATGACACTTACCTTTATTGAAGATGTGGTGATGAGTGATGAGACACTGTTTGTGTCCTGGGAGTGCCTTTTCCTCCTGAGTAATGTAGGTCTTGTTTGGCCTTTTCTTCCAGAACAGTCCTTATTACACTGTGTATGCCACTACAATTCTTAAATCTCTCAAACCAACCTTTGCTGGCCTTAAATTCCCCAATATGAGCACTAGTTCCAGGCATTTTTTCCTGTTCACCTGGGTGTTGGTCGACTGGTGTGGGTCGCATCCTGGGGGACAAGATTAAGGTCCCCAATGGAAATAAGTTAGACAGTCCTTGATGACACACTGAGTTAATCGTTTCTCGGTATTCTCGATAAGCCACACCAACAACAGTCTCTCCACATCTTCGAGTGGTACAGCTGACCATGGTGCAGCAGCAGCTGATGGTGCTACAGCAGCAGCTGACTGTGGTGCAGCAGCATCAGCAGCTGACAGTGCTACAGCAACAGCTGACCATGGTGCAGCAGCAGCAGCAGCAGCAGCAGCTGACAGTGCTACAGCAACAGCTGACCATGGTGCAGCAGCAGCAGCAGCAGCTGACAGTGCTACAGTAGCAGCAGCAGCAACTGACGGTGTTACAGCAGCAGCAGCTGACGGTGCTACAGCAGCAGCAGCTGACCATGGTGCAGCAGCAGCTGGCTGTGGTGCAGCAGCAGTTGGCCATGGTACAGCAGCAGCAGCTGATGGTGCTACAGCAGCAGCTGACAGTGGTACAGCAACAGCTGACTGTGGTATGATAGTATTATGATATTAGGATTGGCACTAGAAGCTTTCTTTGGGCCCATGGTGGCATATTTAGCAGTTACGAGCACTAAAAAACTGGAATAATACAAAATTTATTGAATGCATGCATGCAACCGTCCACCCTGGCTTCTCATTTATTTGATTACCACTTTATTGTTCACCACAACTTATATTAGTCCCTTTTATATTGTTTTCCCTAATTCTAACTTTAAAGAATTACCTTTAAAGTACTACCTACTATCATATTCCCAAGCTCCATTATTTGATCATCACTTTATTTGTTCACCACAAATTATTTTAGTCCCTTTTATATTGTCTCCTTTATTTTAGCTTTAAAAAACTACCTTAGCTCATTATTTTTACATTTGTTAAATAATTCAGGTGCTATTTTTTAGCTTTAGAATGTTTACTTTGTTTTATACTTAATTCTAACTATAGATTCACTACAAATCTTATGATTACAAGCTTTGATCCTGATACCAACTTCTTATTTAATGACTTAAATGAATCAAACAGTTACTGTAATTACTACACAGCAGAACAATCAAAGGCACTCCTCAGAGCCAACAACAACATAACTGTCTTTAACTACAATATCAGATCTTTAAGCAAGCATTACGATGACCTCATAGGGTTACTAAATTCCTTGCATGCCAATATGTCCATCATTACACTAACTGAAACCTGGCTAAAGCCTGATACTACTGATGTCTATGCCATTCCTGGTTACAGAGCCATACACAACTGTAGGCCAGACCAACAAGGGGGTGGCACAGCTATATACTACTCAGACCAACTAGAATGTATCACTAATACTTGCACAAGGGATGAACATGGGGAATATATAATAGCTAAATTCAAATCCAAATACCTACAAAAACCTCTCACATTGATAAACATCTACAGAGTTCCACAGTCAAACATTAGCCAATTTAGTCAAAACCTAGGAAGTATGATAACTGATGCACACATGAACAAAGATCACTTACTACTCTCAGGTGACTTCAGTATAAATCTCCTGCAAGACCAGGACCCACACGTTACTGAATTCACAAACACAATGAGTAACTGCATGTTGCTACCAACAGTAACAAAACCTACAAGAGTTACAGAGACTAGTGTTTCCCTACTTGACCACATCTGGACCAACACCATATCCCCTTTAAAATCAGGCATAATCACAGATAATACCACAGACCATTACCCTACTTTCCTCATAACAACTCTTGGTAAATTACCCCAAGACACTACTAAAGTCACCTTCAGACTTCACAATGAGGCAGCCATTAATAACTTCACAACAGCAGTAACAAACATTGACTGGCACACTGAGCTAGAAATCTATACAGATATTGACAAATGTATTAATAATTTTCTAAAAAAGACCCAATACCTCTATAACAAGCACTGCCCTAAAAAAACTAAACAGATGTCAACTAAGAGACTGAACAATCCCTGGCTAACACCCAGCATTCTCAAATCCATAAATACAAAACACCTATATGAAAAACAGTACAGAATGGGTCACATAACCAGAGACCAAACAAAACGTTACTCGTCAATCCTAACCAGCCTGATAAGAAGGGCAAAAAAAATGTATTATGAGAACAGATTATCCAACTTATGAGGTGATATAAAAAAAGACCTGGAAAACCCTATCAGAAATTCTAGGAACAAAAAAGATATCACGAAATAGCGAAATAAAATTAGCAAAATCAGATGAACCCCAACTCCCACCAACAGAAACAGCAAACAGACTCAATGATTTCTTCTCCACTATAGGACAAAATTTTGCAAATAAAATCCCAAGCTCAGATACCCCACCAAATGACTACCTCACTGGCAACTACCCGAACACACTGTTCCTAGCTCCGACTAACCCATACGAAGTCTCCCTTATTATCAACACACTAAAAAACAAGGCAGGAGATTTAAATACCTTACAACCCTTTTTATACAAAAAAGTGTCACAAGTGCTATCACCAATCATTGCAACACTCTTTAACAAATCCATTGAATCCTCTACCTTCCCTACAGTTCTCAAAATAGCAAGGGTCACCCCGATCCATAAAGGAGGAGACCAAACAGAGTTGAATAACTATAGGCCAATATCCAACTTACACCCTCTCTCAAAAATCTTCGAAAAATTAATTCATAAACGAATCTACTCCTACCTCATCTCCCAAAACATACTCAACCCCTGCCAATTTGGATTCAGGCCTAATAAAAATACTAATGATGCTATTATACACATGCTAGAACATATATACACTGCAATAGAGAAAAAAGAAGTCCCACTGGGGATCTTCATTGACTTACGTAAAGCTTTTGATACAGTTGACCATGACTTGCTCCACATAAAATTGTCACACTATGGTATAAGAGGGCACTCCCTCAACTACCTCAAGTCATACCTCAGCAACAGAAGCCAATATGTGTACACAAATGGGGCAAACTCTTCCACACAACCAATTACAGTTGGTGTCCCACAGGGAAGTGTCCTTGGCCCTTTTCTCTTTCTCCTATACATAAATGACCTATCAAATGCTTTGCAATTAATCAAACCCACACTATTTGCAGATGACACTACATACATCTTCTCTCACCCGAGCCCAGTCATGCTAGCCAATACTGTAAATACTGAATTACAGAAAATAGTACCGTATCGAAGATACGGTACTATGTTCCACAGCCAGCCCTCCTGGCCCTATATCACTCTCTTATTTACTCCTATCTCACCTATGGAATTTGTGCATGGGGCTCAACAACAATTAACCATCTCAGACCACTAATTACCCAACAAAAGGCTGCAGTCAGAATGATAACAAATTCCCACTACAGGCAGCACACTCCACCAATATTCAAAACACTAAACCTACTCACTATACAAAACATCCATACTTATTACTGCACCTATTACATACATAGAACACTTAACTCGGATATTAACCCTCCCCTCAAACATCTCCTTGCCAACCTCAACAGAACACATGACCATAACACAAGGCACAGATCACTCTTTGAGGTTCCTCGTGTCCATCTCAAGCTATGCAAAAACTCAATGCACATAAAAGGCCCTAAAATCTGGAATTCATTACCTGTGAATATAAAAGAAACACTACCTGTTTATAAATTCAAGTCTCTTCTCAAAGATCACTTACTCACCCAAAACCAAATAAATACTGAATAACTGAACCTTATAAATTGTATATCTTAAATGTTTCTCAAAATTATATCACATAAATGTTAAACCTAAGACCCAATCTAACTTTGTTTTTTTTAAATACGCTACCTAACAGAATGCTCCATTCTACTGAATGTACAGCAATGCATGCAACCATATGACCTGTCTTTGTAATACTCATTTGTGCTTTATTGTTATCTGTTTACAATAATGTTTTATCACTGATTACATCACTGCTTAGTTAATCTTAAGTTAATTTTAAGCCTGCCCATAATGCTATGCATACAAGTGGCTTTGGCATGCTGCTCTTACCTGTATTTTTTTGTACCTCTGTATGTATGTTCAAATTATTAACCCCTTGACTGTCGCAACCCCCAATACTGAGGTGTCTCCTGGTGTCGCATAATTAAAAAAAAAAAAAATTATTTTTTCTTATGAAATTATAGAGAATCTTTTCCCGATTGTAATGACACCAAAAAAACGAAATTTGATGGAAAACTGATGGAATTACCCTCTCGCGAAGTTAGCGACCTCGGCGATATTTACAAATAGGCGATTTCGCCCA
The DNA here is from genome assembly GCF_038502225.1 of Cherax quadricarinatus. Classification (NCBI taxonomy): domain Eukaryota; kingdom Metazoa; phylum Arthropoda; class Malacostraca; order Decapoda; family Parastacidae; genus Cherax; species Cherax quadricarinatus. The sequence goes on along the minus strand of NC_091292.1, from coordinate 79,828,417 downwards.
CTTTGAGCCATATTTTCGGCTAATTCCATTGTTCCAGTCAACAACACTCATAGCTATTTCTTTAGAACTCCGTTTTTTCTATCGATTGAGTACAAGAAACTGCCCATTTACTAATTTCAACTACCCAATAACGTGGTCAGAAATTTGCAATTTGGCCAATTTCACGAAAATTAAAAAATATGACAATTTCAAAATAAGGTCTAGAATGAACAATGCAGACATTCCTGGCTCTAAAATAACATTTTCTTTGTTCATCAGTCATGTCTCCAGGCCTCTCTGATATTACTCTTGCTTTCTATTTGAATTTTTATTCAAACAAAAAATAGAAGATTTACTATTATGCAGACTACTGCAGTACTGTAATAATTGCATAAATAACATCAACCCATTCGTGACTGCATATCAGATTGGCTAGTTGGACATTTATTGGACAATGACATCATTTGTTTACTTTTGAACATCGGCAAAAATCAAACATTTCGCCTACTTTGAACTCCATTTCCAGGTTTTTTTTATAGTAAAATTAATCAAAATCACCTCAATTTCTATAATATGTTTTCCATTCTATCAAATGAGACCAAGAAAACGAGAATACAGCCATAAATACTATACGAAAATAGATCACAAAGTCGGCATTTTAATTAAAAAAAACGGTCCGAGTTTTTTTTTTCTCATTATGCACTGCGTGCTGCAGGATTTTTTTTATATGGTGCACACTGACCACACAGACCCATTCTCTCACATGTGGGCCTACCAGCTTTCTCCTTCTTGATTTGAAGCTGCTAGAATTTATGAGTATATGTACGTCAAACACGGTACCTCGTAAGACGTATATATACGGCCGCGACAGTCAAAGGGTTAAATAAATAAATAAATAAATAAATAAATAAATAAATAAACAATGTCACACTAGCTCAGCTGAGGCACTCAGGCCAGATGGACCAGACGGCCTCATTTGGGACGAATGATGTAAGTAAAGTTTTTCAACGTAGGTAGGGGTCAATTGTTTACACTGACAAGCATCGTAAGTCGGTTTTATCATAGGGTGAGGCCATCGTGAGTCAGGGGTCCACTGTATTGTTATATACTCCCACATGTCCGAAACGTTGCTGGGGCCTATAAATACTATGTAAATATTTCTAGACAATAGTACATATGTGACTAAGGTAGGTGAAAATGTTCACCTGTCACTGTGTCTGTGACTATTTGAGTACTATTTCAGTACCTAATATGTATTAGTGTCAGAAAAAGGTTGGCTATGAATTCACAAGAACTACTATAAAGTGTAACTATCAGAACATAAAAATTATTATGTTTATTTTTATTAGCATATCGACTGATTCCCACCAAGGCAGGGTGGCCTGGAAAAAAAAACTTTCATCATCATTCACTCCATCACTATCTTGCCAGAGGCATGCTTACACTACAGTCATAAAACTGCAACATTAACATCCCTCCTTCAGACTGCAGACACTATACTTCCCATCTCCAGGACTCAAGCCTGGCCTGCCGGTTTCCCTGAATCCCTTCATAAATGTTACTTTGCTCACACTCCAACAGCATACCAAGTATTAAAAGCCATTTGTCTCCATTCACTCCTATCAAACACACTCACGCATGCTTGCTGGAAGTCCAAGCCCCCACACACAAAACCTCCTTTACCCCTTCCCTCCATCCTTTCCTAGGCCGACCCCTACCCCGCCTTCCCTCCACTACAGATTTATACACTCTCAAAGTCATTCAATTTTGTTCTAACCTCTCTACATGTCTGAATCACCTCAACAACCCCTCCTCAGCCCTCTGGATAATAGTTTTGGTAATCCCGCACCTCCTCCTAATTTCCAAACTATGAATTCTCAGCATTATGTTCACCCCATACATTGCCCTCAGATGTGACATCTCCACTGCCTCCAGCCTTCTCCTTGTTGCAATATTCACCACCCATGCTTCACACCCATATAAGAGTGTTGGTATAACTACACTCTCATACATTCCCCTCTTTGCTTCCACTGACAAAGTTCTTTATCTCCACAGACTCTTAAGTGCACCATTCACCCAATTTCCCTCATCAAGTCTATGATTCACCTCATCCTTCATAGACCCATCTGCTGACATGACAGGGATATCAGCAACACTTCTGCAAATGGCAGCACTTCATGTTGCCGTCAGGTGAGCGACAAGCGCTGACTTTTTTTTTTTTGCGGCCTTATATCTCTGTAAGTACTGACTCTAAATATTTTTTTTTTTAGATTATTACATGTAAAAAAAATGTCCTCTTTATTAAAAAAAAAAAAAAAAAAATTATGTTTTTTTAAAAATATTCAGAGTGCTGGGCGAGAGAATGCAGATTTACATTTGGATAGTTAAGGGGTTAAAGGTTTAAGGTGACTGGCAGTGGTAGATCCCCAAGCACAAATACCAGAGGTGAGGTAAGGGTATATTAGAGAGTGATATAAAGTAAGGAGTGCCATTTGGGGTACATAGTATCATATACTAGAAAGGATGCCTACTGTTTTGGAAACTTTCTTAGTTGTATCCTGGATGTGGGTCTGAAATTTAAGATTACAGTCAAGGTGGAGACCTAGAAATTTGCCCTCAATGTGTCTTGTAATGGGGGAACCATTTATCGATATGTTTAGCTGAATATTTAATGCTCTGTTTCCACAAAGCATGAAGTAGGTTTTGTCTATATTGAGAGTGAGTTTGTTGGTCGTTATCCAGTTTGATAGTTTTAGAAGCTCGCTGTTTGCAGTGTTACTAAAGTCATCTAATGACCTTATGTACAAAATTACAGCACTGTTATTGACTTACTAATCCTAAGCTAGTCTTAAGTTTGCCCGAAATGCTCTGCATATAAAGGGGTTTTTGGCATGTACACCCAATTGTTATACTCCTTTGTACAAACATGTATCATGCTGAAATAAAATTGTTATTATTATTATAATTATTATTATTCTCTATATTTGACTGAAGAAGCCTACCATGTAGGCAAAACATTCCAATAATAAAGATACCCAACCGCTGCACATATCTTACTCATCTACCTGTACCTAGTGTTGAGTTAATAGGCACTGTTACATCAAAACTGGTCCAGTCTGGCCACAACAACTCTCTTCACACACTTCCACATCAACAAGCAACAATGTCTAGAGTGTAAGTTAAGATAACCTATATAATTTTTTATGTAAAATAATTTTTACTTAAATAATTAAAAAAATTATTTGACAAATTTTGATGTTTCTGGAATGTAACATTATTTTCCCATATGTTCTTCATTTTATTTAACACTATTTTTCATAGGGTGCCAATGTTCAGAAATGTATTCCCCCATGTTATGAGACAGTTACTGACTCTAGTTGAAGTTGGTATGATATGATTACTCTGTAAAAAAAAAAAGCTTTTCTTTCTCACTTCTATCCTCATTTAGTCTTAGAAGTGCTTATAAATTCCTTTATTTTTACCCTGTCCTCTTTTGAGAGGTTTCGTCTAATTGATATGTCCTTACAGCCTTTCATATTCTTTACAGCTTTAACCTTCTTTAGCAATTCTTCCCTTTGCTTAACCTGTGTGACTATAATTTTCAGTACCCTGTTTTTATCTTACTCCTATGTTCCAATCCTCATATATCCCACTATGTAATCTTGCATACTGAAATTCTCAAAGAACTTTGTCAACTCACTAATGTGATTTCTGTGGACTGCTTGCAGAGGCAAAGGCAATGTTCGCGGCTTTCACTGAGACCCACATAAAGGATCATTTGGACAACGAAATATGGATCCCAGGTTACAACCTATACAGATGTGACAGAGTGAACAGGCAAAAGGGGGGGGTTGGCCTGTACATTGCAGAGTCACTTGTTTGCACAGAACTGCTAAATGCCTCAAATGATGTAGTGGAAGTTTTAGCAGTAAAGGTCGAGAACCAAAACCTAGTCATTGTGATAGTCTACAAGCCTCCGGATGCAACATCCCAGCAATTCCAGGAACAGCTGTTAAAAATTGACCACTGTCTGGAAAACCTTCCAGCTCCTGCACCCAACATCTTGCTCCTGGGGGATTTCAACTTAAGGCACCTAAAATGGAGGAATATAGCAAATAATATTGTTGCAGTAATAACACCAGGAGGCAGCTCTGATGAAAACTCACACTCATGCGAGCTTTTAAATCTCTGCACAAAATTCAATTTAAACCAGCAAATAATAGAGCCTACTAGACTGGAGAATACACTAGACCTCATCTTCACTAACAATGATGATCTGATAAGAAATATCACCATATCAAAAACAATATACTCAGATCACAACATAATTGAGGTTCAGTCATGTATGCGCGGAGCCCCAGACCGACATAATGAGATTAGTCACGAGGGAGCATTCACCAAATTCAACTTCAATAACAAAAACATAAAGTGGGACCAAGTAAACCAAGTCCTAACCGATATAAGCTGGGAAGATATACTAAGCAACACAGACCCCAACTTATGCCTAGAACAGATTAACTCGGTGGCACTCGATGTATGCACAAGGCTATTTCCTCTAAGAAAAAGGAGGAGTAGATGTAAAACAGAAAGAGACAGGCGCTCCCTTTACAGGCGACGGAAAAGAATAACAGAGCGGCTAAAAGAGGTCAATATATCTGAAATGCGTAGGGAGACACTGGTCAGAGAAATAGCAAGCATCGAACTTAAGCTAAAAGAATCCTTTAGGAGTCAGGAATCGCGGGAAGAACTAAAAGCCATAAATGAAATCGAAAGAAACCCAAAGTATTTCTTCTCCTATGCCAAATCAAAATCGAGAACAACGTCCAGTATTGGGCCCCTACTTAAACAAGATGGGTCCTACACAGATGACAGCAAGGAAATGAGTGAGCTACTCAAGTCCCAATATGACTCAGTTTTTAGCAAGCCGCTAACCAGACTGAGAGTCGAAGATCAAAATGAATTTTTTATGAGAGAGCCACAAAATTTGATTAACACAAGCCTATCCGATGTTATCCTGACGCCAAATGACTTCGAACAGGCGATAAATGACATGCCCATGCACTCTGCCCCAGGGCCAGACTCATGGAACTCTGTGTTCATCAAGAACTGCAAGAAGCCCCTATCACGAGCCTTTTCCATCCTATGGAGAGGGAGCATGGACACGGGGGTCGTCCCACAGTTACTAAAAACAACAGACATAGCCCCACTCCACAAAGGGGGCAGTAAAGCAACAGCAAAGAACTACAGACCAATAGCACTAACATCCCATATCATAAAAATCTTTGAAAGGGTCCTAAGAAGCAAGATCACCACGCATCTAGAAACCCATCAGTTACACAACCCAGGGCAACATGGGTTTAGAACAGGTCGCTCCTGTCTGTCTCAACTATTGGACCACTACGACAAGGTCCTAAATGCACTAGAAGACAAAAAGAATGCAGATGTAATATATACAGACTTTGCAAAAGCCTTCGACAAGTGTGACCATGGCGTAATAGCGCACAAAATGCGTGCTAAAGGAATAACAGGAAAAGTCGGTCGATGGATCTATAATTTCCTCACTAACAGAACACAGAGAGTAGTCGTCAACAGAGTAAAGTCCGAGGCAGCTACGGTGAAAAGCTCTGTTCCACAAGGTACAGTACTCGCTCCCATCTTGTTCCTCATCCTTATATCCGACATAGACAAGGATGTCAGCCACAGCACCGTGTCTTCCTTTGCAGATGACACCCGAATCTGCATGACAGTGTCTTCCATTGCAGACACTGCAAAGCTCCAGGCAGACATCAACCAAATCTTTCAGTGGGCTGCAGAAAACAATATGAAGTTCAACGATGAGAAATTTCAATTACTCAGATATGGTAAACATGAGGAAATTAAATCTTCATCAGAGTACAAAACAAATTCTGGCCACAAAATAGAGCGAAACACCAACGTCAAAGACCTGGGAGTGATCATGTCGGAGGATCTCACCTTCAAGGACCATAACATTGTATCAATCGCATCTGCTAGAAAAATGACAGGATGGATAATGAGAACCTTCAAAACTAGGGAGGCCAAGCCCATGATGACACTCTTCAGGTCACTTGTTCTATCTAGGCTGGAATATTGCTGCACACTAACAGCACCTTTCAAGGCAGGTGAAATTGCCGACCTAGAAAATGTACAGAGAACTTTCACGGCGCGCATAACGGAGATAAAACACCTCAATTATTGGGAGCATTTGAGGTTCCTAAACCTGTATTCCCTGGAACGCAGGAGGGAGAGATACATGATTATATACACCTGGAAAATCCTAGAGGGACTAGTACCGAACTTGCACACGAAAATCACTCATTACGAAAGCAAAAGACTTGGCAGACGATGCACCATCCCCCCAATGAAAAGCAGGGGTGTCACTAGCACGTTAAGAGACCATACAATAAGTGTCAGGGGCCCGAGACTGTTCAACTGCCTCCCAGCACACATAAGGGGGATTACCAACAGACCCCTGGCAGTCTTCAAGCTGGCACTGGACAAGCACCTAAAGTCAGTTCCGGATCAGCCGGGCTGTGGCTCGTATGTTGGTTTGCGTGCAGCCAGCAGCAACAGCCTGGTTGATCAGGCTCTGATCCACCAGGAGGCCTGGTCTCAGACCGGGCCGCGGGGGCGTTGACCCCCGGAACTCTCTCCAGGTAATGTCTCCTAATCTTGATTTAATTGCTGTTTTTGTCAGCAAAGCCACAAATAATAGCAGTTTTCTCTATCTACAGTGATGTATGTAAAATCCTAGGAGCTCTAACTCATCAGAGTAAGACTTTACTTACCTTATATCTTTCATATTCTTGAGACTCATTCTGAGAGCACGAAAATTTGGTCTGTCTGCAGGATTTTCTTCCCACGCTGACTGCATGGCTTTGCGTACTAATTCATCAGAACCAAATGGCATGTCCACTATCTTGTTAAGGTCAGGCCGATATGGAGGTCCAGTTACTGTTGACCCAGCCATCAGTTTTTTAATGATAACTGAAAAAGAATCACAATCATAATAATTTGTAATACAATATTATACATATATTTTTTTGTTAACACATCAGCCGTTTCACACCAAGGTAGGCTGGCCCAAAGAAAAAACTTTCATCATTCACTCCATCACTGTCTAGCCAATGGCATACTTACACTACAGTTATAAAACAGCAATATTAACACCCTTCCTTCAGAGTGCAGGCACTGTAATTCCCACCACCAGGACTTAAATCTGGCCTGCCGGTTTCCCTGAATCCCTTCATAAATGTTACCTTGCTCACTCTCCAACAGCACATCAAGTCCTAAAAACTATTTGTCTCTACTCCTATCTAACATGCTCATGCATGCTTGCTTGAAGTTCAAGACTCTTGCACACAAAACCTCCTTTACCCCCTCCCTCCAACCCTTCCTAGGCTGACCCCTACCCCTAGAATATGAGCTTAATATTCTATATGTGCTTACAGTTCTATACAGACAATTACTTTAGTGATTCTATAAAATTAAATAAATTTATAATAATTCATATCACAGTTTTAACTCATTAACTGTTTCCTACCTTGGCTAGGTTACTTAAAAGAAATTCTTCACCATCAGTAATTCTAAATGACTTTCCATGGAGAAGTGGAACAGAATTCTTCCTCTGTAAGCTATGCGTGTCATAGGAGGCGACTAAAATGCCAGGAGCAATGGGCTAGTAACCCCTTTTCCTGTATAAACTACTAAAAACAAGGAAAAGAAAAACTTTATAAAATTGGGATGACTGAATGTGCACAGATGTAGTGCAGATGATAAGAAAGAAAGAAATGATTGCTAATATTATGAATGAAAAGAAGTTGGATGTCCTAGCCCTAAGCAAAACAAAGCTGAAGGGGGTAGGGGAGTTTCAGTGGGGAAAAATAAGTGGGATTAAGTCAGGAGTATCTGAGAAAGTTAGAGTTAAGGAAGGGGTAGCAATGATGTTGAAGGATCAGTTAAGGAGAGAGAGAAGAGGGAATATAAATGTATAAATTCAAGGTTATGTGGATTAAAATAAGGATCAGATGTGAAAAGTGGATCATAATAAGTGTGTATGCACCTGGAGAAGAGAGGAGTGTAGAGGAGAGAGAGAGATTTTGGGAGGTGTTAAGCGAGTGTGTAGGAACTTTTGAGCCAAGTGAAAGAGTAACTGTGATAGGGGACCTAACTGCTAAAGCAGGAGAAGTCTTTAGAGAGGGTGTGGTAGATAAGTTTGGAGTCCCAGGTGTACGTACATGATAATGGGGGGCACTTGATTGAACTTTGTACAGAAAGAGGTTCGGTTATAGGTAACACATATTTTAAGAAAAAGAGGATAAGTATACAAGATATGATATATAGAGCATAATGATAGTAGTTTGTTGGACTAGGTATTAGTATTCAAATTCAAATTCAAAGTTTATTCTCTATAAAGATTACAATGTTGAATTTACAGAATTTGGTTGTTGTGTGGTTTACATGTAGTTAAATAATGATTACAGAGTGTACCATTAGAACGCCTAGCATGGCTAGGCATTTCGGGCAGACTTAGTTTAATTTTTTATTTTAAAATATTACAAATTATGAGGTAAGCTGGTATTATGGCTAAGTGACTAAATACTAGTTTGTGAGTTTAGCAATGTGAATGCTTTTGTTTTGGCACAGTACATAGTTTCAGTATTGGAGTATCATAGGATTCATTATTTTAAGATTGAGATTAATATTTCTGTTTATGGTCAAATGGGTGAGTGAGTGTAAGTGTGAACCACCAGGTGGTTGGTATTCGTGTAGTTAGTTGATGGGGTGTATCAGGGAGATAAGATGTTTTCTAATGGTAGTTTTGAAGGTGATGAATGTGTCTGCAGTTCTAGAGTTCTCAGGTAGGGTGTTCCAGATTTTAGGGCCTTTGACATACATTGAATTTTTGTAAAGGTTTAGTCGGACACGGGGAATGTCGTAGAGATGTTTGTGTCTGGTGTTATGCCTGTGGGTTCTGTCACAACTATCAAGAAAGCGTTTTAGGTCAAGGTTGATATTAGAGTTTAAGGTCCTGTAGATGTAGATTGCACAGTAGTAAGTGTGGATGTACTGAACAGGGAGTAAGTTTAGATCTATGAAGAGTGGGGGGGGGGGGTGTTGCCAGGGATGGGATTTAGTGATTATTCTTACTGCAGCTTTTTGTTGGATTATTATTGGCTTTAGGTGTGTTGCTGCAGTTGATCCCCAAGCACAAATAGCATAGGTGAGGTATGGATATATAAGTGAATGGTATAGTGTGATAAGGGCAGTTTGCGGCACGTAGTATCGTATCTTGGAGAGGATCCCAACCGTTTGGATACTTTTTTGGTTATGTGTTGGATATGGGTGCTGAAATTCAAGTTGTTGTCAAGGTATAGGCCTAGGAACTTACCCTCATTATGTCTGGTAATTAGAGTGTTGTCGATCTTAACGTTAATTTGTGCATCTTCTGCTCTGCTACCAAACATAATATAGTAGGTTTTGTCAGTGTTAAGCGTAAGTTTATTGGCTGTCATCCAAGTCGATATTTTGATCAGCTCCTCGTTAACAATGGTGTTGAGGGTGGCAAGATTAGGGTGAGAGATGACATAAGTCGTGTCGTCAGCAAAGAGAATGGGTTTCAGGTGTTGGGATACGTTTGGAAGATCATTGATGTATATGAGGAAGAGCAGGGGACCAAGGACACTTCCCTGCGGAACTCCAGTATCAAGTGGCCGTGTTGTTGATGCTGTGTCTTTAATGGTGACATACTGATACCTATTAGTAAGGTAAGATTTAAAATAAGCAAGTGCATGGCCTCTTATACCGTAATGGTCAAGTTTGTGGAGTAGGATGTCGTGGTCTGCTGTGTCAAAAGTTTTTCTTAGGTCAATAAAAATTCCTAGTGGATATTCCTTATTTTCCAATGCTGTGTAAAGCAGATCTAGCATTTTTATGATTGCATCATTAGTGCTTTTATTTTTCCTGAATCCAAATTGGCAGGGGTTGAGTATGTTTTGTGTTGTTATAAATGAATACAGTCTCCTGTGCACGAGTTTCTCAAAGATTTTGGATAGCAATGGTAAGTTTGATATTGGCCTATAGTTGTTTAAGTCTGTAGGGTCACCACCTTTATGTATTGGTGTAACCCTTGCCATCTTGAGTAGTTTTGGGAAGGTGCTAGTTTCTAGTGACTTGTTAAAAAGTAGTGAAATAGCATGCGAAAGGATATGGGCCGCTCGCTTGTACAGTAATGGTGGGACATTAGACAGATTCCCTGAGTTGTTTTTAAGTGACTTTATAATCTCGGTGACTTCCGAGGGCTCAGTTGGTGCAAGATAGAAGGAATTTGGGAAATTCCCATCTAGGTAGTCCCCGGCATGGGCATTGGTATGTGGGATTTTATTGGCGAAATTAGATCCTATGGTTGAGAAGAAGTCGTTTATCTTGTTAGCTGTGTCAGTGGAATGTAGTGATGTTTCATTAGGTTTAGTTAGGACAATATTCTTGTTTTTTTTCAGTTTGTGGGTCCCTAGAATCTGAGAGAGTGTTTTCCAGGTCTTTTTTATATCTCCTCTAGTGTCTGTGAATCTACTGGAGTAGTATAGTTGTTTGGCTTTCTTTATTACTTTGGTGAGAACTGATGAATAGTGTTTAAGAATATCTTTGTGTATTAAGCCCTGTCTATATTGCTTTTCACATTGGTGTTTCTTGTCAATGGATTTCAGAATGGTACTGGTTAGCCATGGGCAACCAAGCCGTTTGTTTGTGATCTGTTTCTAAAATAAATAACAAAAAGGCACAATACCGTGACTGGAACGATACTCAAATAACCCGCACATAAAAGACAGAAGCTTACGACGACGTTTCGGTCCGACTTGGACCAGTGACAAAGTCACACTAACAGAGAAGGAGCAGGACGGCTATATATAGGCAGGAAGAGGTGGAGGTAGTAGTAGTGGTAGTAGTAGTAGTAGTAGTAGTACAAGAATTGTATATAATACCGACAGGATGAAATGACACACGCACAACACCCGGGCATCCCCACCGTAGACGTTTCGCCATCCAGCCAGCCACTGGATGGCGAAACGTCCACAACAAAGACAACCGGACGCCGCACATGTGTCTAATTTCATCAGTAGATGTAGTAGAAGAAGAAGAGGTAGTAGTAGTGGTACCACTACCACTACTACTACCTCTTCTTCTTCTACTACATCTACTGATGAAATTAGACACATGTGCGGCGTCTGGTTGTCTTTGTTGTGGACGTTTCGCCATCCAGTGGCTGGCTGGATGGCGAAACGTCTACGGTGGGGATGCCCGGGTGTTGTGCGTGTGTCATTTCATCCTGTCGGTATTATATACAATTCTTGTACTACTACTACTACTACTACTACCACTACTACTACCTCCACCTCTTCCTGCCTATATATAGCCGTCCTGCTCCTTCTCTGTTAGTGTGACTTTGTCAATGGTCCAAGTCGGACCGAAACGTCGTCGTAAGCTTCTGTCTTTTATGTGCGGGTTATTTGAGTGATCTGTTTCGTTTTTTAGGACAATGTTTGTTGTATAGTCTAAGTAATTTGTTAAGAAAAATGTCTGTCCAGTCATCAATACCATTGGCCTTGGAGAATTCTGTAGGCCAGTCAACAATCTCTAGGTCAGCTGTGAACTTCCTTATTGAGGCCTCGTCATGGAGTCTAAATGAGACTTTGTTGAATTCAAGTGGTGGTTTACTAATGTTTGTCAGGAGGAAGGTAGGGTAGTGGTCTGTAGTGCTATCTGTGATTATCCCTGATTTAAGGGGGGCTAGTATATTGGTCCATATGTGGTCTATTATGGTTGCACTTGTCTCAGTGAGCCTGGTTGGTTTAGTTATTGTTGGTATGAGAAGTGTGTTGTTCATATTGTTGATGAAATCAGTTACAGGCTGATCATCTAGTAAGCCAAGGTTGATGTTGAAGTCTCCAGCTAAGAGAAGGTGGTGCTTATTCATTTGTCTGTTTGTTATTAGTGACTTTAATTTCTCACTGAAATTTGGGATGTTTGTGTGAGGTATCCGGTAAATGGCACCGATTGTTATAGGTGTCTTAAGGTTTTTTACAGTAAAATTAGCAAAAATGTATTCGCCATATTCATCACTAAAGCAAGTGGTGCTAATACAAGATAATTGGTTAGAGTAATAGATTGCAATACCACCCCCAACTTGGTTTGGTCTGCAGTTGTGAATTGCTGTGTATCCTGGTAGAGGGTAGATATCTACTGTGTCCTGCTTAAGCCAGGTCTCAGTAAGAATAATGCAGGAGAAGGGTGTCTTTAGTGATTCAAGGAGTGCCAGGAGGTCATCATAGTGTTTGCTTAAGGACCTGATGTTATAGTTAAGTACTGATAGACGTTTAGCATTGTTTAGGATAGTGCTGGCTTGTGATGCTGTGTAATAAAGGCAGTTACTTTCCAATAGGTTTTGATTGGGTGTCAGATTATGGAGGTTTAGATCAGGGTCAACGTAATCAATCATCTTCTAGGTTTAAATTATGGTTATTTATATCCTGAGTTGTGTGTTGAGTTCTAGTACTGATATCTGTAGTGGTGGGAAGTTTGGATAAGTATATAGCTAGAGTATTTTGGTCATATAGAGTATAGTCACTACTACACATAATGAAGTTGATGTTGTCTATGTGTTGTCCTGGAATGAACTAAAGTACAACTAGGTATAAACTAGTAATATAAAAATACAAATTTAAAATAGAACAAGACTCTCACTTGTAATTGAACTAAGGTCTAATATAATGACTTTTGTGGAGTCTATGTTTTGAGCTAGAATGAGCTATAGTACAACTAGATTTAAAGACTGTTGGATACACCTCAGGATGTACATGTTTATAGAGGGGCTACATATATATCAGATCACTTTTTAGTTGTAGTTACAATGAGAGTAGAAGGTAGATGGGATACAAGGAAAATGGAAGCAAAGCAGTAAGAGAGAAAAAGTTAGTATATGAGAGGTTTTTACAAAGTAGAAGTGATGCAAAGAGGGAGGAGTATATGGAGAGAAAAAGAGAGGTTAAGAGAGTGGTGACATTTCGCAGGCATGTCCCAACTTTTCGAATTAAACCACATCTCAGTGATGGCAAATGACATCTTATTCTCAACAAATTTTGTTGAGAATAAGAAAAAGTTTTCAAGTGAGATTAATAAATTGAGAAAGCCTAGGGAACAAATGGATTTGATCGTTAAAAATAGGAGAGAAGAGTTATTAAATGGAGAGTTAGAGGTATCAGGAAGATGGAGGGAATATTTTGAGGAATTGTCAAATGTTGATGAAGATAGGGAAGCTGTGATTTCATGGCAAGGAGGAATAACATCTTATAGGAGTGAGGAAGAACCAGTTGTGAGTGTGGGGTAAGTGAATGGGGCAGTGGGTAGACTGAAAGGGGGTAAAGCAGCTGGGATTGATGGGATTAAGACAGAAATGTTAAAAGCAGGTGGGGATATAATTTTGGAGTGGTTAGTGTTTTTCTTTAACCCTTTCAGGGTCCATCCCATAGATCTACACCTTTACATTCAGGGTCCATCCCGTAGATCTACGCCATGAGCTCAGCTCACTCTGATAAGCTGTGAGTGGTAAATTTGGGCCTAGATATGAGAGAATACATATATGTGGTATGTGTGCACCACATAAAACAAATCCTGCAGCACACAGTGAATAATGAGAGAAAAAAAAAAACGAGACTGTGAATAAAAAATCAAAATGCAATTCATTTGCAAAGCCTGAAAACATAACTAATGAGCAGAGGAAATGTTAGTTTAGTGCCAGGAATGCCTGCATTGTTTATTCTGAACCCTATTTTGAAATTGGAATATTTTGAACTTTGTCTTAAATTGGCCAAATTACCAATTTCCGATCACTTTATTTTGTAGTTGAAACAGTTGACTGGGCGATTTCTTGTGCTCAATCGATAGAAGTAATACTAGTGAAATAGCTAAGAATTTAGTCAACTGGAGTAATGCAATTGGCCTAAAATGGGAGTCAAAGTCTGCAAAATCGCCGATTCGTAAATATCGCTGACACATCAAAATTCAACAGAGTATAATTTCGTCAATTTTCCATCAAATTTCGTACTTTTTGTTTTATTACCTTCAGAAAAAGATTCTCTACCATTTCATAAGAATAACAAATTTTTTTTTTTGAAAATTCTTGGACACTGGTGCACCCTTTGAAATTTGGCCTCTGGACCTTGAAAGGGTTAATAAATGTACTCACCTAATTGTGGTTGCAGGGGTCGAGACTCAGCTCCTGGCCCTGGAAGAATGTACGGTACCTAGGGATTGGCAGAGAGCATGCATAGTTCCTTTGTATAAAGGCAAAGGGGACAAAAGAGAGTGTAAAAATTATAGGGGAATAAGTCTGTTGAGTATACCTGGTAAAGTGTATGGTAGAGCTAATACTGAAAGAATTAAGAGTAAGGAGGAAAGCAAGATGGCAGATGAACAAAGAGGCTTTAGGAAGGATGGGGGGGGGGGTGTAGACCAAGTGTTTGCAGTGAAACATATAGGCGAACAATATTTAGATAAGGGTAAAGAGGTTTTTGTGGCATTTATGGATTTGGAAAAGGCATATGATAGGGTGGATAGAGGGGCAGTGTGGCAGATGTTGCAAATGTATGGAAAAGGAGGTAGGTTATTGAAAGCATTGAAGAGACTTTATGAGGATAGTGAGGCTCAGGTTAGAGTATGTAGGAGAGAGGGAGATTATTTCCCAGTAAAAGTAGGCCTTAGACAGGGATGTGTGATGTCACCATGGTTGTTCAATTTATTTATAGATGGAGTTGTAAGAGAAGTAAATGCTCGGGTGTTGGCAAGATGTGTGGGGTTAAAAGATAAAGAATCTAACACAAAGTGGGAGCTGTCACAATTGCTCTTTGCTGATCACACTGTGCTTTTGGGAGATTCTGAAGAGAAGTTGCAGAGGTTAGTTGATGAGTTTGGTAGGGTATGTAAAAGAAGGAAATTAAAAGTGAATATAGGAAATGAGGATAACAAAAAAAATGAAGATGAGGATAACAAAAAAATTAGGTAATGGAAGATTGGACATCAGACTGAAGGGAGAGAGTATGGAGGAGGTGAATGTGTTCAGATATTTGGGAGTGGACATGTTAGCAGATGGGTCTATGAAAGATGAGGTGAATCACAGAACTGATGAGGAGAAAAAGGTGCATGGTGCACTAAGGAATCTGTGGAGACAAAGAACTTTATCCATGAAAGCAAAGAGAGAAATGTATGAGAGTATAGTTATACCAACGCTCTTGTGTGAGGCATGGGCGGTGAAAGTTACAATGAGGAGAAGGCTGGAGGCAGTGGAGATGTCATGTCTGAGGGCAATGTGTGGTGTGAATATAATGCAGAGAATCTGTAGTTTGAAGATTAGGAGGAGGTGCGGGATTACCAAAACTATTATCCAGAGGGCTGAGGAGGGGTTATTGAGATGGTTTGGATGTGTAGAGAGGATGGAACAAAATAGAATGACTTCAAGAGTGTATCAATTTGTAGTGGAGGGAAGGCAGGGTAGGGGTCGGCCTAGGAAAGGTTGGAGGGAAGGGATAAAGGAGGTTTTGTGTGCCAGGGGCTTGGACTTCCAGCAAGCATGCGTGAGCATGTTAGATAGGAACAAATGGAGACAAATGGTTTTTAAAACTTGATGTGCTGTTGGAGTGTAAGCAAGGTAACATTTAGCAAGGTAACATTTATGAAGGGATTCAGGGAAGCCAGCAGGCTGGGCTTGACTCCTGGAGATGGGAAATACAGTGCCGGCACTCTGAAGGAGGGGTGTTAATGTTGCAGTTTTATAACTGTAGTGTAAGCATGCCTCTGGCAAGACAGTGATGGAGTAAATGATGATGGAAATTTTTCTTTTTCAGGCTACCCTACCTTGGTGGGAAACTCCCAATATGTTAATATAAGATAAGATAAGATAAAGTTTGGGCTTGACAGTGCCGGCACTCTGAAGGAGGGGTGTTAATGTTGCAGTTTTATAACTGTAGTGTAAGCATGCCTCTGGCAAGACAGTGATGGAGTAAATGATGATGGAAATTTTTCTTTTTCAGGCTACCCTACCTTGGTGGGAAACTCCCAATATGTTAATATAAGATAAGATAAGATAAAGTTTATTTCTTTGTAAAGGTTACAATGTGTAATTACAATTTTGATTTGCTAAGTACAAACATAGCCATTATCATGCCAGGGCATTTTGGGTAGACTAATCCTAATACATAGCAACTAATTAAAACTAAACAAGATAATATGAACATAGTAACTATACTTAAAACTAGACAAGAAGTAGTGGCTAACTGTTTTATAAACTTATTTAAACTTAATACAAATGTGAGGTACTAAAATAGAGTAAGGTTCCATAAAATAATCTTGAAATTGCACACAAAATCTATATAACAAGTAATGGTTCAGGTGGTAATATTTTATGAATTGGCAGAATTAAAAGTCTAGAGGTCACATAAAATAATCATTAGCAGATGATTTGGTTGATTTGGTTAAGATTGAGAGATAAGATGATTTTTTTCGCAAAGTCCTAAATTAAAAGTTGTCAGGGGATCCTTGACTTGTTCCAGTAGCGAGTTCCAGCTCTTCGGGCCTTTTATGTGCATAGCATTCTTGCATATCATAATTTCAACAATTCCTTTTGAACCTTTTATCCATTGTCGACAGGAATATAATTGAATCATTGTATCACAAAAAGCATTTTTGAATATATGAATATATCTTTTGTCTTATATAAATTGGATTCAATTATAATTAATAATCTACTGTACAACTATGATATAATTCTTAGTGTTAACTAGTCAGTAAGCCAATAATGTTAAGTCGGCCCATAATGCCTAGGCATAATAGAGGCTCTCTTTGCATTGCAACCCATTATTTTAAATACATAATCTCAATGTACTATTCGCAAAGACATAAATAAATAAATAAATAAATAAATAAATAGTGAGAGACTGACTCAAGGGATGTTGAAAAGTGCCTTATGCCTTGTATTGTGACTGTGCATTCTATTGTAACTGTCAAGGAGTAGCATTAATGGAGGGCTTACAGTGGAATTTAATGTTCTGTATATGTAGTAGGCACAATAATATGAGTGTATGTCTTGTATATTTAGCAAGTTCAATCTTTTGAAGAGTGGTAGAGTGTGCTGTCTAGCACAGGAGCTGGTTATCACCTGCACAGCAGCTTTTTGTTGGGTCATTAAGGGTCTAAGGTGGTTGGCTGTGGTTGAGCCCTAGGCACAAATACCATAGATGAGGTAAGGATATATTAGAGAGTGGTATAGGGTAAGGAGTGTCGTTTGTGGTACATAGTACATGTATCTTATCTTGAAAAGGATTCCTACTGATTTGGAAATTTTCTTGGCTATGTGATGGGTGTGGGACTGAAATTTAAGATTACAGTCAAGGAGAAGACCTAGAAATTTGCCTTCCATGTGTCTTGACATAGGGGAACCATTTATCAATATATTAAGTTGGATATTTAAGGCTCTGTTGTCAAACAGCATGAAGTATGTTTTGTCTATGTTGAAAGGGAGTTTGTTGGTCATCATCCAAGTACAGTGGACCCCTGCTTAACGATCACCTCCCAGTGCGACCAATTATGTAAGTGTATTTATGTAAGTGCGTTTGTACGTGTATGTTTGGGGGTCTGAAATGGACTAATCTACTTCACAATATTCCTTATGGGAACAAATTCGGTCAGTACTAGCACCTGAACATACTTCTGGAATGAAAAAATATCGTTAACTGGGGGTCCACTGTATATATCTTTAGCAGCTCATTGTTTACAGTGTTTCTAAGTATAGCTGGGTCTGAATGGGAGTAGACATAAGTAGTGTCATGTGCAAATAAAACTGGTTTAAGGAGTTGATATGCATTGGGGAGATCATTGATGTAGATGAGAAAGAGGAGTGGGCCTAGGACACTACCCTGGGGTACTCCTACAGCTACAGGTTGGATAGCAGAGTTGACTCCATACTGGTGCCTGCTGTTAAGATAGGATTTTAGATAGTTAAGAGGATGTCCTCTGATGCTGTAATGATTCAGTTTTAGGTGCAAGAGATTGTGGTTGACTGTTTCAAACGCTTTTTGTAGGCCAATAAAGAGCCCCAGAGGATATTCATTTTTATCAAGAGTTGTGTATATTAGTTCAAGCATTTGTATAATAGCACCATTCCTACTTTTTTTGGTCTAAAACCAAACTGGCAGGGGTGAAGTATGTTGTTGGATGTAATGTAGGAGTAAAGTCGCTTACGTATTATTATTTCGAATATCTTGGATACTAAGGGCAAGTTTGAAATGGGTCTATAGTTGTTCAAGTCAGTTGGATCACCTCCTTTGTGGATTGGGGTAACCCTTGCTGTCTTGAGTATAGATGGGAAGGTTGAGGATGCTACAGATTTGTTAAACATTGTTGCAATAATGGGTGACAGCTCATGTGCAGTTTTTAAATATAAATGGTGGCAAGTTTTCTAGATCACCTGCTTTGTTTTTTAATGATTTAATGACAAGTGAGACTTCAGTGGAATTAGTTGGAGCTAGAAATAGAGTACAGTGGACCCCCGACATTCGATGGCATCGACATTCGATAAATCTGACATTCGATGCATTTTAACGCAAAAATTTTGCCTCGACATTCAATGGAAAACCCAACATTCGATACGATTCGTACGAGACGTGTCCACGTGTGGCCTGAACTGCCCCGTGTGTGCCAGTGTTTACAAGACAGCCAGTGTGCGCGCATCTAAGGATACATTCGGTACATTCCATATTATCCATATTATCACTGTTTTTGGTGCTTGTTTCTGCAAAATAAGTAACCATGGGCCCCCAAGAAAGCTTCTAGTGCCAACTCTTCGAGAAAAAAGGTGCTAATGACTATTGAAATGACGAAAGAGATAATTGCAAAGTACGAAAGTGGAGTGCATGTGTCGGAGTGCATGATGATTTGGTAAAGAAATTGCCTGCAACTAGTGGTGATGTGAGTGAATTTAAGGCCAGCAAAGGTTGGTTTGAAAGATTTAAGAATCGTAGTGGTATACACAGTGTGGTAAGGCATGGTGAGGCTCCCAGTTCAAGTCCTAATGGAAGAGGATTCCCCTTATAAACACTAACACCATCCACACTCTCCCCTCCTCCCATCCCATCAATCATCACCAGATCTTCATTAAAGGTAAGTGTCAATTATTCTATTGTTATTAATCTATTGTTATTGTAATTATTCTATTGCATTAAACTTAATATTTCATGTGGTAAAATTTTTTTTTCCATACTTTTGAGTGTCTTGCACGGATTAATTTGATTTCCATTATTTCTTATGGAGAAAATTAATTCGACTTTCAATATTTTCGACATTCGATAGCTCTCAGGAATGGATTAGTATCGAATGTCGAGGGTCCACTGTATTTGGGCAGTTGCCAGTGAGGTACTCATCTGGCTGGGTATTTGAGCTGGGAATTTGACTTGTTAGCTTTGATCCTGCAGTAGAGAAGAAGACATTAAATTTGTTGGCCATGTCTATAGGCTGTATGTGTCTATAGGCAAGTTTAGTTAAGCTTATTTCTCTTTTTCCAGACGGTTTTGTAGAGTCCAAAATTTTTGAGAGGATTTGCCAGGTACTTTTCATATCACCTTTCATTTCAATAAATCTATTTTCATAATACATTTGCTTTGATTTTTCGTATTAGTTTTGTGAGTATTGATGTGTATCGTTTAGTTAATTCTTTAGTAATTAAACCTAATCTGAACTCTTTTTCAAGTTGGCATTTTTTATTAACCCTTTGACTGTTGCCACCCCAAATCTTGAGGTGTCTCCTAGTGTCGAAAATTTAAAAAAAAAATTACTTTTTCTTATGAAATGATAGAGAATCTTTTCCCAGTTGTAATGACACCAAAAGAACGAAATTTGATGGAAAACTTACGGAATTACGCTCTTGCGAAGTTAGCGACCTTGGCGATATTTACGAATCAGCAATTTCGCCCACTTTGAGCTCTATTTTCGGCTAATTCCATTGTTTCAGTCGACCAAACTCATAGCTATTTCTTTAGAACTCTAATAGTTCTATTGATTGAGCACAAGAAACTGCCCATTTACTGATTTCAACTACCCAATAACGTGGTCAGAAATTTGCAATTTGGCCAATTTCACGCAAATTAAAAAATGTGCCAATTTCAAAATAAGGTCCAGAATGAACAATGCAGACATTCCTGGTTATAAAATAAAAATTTTTTTGTTCATCAGTCACGTCTTCAGGCCCCTCTGGTATTACTGTTGCTTTCTATTTTGAAATTTTATTCAAACAAAAAATAGAAGATTTACTGTTATGCAGACTACTGCAATACTGCAATAATTGTATAAATAATGTCTACCCATATATGACTGCATATCAGAATGGCTAGTTGGACATTTATTGGACAATGACATTATTTGTTTACTTTTGAACATCGGCAAAAATCAAACATTTCCCCTACTTTGAGCTCCATTTGAAGGTTCTTTTAATAAAAAAAACAATAAAAATCACCTCTATTTCTATAACATGTTTTCCATTCTATCAAATGAGACCAAGAAAACGAGAATACAACCATAAATACTATATGAAAATATACCACAAAGTCGGCATTTTAATCCAAAAACATGGTCGGATTTTTTTTCCTCTCATTATGCACTGCGTGCTGCAGGATTTTTTTTATATGGTGCACACTGACCACACAGACCCATTCTCTCACATGTGGGCCTACCAGCTTTCTCCTGCTTGATTTGAAGCCTCTAGAATTTACGAGTACAGGAGGGCCCCGCTTTACGGCGTTCCGCTAATACGGACATTTCAAATTATGACCAAAACTCGCTATACGGCTCCCCCCACCTGTCTTTCTAATACGGTCACAGCGGCCCACCGAGTTTGTTTACATTCTCCCTGAGCACATCTCCTTATTATGTCTGGAAACTTTCCAAAATTTCAAGTGTTTTAAAGTTATTGTATATTTTATATGTATTGTACTTGATAATTAAACTTGTGTACACCTCTACCTAAATAAACTTACACACTGTGCTGGCATGTAGGTACACATTAAAATCACTAAGAGTCTCTCTACTCTTGATGCAGTAATAATAATAATAATAATAATAATAATAATAATAATAATAGTAATAACAGTAATAATAATCTCTTGGGCGCATTAATGTCGCATATTACGTTAATATAGACATTTCCCTTAATCTATCTATGATATTTTTTTCAAAATTATATAAGAAACACATTATGTAACACACAAACATGATACATGCACCCACAGTATAAAAATTTATACAAATATATATGAGATGTTTACCAAACGGTTTGTAGAAGTGTCGGAAGAATTACGTTTTCTCTAGCCCGTCACCTGTTACTAGGGATAACTGTAGAAAAATATTCCTTTCATATGCCTTCACTTTATAGCTATAATTCTGTACTAACTTGTACACAGTGTAAGAGTATTTGTTTCGTGATTTAATTATTATAATAATAATAAAAATATTATAAGGTAAAAGTTTCACAAACTCTTACAAATGTACATGAATGAACTAAAACTGGACACGTATTAATACCGTCTATTTCGCCTGACCGAGTGATCGTCCACAACCTGTTCAGTTTGTTTGTTTACGCTGTCTGAGCTCGGTGTATTATTAAATGTTGTATATTACGTTTATATACACATTTTCATTAATCCATCCGTGATATTTTTTTCAAAATTATATAATAAACACGATACATAACATAAATACATAATAACATATGTGTAGAGAACCTAGGATAACCCAAAAAAGTCAGAGTGACTTACTTCCATTGCCTTCACTCAGAGCATCATTTCTTCTCAAAATGATGTTACATGAGAATGGGAGTGTTCTTCTTTATTTATTCTACCATATCAATGTAGAGACAACCTGTACACAATGTAACTTGTACACAAACCAGACGTGTACACTGTTTACAAAACTTATGTTCGCCTAGTTTGTTTACATAACTCTGCGCCTGTCCTCTCTCATGCACTCATTCTTTCTCTCTGGTATGGTAGCCTGGCTGACTACCATACATACCACACTTGATTTTTTACAATAAATACTACTCATCTCACCCTATATTTTAAGGTAAGTAATGAATGAACTGTATATACATTTTATCGCTCTGGGATGCTTAAATATTATAGAATAGTATGTGTGGGTGGGTTGGCCTGGTATGGTAGCCTGGCTGACTACCATACATACCACACTTGATATTTTACAATAAATACTACTCATCTCACCCTATATTTTAAGGTAAGTAATGAGTGAACTGTATATACATTTTATTGCTCTGGGATGCTTAAATATCATAGAATAGTATGTGTGGGTGGGGTGGCCTGGTATGGTAGCCTGGCTGACTACCATACATACCACACTTGATTTCTTACAATAAATACTACTTGTCTCACCCTAGATTAAGACTATAAATATTTTAAGGTAAGTAATGAGTGCACTATGTGCGTATTGTACTTTTTTATTGTTTTTTGATGCCTGGTTCTACTGCTAACATAATATATGTTAGTGTAAACTTGTTATCTAGTGTTTGTATGCATTTGTAAGTGGAAAAAAAGGGTGTTCCACTTTACGGCAGTTTCCGCTTTACGGCAGTAGCCTGGAACCTAACCCGCCATATAAGTGGGGCCCTCCTGTATATATACATCAAACACGGTGGCTCATAAGACATATATATACAACTGAAACAGTCAAAGGGTTAATAGATTTGAGGATACTTTTTGTTAGCCATGGGTTGTTTAGTCTCTTTTCTGTGATCTGTTTTGTTTTGACTGGACAATGCTTGTTACAGAGGTTTAGAGTTTTATGTAAGAAAATTTTGACATCTTTGTCAATATTATTGCTGTCAGCTAGCTCTCTCTTCCAATCAATGGCACCTAGTGCTAGTATTAGGTTGTTTACCGATGTCTCATCATGCAGGCAAAATGAGATCTTTCTTGTTTCTTGAGGCAATTTGCATAATTTGGTTATGAGAAAGGTGGGGTAGTGGTCTGTGTATTTCTGTGATTATACCTGCTTGTAGTGGGGATATCGTGTTGGTCAAGATATCGTCAAGTAATGAGGCATTTGTCTTAGAGATTCTTGTTGGCTTAGTTATAGAGGGTAGTAACGAGCTGTTGTTCACAGTGTTTGTGAAATCAGCTACTGGAGGGTCAGTTGTTTGGATGAGGTTTATGTTGAAATCTCCTGCAAGTATCAGATGGTGTTTATTCAACTCTGACTCAGTTATAATGTTTCTAAGATTACTGCTAAAAGTGTAAGTATTTGTGTGTGGTAGTCTGTAGACTGTACCAAATGTTATAGGTTTCTTAAGGGATTTTGATGTGAATTTAGCTATTATATATTCACCGTTTTCATCCTGTAAGTTAGTTGATTTCATACATTCTAGTTCATCAGAGTAATAGATGGCAGTGCCTCCTCCTGGTTGGTCTGGCCTGCAGTTATGTATGGCTGTGTAACCGGGTATGGGAAATATGTCTGTCAAATCTTGTTTGAGCCAGGTTTCAGTAAGAATAATGAAAGTTATAGTAGCATTTATAGACTTCAGTAATGCAAGGAGGTCATCACAGTGTTTACTCAATGATCTAATATTATAGTTGAAGACTGTGATGTTCTTACTGGCACTGCGAAGGGTATTCGCCTGACTAGCAGTGTAGTAATGGCAATTACTGTTAGGAACATTTGTGCAGTTCAATAAGAGGCTGATATCAGGATAGATAATTGGATTTATAAGGGGCAGGTAGAGAAATAAGCTGTTGCAATTATTAAAAAAACAAAAAGCATGTGCTGTTAAACCACTAACAAATATGAATTTATGAACTAAGATAATTATTTTAAAGCTAAAATAATGGAGCTTTGAATATAAAAGTAAAACAATGAAAATAAGACACTTTAGCATCTGAGTTAGCACCTTAATTATTTTAAAGTTAAAAGTAATGGTTCTGAGCACCTGAATTAGCACCTTATGTGTCTTAAGTAACTGGGAATCAACTACTGCTATTCACTAATAGATATGAAAATATGGGTTAAAATTAGTATTAAAGTTAAAAATGTATGAGGCAGTGGGCATAAAATTCAATGAGAATCTTACTCCTGAACACTTCGTTTAGTACCTTAAGGGTGAAATCTACTATACTATAGCACTATACATGGTTGATATTGTGTTGAGATATAGCTTAACAAGATTCAGTCAAACCAGCAAATGTGAGGAAACATGGTAGTTCTTGATCATTCGTTATTTCAAACCTACGACCCGTGTCTGATAATTTTACCATGATAATGCCATCACAAGTAAACCACTGTTTTATTGTTGCTTGTTATCACATTTAAGTTTGCAAAGTCTGTATAATAGGTTCTGTTGTTTTTTTAGTTAGGCACTCATTTACATACACATTACTCATTTTCTTGATGGAGGAACTTATTAGGTCCTTTTTTACATCAATGGAATTGAATTTAACATGACACTTTGCTTTTGACCCTGCCTGCCTAGCAGTTGGGCCTCCTTGATATTAATGGTTTCAATGTTTATTTGTATCTCATCTTTTATTAGCTGGAGTGCTTTGTTGGTACAATTCTCATTGTTTGTATCTGGTGGTAAGGTAGAGCTGGTTAAAATGACAGAGTCTAGGAGCTTGTCTTGTTCAATCATATAAAAATATAATATATATATTTCATGAAGTATACAGATGTTAGTGTCCAATCCTAGCACACCAAAAACAACTTTCTTACCTCGCTTTCATAATGCAGACACTTAACTTTCAAAGCTTCATTTTGCCTAGTAGGTTTTCCAAGTCCTTCCATAGGCATTAAGGGTTAATTTAAGGTGTGAGAAAAACTATTCAAGCATGGATTTCTGCACTGCAGAGCAGCCTACTAGCCCATGCTCAGCTTACTATATTTTAGTATGATATTTACTATGGGAGCAGACAATAATAATAATGTTTATTTCTTTATGCTGTACAAATAACATAATTTAATGAAATAATACAATGGTAAGCACAAAAGAAAGCCACTAATACAATGCATTTCAGGCAGCTAATAATGTAAAAATCCAATTGTTATGTCTGATTATGTTGGTTATCCTAAAAATCAATGATTCCAGACAGAGTCACCTCAGTCTGCTGTGTTCATGGCACAGAATTCAGCTTCACCTCACACCATGAGGTGTGAATGTCAGTTACTTGTGTTACTGGCAGTACTGGTGTTGAATATGCCAAGAGCATGCTTGTGTTCTTGTAGAAAGACTGGTCGATTCCTAATTGTCTCACCAATATATGCCTGGTTGCAACCTCCACAAGCAATTTTGTACACCCCTGCAGTCTTGGGCCTTATGTATGGAATCGAGATCCTTGTGAAGTCCCACACATTTTTTGTGGAGACTACTGCTGTGATATCAATACTGGATTTCTGAAGGACGAAGAACACACTGCCTCTGATGATATTTGTGGGTAACATGCTTTGTGTATTGACTACAGAGTTCCTGGTATTGTAGTATATATATTTTCAGCTTTATGCAGTTAGGGTGCCATTTACCTCCTCTTCCACTGTTCATTACGGTGACCCATTGCTTGATTGCTAGCACACTCAGCTCACACACTAAGGGTCGATCCCTAGTACAGATGGAAACATTAGGACGTGTTTCCCTGTTCACCTAGCAGTAAAATAGGTACCCGGGTATTAGTCAACTGGTGTGGGTCACATCCTGGGGACAAACTGACCTAATTTGCCTTGAATGTTCTACATAACAAGGGGCTTTCTATATAGTAGTATGTCATTGATGTCAGTTAGGTCTGTATACATTGTACATGTACTTGTAGAAATAAAGATTATTATTATTATTATTATTATTATTATTATTATTATTATTATTATTATTATTATTATTATTATTATTGTATGGATGGTCCCACGTGGTTAAGACATTCTTGGAGACATGGTTATGTGAAGACCGGTACTATACCTACCTTCAGCTGGGACAACCAATATACAACAAAGCATGTATTTATTTTTTTCTGCCCATGAAGCTACAATCAGAGGCGTCGCTAGAGTTGGTGTCACCCGGGGCGGAATCTCTGGTGTCACGTGGGGCAGCATCTTTGGTGTCACCCCCATGAAATTCAAGGGTGGGGGGATGGGGGGGGTAAGCTCCAGTTATGTCACTACTGCATGACCAGTGACAAATGTTTAGCAATTAGAATGTTTAAGGGCCATAAACTGAACAGGAGAATACTTCTCAACTTTATTAATGATAAAATAAATAATCATAGTAATATTGAGGAAACATAAACTCAAATACCACTTTGAGTACAGACAACAGATTCTACATTTATTCATCTTCAACAATGCCAAAACAAAAACAAAACAAAAAATTAAAAAATAAACAAAAAAATTGAAATATCAGAAAAACACTAGTTCTGATTTGACCATGGGTACAGGTAACATCTCAGTGAATCTGATATTACATTTCCTTGCCTTCAATTATGCAAAATCATCTATCACATCATCAAAATCAATGATTTTCCCTATATAGGCTTATTTGTACTTTGTTAATGTATAATAAGCTATATAGAAACGAAGAATTCTTCTCTTATGTTAGTGCAGCACTGTTTTGGGCATTAGTGCCACCCTCTTTAAAGGCTCTATGGTGTCACCCCCTAAATGGTGTCACACGGGCAGTCCCCCCACTCCCCTTACGACGGCCCTGGCTACAATACAAGTTGAGTGCCTAGTGCTTGCATACCAGTAGAGGGTGCTTAAAAAAAAAGGTTAACAAGTTTGTCAATAACTATTAGGCATGAGCATTAGATTAACCCTTTCACTGTCAGTGCTGTAAAGGTACGGTTTACAAGCCAGTATTGGTGACATATTAGTACGCTAAAATTCCCGCGGCTTCAAATCTAAGGGGAGAAAGCTGGTACACTTATATGTGAGAGAATGGGTCTGCGTGGTCAGTGTATGCAGTATAAAAAAATCAGGGAGCCAGTGGTGCATTGTGGGAGTCCCATTTCAGTATGCTTTGTTTAACCCATAAACAGTCCAAACGTATATATCAGTTCACTACCCCAGTGCCCCAAATATTTTGAAAAAAAAAAAAAAAAAAAAAAAAATAATGAAAATAAAGAGCACATTTTTCCAAGTGTTACAGGATTAAAATAAAAAAATTAGGGTCAGTACTTACTGAGATATGAGGCTGCAAAGTTGGCACTTAATGCTCACCTAACAGCAACATAGTACTGCCACTTGCAGAAGTGTTGCTGATATACCATTTTTTCTCATTTTTATATTATTTTACATAATTTTTATGTTTTGATAATTACAATTTATTGTAGTTCTTATCATTTCATAACCAATCTTTGTTCTGACACTAATATTAGGTACTGAAATTGTACTCATATTGTCACAAACACATTGACAGGTGGACATTTACACCTGCCTTGGTCATTTACTAATGTCTAGGAATATATACAAAGTATTAATAGGTCCCAGCAAAGTTTTGGATACACGGCAGTGTAGAAGAAGAAGAAGGAAGAAGGAAGAAGGAGGAGGAAGAAGGAAGAAGGAAGAAGGAGGAGGAAGAAGGAAGAAATTCCCTTGAAGCAATGTGTAAGACAAGTGTTCAGTGACAAGCATCCGGGAGGGCAGTGGTAAGATCAGATATGTAATGACATTTGATGGGCGTCAGCGAGGGTGCAGAGATAAGATGAAATAGTGCAGAGATAAGATGAGATAGTGCAGAGATAAGGGATGACATTTGATGAGCTCGTATCTCTGATTATCTCTCTGTCTTATTTCTCTGTCTGCTAGTCTCTTTCTGTCTCTCCTTGTCTCTCTGTCTCAGAGAGAGCCACTGTGAACCAACAGGTATTCTTATGCATTGTATCTACAAGCACAGTATAGCACTTTGGATTTTTTAGGTTATCCTAGGTAATTTACACTATGTATAATTGTATTTATGTGTACCTGTGAGACAGATAGAGACAGACAGACAGAGACAGGCAGAGATAGACAGAGATAGACAGACAGAAATAGACAGAGACAGATAGACAGATCCTAAACTTGGGGTTAACATCACTTTCCTCTTAAAAGGGAAGTGTTACTATGACATTACATCAGTGAATCCTTGGTGTTTGCTCCACTGTTTGTTCTAGCTGGCACTCAATATAACTGGCACTCCCAAAAGGTACTAAGTGGTCCCAGATTTTTTAATATTGTGCACACTGAGTGTTAAGACCTATTCTATGCTGACCAGGCATCTCAGACCAATTGTGCCAAATTTAGAGGCAGGAAAAATAAAATGTATATTTACGTTTAGGGCGCTAGCGGTAAGAACGTATATAATTTTAACTGTTTACGGGTTAACATGCTTTGCGGTAATATATACCTCACTCCCCAGCGAACTGGGACTCTTCTCTTCCCAAGTGATAGTTCTAACACAGATGGAAGTGTCAATGAAGACGAATTTCATGGTTCTAAGGAGTTTGTGACCAAAAGCAATGCCCAGGATACCAGAAACAGTGCTGAAAACCCAGATGACCATCAACCTAGGATAACCCAAAAAAGTCAAAGTGACTTATTTCCATATGGGTGGTGGGGAAGACAGCATGCTTGTTGGGGAAGACAGTATAGGTAATGGGTGGTGGTGGTGGTGGTGGTGGTGGTTGCGTAATGTGTCATGTGACACCAGCCACGCCGCTCTCAGCACATCCACAGCAAAGGCTACTTTCAAGCACCCAAACAAAAACAACCTTCCACAAGCTGTAGCAGTTCTAGGAACATGTCCAGTGACTCTATATATGTACAGTGGACCCCCGGTTATCGGCCAGTTTGGTTATCGGCCAACTCAGTTATCGGCCAACTCGGTTATCGGCTGGTTTTTCAGCACCCGATTATCGGCCGTTTGCCCAGTTATCGGCCATTTGGGACAAGTCCATCTGCCGGCTGGGGCTGCTTGTTCATCAGTTTGGCTTTGTCTCTCAGTGGCTGAGGAAGCTTCTGCTTATACATCCAAACATTTTGCTTATTTCCCATTGTAGTTTGTGTTACTTTTGCAGTACAACTGTGAAATAAGGAACCATGGCTCCAAAGAAAGTTCCTGTGGCAAAGAAAGTGAGAAACACCATGGAACTTAAGCATGAAGTGATACAAAAGTTTGAAAGTGGTATGAAGGTGGTGGAACTTGCCAGGACGTACAGCAAGAATAAATCAACAATTACATCCATCATGGCAAAGAAAGAACAAATCAAAGATGTTAATGCTGCAAAAGGAGTAACTTGTCCAACTAAACAAAGGCCACCAATAATGGAAGAGATGGAAAAGTTATTATTATTGTGGATTAAGGAAAAAGAATTAGTGGGAGACAGTGTTATGGAGTCTATTATTTGTGAGAAGGCAAGGCAGTTGCATGAGGATCTTGCAAAGAAAATGCCTGGAACAAGTGCTGCAGTTTGTGAATTTAGGGCCAGCAAAGGATGATTTGATAGATTTAAGAAGCGTAGTGGCATACACAGTGTTGTAAGGCATGGTGAGGCTGCAAGTTCTGGCAAATGTGTGGCTGAAAAGTGCGTTCATGAATTCCAGGATTATGTAAAGGCTGAAGGATTCGAAACCCAACAGGTGTTCAATTGTGACAAAACAGGCCTGTAAAATGTCAAACAGGACCTACATTACCCAGGAGGAAAAGGCACTGCCAGGACACAAGCCTATGAAAGACAGGCTTACTCTTTTGTTGTGTGGTAATGCTAGTGGGGATTTCAAAGTGAAGCCTTTACTCGTGTATCACTTAGAAAATCCCAGAGTGTTCAAGAAAAACAATGTCTTGAATAATAGATTGTGTGTGATGTGGAAAGTTAATCATAAGGCATGGGTCACAAGGCAAATTTTCAAAGAGTGGGTTAAAGATATGTTTAACCCAAGTGTGAAAAAATACCTCTTGGAAAAGAAATTGCCACTTAAGTGCCTCCTGTTACTGGGCAATGCTCCTGCACATCCTCCAGACTTGCAAGATCAAGTGTCTAGGGACTTCAATTTCATCACAGTGAAGTTCTTGCCTCCTAACACCACTCCTCTCCTCCAGCCCATGGACCAGCAGGTCATTTCTAACTTAAAAAAACTCTACACAAAAGCAGTGTTTCAAAAGTGCTTTGAAGTGACATTAGACACTCAGTTGACCCTAAGACAGTTCTGGAGGAATCACTTCACTATACTCCACTGCATAAGCCTTATAGGTAAGGCTTGGGAGGGAGTGACTTCCAGGACTTTGAACTGTGCTTGGAGACAACTGTGGCCAGATTGTTTCCAAAAAAGGGATTTTGAAGGGTTTGAGGCTGACCCTGACACTGCCAACCCTGTGGACTCTATTGTGGCACTGGGGAAGTCCCTGGGGTTGGAGGTGAGTGGCCAAGATGTGGAAGAGTTGGTGGAGGACCACAGGGAAGAGCTAACCACTGAAGAGCTGCAAGAGCTTCATCTGAAACAGCAACAGACTGCAGCTGAAGAACTTGCTTCATAGGAGGAGGAAGAGGGAGTGAAGGAGGTGCCTTCTTCAGAGATTAAAGAGGTGTGTGCCATGTGCACTAGGGTGCAAGCTCTTGTAGAGAAACACCACCCTGACAAAGCTGAAACAAGACATATCTGCAAACATGTTTAGTGACAAAACCCTGTCCCACTTCAGGGAAATCTTAAAGAGTCACCAGAAACAGATTACTCTGGACTGTTATTTTGTGAGACAGGGGTCCAGTGACTCTCAAGCTGGTCCTAGTGGCATTAAAAGACAGAGAAGGGAGGTAACCCCAGAGAAGGCTTTGCTACCTAAAGTCTTTATGGAGGGGGATTCCCCTTCCAAACACTAACTCCTCCCTCTTTCCTCCTCCCTATCTTCCAGAAGGCAGCATTAGCCTTCAATAAACGTATGTAATACTTACATAATTGTTAAAAAAATTATTTTTTGGGTTAATATTTTTCTTTGGAACGGATTAATTGTATTTCCATTAATTCTTATGGGAAATATTAATTCAGTTTTCAGCCATTTCGGTTGTCGGCCAACCTTCTGGAACGGATTATGGCTGATAACCT
Organism: Cherax quadricarinatus; assembly: GCF_038502225.1. Lineage (NCBI taxonomy): Eukaryota > Metazoa > Arthropoda > Malacostraca > Decapoda > Parastacidae > Cherax > Cherax quadricarinatus. Next base: position 79,797,265 of record NC_091292.1, on the reverse strand, counting down.
GGGGTCCACTGTATAAATATTATAGAACAATAGTAATAAACAACTTTTTTTATTGTTGGTTTGTGTAAACAGGTTTTGAAAACAATATAATGATAATTTGTGCAAGAAAGGTATAAAATACCGACAATACGAAAGTAAAGACATGTGTGTAACATCTGGATATCTTTATTGTAGACGTTTTGCCATCCAGTGGCTTTATCAATACAAATTCTAGGACATAATTGGAAGACTGTAGAACTATATACAAAAGATGAGGTAATCAGTCCCTCAGCCTTGGAGTTAGTGTTCACAGCATCGTGGTGAGGAGAATCTGGAGCAAAGGCAAGAAGACTGGCGGTTATATAGGCATCAGTGGATAAGGACATGCAGCAGACAAGGGCATAGTCACAAGTTCAGTCTTCTTGCCTTTGTTCCAGATTCTCCTCCACCACGATGCTGTGAACACTAACTCCAAGGCTGAGGGAATGATTACCTCATCTTTTGTATATAGTTCTACAGTCTTCCAATTATGTCCTAGAATTTGTATTGATAAAGCCACTGGATGGCGAAATGTCTACAATAAAGATATCCAGATGTTACACGTGTCTTTACTTTCATAATGATAATGTTTGTGCGGTTATTGTGATGCATATGACAAATGGATATACGTATATACATTACACATTATATTGGTCTCACAGTTCACAAAAGTTACTTGAAAAAGTAAAATATTAAAAATTAAAAGAAAGAAGTAGAATAAAAGTAAAAATAATATTACCAAGTGAGCAGCAGTCGCCGATGTTGCTGTAAGCTGTTCACTTTCCGTGAACTTCATGCCTCTATATCTCAGTAAGTACTGATGGCATTTTTTTTTCTTTTAAAACACAGGATGGATAATGAGAACCTTCAAAACTAGGGATGCCAAGCCCATGATGACACTCTTCAAGTCACTTGTTCTATCTAGGCTGGAATATTGCTGCACACTAACAGCACCTTTCAAGGCAGGTGAAATTGCTGACCTAGAAAATGTACAGAGAACCTTCACGGCGCGCATAACAGAGATAAAACACCTCAATTACTGGGAGCGCTTTAAGTTCCTGAATCTGTACTCCCTGGAACGCAGGCGGGAGAGATACATGATTATATACACCTGGAAAATCCTAGAGGGACTAGTACCGAACTTGCACATGAAAATCACTCACAACGAAAGCAAAAGACTCAGTAGATGATGCAACATCCCCCCCAATGAAAAGCAGGGGTGTCACTAGCACGTTAGGAGACAATACAATAAGTGTCAGGGGCCCGAGACTGTTCAACTGCCTCCCAGCATACATAAGGGGGATTACCAGTAGATCCCTGGCTGTCTTCAAGCAGGCACTGGACAAGCAGCTAAAGTGAGTACCTGACCAGCTGGGCTGTGGCTCGTACGTTGGATTGCATGCAGCCAGCAGTAACAGCCTGGTTGATCAGGCTCTGATCCACCAGGAGGCCTGGTCACAGACTGGGCCGTGGGGGTGTTGACCCCCAGGAACTCTCTCCAGGTAAACTCCAGGTAAACTCACAAAAATATTCTTAAGATTTTGGTAAGAAAAATAATTTTTTTTTTAATATTTTTCGACACTGAGAGCAAGTTTAGGATCAGGGGTCTCGAAAATGAAAGGGTTAATTAAGCATTGTGTATCAGAGAAATCACTGTAGGATTTAATTAAGAAATGTTTATGGGAAACAAACATTGCAAGCAAGCTTAATAATTCTGCAGGGTACAAAATCCCAACTGAAAATATTTATGATATATTTGTGCAAGAGGTTGAGTTTTCAACAGTACAAACTTGCTCCTACTATCTAAAATTTAAAAAAAAATAATTCACAAGCAAGTTTACTCCTACTCCTACTCTTACTTAGGGTGGCCCGGTGGCCTGGCGGCTAAAGCTCCCGCTTCACACACGGAGGGCCCGGGTTCGATTCCCGGCGGGTAACAAAAAGATTAGGTGATGAAAGATTGGATATCAGATTGGAGGGAGAGAGTATGGAGGAGGTGAATGTATTCTGATATTTGGGAGTGGACGTGTCAGCAGATGGATCTATGAAAGATGAGGTGAATCACAGAATTGATGAGGGGAAAAGGGTGAGTGGTGCACTTAGGAGTCTGTGGAGACAAAGAACTTTGTCCTTGGAGGCAAAGAGGGAAATGCATGAGAGTACGTATAGTTTTACCAACGCTCTTATATGGGTGTGAAGCATGGGTGATGAATGTTGCAGCGAGGAGAAGGCTGGAGGCAGTGGAGATGTCATGTCTGAGAGCAATGTGTGGTGTGAATATAATGCAGAGAATTCGTACTTTGGAAATTAGGAGAAAGTGTGCGATTACCAAAACTATTATCCAGAGGGCTGAGGAAGGGTTGTTGAGGTGGTTTGGACATGTAGAGAGAATGGAGCAAAACAAAATGACTTCAACAGTGTATCAGTCTGTAGCGGAAGGAAGGCGGGGTAGGGGTTGGCCTAGGAAAGGTTGGAGGGAGGGGGTAAAGGAGGTTTTGTGTGCGAGGGGCTTGGACTTCCAGCGAGCATGCGTGAGCGTGTTTGATAGGAGTGAATGGAAACAAATGGATTTTAATACTTGACGTGCTGTTGGAGTGTGAGCAAAGTAACATTTATGAAAGGGTTCAGGGAAACCGGCAGGCTGGACTTGAGTCCTGGAGATGGGAAGTACAGTGTCTGCACTCAGAAGGAGGGGTGTTAATGTTGCAGTTTAAAAACTGTAGTGTAAAGCACCCTTCTGGCAAGACAGTGATGGAGTGAATGATGGTGAAAGTTTTTCTTTTTCGGGCCACCCTGCCTTGGTGGGAATCGGCCAGTGTGATAATAAAAAAAAAGAAAAAAATAATAATAATAATACAGTGGTCCCTCGTTTTTCGTAATTAAATCCGTTCCTGGAGGAGCTACTATAAACGAAATTTACGATTTGCGAATCAATTTTCCCCATAAGAAATAATGTAACTACAATTAATCCGTTCCTGACACCCAGAAGTATTAAAACAAAAAAATTTTTAACATGAAATATACATGTAGTACATAAACAATACAATGGGAAATGATGACTGAAACATTAACAGCATAACACTTACCTTTATCTGAGATTCTTCTTAGTGTATGGGAGACTGGAGGAGGAGAGAGAGAGGATTGTTTAGAGTTTGGAAGGGGAATCCCCTTCCAGCAACACCTCAGGTACCAATTGCTTTTCTGGGGTTGCTTGTCTTCTCTGTTTCTTAATGCCACTAGGACCACCTTGAGAGTCACTGGAGTCCTGTCTCGCAAAATAACTGTGGAGAGAGCTCTGTTTCTGGCGTCTCTTTAACACTTCCCTAAAATGGCCCAAGACTTTGTCACTGTACATGTTGCCAACATGGCTTGCAACAACCTTGTTAGGGTGATGTTTCTCCACAAAGCTTTCCATCTTACCCCACATAGTAAAAATCTCTTTAATTTCTGAAGAAGGCACCTGCTTCCATCTCTCTTCCTCCTCCTCTGCAGCAAGATTCTGAGCTGCAATCTGTTGCTCTTCCTGCTGAAGCTCTTGCAGCTCCTCAGTGGTGAGCTCTTCGTTGTGGTCTTCCACCAATTCTTCCACATCCTCCAAACTCACATCCAACCCCATGGAACTCCCCAGTGCCACAACTGATTTTACAACAGACATAGGCTCATGAGGGTCAGTCCCAAACCCTTCAAAATCCCTCTTGTCAACACAATCTGGCCACAATTTTCTCCAGGCAGAGTTCAAAGTCCTGGGAGTCACTCCCTCCCAAGCCATACCTATAAGGGTTATGCACTGAAGGATGCTGAAGTTTTCTCTCCAAAATTCCCTTAGGGTCAAGTGAGTGTCTGTGGTCACAGTCAAGCACCTGTGAAACACTGCTTTTGTGTAGAGTTTTTTAAAGTTTGCAATGACCTGCTGGTCCATGGGCTGGAGGAGAGGAGTGGTATTCGGGGGCAAGAACTTTACTGTGATGAACCCAAACTCCTCGAAAATTATGTCATCCAAGTTTGGAGGATGAGCAGGTGCATTGTCCATTACTAGCAGGCACCTGAGATCCAATTTCTTTTCCAGGAGATACTCCTTCACACTAGGGCCAAACACTTCATTGAACCACTCGACGAAAATTTCCCTCGTGACCCATGCCTTACTATTAGATTTCCAAAACACACACAATTTACTCTTCATAACATTGTTTTTCCTGAACACTCTGGGATTTTCAGAATGGTACACTAGTAATAGCTTCACTTTGAAATCCCCACTAGCATTAGGACAGAACATTAGCGTCAGCCTGTCTTTCATAGGCTTGTGTCCTGGCATTGCCTTTTCCTCTTGTGTAATGAAGGTCCTCTTTGGCATTTTCTTCCAAAAGAGGCCTGTTTCATCACAGTTGAACACTTGTTCAGGTTTCAGTCCTTCAGCCTCTATGTACTCCTGGAATTCATGCACATATTTTTCAGTTGCCTTGTGGTCCGAACTGGCAGCCTCACCATGCCTTACCACACTGTGTATGCCAGTACGGTTCTCAAATCTCTCAAACCAGCCTTTGCTGGCCTTAAATTCACTCACATCACCACTATTTGCAGGCAATTTCTTTACCAAATCGTCATGCAACTGCCTAGCCTTTTCACAAATAATCGAAGCCATAAGAGTATCTCCTGCTAATTGTTTCTCATTTATCCACACCAATAATAACTTCTCAACCTCTTCAAGTACTGGTGATCTCATTTTTGTCAGCATAGTTACCCCCTTTGCAACAACAGCATCCTTGATTTCCTTTTTCTTGGCCACTATGGAACATAAGGTTGTGTAGGGTTTCTTATACATCCTGGCCAGTTCGGCAACACTTGTACCACTTTCATACTGTTCAATGATGGTTTTCTTAAATACAATCGTATTTCTCACCTTCTTTACCACAGGTTTGGCACTAGGAGCTTTCTTTGGAGCCATTGTAGCTTATTTAGTACTTGCAAGCACTAAAATAAATGGAATATTATGAAATATTTCGCTGGAGCACATGAGGGGACCTTCGCTCACCGGTAAACAATGCCAGACTGTCTGCCGCCATGGCTCACACCGTGGGTACGCATCCCGGACGAACTACAACTCGCAAGTCAACTTATGAAAAGCGAGTCCATGTTTATACGAAAATACCCCTATGATTGGCAAAATTTACGATTGCCGGGAACTACGAAAAGCGAGGGACCACTGTACTAATAATAATATCTTCATTCACTCTAAAAATGGTGTGTTGCTGTTTGATTATTCTGTACTAACTTGTACAACTTGTACACAATGTAAGAGTATTTGTATTGTGAGGTAATTATTATTATAATAAAAAAAATATTGTGAGGTAAATGTTTTACAAACTTTTACAAACGTACGTGAATGAACTAAAAGTAGACACATATTAATAAGCAAAAAAGTAAAATACATACACAGTACACTCATTACTTATCTTAAAGTATTTGTAATCTTAATGTAGGGCGAGAGGTGAGTAGTACTTACTTGTATGAAGTCAGGTGTAGGAAGCCCTGGCTCCCCATCTCATACTTAATATACAATAGTATTTAAAACAGCCCAGAGAGTTAAAATACACATACAGTACACAATTATTTACCTTAAAATATGTGTAGTCTTAACCCTTTGACTGTTTTCGACGTACAAATACGTCTTACGAGCCAATGTTTCTGACGTATATATACTCAATAATTCTAGCGGCTTCAAATCAAGTGGGAGAAAGCTGGTAGGCCCACATGTGAGAGAATGGGTCTGTGTGGTCAGTGTGCACCACATAAAAAAAATCCTGCAGCACACATTGCGTAATGAGAAAAAAAAAACTCTGATCGTTTTTTTGGAATAAAACGCCGACTTTGAGGTGTATTTTCGTATAGTATTTATCGTTGTATTCGCGTTTTCATGGTCTTAGGTGATAAAATGGAAAACATGTTACAGAAATGGAGATGATTTTCGTTACTTTTACGATGAAAACGACGTTGAAACTGAGCTCAGAGTAGCGGAAATGTTCGATTTTTACCAATGTTCAAGAGTAAATAAATCACACCACACGTCCAATACACGTCAACTGGGGAGTCTAATATTCTTTCACTAGTGCACTGATATTATTTATACCATTTTTACAATAATGCAGTCGTCTGTATAACAGTAAATTTTGTATTTTTTTGTATGAATAAAAAATCAAAATAGAAAGCAATAATAATATAAGAGGGGGCTAGAGATGTGACTAATGAACAGAGCATATGTTATTTTAGTGCCACGAATGTCTACCTTGTTTATTCTGGACCCTATTTTGAAATTGGCATCTTTTTTATTTTGCGTGAAATTGGCCAAATTGCCAATTTCTGATCACCATATTGGGTAGTCCAAATTAGTAAATGGGAGGTTTCTTGTACTCAGCTGATAGATAAAATGGAGTTCTAAAGAAATAGCTATGAGTTTGGTCAACTGGAACAATGGAATTGGCTGAAAATTGGGCTCAAAGTCGGCGAAATCGCCGATACGCATATGTCGCCGAGACCGCTAACTTCGCGGGAGCATAATTCCACGAGTTTTCGACCAAATTTCGAACTTTTGGTGTCATTACCATCGGGAAAAGATTCTCTATCATTTCATAAGAAAAAATAATTTTTTTTTTTCAAAAATTGAGCGACATAGAATGACAGTTTCAGAGAGGGGCCTGAAACAGTCAAAGGGTTAATGTAGGAAGAGAGGTGAGTAGTATTTATTTGTAGGAAGTCAGTGTAGGTAGCCGGTAGGTGTAGCCCACCTGAGCTACACCTACCGGCTACCTACACTGTGGCCCAGAGCCATATCATTAGCATCAACTTACCTTGTTCACTGAATTTAATAGTTTCTAACAATTACCTTTAGATGCCATCATAAACGAAGGGAGAAGTAATAAATAATTCATGCCGAAAATTGTAAACAAAAGTGGGGTGGGGGAGTGGCTGGGCCAAACACAGATTCACACACGTTTTCTCTAATGGCCGAGCAGAGAAAACGTAATGTTGTCCCTCCGGCCGGCTACCACACAGGTCCACAAGAATTTTTATCAGAGCACATATAAAATATGCAATAAATGCCTGACAACAAGTTTACACTAACTTATATTAAGTTAGCAATAGAAATGGGCATTAAAAACACAATAAAGGGTAAGATACACACAGAGTACACTTATTACTTACCTAAAATATTAATATTAATGTGTGAGAGGTGAGTGGCAGGGTGTTTATTGAATAAAATCAGAATGGCACACCATCATCGTCTAATTTGGCACTCCTCTTTTTATCACAGCTAACCTTAGACGCCATTATCAATGAGAGCCAACTAGTTAATGAAAGAGTAAACAAGAGAGAGAATGAGATACAGAGTTCAGACAATGTAAGAGCACAAACTGAACAGGTAGTGGGCGATCACTGGGTCAGGCGAAATAAATGCGTATTAATATGTGTCTACTTTTAGTTCATTCACGTACGTTTGTAAGAGTTTGTAAAACATTTACCTCAATATTTTTTTATTATAATAATAATTACCTCACAATACAAATACTCTTACATTGTGTACAAGTTGTGCAAGTTAGTACAGAATAAACAAACAGCAACACACCATTTTTAGAGTGAATGAAGATATTATTATTATTATCATAATAAAAAGCACTAAACCCACAAGGGTCATGATTTGCTATATATAGAGTGATGCATACGAAAAGAATATTTTTCTACAGTTATCCCCCAGTTTGACTAGAGAAAATGTAATTCTTTTGACACTACCTACACAGCTGCTTTGTAAACAAATCTCATATTTATGTAAATTTTTATTCTGTGAGTGTATGTATCACGTTTATATGCTATGTAATGGGTTTCATATATAATTTTGAGGAAAATATCATAGATGGATTAATGAAAATGCCTATACTATTAATGTAAAATAAGACATTTAATGTGCCCAAGAGTGATTATTATTACGTAGTATTGGCGTCATGAGTAGAGAGACTCAGCAATTTTAATGTGTACCTGCACACCAGCACAGTGTGTAAGTATATTTAGGTACAGGTACACATAAGTATAATTATCAGAGTACATATAAAATACGCAGTAACTTTAAAGCGCTTGAAATTTTGGAAAATTTCCTGACATAATAGATGTGGTCACGAAGAATGTAAACAAACTGGGTGGGGTGCACCATATTTGAAAGACCGCTTGCTGTATAGCAAATTTTGGTCATAATTTGACATCGCCGTATTAGCGGAATGTTGTAAGGCAAAATGCCATAAAGCGGGGCCCTACTGTACCTGGATGACGACCAAAAAACTTACTCTCAATATTGACAAAACCTACTTCCTGCTGTTTGGAAACGGAGCTTCAAGTGTTGAACTAAACACATCGATAAATGGTCCCCCCATTTTGAGACACACAGGGCAAATTCATAGGTCTCCACGTTGACTGCTGTCTTAAATTTCAGACCCATATACAGCATATATCCAAAAAAGTTTCCAAAACAGTAGGCATCCTTTCTAAGATACAGTACTATGGACCCCAAATGGCACTTCTTGCTCTTTACCTGGAGTTTACCTGGAGAGAGTTCTGGGGGTCAATGCCCCCGCGGCCCGGTCTGTGACCAGGCCTCCTGGTGGATCAGAGCCTGATCAACCAGGCTGTTGCTGCTGGCTGCACGCAAACCAACGTACGAGCCACAGCCCGCCTGGTCAGGAACCGACTTTAGGTGCTTGTCCAGTGCCACTCTCTCCTCTACCCTTACCTCATCTATGGTATTTGTGCATGGGGCTCAACCACAGCAAATCACCTTAAACCTTTAATAACCCAACAAAAAGCTGCTGTGTGATTGATTACCAACTCCTGTACCAGGCAACACACTCCACTACTTTAATATACAAAATATCCACATATATTAGAGTGCCTACTATGTACACAAAACAGTATACTCCAATATAAACCCTCCTCTCAAACTCCTCCTTGATAACTACAACAGCATGCACAGGCATAACACAAGGCACAAAACAATCTTTGATATCCCTCTTGTCCATCACTATGCAAAAATGATATACAATACAATACAATTATTATTTCTTTGCAAGTTTACATTGAGATTCTGTAGTTACAATAATGAGTTACAGTGCCAAGAGCCACTATCATGCCATGGCATTATGGGCAGACTAAATTAATGGCTTACAGACTACTTAATACTAGAGAAATTGATCATAGTAAGTTACAGTCAAGTTAAAATCAAGTTATAATCTGGGGATATTACATTAGGACAATTTGAACGTATTGTGTAGGTTGTGTATATCAATAGTAAATAAAATTGGAATATAATATTGAGCATTGGTGAAAGTAGTTTACAGTATGAGAATGCTACAATATGGTGTAAGACATAGTTTTGTGCAGGTATTTATTCCTCAGTGTAGTATAAAGTTATGTATAAACTTTGGGTATTTAGGTAACTGGGAGTTTTTTTTTTGTAAATTTAAGTATTGAGTATTGTATATTTAGTTTAGGGTGAGTAAATGGTTTTTGAGAAGAGTCTTAAATTGATGTTCAGACCAGGTTACTTTAATATTTACTGGTAATGAGTTCAAAATTTTGGTGGCCCTTTATGTGCATAGAGTTCTTACATAGTGTAATGTGGACATTGGGTACATGGAAAAGTGATCTGTGTCTTGTGTTATGGTCATGCATCTTATTTAGGTTGGTGAGGAGAAGTTTGAGTGAAGGGTTTATGTTTGCACATAAAGGGTCCAAAGATCTGGAATTCATTGCCTGAACATATAAAAGGGCCTTGCCTGCAAATCAATTTAAGGTTCTACTTAGAAATCACCTCATCACCCAAAATTAACCAGACAAACACTATATATTATAACCTACCAGTAACTCAAAAAATTCCTACATAATTTATGATTGCTCAATTATTTAAGCATTTTTTCAAACTTAAAATTGTTTCAATCTCATTATTGTAAATTGTGCTAAATTGTAATAATGTAATTTTTTATGTATTTCATCTCAACTATAAATTCAATTACAGTAAACCACTAGCTACTTCTATTGTAATAAGAAAAAAATGTATAATTAAAATTTACTACTCTTTATATGTCTAGTATTAAGTAGTCTGTAATGATTAGGTTTAGCCTGCCCAAAATGCCATGGCATGATAACAAATCAAAATTGTAATCACGCATTGTAAACTTTGCAAAGAAATAAAATCTTTATCTTTAATCATTACCACAAACAGCACTCCTTAAACTATATTATTCACTGATCTACATCTACTAATGTAGTAACTGATTTCACAAACACAATGAGCAGCTGCTTACTTCTGCCTACAATAACAAAGCCTACTAGAATCCCTTAATACAAATGCTTCATTACTAGACCATATCTAGACAAATATAATATCCCCATTAAAATCAGACATAATCACAAATAACACCACTGACCACTATCCCACCTTTCTCATAACCAACTAAGGTAAAGCATCTTAGGACACAACTAAGATCACCTTTCAACTACATGATGAATCATCTGTCAATAGCTTTATTTCAGCAGTAAACAACACTGACTGGCAAAACAAGCTAGCAATCAACCCTGATATTGAGGAACATATTAATATTTTCTTACAAAAAACCCAAAACCTCTATAATATGCACTGCCTGATAAAAACTAATCAGATCACAACTAAAAGACTAAATAGCCCATGGCTTACAAACAGCATCCTTAAATCTATTGATAAAAAACACCTATATGAAAAACAGTACAGAATGGGTCTTATAACAAAGGATATGACTAAACGTTACTCGACAATACAGTGGACCCTCGACCAACGATATTAATCCGTTCCTGAGAGCTCATCGTTAATCGAAATTATCGTTAGTCGAGTTAATTTTCCCCATAAGAAATAATGGAAATCAAATTAATCCGTTCCTGACACCCCAAAGTATTGAAAAAAAAAATTTTACCACATGAAATATTAATTTTAATACACACAAACTGAAGAAGACATGCACAGTTACATGACACTTCCCCAATGCCACAATGGATTCCTCAACTGGCATAGGATTCTCAGGGTAAGCCTCGAACCCTTCAAAATCCCTTTTGTCTACACATTCTGGCCACAGTTTTTTCCAAGCAGAGTTCAAGGTCCTCTTAGTCACTTCCTCCCAAGCCTTACCTATAATGTTTACACAATTGAGGATGCTAAAGTGATCTCTCCAAAACTCTCTTAGAGTCAGTTGAGTTTCTGAGGTCACTACAAAGCACCTTTCAAACACAGTTTTTGTGTACAGTTTCTTGAAGTTTGCAATGACCTGCTGGTCCATGGGCTGCAGGAGAGGAGTGGTATTAGGAGGCAAAAACTTCACCTTAATGAAGCTCATGTCCACAGAAAGTCGCTCTGCCAAGTCTGAAGGATGACCAGGAGCATTGTCTAATACCAGGAGGCACTTAAGGTCCAATTTATTTTCCAGGAGGTAATTTTTCACAGTGGGGGCAAATGCATGGTGTAACCAGTCATAGAAAAAGTCCCTAGTGACCCATGCCTTACTGTTTGCCCTCCACAGCACACACAAATTAGCCTTGACGACATTGTTTTTCCTGAACACTCTGGGAGTTTCAGAGTGAGACACCAATAAAGGCTTCACTTTGCAATCACCACTAGCATTGGCACACATCAACAGAGTAAGCCTGTCTTTCATAGGCTTATGTCCTGGGTAATGTAGGTCCTCCTTGGCATTTTCTTCCAAAACAGACCTGTTTCGTCACAATTAAACACTTGTTCAGGTTTCAGTCCTTCACTGTCTATGTACTCCTTGAATTCCTGCACATATTTTTCAGCTGCTTTGTGGTCCGAACTGGCAGCCTCACCATGCTTTATCACACTATGTATGCCACTATGATTCTTAAATCTCTCAAACCAACCTTTGCTGGCCTTAAATTCACTCACATCACCACTAGTTGCTGGCATTTTTCTAATTAAATCGTCATGCAACTTCCTAGCCTTTTCACATATGATTGCTTGAGAGATGCTGTCTCCTGCTATCTGTTTTTCGTTTATCCACACCAATAACAGTCTCTTAACATCTTCTATCACTTGCGATCTCAGTTTCGAAAACATAGTTGCACCTTTGGCACAAACAGCTTCCTTGATTGCCGTTTTCTTGCCCACAATAGTAGCGATGGTTGATTGGGGTTTTGTGTACAACCTGGCCAGCTCGGAGACACGCACTCCACTTTCATATTTAGCAATCATCTCTTTCTTCATATCCATAGTAATTCTCACCCTTTATGCTGTAGGGTTGGCACTAGAAGCTTTCTTGGGGCCCATGGTGACTTATTTTGCAGGTGCAATCACTACAAACGCTGTGATAATATGAAATGTTCCGACTGTATGTTTGGATGGGACCACGGTGGCTGGCTGGCTTGTAAACACTGGCACCCACGGGACAAGTGAGGCGCACTCAGGCCAGAAGTGGACGCGTCTCGAACGGAACGAATAGCGTTGGTCGGGTTTTTTAGCGCTAGTCGAGGCAAAATTTTTGCGTTACAATGTATTGCTAGTCGGATTTAACATTAGACGATACCAACGTTGGTCGAGGGTCCACTGTACTAACAAACCTAATAAGGAGGTCAAAAAAAAACTATTACAAAAACAGATTTCAGGATATAAAAGGTGATGTAAATAAGACCTGGAAAACCTTATCTGAAATCCTAGGATCAAAAAAGCTGCCACAAAACAGAATGATTAACTTAACGAAACCCGCCGAACCTCTCCTCCAGTCAACCGATACTGCCAACAAATCATAGGATCAAAGTTAGCAAACAAAATACCAAACTCAAACACTCAACCAAAAGACTACCTTACTGGCAACTACCCAAATACTCTATCTATTCTTAGCCCCAACAAATCCTACTGAAATCTTGCTCATAATCACAACTCTAAAGAACAAGACAGGTAACCTAAATAACTTACCACCACTCATGTATAAAAAAGTTTCTCATGTATTGTCACCAATTACTACAACCCTGTTTAACAAATCTATTGAATCTTCCACTTTCCCATCCATACTCAAGACAGCAAGGGTCACCCCGATCCACAAAGGAGGTGATCCAACTGAGTTGAACAACTATAGGCCTATATCAAACTTGCCCATACTATCTAAAATCTTTGAAAAGCTAATTAACAAACAGGTCTACTCCTACTTAGTATCCTACAACATACTCAACCCCTTTCAACTTAGATTTAGACTGAAAACAAGTACAAATGATGCAATTATCCTTATGCTTGAGCTAATATATTCTGCACTTGAAAAAATGAATTTTCCCTGGGACTCTTCATTGACTTACAAAATGCTATTGATACAGTTGAAAACTTGAACATTATGGGGTCAGAGGACACTCTCTTGAATACCTAAAATCTTATCTTAGCAATAGAACCCAGTATGTATACACAAATGGAGCTAACTCCACTACACAACCAGTACTTGTTGGAGTCCCACAGGGGAGTGTCCTTGGCCCACTTCTCTTTCTCATCTACATCAGTGACCTCCCAAATGCATCTAAACTCCTTAAACCCATTTTATCTGCAGATGACACTACTTATGTCTTCTCTCACCCAAACCCAACCATACTAACAGACAGTGGAAATGATGAACCACTAAAATATATCTACTTGGATGACCACCAACAAACTTATTCTCAATACAAACAAAATCCATTTTATGCTGTTTGGAAACAGAGCTACAAATGTACAGTTATACATACTAATAAATGGTTCACCCATTTCTAGACACACAGAGGGTAAATTTCTAGGTCTCCACCTAGACTGCAACCTCAAATTCCAAACTTACATACAACAAATATCCAAGAAAGTCTCAAAAACAGTAGGCATCCTTTCAAAGATATGGTACTATGTACCCCTATCAGCTCTCTTTGCACTATACCACTCACTCATCTATCCTTACCTCACCTATGGTATTTGTGCATGGGGCTCAACCACAGCAAATCACCTTAAACAAATAACCCAACAAAAAACTGCTGTGCGATTGATCACAAACCCCTGTAATTGACAGCATATTCCTCCGCTTTTCAAGAGTCTTGACTTACTCAACATACAAAACATTCACACTTACTATTGTGTCTACTACAGGTCCGCCATCACAAATCCGGCAATCAGTTATTCGGTTCCTTCAGTTATTCGGCACTAATTTTGGCTAGCATAATTTCAAATTTCCAGGGTCGCCACACCAACCAGCTGGTACTGTTTGGTGGCACTACTTGCTGCATAAGTCATTCCAATTTCTTTTTCCCCATTTATTGTTTTAACCTGCTTACTTTTAGCCCTAGCCATGGCTCCAATGAATAAAAGAAATGCTTCTCATTACGTAAAGCACCTACACAGTACATTATCTATTAAAGATAAGGTGGCTTTGAAGTCACTGTCGGTTGTCATGAACTCAGTCTCATGAAGCAGGAGAATATGCTTTATTGTTACACTAATATCAACACTACAGCTTATTTGCCTATCACAATTGATCTAATATGACATAATAAACAATATAAATAACATAAAACATGTTAAATACTCCAGAATGAATAATATTTGTCATAACACTGAGCAGTTCAACGGAGGTATGAAGAGGATTTGGTAAACAAATACCATTCTCCTATCCCTGTCTTGGGGGTTTATATTAGAGAAAACGGAATACAGGTCCTCCATCACAAATCTGGCATCAATGGGACCTGTAGTGTGCCGGATTACTGAGTTTGCTGAATTATGGAGTGGTTAGGTTAGAATACACTTAATAAAATTAACCAACTTGACTTACACAGCTCATTGAACATCGGAAAAAATCGAACATTGCCGCTACTTTGAGCTCAATTTCAAGGTGCTTTTCGTCATGAAACAATCAAAATCATGTCTATTTCTGTAATATATCTTCCATTCTATCAAATGAGTCCAAAAAATGAGAATACAACCATAAAAACCATATGAAAATATACTGCAAAGAGGCGGATAATGGCTGAGAAGTGAACTCCCTTATTTATCGTACGTCTTTTTTATTTTTGTTGTATGTTAAGAAGCATCTTTCCATCATACATTGCCCAAGTTTCAATGAGATAGCCCAACAAACAACCGAGAAAAAAAATATTTACCAAAAATCATATATGGCAAGCCCAAGCCAGGTACTGGAAATATGTCACTTTGTCTGACTTTTCTGGATTATCCTAGGTTCTCTATACATACACTGCTATGTATGATAATATATGTAACTGTATTTGTGTATACCTGAATAAACTTACTTCTAGTCTGTCAACTGAGTACAAGAAACCGCCCATTCACTTACTTCAACTACCCAGTAAAGTGGTTAGGAATTGGTAATTTGGCCGATTTCACACAAATTTCAACAGATGCCAATTTCAAAATAGGATCCAGAATAAACAATGCAGACATTCCTGGCACTAAAATAACATTTTCTCTGTTCATTAGTCATGGCTACAGGCCCCTCTTAAATTACTCTTGCTTACCATTTGGAATTTTTATTCACCAAAAATAGAATATTTATTGTTATGCAGACTACTGCATTATTGTAATAATTGTATAAATAATGTCAATCCATTCTTGACTCCGTACTGGAATTTGGACTGGCAGGTGGACAGGTATTGGACGGTGATGTCATTTGCTTACTCTTTAGCTTCGCTAAAGAATAGAACATTTTCGCTACTGTGAGCGCAATTTCAAGGTACTTTTCGTCATGAAAGCAATCAAAATGATATCTATTTCTGTAATATAACTTTCATTCTATCAAATGAGACCGAAAAAATGAGAATATAACCATAACAACCATACAAAAATATACCGGTAAGCGGCCGCTAATGGCTGAGAAGTGAACTCCGCTATTTATGGTCTGATTTCTTCATTTTTGGTGTACGTGAAGAAGTATCTTTCCATCATATATTGCCCAAGTTTGAATAAGATAACTTAACAAACAACTGAGAAAATAATAATATAATATTAATAATAATATTAATAATAATAATAATATCTTTATTTACTACACGTACATGTACAAGGTATACAGGCCTAGCTGACATCAGTGACATACTACTGTACAGAAAGGCACTTGTTATGCTGAGTATTTCAAGAAAATTAGGTCAGTGTCCCAGGATAACACCCACACTAGTCGACTAACACCCAGGTACCCATTTACTGATGGGTAAACATACACAATAGGTGTAGAGAAACACACCTAATGTTTCTACCCTGGCTGGGAATCGAATATTTACAAAAAATCATATATGGCTAACCCAAGCCAGGTACTAAAAATAAGCCACGTTGACTTTTTTGGGGTTATCCTAGGTTCTCTACACATATGCTGATATGTGTAATAATCTATAGAGAGAAAATAACTTTTTTGTTTCATGTTTATGGTGGAGTACGAGTGTATATCATAGTTAGCCCTGTGCTACACTCCGTTTTTTCTAATATAAGCCCCTAAGACAAGGATAGGAGAATGGTATTTGTTTACCATATCCTCTTCATACCTCCGTCAAACTGCTCGGTGTTATGCCAAATATTATTCATTCTGGAGTATTTAACATGTTTTATGTTATTTATATTGTTTCTTATGTCATATTAGATCAATTCTGATAGGCAAATAAGCTGTAGTGTTGATATTAGCATAATAATAAAGCATATTCTGCTTCATGAGACTGAGCTCATGGCAACTGACAGTGGCTTCAAAGCCACCTTATCTTTAATGGATAATGTACTGTGTAGGTGCTTTACATAATGAGAAGCATTTCTTTTATTCATTAGAACCATGGCTAGGGCTACAAGTAAGCAGGTTAAAACAATAAAGGGAGAAAAAGAAATTGGAATGACTTATGCAGCAAGTAGCACCACCAAACAGTACCAGCAGGTTGGTGTGGCGACCCTGGAAATTTGAAATTATACTAGCCAAAATTAGTGCCGAATAACTGAAGGAACCGAATAACTGATTGCCGGATTTGTGATGGCAGACCTGTATAGCACAGGGGTAACTGTGATATACACTCGTACTGCACCATAAACCTGAAACAAAAAAGTTATTTTCTCTCTATATATTATCACACATAGTAGCATATGTGTAGAGAACCTAGGATAACCCAAAAAAAGTCAACGTGGCTTATTTTTAGTACCTGGCTTGGGTTAGTCATATATGATTTTTGGTAAATATTCGATTCCCAGCAAGGGTAGAAACATTAGGCGTGTTTCTTTGCACCTGTTGTCTATGTTTACCCATCAGTAAATGGGTACCTGGGTGTTAGTTGACTGGTGTGGGTCGCATCATGGGACACTGACCTAATTTTCTTGAAATACTCAGCATAACAAGGGGCTTTCTATATAGTAGTGTCAGCTAGGCCTGTATACCTTATACATGTACGTGTAGTAAATATATTATTATTATTATTATTATTTTCTCAGTTGTTTGTTGGGTCATCTTATTCAAACTTGGGCAATGTATGATGGAAAGATACTTCTTAACGTACACCAAAAATGAAAGAAATCAGACCATAAATAGTGGAGTTCACTTCTCAGCCATCAGCGGCCGCTTAGTGGTATACTTTTGTATGTTTTTATGGTTATATTCTCATTTTTTCGGTCTCATTTGTTAGAATGAAATATATATTACAGAAATATATATGATTTTGATTGCTTTCATGATGAAAAGTACCTTGAAATTGCGCTCACAGTAGCGAAAATGTTCTATTCTTTAGCGAAGCTCAAGAGTAAACAAATGACATCACCGTCCAATACCTGTCCACCTGCCAGTCTAAATTCCAATACGGAGTCAAGAATGGCTTGACATTATTTATACAATTATTACAATAATGCAGTAGTCTGCATAACTGTAAATCTTCTATTTTTTTGTGAATAAAAATTCCAAATGGTAAGCAAGAGTAATATAAGAGGGGCCTGTAGCTGTGACTAATGAACTGAGAAAATGTTACTTTAGTGCCAGGAATGTCTACATTGTTTATTCTGGATCCTGTTTTGAAATTGGCATCTGTTGAAATTTGTGTGAAATCGGCCAAATTGCCAATTTCTGACCACTTCACTGGGTAGTTGAAATAAGTGAATGGGCGGTTTCTTGTACTCAGTTGACAGACTAGAAGTAAATAAGTTTATTCAGGTATATACAAATACAGTTGCATAGATTATCATACATAGCAGTGTATGTATAGAGAACCTAGGATAACCCAGAAAAGTCAGACAAAGTGACTTATTTCCAGTACCTGGCTTGGGCTTGCCATATATGATTTTTGGTAAATATTTTTTTTTTCTTGGTTGTTTGTTGGGCTATCTCATTGAAACTTGGGCAATGTATGATGGAAAGATGCTTCTTAACGTACAACAAAAATGAAAAAGACGAACGATAAATAAGGGAGTTAACTTCTCAGCCATTATCCGCCTCTTTGCAGTATATTTTCATATGGTTTTTATGGTTGTATTCTCATTTTTTTGGACTCATTTGATAGAATGGAAGATATATTACAGAAATAGACATGATTTTGATTGCTTTCATGACGAAAAGCACCTTGAAATTGAGCTCAAAATAGCGGCAATGTTCGATTTTTTCCGATGTTCAATGAACTGTGTAAGTCAAGTTGGTTAATTTTATTAAGTGTACATGTATTCTAATTTAACCACTCTGTAATTCGGCAAATTCCGTAATCCAGCACACTACAGGTCCCAATGATGCCGGATTTGTGATGGAGGACCTGTACATGCACAGAACACTATACTCAAATATAAACCTGCCTCTCAAACTCCTACTTACCAACTACAACAGAACATACAACCATAATACAAGACAAATCACTCTTTGATGTCCCTCATGTTCCTCTCTCTCTGTGCAAAAATGCTATGCAAGAAAGGGCCTGAAGATCTGCAATTCATTACAAGAACACACTAAAGGACCCCTGCTTGTAAATCAATTTAAGGCCCTACTTAGAAATCTCCTCATCACCCAAAATTAACCAGAAAAGATGATTAAGTACAGCTTTTCTGGTTTATAGGGTTTGTGTCACATGGGGCGTAATCTTTGGTGTCACCTGGTATGGCATCTTTGGTGTCATCCCCATGAAATCCAAGGGTGGGGGGGATATGGGTAGTAAACTCCAGTTACATCACTGCTGCATGCCCAGCGACTAATGTTTAGCAATGAGAACGTTTAACCCTTTCAGGGTCCAAGGCCCAAATCTGGAGTCACGCACCAGTGTCCAAGAATTTTCAAAAAAAAAATTTGTTATTTTTTCTTATGAAATCATAGAGAATCTTTTTGTGAAGGTAATAAAACAAAAAGTACGAAATTTGGTGGAAAATTGACGAAATTATGCTCTCGCGAATTTTGATGTGTCAGCGATATTTACGAATCGGCGATTTTGCCGACTTTGACTCCCATTTTAGGCCAATTACATTATTCCAGTCAACCAAATTCTTAGCTATTTCACTAGTATTACTTCTATTCTATCGATTGAGCACAAGAAATCGCCAAGTCAACTGTTTCAACTACAAAATAAAGTGATCGGAAATTGTTAATTTGGCCAATTTAACACAAAGTTCAAAATATTCCAATTTCAAAATAGGGTCCAGAATGAACAATGTAGGCATTCCTGGCACTAAACTAACATTTCCTCTGTTCATTAGTTATGTTTTGAGGCTTTACAAATAAATTCCATTTTGATTTTTTATTCACATAATGAATTTTTATTCACACCAAAAAATAGAAGATTTGCTGTTATGCAATACTGTAATAATTGTATAAATATCATCACCATATTTGTGAATGTATATTAGACCCACCAGCTGATGTGTATTAGACGTGTGAGGTCGTTTGTTTACTCTTGAATATCGGCAAAAATTTAACATTTCTGCTACTTTGAGCTCAGTTTCAAGCCATTTCCAGTGCTAAAACCAATCAAAATCATCTCTATTTCTGTAATATGTCTTCCATTCTATCAAATGAGACCAAGAAATCGCAAATACAACTATAAAAAACATACGAAAAAACACTGCAAAGTTGCTGTTTTAATCGAAAAATCATGATTTCATTTTTTTCCTCTCATTATACACAGTGTGCTGCAGGATCTGTTTTATGTGGTGCACACATACCACATAGATGTATTCTCTCATATCTAGGCCCAAATGTACCACTCACAGTTTATCAGAGTGAGCTGAGCTCATGGCGTAGATCTACGGTTTGGACCCTGAACGTAAAGCTGTAGATCTACGGGATGGACCCTGAAAGGGTTAAAGGCCATAAACCAAACTTTATTAATGATAAAATAAATAATCATAGTATTATTGAGGAAACATAAACTCAAATACCACTTTGAGTACAGGCAACAGATCCTACATTTATTTAACTTCAACAATGAAAAAAAAAACTTGAAAAATAAAGAAAAACACCAGTTCCGATTAACCTTGAGTACAGGTAACATCTTAAAGAATCTGATCTTACATTTCCTTGCCTTCAATCCTGCAAAATCATCTATCACGTCATCAAAATCAATGATTTTTCCTTTATAGGCCTATTTGTACTTTGTAATCCTATAATAGGCTATATAGAAATGAAGGATTTTTCTCTCAGGTTGCTGCAGCATGGTTTTGGTCATTAGTGTTACCTTCTTTAGAGGCTCTATGGTGTCACTCCTTAACCCTTAAACTGTCCAAATGTAGATCTACGTTTTTTCAACATTTGAAAGTATGTAAAAAAATAGATCTTCTTTTCGTTTTTTTACATTTGAAAACGTGTAAAAAACTCTGATCTACGTTTTTTTTTTGTTATATTTGAAAATATATAAAAAAATGTAGATCTACTTTTGGAGCACTGCGCATGTGAACATAGATCTGTTTGGACAGTTTAGGGGTTAAATGGTGTCAATTGGGGCAGCCCCCCTGCACCCCCTTATGACGCCCCTGTATTTAATGCCTACTTTTTTACTCAAGTACCCTAAATTAACCAGAAAAGCTGTACTTAATGCCTACCATTTAACTCATGCAACACAAAAAGAACCAATGATGTCTCAATTTCAATACTGAATATTTTGCTGATGATTTCACAACAATGTACTCATTACTTTAAAAAACTGATGTTCAAATGTCATTGTTCTGAATACTAAATTGTAATACTTCACACTGTAAATTGATTAACCCCTTGACTGTCGAAACCCCAAATCCTGAAGCGTCTCCTGGTGTCGAAAAATATTAAAAAAAAAAAAAAAACATTATTTTTCTTATGAAAGTGTTAAGATTATTTTTCTGATTGTTTTAGTCCATAAAAATTTTTTTTGCCATCAGTACTTACCGACATATAGAGGCGTGAAGTTGGCAAAAATGAGCCACGTATGGCAACAGAGGCGACTGCCTCTCACCTGGTAAACTTTGGTTTACTTGTATTCAAAGGTTTCTTGTTTTGTTCACTATTTTATTTTTTCACATAGCTTAAGTGGCCTGTGAGTCCAAAGTAAGGTGCAATGTACATATACTATACACTTGTTGTATACAACACAATAAGCCCACAAACATAATTACTGTTTACAAAACTTGTTTACACAAACAATACAAAAATTTTTTTATTACTATTGTTTTATAATATATATAAATGTACAGTCACTGGACATGTTCCTAGAAGTTCTGCAGCTTGTGAAACTCTTTGAAACATGGTTTCATACACAATGGTGTTTTACACTCCTTACACATAAAACGAGTGTGTCTGCATTTTTGTGGGCTTTTTTTTTATGTGCAAAGACAAAACACCTCATTTGAGCAGTTTTCTTCGAAGTATTAGCAGGCAATTGTGTTACGTAGTTATTTTTATTATTTTATTATCACACTAGCCAATTCCCACCAAGGCAGGGTGGCCCGAAAAAGAAAAACTTTCACCATCATTCACTCCATCACTGTCTTGCCAGAAGGGTGCTTTACACTACAGTTTTTAAACTGCAACATTAACACCCCTCCTTCAGAGTGCAGGCACTGTACTTCCCATCTCCAGGACTCAAGTCCGGCCTGCCGGTTTCCCTGAATCCCTTCATAAATGTTACTTTGCTCACACTCCAACAGCACGTCAAGTATTAAAAACCATTTGTCTCCATTCACTCCTATCAAACACGCTCATGCATGCCTGCTGGAAGTCCAAGCCCCTCGCACACAAAACCTCCTTTACCCCCTCCCTCCAACCTTTCCTAGGCCGACCCCTACCCCGCCTTCCTTCCACTACAGACTGATACACTTTTGAAGTCATTCTGTTTCGCTCCATTCTCTCTACATGTCCGAACCACCTCAACAACCCTTCCTCAGCCCTGTGGACAACAGTTTTGGTAATCCCGCACCTCCTCCTAACTTCCAAACTACGAATTCTCTGCATTATATTCACACCATACATTGCCCTCAGACATGACATCTCCACTGCCTCCAGCCTTCTCCTCACTGCAACATTCATCACCCATGCTTCACACCCATATAAGAGCGTTGGTAAAACTATACTCTCATACATTCCCCTCTTTGCCTCCAAGGACAAAGTTCTTTGTCTCCACAGACTCCTAAGTGCACCACTCACTCTTTTTCCCTCATCAATTCTATGATTCACCTCATCTTTCATAGACCCATCTGCTGACACGTCCACTCAGCAGATGGGTCTATGAAAGATGAGGTGAATCATAGAATTGATGAGGGAAAAAGAGTGAGTGGTGCACTTAGGAGTCTGTGGAGACAAAGAACTTTGTCGTAGTTATCCTAGGTAAATGGTTGTGTGTCATCATTCCTTGTTTCCTACCTTCCTGCATTCCTTTCCTACCTTCCTTCCTTACTTTTTTCCTTCTTTCCTTTCATCTCGTCCTTCCTTCCTTCCTGCCTTCCATCCTTCCTTCCTTCCTTCCTTCTGGTTTCTATAATATATATACACATATATAGTAACTGGATATTTTAATATAACTATTATCTTCATTCAGCAGCTTGTCTTGTGTGTGAGTGTGAGGCTTCTAATTGTTCTTAGTCAGGGTAGCAGCTGTCAAAATGACATATTGTCTCATTACTCACTCCCCCTACTGCCTGTCAAAACAATGGGGTCAGATGCTCGCTTCCCCTCCATCCTATCTAATTATCTTTCTCCCTCATTCTCTCTCTTTCTCCTTCATTCTTCTGGTATCCTGGGCATTGCTTTTGGTCATAAACTCCTCAAAACCATGAAATTGATCTTCACTGACACCTCCATTTGTGTTAGAACATCACTTGGAAAGAGTAGAGTCCCAGATTTGCTGGGGAGTCACATATTTCTTACCGCTAGGCATGCTGAACAAGGACTACTGAAATGGCATTCCCACAATGCACCACTGGCTCCCCAATCTTCTTTATATGGTGCACACTGACCATGGAGACCCATTCTTTCAAATGTGGGCCTACCAGCTTTCTCCTGCTTGATTCGAAGCCGCTAGAATTTATGTGTATTAATACATCAAACACAGTGGCTCGTAAGACGTATATATATGACCGAAACAATCAAAGGGTTAATTAGCTCTATTGTAAAACTGTAATACTTCAAAATTGTAATGTTCAAATTTCAATGTACGGCACCAACCCTTTTAGGGTTGGTGCCGTACTAGTATGGCTTGCACACCAGGGTTGGTGCAGCCAGTAGTAACAGCCTGGTTGATCAGGCTCTGATCCACCAGGAGGCCTGGTCACAGACCGGGCCGTGGGGGCGTTGACCCCCGGAACTCTCTCCAGGTACTAGTATGCATAAATTCTAGCGCCTTCAAATCGAGCGAGAGAAAACTGGTAGGCCTACATATGAAAAAATGGGTCTATGTGGTCAGTGTGTACAGTATAAAAAAAATCCTGCAGCACACAGTGCATAATGAGAAAAAAAACTCCGACCGTGTTTTTGCTTTAAAATAGCGACTTTGCAGTGTATTTTCGTATGCTATTTGTGGTTGTATTCTAGGTTTTCTGGTCTCATTTTATAGAATGGAAGACATATTACAGAAATTGAGATGATTTTGATTGGTTTCACAATGAAAAGTACCTTGAAATTGAGCTCAAAATAGCAGAAATGTTCGATTTTTGCCAAAGTTCAATAGTAAACAAATCATGCCATGCATCCAATACACGTCAACTGGTGAGTCTAATATTCTTTCACAAGTGCGGTGATATTATTTATACCATTTCTACACTAATGCAGTAGTCTGCATAACAGTAAATCTTCTATTTTTTGAGAACAAAAATTCAAAGTGGAAAGCAAAAGAAATGTAAGAGAGGCCTGGGGATGTGACTAATGAACAGAAAAAAATGTTATTTTAGTGCCAGGAATGTCTGTCTTGTTTATTCTGGACTCTATTTGGAAATTGGCATCTTTTGAAATTTGTGTGAAATTGGCAAAATTGCCAATTTCTGACCACTTTATTGGATAGTTAAAATCGGTAAATGGGTGGTTTCTTGTACTTATTTGATAGAAAAAATGGAGTTCTAGCAAAATTGTTATGATTTTTGTTGACTGGTACACTGGAATTGGCCGAAAATAGGGCTCAAATTGAGCGAAATCGCCAATGTGTAAACATCATCGAGACCGCTAACTTCGTAAGAGCATAATTCTGTAAGTTTTCCATCAAATTTCATACTTTTGGTGTCATTATCTTCAGGAAAAGATTCTCTATCATTTCACAAGAAATTTTTTTTTTTTTTTTTTTTTTTTTTTTGAAAAATTTCCGACCATGAGAACAAGTTTAGGAGAGGGCCTGTTGACCCTGAAAGGGTTAAATACTCAATTGTACTTCATATTGTAAATTGTTTACTGTAATTTTTACCATTTAATCTGTTATAGTCTAATTAACCTTAAGTTAATTTTAAGTTTGCCCGAAATGCTCTTCATTCAAGGGGCTTTTGGCATGTACACTTAACTACAATATTCCTTTGTATAACTATGTATCGTGTCAAAATAAATATTATTATTATTATTATTATTATTATTACTTCACCTATGCTATTTGTGCCTGGAGATCTACAATGGCAAATAACCTAAAGCCAATAATGACCCAACAAAAAGCTACAGTGCAAATGATCACACACTCTGCTGCTAAACAACACTTCCACCCACTCTTCAAAGACCTAAACCTACTCACTATACAAAACATTTACTCATACTACTCTCCAACCTACATTTACAGAACAATAAATTTTAATGTAAATCCCAACCTGAAGTACATTCTTGATAATTGCAACAGGACCCATAAACATAATACTAAGCACAAAAATCTCTATGACATTCCCCATGTCCAGCTAAATCTCTTCAAAAATTCAATGTACATAAAAGGGTCCAAAATCTGGAACATTATGCCAGAAATCTCTAGAACCACTATATGTAATGTGTGTAAAAACCACACATGCATTTGCTCAATGTCACGAACATAGGTAGAACATTATAATCAATATATACGTACTCTCAATATCTGTAATCCTCTCAAATGTTAAACAATTCATTGTGCCCACTTTAGGTTAATAATCATGCCTATAATTCCTCTCTATTAAACTTATTAAAGCCATATAACATGAACTAACAGAATATTCAATTCATTTGTATTCATTGTAAACTCCTACATTTACAATTATACTCACCTAAGTGACTGTATATACAAAATTATTTATGTAATAAAGTTGGTAGAATTACTGACAATATGTAAAGAAAAGGACACAAGTGCAACTAATGTGACATTTTTATTGTGGCAATGTTTTGCTCTCCAGGAGCTTTGTCAAGCTGTTACAAACAGTACATGGACACAGAGGGTATATATAGGCTCAGAGTGAGGTGCAATACTAGTGGTAGTAGTAGTAGTGATATAAGTTGTAGTAGTAGTAGTAGTAGTAATATAAGTTGTAGTAGTAGTGATATAAGTAGTAGTAGTAGTAGTGATATAAGTTGTAGTAGTAGTAGTAATATAAGTTGTAGTAGTAGTGATATAAGTAGTAGTAGTAGTAGTGATATAAGTTGTAGTAGTAGTAATAATAGTAATATAAGTTGTAGTAGTAGTGATATAAGTAGTAGTAGTAGTAGTGATATAAGTTGTAGTAGTAGTAGTAATATAAGTTGTAGTAGTAGTGATATAAGTTGTAGTAGTAGTAGTGATATAAGTTGTAGTAGTAGTAGTAATATAAGTTGTAGTAGTAGTGATATAAGTTGTAGTAGTAGTAGTGATATAAGTTGTAGTAGTAGTAGTAATACAATATGTTAGAACAGTTAACTTGCACATGAGTAAAAGGATATAAAAGCTATTACTTGGGTTACATAAAAATAGGTTAGACAAATATTTCTATTGGAGGCTGGATAGAGAAGGCCGGTTTCAGTGTTCATTCTCTGTAATGTGCTTTGTGTAGTATTAACCCTTAAACTGTCCAAACAGATCTACGTTCACATGCATAGTGCTCCAAAAGTAGATCTATGTTTTTTTTACATATTTTCAAATATAACAAAACAAAATGTAGAGCTAAGTTTTTTTACATGTTTTCAAATGTAAAAAAAAAAAAGAAGGTCTACATTTTTTACATACTTTCAAATGTTGAAAAAACGTAGATCTACATTTGGACAGTTTAAGGGTTAACAGGAGAAACTATGTGATGGCAGGGTTTACTGTTTTCAGGAGGATGCTTGCTAAGACTTCAGAGATGGTAAAGCTGCCTTTGTTTTGTTTAATTGTATTAGAAACAACTATTGGTGAAGATTCAAGGCACTTGTGTCTGCGGAAGAGAAGGGAAGAAGGGAAGAAACTTCTGTATTTGTTACCCAGCAACTTTAAACTAGCACACATGTATGGTTTATCCAAGACCCATGAACATAATATTCCTCTCAGACCAATCACGTCAGGTATAGGCAGTGCACCACACAAACTTACTGGAGTTCTTGCCAAACATCTTTCCTGCCTTCTGGGGACCATCAGCCCCACTCATCTTAAGCATTCAGGCAGCCTTCTCAACTGCATCCAAAACCTCTCCATCCATAACAAGAAACTAAGTAGTTTGGATGTGACTTCCCTCTTCACAAAAGTACCTACCACTAAAGCCATTGAGGTTCTACGACATAAAGTCAATCAGGACCTTAATCTTTCTCTACCTCCCAGAGATTTTGTTGACTTGATTGAACTGTGTTAATTTCAACTGTTTTTCTTTCAATAACAGGCTCTTCAAACAAACCTACGGTATGGGGTTCCCCATCAGTGCCGTCTTAGCCAAATTGTACATGGAACACCTAGAGTCTGAACACTTCGCCAACATCATCCCTTCAAGCGTCACTTGGTTACATTATGTGGACGTTTTGATGTACGGAATCTTCAGGCAAGGCTCAACGCAGTTGAACCGGCGATCCAGTTTACACTAGAAGAGGAGTCCAATGACAAGCTACCTTTCCTAGACGTCCTCATTCACAAAGTAAACAACAACCTAAGATTTCATGTTTATCGGAAACCTACAAATACACCTACCATCCAACTTATGACCTGCTCGACATACGTCCACTCAACTTGCAACCGTGCATCTGGCAGCTGGGCTGGGCCGGCTGATGCACACCACTGTACAATATTTGATGATACTCGTGATGGCAATGCGTCATGCAGGCAGCATCAGTTTGAGTAACCCTGCCCTATCAGCAGAATCATGCTGTATTAACTGTACTAACTGGACAGTAAATTTCACCATGGCCCCTAAGATGAAGTCTGAATCTTGCACTGGAGATTGTGGCAAGAAAGGCTCTTACTCTCAAACTCTCTATTTGTTTTCACTGTTGCACATAAACCTGTCTGTATCTGTCTGCCTGTATATCTGTGTCTGTCTGTATCTCTGTGTCTGTTTATCTGTCTTTCTGTCTACCTGTGTGTCTGTCTTTCTGTCTACCTGTGTGTCTGTCTTTCTGTCTACCTGTGTGTCTTTCTGTCTACCTGTGTGTCTGTCTTTATGTCTACCTGTGTGTCTGTCTACCTGTGTCTGTCTTTCTGTCTACCTGTGTGTGTCTTTCTGTCTACCTGTGTGTCTGTCTTTCTGTCTAACTGTGTGTCTGTCTGTCTACCTGTGTGTGTTTTTCTGTCTACCTGTGTATCTGTCTTTCTGTCTACCTGTGTGTGTTTTTCTGTCTACCTGCATGTCTATCTTTCTGTCTACCTGTGTGTCTGTCTGTCTACCTGTGTGTGTTTTTCTGTCTACCTGTGTGTCTGTCTTTCTGTCTACCTGTGTGTCTGTCTACCTGTGTGTGTTTTTCTGTCTACCTGTGTGTCTGTCTTTCTGTCTACCTGTGTGTCTGTCTGTCTACCTATGTGTCTGTCTACCTGTGTCTGTCTTTCTGTCTGCTTGTCTGTCTCAGAGCCACTCATTAGGAGTGTAATTGATCTTGAAGATGCCATATTAATAATGATAATAACAATAATAATCACTGAGGTGCATTAAATGTGTATAAAACGTTAATATAGACATTTTGCTTAATCCATCTATGATTTCTTTTTCAAAATTATATAATAAACATGCTACATAACATATAAACATTTAAATTAACAAATATGAGATGTTTTTCTGGTTGGCTTGACAGAGTGAACAAAAACCATTCGTGTCCAGGCTGGTAAGAACAACAACGTTTGTTTACATAACTCGCAAACCTTCTACACTCTCATTCTATCTCTCGTTTTTTCATTTAATCTTGTTTACTCACCTCTCACTCTACATTAAGTCTACAGATATTTTAAGGTAAGTAATGAGTGGACACGATTATTATATTATAGTTTAATAATATTATTATTATTATTAATATTAGTACATATGTATTATTGTAATAATAATAATAATTATTAATATTATTATTAATTTAGGGCACTGGAGCACAGATCCACTGTATAGCACTTTGTCTGGATTTTTTGGGTTATCCTAGGTAATTTATACTATGTATGATAACTTTACTTACGTGTACCTGAGGGAGAGAGAGAGAGAGAGAGAGAGAGAGAGACAGTGACAGAGAGAGAGAGAGAGAGACAGAGAGAGAGATAGATACAGAGAGACAGATAGAGAGATAGATAGATACAGAGAGATAGATAGATACAGAGATATAGATAGATACAGAGAGATAGATAGATACAGAGAGATAGATAGATACAGAGAGAGAGAGACAGCCACATTCAGTCAGCCAGTCAACGCCTGTGTACAACGGAAGAAATAAATGGTATAAAATACCGACACAATGGAAATATAAACACATATGCAGTATAATGTGATCCTTTATTGACAACGTTTCACCCACACAGTGGGCTTTTTCAAGTCACAAACAGATCTACTTGGGGTGGAAGGTACGCGAGTATTTATAGTCAGGTTCAGAATGCTGAGGACAGGTGGAGAATGCTGCATCTGATGATGTACCGAGTGGGGTTATAGAGTCTAAAATCTTGGGTAGCTTGGAAAGGAGATTGGATAAGTTTGTGAGGAGACCTTCTGCAGTGTTCTTCCATTCCTATGTTCTTATGTGGGGTAGCGATGGAGAAGTTTCTTGGCAAGTGGTTCAGCTATGTTATAGAAGCCACTATTCTGGTTGAAGTTGTCGGATATAGAAATAAGTGATGATTCCAGGATTCTTCGGTATTGAGTGTTGTCTTCTGTGGTGATAAGTCTTGAGTTTCTGTAGTTTATCAAGTGGTTGTGTGAATTACGGTGTTGTACACAGTAGACTTACGCAAGCAGGTCTGAAGATACAAGGAATGCCTGTGTACAACACCGTAATTCACACAACCACTTGATAAACTACAGAAACTCAAGACTTATCGCCACAGAAGACAACACTCAATACTGAAGAATCCTGGAATCATCACTTATTTCTATATCTGACAACTTCAACCAGAATAGTGGCTTCTATAACATAGCTGAACCACTTGCCAAGAAACTTCTCCATTGCTATCCCACATAAGAACACTGTAGAAGGTCTGCTCACAAACTTATCCAATCTCCTTTCCAAGCTACCCAAGATTTTAGACTCTATAACCCCACTCGGTACATCATCAGATGCAGCATTCTCCACCTGACCTCAGCATTCTGAACCTGACTATAAATATTCGCATACCTTCCACCCCAGGTAGATCTGTTTGTGACTTGAAAAAGCCCACTGTGTGGGCGAAACTTTGTCAAAAAAGGATCACATTATACTGCATATGTGTTTATATTTCCATTGCCTGTGTACAACACCGAAATTCCACCAATCATCTCGTGAAATTCAGGGACGTTGATAAATTAGACACATGTGCAACTCTTGGGTATCTTTATTAAGGAAACGTTTCGCCACACAGTGGCTTCATCAGTCCATACACAGGAGAAACTTGAAGAACAGGAGGAGAATGAGGTAATCAGTCCCTCAACCTTGAGTCGATGTGGTCAGTCCATCAATCTTGAATAGAATACGGCATATGAGCAGAGAAGCAGCTTATAAACCATAGGCAGGAGAGGTGCAGCAGACGTAGGTGGTGTCACATTTGCCCAATGCGGAAGTAGGTCGTGCCTAAGGGTTATGTAAGCGAAGAAATCCCAAGTATTAAGATCCCAAGAAGTTGCAGTGTCTGACAATCCTGTCAGACACTGCAACTTCTTGGGATCTTAATATTTGGGATTTCTTCACTTGCCTAACCCTTGGGCATGACCTATTTCCACACTGGGCAAATGTGACACCACCTACGTCTGCTACACCTCTCCTGCCTATGGTTTATAAGCTGCTTCTCTGCTCATATGCCGTATTCTATTCAAGATTGATGGACTGACCACATCGACTCAAGGTTGAGGGACTGATTACCTCATTCTCCTCCTGTTCTTCAAGTTTCTCCTGTGTATGGACTGATGAAGCCACTGTGTGGCGAAACGTTTCCTTAATAAAGATACCCAAGAGTTGCACATGTGTCTAATTTATCAACATGTCGGTTCTGTGAACCATTCATCTACAAATTCAGGGACACCCAATTAGTGATCAAAGAAACTAATTTCTGCAGACACAAGTGCCTTGAATCTTCACTAATAGCTGTTTCTAATACAATTAAACAAAGCAAAAGCAGCTTCACCATCTCTGAAATCTTAGCAAGAATCCTCCTGAAAACAGTAAACCCTGCCATCACATAGTCTCTCCTGTTAATACTACACAAAGAACATTACAGAGAATGAACATTGAAACAGGCCTTCTCTATCCAGCTTCCAATAGAAATATTTGTCTAACCTATTTTTATGCCACCCAAGTAATAGCTTTTATATCCTTTTACTCATGTGCAAGTTAACTGTTCTAACATATTGTATCACTACTACTACTACAACCTATATCACTACTACCACTACAACCTATATCACTACTACCACTACTACCACCACTAGTATTGCACCTCACTCTGAGCCTACATATACCCTCTGTGTCCATGTACTGTTTGTAACGGCTTGACAAAGCTCCTGGAGAGCGAAACGTTCTCACAATAAAAAGTCACATTTTTTGCACTTGTGTCCTTTTACTTTACAAAATTTTTCATATTGTTATCGCCTTATTAATCTTAAGTTAATCTTAAATTTGCCTGAAATGCTCTGCATATAAAGGGGCTTTTGATACATACACCCAGATGTTATTCTCCTTTGCACAAACATTGTATCATGCTGAAATAAATTTATTATTATTTTATTATCACACTGGCCGATTCCCACCAAGGCAGGGTGGCCCGAAAAAGAAAAACTTTCACCATCATTCACTCCATCACTGTCTTGCCAGAAGGGTGCTTTACACTACAGTTTTTAAACTGCAACATTAACACCCCTCCTTCAGAGTGCAGGCACTGTACTTCCCATCTCCAGGACTCAAGTCCGGCCTGCCGGTTTCCCTGAATCCCTTCATAAATGTTACTTTGCTCACACTCCAACAGCACGTCAAGTATTAAAAACCATTTGTCTCCATTCACTCCTATCAAACACGCTCACGCATGCCTGCTGGAAGTCCAAGCCCCTCGCACACAAAACCTCCTTTACCCCCTCCCTCCAACCCTTCCTAGGCCGACCCCTACCCCGCCTTCCTTCCACTACAGACTGATACACTCTTGAAGTTATTCTGTTTCGCTCCATTCTCTCTACATGTCCGAACCACCTCAACAACCCTTCCTCAGCCCTCTGGACAACAGTTTTGGTAATCCCGCACCTCCTCCACCATAAATTTATCATTATCAATATGATCATAGCACTGACCTGAGGCATCATCAGTATCACTGTCATAAGTGCTATAAGGTCCTTGTCTCCCTATCATCTCATGAAGAATAATGCCAAAAGAGTAAATATCTCCTTCCTTTGTTCCTGGAGTATCTATGCCAGCACGAAGAAGTTCTGGAGCTCTCCACAACATATCTGGAATAACCAAACAGTATACATGTGTAGTTTAGTATTAGAAAAGATGTGCAGAACTGGTCTTGTATTATACATTTTTTTCAAATAAAACATGATAATTAGGTAGCAGACTGGTAGAGAGGTACTGCCTAGGAAAGTACTACAATCCTGTTATATGACTGCAAAACAGAAACATGTTAAGTGCTGTACACTCTGAGAGGATAACATACTGATCTTTTCTCTCTCTCTCATAAACATGTATGATGACAGGTTAGATAAAAGAACGCAAGTGCAACTAATGCGATATTTTGTGGCAATGTTTCGCTCTCCAGGAGTTTGATCAAGCCAGCTTGACAAAGCTCCTGGACAGTGAAACACTGCCACAATAAAATGTTATATTAGATGCACTTGTGTCCTTTTACCTAATATATCATCGATAATTCTACCTACATTGTTACAAGATAACAGGTGCTGTAAATCCAAAATTTTAATATAATAGACTTCTGGATAAGAGAGTATTATTGCATTTAGACAGATATACAATCACTAAAGAAATCTGATATAAATACATACGTCGGTCAAATTGACCCTGGTCCTCTCTTTCCAGGCTACGAAGAGTCTCACAACGCAGATCATATAGGCCATAGTCGGTAACTTGGAGAACCCATCTCCCATTGACAACACAATTGGATGATTTTAAATTACCATGCGCACCAAAATGTAAATGTAAAAAAGCCATCCCCTGAAAAAACAAAAAGATTTAAGCCACACAAAGAGTGAAGAGAATTTCTTTACAGGCTAAAATATGCCATATGTTCAATGTAAAGAGGGAGAGAGAGAAAGTATGCATGTACTCACCTCACCTATTTGTACTCACCTATTTGTGGTTGCAGGGGTCGAGTCTTAGCTCCTGGCCCCGCCTCTTCACCGGTTGCTACTGGGCCCTCTCTCTCCCCGCTCCATGAGCTTTATCAAACCTTGTCTTAAAACTGTGTATGGTTCCTGCCTCCACTACGTCATTTTCTAGGCTATTCCACTACCTTACAACTCTATGACTGAAGAAATACTTCCTAATATCTCTCTGACTCATTTGTGTCTTCAACTTCCAATTGTGGCCTCTTGTTTCTGTGTCCCCTCCCTGGAACATCCTGTCTTTGTCCACCTTGTCTATTCCACGCAGTATTTTATATGTCGTTATCATGTCTCCCCTGACCCTCCTGTCCTCCAGTGTCGTCAGGCCGATTTCCCTTAATCTTTCTTCATAGGAAATTCCCCTTAGCTCTGGAACTAACCTTGTGGCAAACCTTTGTACTTTCTCTAGTTTCTTGACGTGCTTTATCAGGTGCGGGTTCCAAACAAGTGCTGCATACTCCAGTATGGGCCTGACATACACGGTGTACAGTGTCTTGAACGATTCCTTACTAAGGTATTGGAATGCTGTTCTCAGGTTTGCCAGGTGCCCATATGCTGCAGCAGTTATCTGATTGATGTGTGCTTCCGGAGACATGCTCGGTGTTATACTCACCCAAGATCTTTCTCCTTGAGTGAGGTTTGCAGTCTTTGGCCACCTAGCCTATACTCTGTCTGTGGTCTTCTGTGCCCTTCCCCTATCTTCATGACTTTGCATTTGGCAGGATTAAATTCGAGAAGCCATTTGCTGGACCAGGTGTCCAGTCTGTCCAGGTCTCTTTGAAGTCCTGCCTGGTCCTCATCAGATTTAATTCTCCTCATTAACTTCACATCATCTGCAAACAGGGACACTTCTGAGTCTAACCCTTCCGTCATGTCGTTCACATATACCAAAAATAGCACTGGTCCTAGGACCGACCCCTGTGGGACCCCTGTATGAGAATGTGTGTGATAAAGTGTGTGTACTCACCCAACTGTGGTTGCAGGGGTCGAGTCACAGCCCCTGGCCCTGGTCGTGTGTGTGTGTACTCACCTAACTGTGGTTGCAAGAGTTGAGTCATAGCTTCTGGTCCTGCCTCGTTACCGGTCGCTACTAGGTCACTCTCCCTGCTTCATGACCTTTATCATACCTCACTTTAAAACTATGTATGGATCCTGCCTTTACTACATCACTTTTCAGACTATTCCACTTCCTGATAACTCTATGGCTAAAGAAATGCTTCCTAACATCCCTTTGACTCATCTGAGTCTTTAACTTCCAATTGTGATCCCTTGTTGCTGTGTCCCCTCTCTGGAATATCCCATCTCTGTCCACCTTGTTGATTCCTCTCAGTGTTTTATATGTTATCATTACATGTATATCCCTCCCCCCCCATCTCTCCTGTCTTCCAGTGTCGTCAGGTCAATTTCCCTTAATACCTCCTCGTAGGACATACCCCTTAGCTCCGGGACTATCTTGTTGCAAACCTTTGCACTTTCTCTAGTTTCCTTACATGCTTGGATAGGTGTGTGTTCCAAACTGGAGCTGCATACTCCAATATGGACCTAATGTACACAGTGTACAGGGTACTGAAAGATTCCTTATTAAGATGTCAGAATGCTGTTCTTAGGTGTGCTAGGCGCCTGTATGCTGCAGCAGTTCTTTGGTTGATGTGCACCTCAGGAGATGTCCCCGGTGTTATACTCACCCCAAGATCCTTTTCCTTGAGTGAGGTTTGTAGTCTCTGGCCCCTTAGATTGTACTCTGTGGTCATCTTTGCCCTTCCCCAATCTTTATGACTTTGCACATGGTGGGGGTTGAACTCCAGGAGCCTGTTGATGGACCAGGCCAGCAGCTTGGTCCAGCATAAAATCCTAATACAGTGGAACCTCTACTTGCGAGCATGTCCACATGTGAGTTTTTCCAAATACAAGCAGTCGATGGGTCGATTTTTTGCTTCCATACGCGAGCAAAATTTCCACAAGCGAGCAGACCTCAAGGCAGGTTCCTTGACACTGGTGAGGGGCTCTTGCTCTTGATCTCGGGAATTGTATCTCATTTATTTGTTGGACTATCTTATTGAAACTTGGGCAATGTATGATGGAAAGATGCTTCTTAACATACACCAAAAATGAAAGAAATCTAAGCATAAATAATGGAGTTCACTTCTCAGCAATTAGCCACCCCTTAGTGGTAATTTCGAATGATTTTCAAGGTTGTATTCTCGTTTTTTTGGTCTCATTTGATAGAAAAAGATATCACGAAATAGCAAAATAAAATTAGCAAAATCAGATGAACCCCAACTCCCACCAACAGAAACAGCAAACAGACTCAATGATTTCTTCTCCACTATAGGACAAAACCTTGCCAATAAAATCCCAAGCTCTGATACCCCACCAAATGACTACCTCACCGGCAACTACCCGAACACACTGTTCCTAGCTCCGACTAACCCATACGAAGTCTCCCTTATTATCAATGCACTAAAAAACAAGGCAGGAGATTTAAGTACCTTACCACCCTTTATATACAAAAAAGTGTCACAAGTGCTATCTCCAATCATTGCAACACTCTTTAACAAATCCATCGAATCCTCCACCTTCCCTACAGTACTCAAAATAGCAAGGGTCACCCCGATCCACAAAGGAGGAGACCAAACAGAGTTGAATAACTATAGGCCAATATCCAACTTACACCCTCTCTCAAAAATCTTTGAAAAATTAATTCATAAACGAATCTACTCCTACCTTATCTCCCAAAACATACTCAACCCCTGCCAATTTGGATTCAGGCCTAATAAAAATACTAATGATGCTATTATACACATGCTAGAACATATATACACTGCAATAGAGAAAAAAGAAGTCCCACTGGGGATCTTCATTGACTTACGTAAAGCTTTTGATACAGTTGACCATGACTTGCTCCACGTAAAATTGTCACACTATGGTATAAGAGGGCACTCCCTCAACTACCTCAAGTCATACCTCAGCAACAGAAGCCAATATGTGTACGCAAATGGGGCAAACTCTTCTGCGCAACCAATTACAGTTGGTGTCCCACAGGGAAGTGTCCTTGGCCCTCTTCTCTTTCTCCTATACATAAATGACCTTCCAAATGCTTCACAATTACTCAAACCCACACTATTTGCAGATGACACTACATACGTCTTCTCTCACCCGAGCCCAGTCACACTAGCCAATACTGTAAATACCGAATTACAGAAAATATCTACCTGGATGAGGACTAACAAACTTACACTAAACATTGACAAAACCTACTTCATTCAGTTTGGTAACAGAGCTACAGATGTCCCTCTTAACATAATGATAAACGGATCACCTATCACAAAGCTAACAGAGGGAAAATTCTTAGGAATCCACCTTGATAATAGACTCAAATTTCATACACATATACAACAAATTTCTAAGAAAATTTCCAAGACCGTAGGCATACTATCGAAGATACGGTACTATGTTCCACAGTCAGCCCTCCTGGCCCTATATCACTCTCTTATTTACCCCTATCTCACCTACGGAATTTGTGCATGGGGCTCAACAACAATTAACCATCTCAGACCACTAATTACCCAACAAAAGGCTGCAGTTAGAATGATAACAAATTCTCACTACAGGCAGCACACTCCACCAATATTCAATACACTAAACCTACTCACCATACAAAACATCCATACTTATTACTGCACCTTTTACATACATAGAACACTTAACTCTGATATTAACCCTCCCCTCAAACATCTCCTTGCCAACCTCAACAGAACACATGACCATAACACAAGGCACAGATCACTCTTTGATGTTCCTCGTGTTCATCTCACACTATGCAAAAACTCAATGCACATAAAAGGCCCTAAAATCTGGAATTCATTACCTGTAAATATAAAAGAAACACTACCTGTTTATAAATTCAAGTCTCTACTCAAAGATCACTTACTCACCCAAAACCAAATAAATGCTGAATAACTGAACCTTATAAATTGTATATCTTAAATGTTTCTCACAATTATATCACATAAATGTTAAACCTAAAACCGAATCTAACTTTATTATTTTTTAAATACACTACCTAACAGAATCCTTCATATGACTGAATGCAACCATATGACCTGTCTTTGTAATACTCACTTGTGCTTTATAGTAATCTGTTTACATTAATGTTTTATCACTGACTTCATCATTGCTTAGTTAATCTTAAGTTAATTCTAAGCCAGCCCGTAATGCTATGCATAGTATAAGTGGCTTTGGCATGCTGCTCTTATCTGTATTTTTTTGTACCTCTGTATGTGTGCTCAAATTTATAATAAATAAATAAATAAATAAATATATTACAGAAATAGTTATGATTTTAAGAACATAAGAACATAAGAATGTAGGAACACTGCAGAAGGCCTACTGGCCCATACGAGGCAGGTCCTTATCAAAACGACATCTACCTAAAGCTACTCAAGAAACAACTCCCGCACCCCCCAACACCAATCAAACCCAGCCCCTCCCACTCATATATTTGTCCAGTCTCTTCTTAAAGCTACCCAAGGTCCTAGCCTCTATCACCCCACTGGGAAGACTGTTCCACGCATCTACAACTCTGTTAGAAAACCAGTACTTACCTATGTCCTTTCTAAATCTAAATTTACCCAACTTAAATCCATTATTCCTGGTTCTTACCTGGTTCGACACCCTCAGTACTTTATTAATGTCTCCCTTGTTTATGCCCGTCGTCCACTTATACACTTCAATGATATCTCCCCTCATTCTACGCCTCTCCAGAGAGTGGAGATTTAAGGCTTTAAGTCTATCTTCATACGGGAGGTTCCTTACACAGTAAATCATTTTAGTCATTCTTCTCTGTATGTTCTCTAATGAGTCTATGTCCATCCTGTAGTAAGGGGACCAAAACTGAGCAGCATAATCTAAATGAGGCCTCACTAGTGATGTATAGAGCTGTAAAATAACTTTTGGACTTCTGTTACTTATACTTCTTGAGATAAATCCAAGTAATCTGTTGGCCTTGTTGCGCACACTGAGGCACTGCTGTCTTGGCTTTAGATTTCTGCTTACCATGACTCCCAAGTCTTTTTCACATTCTGTATGACCAAGCTCTACTTCACCTAGATTATAGCTTCGAGGGTTATTTTCATTACCAAGGGCAAGTACCTTACACTTATCCACATTAAACTTCATCTGCCATTTCTCAGACCAAGACATTAATTTGTTCAAATCGTCCTGGAGTTCATTGATATCCTCCTCAGAGTGAATTATACGGCCTATCTTTGTATCATCAGCAAACTTACTCATGTCACTAGTAATCCCTTCATCAAGGTCATTAATGTAAATTATGAACAAGAGAGGGCCTAAAACTGATCCTTGTGGAACGCCACTAGTCACTAATCCCCATTCAGATTTCACTCCATTAATGGTAACTCTCTGCTTTCTATTGGTAAGCCATGCCTCAATCCATGCTAGAACTTTACCTCCTATACCATGAGCTGCCACTTTTCTTAAGAGTCTCTTGTGAGGTACTCTGTCGAAGGCTTTACTAAAATCCAAATAAACAATATCATATTCCTTATCACTG
The DNA here is from genome assembly GCF_038502225.1 of Cherax quadricarinatus. Classification (NCBI taxonomy): domain Eukaryota; kingdom Metazoa; phylum Arthropoda; class Malacostraca; order Decapoda; family Parastacidae; genus Cherax; species Cherax quadricarinatus. The sequence goes on along the minus strand of NC_091292.1, from coordinate 79,758,356 downwards.
TCAACTGCCTCAAATGTTCTATTGAAGAACGTCAGTAAGTTTGTCAGGCAGGAACGACCTCTCGTGAATCCATGCTGAGATTCATTTATCAAGTTATGCTCTTCAAGGTGACTTCTGATAATGTCAGCTATAATTGATTCTAATAACTTGCCCACTATAGATGTCAGGCTTATTGGACGGTAATTTGAAGGAGTGGACTTATCCCCTGATTTGAATATAGGAACCACATTAGCCATCTTCCACATCTCTGGCACAACACTGGTAAGGATGGACGCATTGAATACACTCGTTAATGGCTGACTAAGCTCCATCTTGCATTCCTTAAGTACCCTTGAAAACAACTCATCGGGTCCCGGGGACTTATTTTGTTTCAGTTTGTCTATCTGTTTAGTAACCATGTCCCTCGTGACAGTAATATTAGTTAACTTAAATTCATCAGGAACTAAATAATTGTTAATTACTGGAATCTCATTTACATCTTCCTGTGTAAAAACTGACAAAAAATAGTCATTAAATAAGGAACACATTTCCAGTTCATTATCCGTCAGCTGTCCATTCCCAGATTTCAGAGGTCCTACTTTTTCCTTCACTTTCGTCCTATACACTTGAAAGAACCCCTTTGGATTAGTCTTTGATTCATTAGCGACTCTAATTTCATAGTCACGTTTAGCCTTTCTAATCGCCTTTTTTACTTCTCTTTTAAGCTGAACATATTGGTCAGTAAGGTTAACCTCTCCTCTTCTGATGCGCCTATAAATTCCCCTTTTCTCCCCTAATAGATGCTTTAACCTCCTGTTAACCCATTTGGGATCGTTATTATTAGACCTAATTTCTCTCTGGGGAATGTATATACTCTGGGCACTGTGTACATAATTAAGAAAACAATCATAAAAGCAGATCCCTTCATATTCATAAGTATGATTATCGTCAATAAAATCATTAGCTAGATAACCCCAATCAAGATTAGACAGATGTTCCCTAAGTCCATTATAATCGGCAGAACGAAAATCGGGGATTTTTACTGTATTATCATTATTCTTGCATTCCCAATTAATGCTAAAGGTGATGGATTTGTGATCACTTGCGCCAAGCTCTTCAGTGATCTCCAGGTTATTCACTAGTGTTTCCTTATTTGACAAGACTAGGTCTAGCAAATTATTACCCCTGGTAGGTTCAGTTACACTCTGTTTCAGAAAACAGTCCTGAACTGTTTCCATGAAGTCACTGGACTCTAGATTACCTGTCAAAGAATTCCAGTCAATTTGGCTAAAGTTAAAATCCCCTACTATGACTACGTTACTGTGTCCAGAAGCCCTAACAATTTCGTCCCAAAGAAGTCTCCCTCTATCGTGATCCAAGCCTGGAGGTCGGTATATTACACCTAGAATTAGTTTTTCTTGACCCTCCACGAACTCTACCCAAACAGACTCTGTTACTGCTCCATCTGCTTTCATGACGAAAAGTACCTTGAAATAGAGCTCAACCTAGGAGAAATGGTCCATTGCTTGGCTGTTTTAGAGTAAACAAATGATGTCACTGTCCATTCCAATATGCAGTCGTGAATGGGTTGACATTATTTATACAATTATTGCAATAAGGAATAAAAGAAACACTGTCTGTTTATAAATTCAAGTCTCTTCTTAAAAATCATTTACTCACCCACAACTAAATAAATACTGAATAATTGTATCTCATAAATGTTTAACCTGTGACCCAATCAAACTTTGTTATTTTTAATTACATTACTTAACAGAATACTCCATTCTACTGAATGCTCAGCAACACAGTAAATGACCATATGACCTGTCTTTGAAATATTCATTTGTGCTTAACCCTTTCAGGGTCCGTCCCGTAGATCTACGGCTTTTCGGTGAGTGTCCAAACCGTAGATCTATGCCAAAATTCTAGCGCCGTCAAATTTAGCGCGAAAGCGCTCATAGGCCTACATGTGAGAGAATGGGTCTGCGCCATGGGTGTGCGCCATAAACAAAAAATCTAGGCGCCTGCATAGCATTGTGGGAACGCCGGCTCAGTCACCCTTGTTCACCATGCCTCGTCGCAAGTCAGCTCTCACTCCCCGGAAAATTGGGACTCTCCTCTTCCTGTCTGATAGTTCTGACACTGATGGAAGTGCAAATGAAGACGAATTCTACGGCTTTGATAAGTTAGTGACCGAAAATAATGACCAGGATATCGATAATAGTGCAGAAAACCCCGACGATCCTCGACCTTCTACCTCTGGTGTGGGCACTCGTGACTCACGGTCGGGTGTTCCTAAACGTAAGAGAAAACTAAAATTTTCGCGTGGCCAGGCCTCTGACTTCAGTAATGACGATGATTCTGACGTGGATTGTGATTTTATTGCGCTCGACGATCATTCGAGTAGTGATAGTGAGGAATCATATTCACCAGTGAAGCGTCGGTATGTTTGCCGCCGCATGCGCTCGGGTAGTGTACCCTATGCTGTGCCCAGGGGACGGAGTACATCCCGGAGTACATCCCGTGGCCCTACACCCGTTTTAGGTAGTGATAGTGAGGATGATGTGGCTACACTTGGCATGGATGGGCCACAGGCATCAGTGGATGGTGTTAGTGGTGCTGGTGGTGGTAGTGGCACCGCCATGCGTGACTCACCAGGCCACGCAGGGATCCACGCTGCTGACTCGTCAGTTCAAGGACAAAGCGGAGCGTCAGCCACCAGCCCACCACAACCACAACCACCCATACAACCAGCCTATGATGTCCAGTATCCACCACAAAACCGTATGTGGGATTGGCAGCAAAATCCCAATTTTGTTCCCAAGCCTCACCACTTTGATGACTCTCAAAGTGGAATTCTACCTACCTGTCCCCTTGGAACCACGGCCAATGAACTGGAATTCTTTGAATTATTCTTTGACCAGCCATTGATGGAAATTATTGCCAGGGAAAGTAATAAGTATTTTCAGTACACCATGGCAAATACGATCTTATCACCAAAGTCAAGACTACACAGGTGGAAAGAGACGACTGTTGCAGAAATGTATTTGCTTTTTGCAACAATAATGCTTATGCCTCACGTCTATAAGCATAATATAAAAGCATACTGGTCCACAGATCGGCTAATTTCTACCCATCCTTCAGTGAAATAATACCAGTGAACAGGTTTATCTTACTGTTACGTATGTTGCACTTCTCTGACAAAACCAGGCCTGACAGAAGTGACAGGTTATACAAGATTAGAAATTGGATCTCATTTGCTTGTTGGACTATCTTATTGAAACTTGGGCAATGTATGATGGAAAGATGGTTCTTAACATACACCAAAATTGAAAGAAATCTGACTGTAAATAACGGAGTTCACTTCTCAGCTATTAGCCGGCCCTTAGCCGTATAGCATTTTCGTATGGTTTTTATGGGTGTATTCTCATTTTTTGGGTCTCAATTGATAGAATGGATGATATATTACAGAAATAGATATGATTTTCATTGCTTTCACAATGAAAAGTACCTTGAAATTGAGCTCAAAATAGCAGAAATGTTTGATTTTTGCCAATGTTCAAGAGTAAACAAATGACGTAACTGAGTGACCATTCTAATATGGATTCACGAACGGGTTGACATTATTTGTACAATTATTACAACAATGCAGTAGTCTGCATAACATTAAGTCTTCTATTTTTTGTCTGAATAAAAATTCCAGATGGTAAGCAAGGTTATTATTATATGTATGTACTATTAATATAATAATAATAATAATAATATGCATATAATAATTATATACATAATAATACAGTGGACCCTCGACCAACGGTATTAATCCGTTCCTCAGAGCTCACTGTTAGTCGAAATTACCATTAGTCGAGTTAATTTTCCCCATAAGGAATAATGGAAATCAAATTAATCCGTTCCTGACACCCCAAAGTATTAAAAAAAAAATTTTTACCACATGAAATATTAATTTTAATACACCCAAACTGAAGAAGACATGAACAATTCCATGACACTTACCTTTATTGAAGATCTGGTGATTGATGGGATAGGAGGAGGGGAGAGTGTGGATGGTGTTAGTGTTTAGAAGGGGAATCGCCTTCCATTAGGACTTGAGGTGTCAAGTCCTTTTCCGGGGTTACTTCCCTCCTTCTTTTAATGCCACTAGGACCAGCTTGAGAGTCACTGGACCTCTGTCGCACAACATATCTGTCCATAGAGGCCTGTACCTCCCGTTCCTTTATGGCATTCCTAAAGTGTTTCACAACATTGTCAGTGTACAGGTTGCCAACACGGCTTGCAGTAGCTGTGTCAGGGTGATTTTCATCAAAAAAGGTTATCACACTATGTATGCCACTACGATTCTTAAATCTCTCAAACCAACCTTTGCTGGCCTTAAATTCATTCACATCACCACTAGTTGCAGGCATTTTTCTAATTAAATCGTCATGCAACTTCCTAGCCTTTTCACATATGAGCTCTTGAGAGATGCTATCTCCTGCTATCTGTTTTTCGTTTATCCACACCAATAACAGTCTCTCAACATCTTCTATCACTTGCGATCTCAGTTTCGAAAACATAGTTGCACCTTTGGCAAGAACAGCTTCCTTGATTGCCATTTTCTTGGCCACAATAGTAGCAATGGTTGATTGGGGTTTTGTGTACAACCTGGCCAGCTCGGAGACACGCACTCCACTTCCATACTTAGCAATGATCTCTTTCTTCATATCCATAGTAATTCTCACCCTTTTTGCTGTAGGGTTGGCACTAGAAGCCTTCTTGGGGCCCATGGTGACTTATTTTGCAGGTGCAATCACTAAAAACGCTGTGATAATATGAAATGTTCGGACTGTATGTTTGGATGGGACCACGGTGGCTGGCTGGCTTGTAAACACTGGCACACTCAGGCCACAAGTGGACGTGTCTCGAATGGAACGAATCGTGTTGGTCGAGTTTCTTAGCGCTAGTCGATGCAAAATTTTTACGTTAAAATGTATCGCTAGTCGGATTTAACATTAGACGATGCCATCGTTGGTCGAGGGTCCACTGTATATGTAATATAATATAAATTATTATAAGAATACGTACATACTAATAAATAATACATAATTATAATAATAATACAGTAGAACCTCTACTTGTGAGTGCATCCACGTATGAGCTTTTCCAAATAAGAGCAGTCGATGGGTCGACATGGAGAGCGTATAAATCTGTAGGGGAAGGAAGGCGGGGTAGGGGGTCATCCTCAAAAAGGTTGGAGGGAAGGGGTAAAGGAGGTTTTGTGGGCGAGGGGCTTGGATTTCCAGCAAACCTGCGTGAGCGTGTTAGATAGGAGTGAATGGAGACGAATTGGGACCTGATGAGCTGTTGGAGTGTGAGCAGAGTAATATTTAGTGAAGGATTCAGAGAAACCAATTATTTTTATATAGCCAGACTTGAGTCTTGAAAATGGGAGGTACAATGCCTGCACTATAAAGGAGGAGTTTGGGATATTGGCAGTTTGGAGGGATATGTTGTGCATCTTTATATGTATACTCTTCTAAACTATTGTATTCTGAGCACCTCTGCAAAAACAGTGATTATGTGTGAGTGAGGTGAAAGTGTTGAATGATGAAAGCATTTTCCTTTTCGGGATTTTCTTTCTTTTTGGGTCACCCTGCCTCGGTGGGAGACGGCCGACTTGTTGAAAAAAAAATAATAATAATAATCACTCTGGAGGGGTTTAAATGTCAGCTACCAAACCTGTACAAAATATGTGTGACATTTAACCCCTTGACTGTCGCAACCCCAAATCCTGAGGTGTCTCCTGGTGTTGCACAATTTAAAAAAAAATAATTATTTTTTCTAATGAAATGATAAGAGAATCTTTTCCCGATTGTAATGACACCAAAAGAATGAAATTTGATGGAAAACTGATGGAATTATGCTCTCGCGAAGTTAGCGACCTCGGCGATATTTATGAATCAACTATTTTGCCCACTTTGAGCCCTATTTTCAGCTAATTCCTTTGTTCCAGTGGACCAAACTCAGCTATTTCTTTAGAACTCCATTTTTTCTATCAATTGAGTACAAGAAACTGCCCATTTACCAATTTCAACTACCCAATAACATGGTCAGAAATTTGCAATTTGGCCAATTTCACAAAAATTTAAAAAATATGACAATTTCAAAATAAGGTCCAGAATGAACAATGCAGACATTCCTGGCTCTAAAATAACATATTCGTTGTTCATCCATTCTATCAAATGAGAACAAGAAAATGAGAATACAATCATAAATACTATACGAAAATAGACCACAAAGTTGGCATTTTAATTAAAAAAAACGGTCGGAGTTTTTTTTTTCTCATTATGCACTCTGTGCTACAGGATTTTTTTAAATGGTGCACACTGACCACACAGACCCATTCTCTCACACGTGGGCCTACCAGCTTTCTCCTGCTTGATTTGAAGCTGCTAGAATTTGTGAGTATATATATGTCAAAAACGGTGGCTCGTAAGACATATATACGACCAAAACAGCCAAAGGGTTAAACCACTCCAGAGCAATTATTTATTATTTTTATGATATTATTATTATTATTATTATTACTATTATTATTATTATTATTATTATTATTATTATTATTATATTATATTATTATTAGCAGTAGTATTTTGATTATTATTATGATTTTATGCCATACGAGAACTTGGGTCATGGATACAGGCAGCGCAGTGTCTCAGTGTCAAGTATCTCAGTCTGCTTATTACAGCCACTCACTACATTATCATTCACTGTCTCAAATGTCCACTTTTTTGTGCATCCCATAGTACAGGATGTCTGTGTAAAGGAAGATCTTGACTTCACCTGAAGGAAGTGCCGAGAAACAAAGGGAGGCTCTCAATCTTGAGGTGAAAATGAAGATTATAAACAAGTATGAAGCTGGTAAGAAAGTGCAAGTGATAGACAATGACTTGAAGCTGGTGCATTCTACCATTTGCACTATCTTGAAGGATAAAGATAGAGTGAAAGAGGCAGTGTAAGCATCGACAGGATTTCAAGCCATAATAACTAGGCAGTGGAAGCACAATAAATACGCCCAAATTAACCCTTTCAGGGTTTCGGCCATACTAGTACGGCTTACGCACCAGGGTTTTTGACGTACTAGGATGCCTAAATTCTAGCGCCCTCAAATCTAGTGAGAGAAAGCTGGTAAGCCTACATATGAAAGAATGGGTCTATGTGGTCAGTGTGCGCAGTATAAAAAAAATCCTGCAGCACACAGTGCGTAATGAGAAAAAAAAAACTTTGACCATGTTTTTGGATTGAAACAGAGACTTTGCACTGTATTTTCGTATGGTATTTATTGTTGTATTCTAATTTTCCTAGTCTCATTTCATAGAATGGAAGACATATTACAGAAATTGAGATGATTTTGACTGGTTTCACAAAGAAAACTACCTTGAAATTGTGCTCAAAGTAGCAGAAATGTTCGATTTTTACCAAAGTTCAAAAGTAAACAAATCATGCTATGCGTCCAATACACGTCAACTGGTGAGTCTAATCTTCTTTCACAAGTGCGCTGATAATATTTATACCATTTCTACACCAATGCAGTAGTCTGCATAACAGTAAATCTTCGATTTTTTTTGTGAGAATAAAAATTCAAAGTGGAAAGCAAAAGAATGTAAGAGGGGCATGGGAACATCACTAATGAACAGAGGAAATGTTATTTTAGTGCCAGGAATGTCTTTCTTGTTTATTCTGGACCCTATTCGGAAATTGGCATCTTTTGAAATTTGTGTGAAATTGGCAAAATTGCTAAATTCTGCATAGTTGAAATCGGGAAATGGGTGGTTTCTTGTACTCATTTGATAGAAAAAATGGAGTTTTAGCGAAATAGTTATGATTTTTGTTGACAAGTACACTGGAATTGGCTGAAAATAGGGTTCAAAGTGGGAAAAATCGCCGATGCATAAACATCTTTGAAACTGATAACTTTGCAAGAGCATAATCCCGTAAGTTTTCCATCAAATTTCATACTTTTGGTGTCATTATGATCGGGAAAAGATTCTCTATCTTTTCATGAGAAAATTTTTTTTTTTTTTTTTTTAAATTTGGCCGACCCTGAGAACAAGTCTCTGACAGGGCCTGTCGACCCTGAAAGGGTTAATAATAATAAAAACTGACATACATATATCGAGAGGTATTGGAGGGTGTGTGGGGCTATACAAGAGAGAGGGAGAAGACGCCAGCAATGTCTCTCAGTAACTCATGCTTCACAATGATGTATTGACGTGTAAGCTCACAGCGCTACAGAATATTGTATAATTATACTATTACTATCAATAAAGGTTATCTACTTATCATATTTATTCCAGAATAATATTAGGAATAGCATAAATAATGTAGAAGCATGGTAAAGATGCCCAAATTAATAAAAACTGACATACAGAGCGGTACTGAAGGGTGGAGAGCCGGAAGGGATTAAAAAAAAAAAAAGTGACCGCACTCATAACAGAAAATGTTATGCGCCTGAAGGGTAACTATAGAAAATCACTCTTACCCTAAAGAAATCTACGCAAAAATAATGGAGTTCACTTCTCAGCAATTAGCCACCCCTTTTCAGTAATTTGGGATGATTTTTATGGTTGTATTCTCGTTTTTTTGGTCTCATTTGATAGAATGGAAGATATATTACAAAAATAGTTATGATTTTAATTGCTTTCACGACAAAAAGTACCTTGAAATAGAGCTCAACCGAGGAGAAATGATCCATTGCTTGGCTGTTTCAGAGTAAACAAAAGACGTCACCGTCCATTTCAATATGCTGTCGTGAATGAGTTGACATTATTCATACAATTATTGCAATAAGGAATAACAGTAAATCTTATATTTTTTGTGTGAATAAAAATTACAAATTATTTATATAATAATAATAATAATAATAATAATAATAATAATAATAATAATAATAATAATAATAATAATAATTTTTTTTTTAACAAGTTGGCCATCTCCCACCGAGGCAGGGTGACCCAAAAAGAAAGAAAATCCCCAAAAAGAAAATACTTTCATCATCATTCAACTCTTTCACCTCACACATAATCACTGTTTTCGCAGAGGTGCTCAGAACACAACAGCTTAGAAGCATATATGTACATATAAAGATACACAACATATCCCTCTAAACTGCCAATATCCTGAACCCCTCCTTTAGAGTGCAGGCATTGTACTTCCCATTTCCAGGACTCAAGTCCGGCTATATAAAAATAACCAGTTTCCCTTGAATCCCTTCACTAAATATTACCCTGCTCACACTCCAACAGATCGTTAGGTCCTAAATACCATTTGTCTCCATTCACTCCTATCGAACACACTCACGCACGCCTGCTGGAAGTCCAAGCTCCTCGCCCACAAAACCTCCCTTACCCCTTCCTTCCAACCTTTTTGAGGATGACCCCTACCCCACCTTCCTTTCCCTACAGATTTAAATGCTCTCCATGTCATTCTACTTTGATCCATTTTCTCTAAATGACCAAACCACCTCAACAACCCCTCTTCAGCCCTCTGACTAATACTTTTATAAACTCCACACCTCCTAATTTCCAAACTCCGAATTTTCTGCATAATATTTACACCACACATTGCCCTTAGACAGGACATCTCCACTGCCTCCAACCGCCTCCTCGCTGCTGCATTCACAACCCAAGCTTCACACACATATAAGAGTGTTGGTATTACTATACTTTCATACATTCCCTTCTTTGCCTCCAAAGATAATGTTTTTTGTCTCCACATATACCTCAATGCACCACTCACCTTTCTTCGCTCATCAATTCTATGCTTAACCTCACCCTTCATAAATCCATCTGCCGACACCTCAACTCCCAAGTATCTGAAAACATTCACTTCTTCCATACTCCTCCCCAATTTGATATCCAATTTTTCTTTATCTAAATCATTTGATACCCTCATCTCCTTACTCTTTTCTATGTTCACTTTCAACTTTCTACCTTTACACACACTCCCAAACTCGTCCACTAAACTTTGCAATTTTTCTTTAGAATCTCCCATAAGCACAGTATCATCAGCTAAAAGTAACTGCGACAATTCCCATTTTGTATTTGATTCCCCATAATTTAATCCCACCCCTCTCCCGAACACCCAAGCATTTACTTCTTTTACAACCCCATCTATAAATATATTAAACAATCATGGTGATATTACACATCCCTGTCTAAGACCTATTTTTACCGGGAAGTATCTCCCTCTCTTCTACACACCGTAACCTGAGCCTCACTATCCTCATAAAACTCTTTACAGCATTTAGTAACTTACCACCTATTCCATATACTTGCAACATCTGCCACATTGCTCCCCTATCCACTCTATCATATGCCTCTTCTAAATCCATAAATGCAATAAAAACTTCCCTACCTTTATCTAAATAGTTTACATATATGCTTCAATGTAAACACTTGATCTACACATCCCCTACCCACTCTAAAACCTCCTTGCTCATCCACAATCGTACATTCTGTCTTACCTCGAATTCTTTCAATTATAACCCTACCGTACACTTTTCCTGGTATACTCAGTGAACCTATTCCTCTATAAGTTTTACAATCTCTTTTGTCCCCCTTCCCTTTATATAAAGATACTATACATGCTCTCTGCCAATCCCTAGGTACCTTCCCCTCTTTCATACATTTATTAAACAAAAATACCAACCACTCCAACACTATGTCCCCCCTTGCTTTTAACATTTTTGTCATGATCCCGTCAGTTCCAGCTGTTTTACCCCCTTTCATTCTACGTAATGCCTCACGCACCTCCCCCACACTCACATCCTCTTCTTTATTCCTAAAAGATGGTATACCTCCCTGGCCAGTGCATGAAATTACTGCCTCCCTTTCTTCTTCGACATTTAAAAGTTCCTCAAAATATTCTCGCCATCTACCCAATAACTCCATCTCCCCATCTACTAACTCCCTTACTCTGTTTTTAACTGACAAATCCATTTGTTCCCTAGGCTTTTTTAACTTGTTTAACTCACTCCAAAATTTTTTCTAATTTTCATTAAAATTTCTTGACAGTGCCTCTCCCACTCTTATCATCTGCTCTCCTTTTGCACTCTCTCACCACTCTCTTCACCTTTCTTTTACTCTCCATATACTCTACTCTTCTTATAACACTTCTGCTTTGTAAAAACCTCTCATAAGCTAACATTTTCTCTTTTATCACAACCTTTACTTCATCATTCCACCAATCACTCCTCTTTCCTCCTGCACTAACCCTCCTGTAACCACAAACTTCTCCCCCACATTCTAATACTGCACTTTTAAAACTATTCCAACCCTCTTAAAGCGCCCCATTGCTCATACTTGCACCAGTCCACCTTTCTGCCAATAGTTGCTTATATCTCACCTGAACTTCCTCCTCCCTTAGTTTATACACTCTCACCTCCCTCTTACTTGTTGGTGCCATTTTCCTCTTTTCCCATCTACCTCTTACTCTAACTGTAGCTACAACTAAATAATGATCCGATATGTCAGCTGCCCCTCTATAAACGTGTACGTCCTGGAGCCTACCCATCAATCTTTTATCCACTACTACTTTCATTACTTGCTATATCATACCTTTCATATTTATTTATCCTCTTCTTCATAAAATATATATTACTTATTACTAAACCTCTTTCTACACATAGCTCAATTAAAGGCTCCCCATTTTCATTTACCCCTGGCACCCCAAATTTACCTACTACTCCCTCCACAACATTTTTGCCCACTTTAGCATTGAAATCCCCAACCACCATTACTCTCACACTTGGTTCAAAACTCCCAACGCATTCACTCAACTTTTCCCAAAATCTCTCTCTCTCCTCTACACTTCTCTCTTCTCCAGGTGCATATACACTTACTATAACCCACTTTTCACATCCAGCCTTTATTTTACTCCACATAATCCTTGAATAATACATTTACAGTCCCTCTTTTCCTGCCATAACTTATCCTTCAACATTATTGCTACTCCTTCTTTAGCTCTAACTCTATTTGAAACCCCTGACCTGATCCCATTTATTTCTCTCCACATATATAATACATTATTTTTTTATTATCACACTGGCCGACTCCCACCAAGGCAGGGTGGCCCGAAAAAGAAAAACTTTCACCATCATTCACTCCATCACTGTCTTGCCAGAAGGGTGCTTTACACTACAGTTTTTAAACTGCAACATTAACACCCCTCCTTCAGAGTGCAGGCACTGTACTTCCCATCTCCAGGACTCAAGTCCGGCCTGCCAGTTTCCCTGAACCCCTTCATAAATGTTACTTTGCTCACACTCCAACAGCACGTCAAGTATTAAAAACCATTCGTCTCCATTCACTCCTATCAAACACGCTCACGCACGCCTGCTGGAAGTCCAAGCCCCTCGCACACAAAACCTCCTTTACCCCCTCCCTCCAACCTTTCCTAGGCCGACCCCTACCCCGCCTTCCTTCCACTACAGACTGATACACTCTTGAAGTCATTCTGTTTCGCTCCATTCTCTCTACATGTCCGAACCACCTCAACAACCCTTCCTCAGCCCTCTGGACAACAGTTTTGGTAATCCTGCACCTCCTCCTAACTTCCAAACTACGAATTCTCTGCACTATATTCACACCACACATTGCCCTCAGACATGACATCTCCACTGCCTCCAGCCTTCTCCTTGCTGCAACATTCATCACCCATGCTTCACACCCATATAAGAGTGTTGGTAAAACTATACTCTCATACATTCCCCTCTTTGCCTCCAAGGACAAAGTTCTTTGTCTCCACAGACTCCTAAGTGCACCACTCACCCTTTTTCCCTCATCAATTCTATGATTCACCTCATCCGCTGACACGTCCACTCCCAAATATCTGAATACATTCACCTCCTCCATACTCTCTCCCTCCAATCTGATATCCAATCTTTCATCACCTAATATTTTTGTTATCCTCATACCCTTACTCTTTCCTGTATTCACTTTTAATTTTCTTCTTTTGCACACCCTACCAAATTCATCCACCAATCTCTGCAACTTCTCTTTAGAATCTCCCAAGAGCACAGTGTCATCAGCAAAGAGCAATATATATATACATATATAATACATATATACATATATAATACATAAAATACATATACATTACCTAAGAGAATACTCCATTCTCTTGAATGCACAGTAACTCATCTAATGACCATATGACCTGTTTCTGCACTACAAATCATTGATTTTACTCAATCTGATTCAATTATATTTACATTGTTATGCTACAAATTTGTACAGCTTTAATGCTTCTTATCTGAAATACTCATTTGTACTTCATGTTGTAATTTGTTTACTATAATTTTTACCATTGAATATATCATTGCTTAGTTAATCTTAAGTTAATTTTAAGCCTGCCCATAATGCTCTGCATACAAGGGGCTTTTGGCATGTGCGCCCAATCACTATATTTCTTTGAACAACTATGTATCATGTCCAAATAAAAAATAAATAAATAAATAAATATATATACTATCTTTTAGGAGTGAAGAAGAGCAGAATGTAAGTGTGGGGGAGGTACGCGAGGCATTACGTAGAATGAAAGGGGGTAAAGCAGCTGGAACTGATGGGATCATAACAGAAATGTTAAAAGCAGGGGGGGATATAGTGTTGGAGTGGTTGGTACTTTTGTTTAATAAATGTATGAAAGAGGGGAAGGTACCTAGGGATTGGCGGAGAGCATGTATAGTCCCTTCATATAAAGGGAAAGGGGACAAAAGAGACTGTAAAAATTATAGAGGAATAAGTTTACTGAGTATACCAGGAAAAGTGTACAGTAGGGTTATAATTGAAAGAATTAGAGGTAAGACAGAATGTAGGATTGCGGATGAGCAAGGAGGTTTCAGAGTGGGTAGGGGATGTGTCCCTAGACACTATCAACACTGTAAAAGACCAAGTCACCCTACTTACTTTGTACCAACATTACAGAGGAAAGATCAAGAGTGGACCAACAACTTGCCAATGTCATAACCAACTTCCAAGACCATGTTAGGTAAGACACATATGCAACAGTTAGACCATAATGACCAACAGCAGCTATCTGACGCTCTTGTAGTTAACAGCAAACATCTCCCACCCACAGTAACCCAAGAGACCTGCATGGAGACCACCCTGCAGCTTATCAAGGACCACATTCGCCTTAACATACGTAGTGATGACCTAAAGGATTGCAAACTGATGGGCTACCAAGCAGGTAAAAAAACAGTGCTGTTAAAATTCCAAACTAGCCTACAAAGAAACAACCTACTAAAAACATCTATTTCTATGAAAACTGATGTTTACATCAATGAGTGCCTTACCAAAATAAGACAAAACCTTCTTTATCGGCTAAGAAAATTACGCTATGCCCAAAAAATCCACCAGTGCTTTGTGAGGGATGGAAAAATCGCAGTTAGGAAACAGCCCACTGGGAAGAGATACTTCATCTCTACAGAACATGACCTTAAAACATTCCTAAGTGAGGCTGGACTAACAGAATCAGAGTAAAGTGCAGATAATACCCACAGTCACCAGTTAGTGTTATATTGTCATAAATTTGTACCCCCCTAAAATTCTAATACCCCAACTACTTTTGATTGTCATTGTTGTATTCAACGACCATTCTACCTCATAGTCTTAATTTGTTTAATATCTACAGAATCTATCTCCTTTTTTTACAACTTACCGCATCACTGTTCCATCTTATTTTATTATAAACTAGCCATAACTTGTCCTCAATAATTCTACCTCACTTTAAGAAATACTCAATTGCCCAATTTTATTCTAAAATCCCTATTATTGCCCAATTTTGCTTTAAACTATATTGATCAAACTTATTGTAAACTTCCTTTATTGACCATTTTATTCTATATTTTTTTAAACTAGTATTTTCAACTACAACTTTTATATTATCCTATCTACCATCTTACTAGCATATTATAACCAAGTCATTGCCATTTTTATTTTTACAATTTTTTTTTTTATTATTATTCTTTTGCTACCTTAACTTGTGTATTTTATCCTGTCAATTTAAATCTAGTTATACTCTAATTCTTGTAAACAACTTATATAAGACCTTAGTGCAATTACAATTGAGAGTCTTGTGCCTTTTTTATATTATTAGATTAAACTCAGTTGTACTATAGTCAATACCAAATTCATTATATTAGACCATAGTGCAATTACTAGTGAGAGACTGGTGCTATTTTTAATTTGCATTTTTATATTATTAGATTAAATCTAGTTGTACTATAGCTCATTCTAGCTCAAAACATAGACTCCACAAAAGTCATTATATTAGACATTAGTGCAATTACAAGTGAGAGTCTTGTTCTATTTTAAATTTGTATTTTTATATTACTAGTTTATACCTAGTTGTACTTTAGTTCATTCCAGCACAACACATAGACAACATCAACTTCATTATGTGTAGTAGTGACTATACTCTATATAACCAAAATACTCTAGCTATATACTTATCCAAGCTTCCCACCACTACAGATATCAGTACTAGAACTCAACACATAACTAAGGATATAAATAACCATAATTTAAACCTAGAAGATGATTGATCACGTTGACCCTGATCTAAACTTCCATAATCTGACACCCAATCAAAACCTATTGGAAAGTAACTGCCTTTATTACACAGATACACAAGCCAGCACTATCCTAAACAATGCTAAAAGTCTATCAGTACTTAACTACAACATCAGGTCCTTAAGCAAACACTATGATGACCTCCTGGCACTCCTTGAATCACTAAAGACACCCTTCTCCTGCATTATTCTTACTGAGACCTGGCTTAAGCAGGACACAATAGATATCTACCCTCTACCAGGATACACAGCAATTCACAACTGCAGACCAAACCAAGTTGGGGGTGGTATTGCAATCTATTACTCTAACCAATTATCTTGTATTAGCACCACTTGCTTTAGTGATGAATATGGCGAATACATTTTTGCTAATTTTACTGTAAAAAACCTTAAGACACCTATAACAATCGGTGCCATTTACCGGATACCTCACACAAACATCCCAAATTTCAGTGAGAAATTAAAGTCACTAATAACAAACAGACAAATGAATAAGCACCACCTTCTCTTAGCTGGAGACTTCAACATCAACCTTGGCTTACTAGATGATCAGCCTGTAACTGATTTCATCAACAATATGAACAACACACTTCTCATACCAACAATAACTAAACCAACCAGGCTCACTGAGACAAGTGCAACCATAATAGACCACATATGGACCAATATACTAGCCCCCCTTAAATCAGGGATAATCACAGATAGCACTACAGACCACTACCCTACCTTCCTCCTGACAAACATTAATAAACCACCACTTGAATACAACAAAGTCTCATTTAGACTCCATGACGAGGCCTCAATAAGGAAGTTCACAGCTGACCTAGAGATTGTTGACTGGCCTACAGAATTCTCCAAGGCCAATGGTATTGATGACTGGACAGACATTTTTCTTAACAAATTACTTAGACTATACAACAAACATTGTCCTATAAAAACGAAACAGATCACAAACAAACGGCTTGGTTGCCCATGGCTAACCAGCACCATTCTGAAATCCATTGACAAGAAACACCAATATGAAAAGCAATATAGACAGGGCTTAATACACAAAGATATTCTTAAACACTATTCATCAGTTCTCACCAAAGTAATAAAGAAAGCCAAACAACTATACTACTCCAGTAGATTCACAGACACTAGAGGAGATATAAAAAAGACCTGGAAAACACTCTCTCAGATTCTAGGGACCCACAAACTGAAAAAAAACAAGAATATTGTCCTAACTAAACCTAATGAAACACCACTACATCCCACTGACACAGCTAACAAGATAAACGACTTCTTCTCAACCATAGGATCTAATCTCGCCAATAAAATCCCACATACCAATGCCCATGCCGGGGACTACCTAGATGGGAATTTCCCAAATTCCTTCTATCTTGCACCAACTGAGCCCTCGGAAGTCACAGAGATTATAAAGTCACTTAAAAACAACTCAGGGAATCTGTCTAATGTCCCACCATTACTGTACAAGCGAGCGGCCCATATCCTTTCGCATGCTATTTCATTACTTTTTAACAAGTCACTAGAAACTAGCACCTTCCCGAAACTACTCAAGATGGCAAGGGTTACACCAATACATAAAGGTGGTGACCCTACAGACTTAAACAACTATAGGCCAATATCAAACTTACCATTGCTATCCAAAATCTTTGAGAAACTCATGCACAAGAGACTATATTCATTTATAACAGCACAAAACATACTCAACCCCTGCCAATTTGGATTTAGGAAAAATAAAAGCACTAATGATGCAATCATAAAAATGCTAGATCTGCTTTACACAGCATTGGAAAATAAGGAATATCCACTAGGAATTTTTATTGACCTAAGAAAAGCTTTTGACACAGTAGACCATGACATCCTACTCCACAAACTTGACCATTACGGTATAAGAGGCCATGCACTTGCTTATTTCAAATCTTACCTTACTAATAGGTATCAGTATGTTACCATTAAAGACACAGCACCAACAACATGGCCACCTGATACTGGAGTTCCGCAGGGAAGTGTCCTTGGTCCCCTGCTCTTCCTCATATACATCAATGATCTTCCAAACGTATCCCAACACCTGAAACCCATTCTCTTTGCTGACGACACGACTTATGTCATCTCTCACCCTAATCTTGCCACCCTCAACACCATTGTTAACGAGGAGCTGATCAAAATATCGACTTGGATGACAGCCAATAAACTTACGCTTAACACTGACAAAACCTACTATATTATGTTTGGTAGCAGAGCAGGAGATGCACAAATTAACATTAAGATCGACAACACTCTAATTACCAGACATAATGAGGGCAAATTCCTAGGCCTATACCTTGACAACAACCTGAATTTCAGCACCCATATCCAACACATAACCAAAAAAGTATCCAAAACAGTTGGGATCCTCTCCAAGATACGATACTACGTGCCGCAAAATGCCCTTCTCACACTATACCACTCACTTATTTATCCATACCTCACCTATGCTATTTGTGCTTGGGGATCAACTGCAGCAACACACCTAAAGCCAATAAAGCCACCTATGCTATTTGTGCTTGGGGATCAACTGCAGCAACACACCTAAAGCCAATAATAACCCAACAAAAAGCTGCAGTAAGAATAATCACTAAATCCCATCCCTGGCAACACACCCCCCCACTCTTCATAGATCTAAACTTACTCCCTGTTCAGTACATCCACACTTACTACTGTGCAATCTACATCTACAGGACCTTAAACTCCAATATCAACCTTGACCTAAAACACTTTCTTGATAGTTGTGACAGAACCCACAGGCATAACACCAGACACAAACATCTCTACGACATTCCCCGTGTCCGACTAAACCTTTACAAAAATTCAATGTATGTCAAAGGCCCTAAAATCTGGAACACCCTACCTGAGAACTCTAGAACTGCAGACACATTCATCACCTTCAAAACTACCATTAGAAAACATCTTATCTCCCTGATACACCCCATCAACTAACTACACGAATACCACCTGGTGGTTCACACTTACACTCACTCACCCATTTGACCATAAACAGAAATATTAATCTCAATCTTAAAATAATGAATCCTATGATACTCCAATACTGAAACTATGTACTGTGCCAAAACAAAAGCATTCACATTACTAAACTCACAAACTAGTATTTAGTCACTTAGCCATAATACCAACTTACCTCATAACTTGTAATATTTTAAAATAAAGAACTAAACTAAGTCTGCCCGAAATGCCTAGCCATGCTAGGCGTTCTAGTGGTACACTCTGTAATCATTATTTAACTACATGTAAACCACACAACAACCAAATTCTGTAAATTCAACATTGTAATCTTTGTAGAGAATAAACTTTGAATTTGAATTTGAATTTGAATTTGAATCAAGTGTTTACATTGAAGCATATATGTGAACAGTATTTAGATAAAGGTAGGGAAGTTTTTATTGCATTTATGGATTTAGAAAAGGCATATGATAGAGTGGATAAGGGAGCAATGTGGCAGATGTTGCAAGTATATGGAATAGGTGGTAAGTTACTAAATGCTGTAAAGAGTTTTTATGAGGATAGTGAAGCTCAGGTTAGGGTGTGTAGAAGAGAGGGAGACTACTTCCCGGTAAAAATAGGTCTTAGACAGGGATGTGTAATGTCACCATGGTTGTTTAATATATTTATAGATGGGGTTGTAAAAGAAGTAAATGCTAGGGTGTTCGGGAGAGGGGTGGGATTAAATTATGGGGAATCAAATTCAAAATTGGAATTAACACAGTTACTTTTTGCTGATGACACTGTGCTTATGGGAGATTCTAAAGAAAAGTTGCAAAGGTTAGTGGATGAGTTTGGGAATGTGTGTAAAGGTAGAAAATTGAAAGTAAACATAGAAAAGAGTTAGGTGATGAGGGTATCAAATGATTCAGATAAAGAAAAATTGGATATCAAATTGGGGAGGAGGAGTATGGAAGAAGTGAATGTTTTCAGATACTTGGGAGTTGACGTGTCGGCGGATGGATTTATGAAAGATGAGGTTAATCATAGAATTGATGAGGGAAAAAAGGTGAGTGGTGCATTGAGGTATATGTGGAGTCAAAAAAATGTTATCTATGGAGGCAAAGAAGGGAATGTATGAAAGTATAGTAGTACCAACACTCTTATATGGGTGTGAAGCTTGGGTGGTAAATGCAGCAGCGAGGAGACAGTTGGAGGCAGTGGAGATGTCCTGTCTAAGGGCAATGTGTGGTGTAAATATTATGCAGAAAATTCGGAGTGTGGAAATTAGGAAAAGGTGTGGAGTTAATAAAAGTATTAGTCAGAGGGCAGAAGAGGGGTTGCTGAGGTGGTTTGGTCATTTAGAGAGAATGGATCAAAGTAGAATGACATGGAAAGCATATAAATGTATAGGGGAAGGAAGGCGAGGTAGGGGTCGTCCTCGAAAGGGTTGGAGAGAGGGGGTAAAGGAGGTTTTGTGGGCAAGGGGCTTGGACTTCCAGCAAGCGTGCGTGAGCGTGTTAGATAGGAGTGAATGGAGACGAATGGTACTTGGGACCTGACGATCTGTTGGAGTGTGAGCAGGGTAATATTTAGTGAAGGGATTCAGGGAAACCGGTTATTTTCATATAGTCGGACTTGAGTCCTGAAAATGGGAAGTACAATGCCTGCACTTTAAAGGAGGGGTTTGGGATATTGGCAGTTTGGAGGGATATGTTGTGTATCTTTATACATATATGCTTCTAAACTGTTGTATTCTGAGCACCTCTGCAAAAACAGTGAATATGTGTGAGTGTGGTGAAAGTGTTGAATGATGATGAAAGCATTTTCTTTTTGGGGATTTTCTTTCTTTTTTGGGTCACCCTGCCTCGGTGGGAGACGGCCGACTTGTTGAAAAAAAAAAAAAAATATATATATATACAGGTCCTCCATCACAAATCCGGCATCATTGGGATGTGTAGTGTGCCGGATTACTGAGTTTGCCAGATTTCAGAGTGGTTAGGTTAGAATACCCTTAATAAAATTAACCAACTTGACTTACACAGTTCATTGAACATCGGCAAAAATCGAACATTTCCGCTACTTTGAGCTCAATTTCAAGGTACTTTTCGTCATGAAAGCAATCAAAATCATGTTTATTTCTGTAATATATCTTTCATTCTATCAAATGAGTCCAAAAAAATGAAAATACAACCACAAAAAAACATACGAAAATATACTGCAAAGAGGCGGCTAATGGCCGTCTTTTTTTATTTTTGTTGTACGTTAAGAAAAAAAAATATTTACCAAAAATCATATATGGCAAGCCCAAGCCAGGTACTGGAAATAAGTCACTTTGTCTGACTTTTCTGGGTTATCCTAGGTTCTCTATACATACACTGCTATGTATGATAATCTATGTAACTGTATTTGTGTATACCTGAATAAACTTACTTATTTACTTACTTCTAGTCTGCCGACTGAGTACAAGAAACCACCCATTCACTTATTTCAGCTACCCAACAAAGCAGTCAGAAATTGGCAATTTGGCCGATTTCACACAAATTTCAACAGATGCCAATTTCAAAATAGGATCCAGAATAAACAATGTAGATATTCCTGGCACTAAAATAACATTTTCTCTGTTCATTAGTCACGGCTACAGGCCTCTCTTATATTACTCTTGCTTACCATTTGGAATTTTTATTAACAAAAAACTGGAAGATTTACTGTTATGCAGACTACTGCATTATTGTAATAATTGTATAAATAATGTCAACCCATTCTTGACTGCGTACTGGACTGGCAGGTGGACAGGTATTGGATGGTGACGTCATTTGTGTACTCTTGAGCTTCGCTAAAGAATAGAACATTTTTGCTACTGTGAGCACAATTTCAAGGTACTTTTCGTCATGAAAGCAATCAAATTCATATCTATTTCTGTAATATATATTTCATTCTATCAAATGAGAAAGAAAAAATGAGAATATAACCATAACAACCATACAAAAATATACCGCTAAGCGGCCGCTAATGGCTGAGAAGTGAACTCCGCTATTTATGGTCTGATTTCTTTCATTTTTGGTGTACGTGAAGAAGCATCTTTCCATCATACATTGCCCAAGTTTAAATAAGATAACTCAACAAACAACTGAGAAAATTATAATAATAATAATAATAACATCTTTATTTACTACACGTACATGTACAAGGTATACAGGCCTAGCTGACATCAGTGATATACTACTGTATAGAAAGCTGCTTGTTATGCAGAGTATTTCAAAAAAAATAGGTCAGTGTCCCAGGATAACACCCACACCAGTCGACTAATACCCAGGTGCCCATTTATTGATGGGTAAACATATACAACAGGTGTAAAGAAACACAGCTAATGTTTCTACCCTGGCTGGGAATCGAATATTTACCAAAAATCACATATGACTAACCCAAGCCAGGTACTAAAAGTAAGCTACGTTGACTTTTTTTGGGTTATCCTAGGTTCTCTACACATATGCTGCTATGTGTGATAATCTATAGAGAGAAAATAACTTTTTTGTTTCATGTTTATGGTGCAGTACGAGTGTATATCACAGTTAGCCCCGTGCTATACTACTCTGTTTTCTCTAATATAAGCCCCTAAGAGAGGGATAGGAGAATGGTATTTGTATACCATATCCTCTTCATACCTCCATCGAACTGCTCGGTATTATGCCAAATATTATTTATTCTGGAGTATTTAACATGTTTTATGTTATTTATATTGTTTATGTCATATTAGATCAATTGTGATAGGCAAATAAGCTATAGTGTTGATATTAGCGCAATAATAAAGCATATTCTCCTGCATCATGAGACTGAGTTCATGACAACCGACAGTGGCTTCAAAGCCACCTTATCTTTAATGGATAATGTACTGTGTAGGTGCTTTACATAATGAGAAAAATTTCTTTTATTCATTGGAACCATGGCTAGGGCTAAAAGCAAGCAGGTTAAAACATTAAATGGAGAAAAAGAAATTAGAATGACTTATGCAGCAAGTAGCGCCACCAAACAGTACCAGCAGGTTGGTGTGGCGACCCTGGAAATTTGAAATTATGCTAGCCAAAATTAGTGCTGAATAACTGAAGGAACCGAATAACTGATTGCCGGATTTGTGATGGCGGACCTGTACAAATATATATATATATATATATATATATATATATATATATATATATATATATATATATATATATATATATACATATACATACATACTTACTTACCCTTACAAGATCATGGACAAGGGAGGATATGAAGAGAGTATCAAGTTTAATGTCTTCCATAGCCAGTATATCAAGTAATGATCCTCTGGTGCAGTATTCTGTAACAAGTGTCACCTTGCTATGCTCCCCATGTGAAACTTTTCTGTGCTCAACAAATGCTCCAATAAATGAACAAACATTGTCTTGTTTAAGTTCCCGCATATTTCTGAAAAAATGAAAAATAATATATTACTCTAAATGTGTATGTGTTTTGAAAATCCTTATAATCTATAAAAAATAAATTATATAATGCTCTGCATACTAAGGGCTTTCTGAATGCACACCTAAATGTCACTCATTTCTTTGCAAACATTGTATCATGCTGAAATAAAGAGTCTTTAACCTTTACCCCTTTCAAGGTTTCGGCCATACTAGTATGGCTTACGCACCAGGGTTTATGACGTACCTGGAGTTTACCTGGAGAGAGTTCTGGGGGTCAACGCCCCCGCAGCCCGGTCTGTGACCAGGCCTCCTTAGGTCAGTGTCCCAGGATGCGACCCACACCAGTCGACTAACACCCAGGTACCCATTTTACTGATGGGGAACATAGACAACAGGTGGAAAGAAACACGTCCAATGTTTCTACTCTGGCTGGGAATCGAACCCAGACCCTCACCGTGTGAAGCGAGAGCGTTAACCACCAGGCCACCAGAGCCCACCTAAATTCTAGCGCCCTTAAATCTAGTGAGAGAAAGGTGGTAGGCCTACATATGAAAGAATGGGTCTATGTGGTCACTGTGCGCAGTATAAAAAAAAATCCTGCAGCACACAGTGCATAATGAGAAAAAAAAACTTGGACCGTGTTTTTGGATTAAAACAGCGACTTTGCATGTATTTTCGTATGGCATTTATTGTTGCATTCTAGTTTTCCTGGTTTCATTCTATAGAATGGAAGATATTTTACAGAAATTGAGATGATATTTGACTGATTTTACAATGAAAAGTACCTTGAAATTGAGCTCAAAGTAGCAGAAATGTTCGATTTTTACCAAAGTTCAAAAGTAAACAAATCATGCTAAGCGTCCAATACACGTCAATTGGTGAGTCTAATATTCTTTCACAAGTGCGCTGATATTATTTATACCATTTTTTACACTAATGCAGTAGTCTGCATAACAGTAAATCTTCTATTTTTTGTGAGAATAAAAATTCAATGTGGAAAGCAAAAGAATGTAAGAGGGGCATTGGGACGTGACTAATGAACAGACAAAATATCATTTTAGTGCCAGGAATGTCTTTATTCTTTATTCTGGACCCTATTTGGAAATTGGCATCTTTTGAAATTTGTGTGAAATTGGCAAAATTGCTAAATTCTGACCACTGTATTGGATAGTTGACATCGGTAAATGGGTGGCTTCTTGCACTCATTCAATAGAAAAAATGGAGTTCTAGCAAAATATTCATGATTTTTGTCGACTAGTACAGTGGAATTGGCCGAAAATAGGGCTCAAAGTGGGCAAAATCGCCGATGCATAAACATTGCCAAGACCGCTAACTTCACAAGAGCATAATTCCGTAAGTTTTCCATCAAATTTCATACTTTGGTGTCATTATGATCAGAAAAAGATTCTCTATCTTTTCATAAGAAAAATAATTTTTGTTTTTGAAATTTGGGCAACCCTGAGAACAAGTCTCTGAGTGGGCCTGTTGACCCTGAAAGGGTCAACAGGCCCTTTGAGGGTACAAGCTGTATTTCTACTCCCTGTCCACAGGGTCCAAAAATTTTCAATTTTTTTTTTCTTGTGAAATGATAGAGAATCTTTTTCTGAGGGTAATAAAACAAAAAGTATGAAATTTGATGGAAAACTAATGAAATTACACTATCACGAATTTTACTGTCAACGATATTTACGCATCGGAGATTTTGCTCACTTTGCTCCTATTTTAGGCCAATTACATTATTCCAGTCAACCAAATTTTTAGCTTTTCACTAGTTTTACTTCTATTTTATTGACTGAGCACAAGAAACTGCCCAATTAGCTATTTCAACTACCCAGTAAAGTGATCAGAAATTGGTAATTTGTTGTAATAGTTCAAAATATTCCAATTTCAAAATATGGTCCAGAATAAACAACACAGGCATTTCTGGCACTAAAATAACATTTCCTCTGTTTATTAGTTGTGTTTCTGGGCTTTACAGATGAATTTAATTTTGATTTTTTATTCACACAAAGAATTTTTATTCACACCAAAAAATTGAAGATCTACTGTTGTGCAATATTGTAATAATTGTATAAATAATATCAGCGCATTCATAAACATATATTAGACCTACCAGTAGATGTGTATTGGATGCGTAATGTGATTTGTTTACTCTTGAACATTGGCAAAAATCGAACATTTCTGGTACTTTGAGCTCAATTTCAAGCTATTTCCATTAATAAAACTGATCAAAATCATTTCTATTTCTGTAAAATATCTTCCATTCTATTGAATGAGATCAAGAAACCTCAAATACAACCATAAAAACCATACAAAAATACACCGCAAAGTTGGAGTTTTAATCCAAAAACACTCAAGTTTTTTCCTCATTATGCTATGCATGCATAATTTTCCGCTCACAGCTTATCTGAGTGAGCTGAGTTCATGGCGTAGAACTACAGCTTGGACCCCTCAAAGGGTTAATGACCTCAAAAATCCCAACAGAATACAGCCTCTCCTCACTTAATGACGGAGTTCCGTTCGTAAGACCACATTAGTAAGTGAATTTGTCACTAAGTGAGGAGCATACTATAATGGTAGTGGGTTTGTGCCAACCATCTTTGATATTTTAATGTCACTTTTGCACCATTTATAACATTTCTATTATATTTTAAATCTTTATACAGTAGTGTACTGTATACTGTAATAAACAGAATAGAAGAAATCAGCTCTAACATACATTATTTAGGTATACATACTGGTGAGAGAGCCCATCTTATGGCCGAGTCATCAGTAAACGAGTACATTGCTAAGTGAAGAGAGGCTGTAGGATAAATTTTAACCCTTTCAGGGTCCGTCCCGTAGATCTACGGCTTTACGTTCAGGGTCCAAACCGTAGATCTACGTCATGAGCTCAGCTCACTCTGATAAACTGTGAGTGGTACATTTGGGCCTAGATATGAGAGAATACATCTATGTGGTATGTGTGCACCACATAAAACAGATCCTGCAGCACACTGTGTATAATGAGAGAAAAAAACTGAAATGATTTTTCGATTAAAACAGCGACTTTGCAGTGTTTTTTCGTATGTTTTTTATAGTTGTATTTGCGATTTCTTGGTCTCATTTGATAGAATGGAAGACATATTACAGAAATAGAAATGATTTTGATTGGTTTTAGCACTGGAAATGGCTTGAAACTGAGCTCAAAGTAGCGGAAATGTTAAATTTTTGCCGATATTCAAGAGTAAACAAACGACCTCACACATCTAATACACACCAGCTGGTGGGTCTAATATACATTCACAAATATGGTGATGATATTTATACACTTATTACAGTATTGCATAACAGTAAATCTTCTATTTTTTGGTGTGAATAAAAATTCATTATGTGAATAAAAAATCAAAATGGAATTTATTTGTAAAGCCTCAAAACGTAACTAATGAACAGAGGAAACGTTAGTTTAGTTCCAGGAATACCTACATTGTTTATTCTGGACCCCATTTTGAAATTGGAATATTTTGAACTTCGTGTTAAATTGGCCAAATTAACAATTTCTGATCACTTTATTTTGTAGTTGAAACAGTTGACTTGGTGATTTCTTGTGCTCAATCGATAGAATAGAAGTAATACTAGTGAAATAGCTAAGAATTTGGTTGACTGGAATAATGTAATCGGCAAAATCGCAGATTCATAAATATCGCTGACACATCAAAATTCGCGAGAGCATAATTTTGTCAATTTTCCATCAAATTTCGTACTTTTTGTTTTATTACCTTCACAAAAAGATTCTCTACCATTTCATAAGAAAAAATAACAAATTTTTTTTTTTAAATTCTTGGACACTGGGGCACCACTTCAGATTTGGGCCTTGGACCCTGAAGGGGTTAAGTAACCTCTGTGTTGGAGAGACTTGTAAATTACTACTCTGGGTTAAGCTTCCTTTCAGCAGTCTCTTGTGGATATAGAGAAAATATGGAAGAGTGAAGGTAGAAAAATAAACTGTGCTGAACAAAAACAATGTGGAACTGAAAACATGAAGGCATGAAATACCCACTGGACTCAGAGGCTGTACTGATGACTATCACAACAGGAGGGCTTAAGACAGTTATGGCAAAGCAATTATTATATGGTAAGAGAGTAATTATTATATCAACAAACCTGCTGATATAATAATCTTAACATGGTTCAACTCCAGAAAATAATATGAAAATTAACATGAACACTCAGCTAGCACCTTAGTGCTCAGCAAATGTCTCTAGGCCAAACCAGAATAGCATAAACAAGCAACCTTATTTCTACAAAGTGGAGTACAGTATATAATTAACACTGGAGTAAATGTCATGTATAAATTACTACAGGAAAGCCCCGCTTATACAGCAAGTTAGGTACTGGGCTAATGCTGTAAAGTGAAAATCAATGTAAAGTGAAACATAGCCTTTACTCACTTTCAAATGCATTTAAAAGCAATAGAGCTAGGCCTAAAAAATGCATATAAAGTATACACATAACTTACCTTAAAATATTTTCAGCTTTAGCTTATAGTAACTGGTGAATATATTTATTGTAGGAAGACTGAATAAATGAAGAATGGGTATAATTAACCCTTTCAGGGTTGGCAGGCCCTCTTCTAAGCTTGTTCTCTGGGTCGGAAATTTTTTTAAAAAAAAAAAAAAAAAAAAAAATTATTATTTTTTCTTATGAAATTATAGAGAATCTTCTCCCGATCATAATGACACCAAAAGTATGAAATTTGATAGAAAACTTAAAGAATTATGCTCTTGTGAAGTTAGCGGTCTCGACGATGTTTACAGATTGGCGATTTTGCCCACTTTGAGCCCTATTATCAGTCAATTCCAATGTACCAGTCAACAAAAATCATACTATTTTGCTAGAACTCCATTTTGTCTATCGAACGAGCAGAAGAAACCACCCAATTACCGATTTCAACTAACCAATAACGTGGTCAGAAATTTTGCCAATTTCACACAAATTTCAAAAGATGCCAATTTCCAAATAGGGTCCAGAATAAACAAGACAGACATTCCTGGCACTAAAATAAAATTTCCTCTGTTGATTACTCACGTCCCCAGGACTCTGCTACATTTCTTTTGCTTTCCACTTTGAATTTTTTTCTCACAAAGAATAGAAGATTTATGTTATGCAGACTACTGTATTCGTGTAGAAATGGTGTAGAAATGGTATAAATAATATCACCGCACTTGTGAAAGAATATTAGACTCACCAGTTGCCGTGTATTGGACGTGTGGCATGATTTGTTTACCTTTGAACTTTGGCAAAAATCGAACTTTTCTGCTACTTTGAGCTCAATTTCAAGGTACAGTGGACCCCCGATTAACGATCTTTTTTCATTCCAGAAGTATGTTCAGGTACCAGTACTGACCGAATTTGTTCCCATAATGAAGTAGATTAGCCCATTTCAGACCCCCAAACATACATGTACAAACGCACTTACATAAATACACTTACATAAAGGGTCGCATTTGGAGGTGATCGTTAAGCGGGGGTCCACTGTACTTTTCATTGTGAAACCAATCAAAATAATCTCAATTTCTGTAATATGTCTTCCATTCTATAAAATGAGACCAGGAAAACTAGAATACACCCATAAATACCATACAAAAATACAGTGCAAAGTCGCTGTTTTAAACCAAAAAAATGGTCAAAGTTTTTTTTTGTTCTCATTACGCACTGTGTGCTGCAGGATTTATTTTATACTGCACACACTGACCACACAGACCCATTCTTTCATATGTAGGCCTACTAGCTTTCGTTAGATTTGAGGGCGCTAGAATTTAGGCGTACTAGTATGTCAATAACCCTAGTGCGTATGCCGTACTAGTATGTAAGAAACCCTGAAAGGGTTAACCCTTTGACTGTCACACACCCCTTTCTGAAACTGTCATTTTATGTTGAAAAATTTTTGGAAAAAAAAAAAAATTATTATGAAATGATAGAGAATCTTTTCGCGATGGTAATGTCACCAAAAGTACGAAATTTGATCAAAAACTTACAGAATTATGCTCCCACGAAGTTAGCGATCTCAGCAATATATACGCATCGGAGATTTCCCCAAATTTGAGCCCTATTTTCGGCCAATTCATTGTTCCAGTTGACCAAATTCATAGCTATTTATTTAGAACTCCATTTTTTCTATCAACTGAGTACAAGAAACCACTCATTTACTGATTTCAACTACATAATAAAGTGATCAGAAACTGGCAATTTGGCCAATTTCAAGCAAATTAAAAAAGATGCCAATTTCAAAATAGTGTCCAGAATAAACAATGCAGACATTCTTGGCACTAAAATAACATATCCTCTGTTCATTAGTCATGTCTCTAGGTCCCTCTTATATTACTCTTGCTTTCTATTTTGATTTTTTATTTACACAAAAAATAGAAGATTTACTGTTATGCAGACTACTGCATTATTGTAAAAATGGTATAAATAATATCAGTGCAATAGTGAAAGAATACTAAACTCCCCAGCTGACGTGTATTGGACGTGTGGTGTGATTTGCTTACTCTTGAACACTGGTAAAAATCGAACATTTCTGCTACTTTTAGCTCAATTTCAAGGTCGTTTTCATCATGAAACTAATCAAAATCATCTCTATTTCTGTAACATGTTTTCCATTCTATCAAATGAGACCAGGAAAATGAGAATATAATCATAAATACTGTACGAAAATACACCTCAAGTCGGTGTTTTAATCCAAAAACATGGTCGGAGTTTTTTTTCTCAGTATGCACTACATGCTGTAGGATTTTTTTTATACAGTGCACACTGATCACAGAGCCTACCAGCTTTCTCCTGTTTGATTTGAAGCCTCTAGAATTTATTTTTTATTATCACACTGGCCGATTCCCACCAAGGCAGGGTGGCCCGAAAAAGAAAAACTTTCACCATCATTCACTCCATCACTGTCTTGCCAGAAGGGTGCTTTACACTACAGTTTTTAAACTGCAACATTAACACCCCTCCTTCAGAGTGCAGGCACTGTACTTTCCATCTCCAGGACTCAAGTCTGGCCTGCCGGTTCCCCTGAACCCCTTCATAAATATTACTTTGCTCACACTCCAACAGCACGTCAAGTATTAAAAACCATTTGTCTCCACTCCTATCAAACACGCTCACGCATCCC
This sequence comes from Cherax quadricarinatus, assembly GCF_038502225.1. Taxonomy (NCBI): domain Eukaryota; kingdom Metazoa; phylum Arthropoda; class Malacostraca; order Decapoda; family Parastacidae; genus Cherax; species Cherax quadricarinatus. The sequence continues at coordinate 79,728,169 of NC_091292.1, read as the reverse complement.
TGCTGGAAGTCCAAGCCCCTCACACACAAAACCTCCTTTACCCCCTCACTCCGAATCTTTTCGCTAGAATTATTGACTATATATACGTCTGAAACACTGGCTCGTAAGACATATATATACGACCGAAACAGTCAAAGGGTTAAATGTCCAGAGCAATTTATTATTATAAATTATTATTCTTATATTATTATTACAAATTATTCTTATATATATAAATGGGGTCGAAGAGGTATGGGGAAGGTTTAAAAATGTAGTGTTAGAGTGTTCAGCAGAAGTTTGTGGTTACAGGAAAGTGGGTGCGGGAGGGAAGAGGAGCGATTGGTGGAATGATGATGTAAAGAGAGTAGTAAGGGAGAAAAAGTTAGCATATGAGAAGTTTTTACAAAGTAGAAGTGATGCAAGGAGGGAAGAGTATATGGAGAAAAAGAGAGAGGTTAAGAGAGTGGTGAAGCAATGTAAAAAGAGAGCAAATGAGAGAGTGGGTGAGATGTTATCAACAAATTTTGTTGAAAATAAGAAAAAGTTTTGGAGTGGGATTAACAAGTTAAGAAAGCCTAGAGAACAAATGGATTTGTCAGTTAAAAATAGGAGAGGAGAGTTATTAAATGGAGAGTTAGAGGTATTGGGAAGATAGAGGGAATATTTTGAGGAATTGTTAAATGTTGATGAAGATAGGGAAGCTGTGATTTCGTGTATAGGACAAGGAGGAATAACATCTTGTAGGAGTGAGGAAGAGCCAGTTGTGAGTGTGGGGGAAGTTCGTGAGGCAGTAGGTAAAATGAAAGGGGGTAAGGCAGCCGGGATTGATGGGATAAAGATAGAAATGTTAAAAGCAAGTGGGGATATAGTTTTGGAGTGATTGGTGCAATTATTTAATAAATGTATGGAAGAGGGTAAGGTACCTAGGGATTGGCAGAGAGCATGCATAGTTCCTTTGTATAAAGGCAAAGGGGATAAAAGAGAGTGCAAAAATTATAGGGGGATAAGTCTGCTGAGTATACCTGGTAAAGTGTATGGTAGAATTATTATTGAAAGAATTAAGAGTAAGACGGAGAATAGGATAGCAGATGAACAAGGAGGCTTTAGGAAAGGTAGGGGGTGTGTGGACCAGGTGTTTACAGTGAAACATAAGTGAACAGTATTTAGATAAGGCTAAAGAGGTCTTTGTGGCATTTATGGATTTGGAAAAGGCGTATGACAGGGTGGATAGGGGGGCAATGTGGCAGATGTTGCAAGTGTATGGTGTAGGAGGTAGGTTACTGAAAGCATTGAAGAGTTTTTACGAGGATAGTGAGGCTCAAGTTAGAGTATGTAGGAAAGAGGGAAATTATTTCCCAGTAAAAGTAGGCCTTAGACAAAGATGTGTGATGTCACCATGGTTGTTTAATATATTTATAGATGGGGTTGTAAGAGAAGTAAATGCGAGGGTCTTGACAAGAGGCGTGGAGTTAAAAGATAAAGAATCACACACAAAGTGAGAGTTGTCACAGCTGCTCTTTGCTGATGACACTGTGCTCTTGGGAGATTCTGAAGAGAAGTTGCAGAGATTGGTGGATGAATTTGGTAGGGTGTGCAAAAGAAGAAAATTAAAGGTGAATACAGGAAAGAGTAAGGTTATGAGGATAACAAAAAGATTAGGTGATGAAAGATTGAATATCAGATTGGAGGGAGAGAGTATGGAGGAGGTGAATGTATTCAGATATTTGGGAGTGGACGTGTCAGCGGATGGGTCTATGAAAGATGAGGTGAATCATAGAATTGATGAGGGAAAAAGAGTGAGTGGTGCACTTAGGAGTCTGTGGAGACAAAGAACTTTGTCCTTGGAGGCAAAGAGGGGAATGTATGAGAGTATAGTTTTACCAACGCTCTTATATGGGTGTGAAGCATGGGTGATGAATGTTGCAGCGGGGAGAAGGCTGGAGGCAGTGGAGATGTCATGTCTGAGGGCAATGTGTGGTGTGAATATAATGCAGAGAATTCGTAGTTTGGAAGTTAGGAGGAGGTGCGGGATTACCAAAACTGTTGTCCAGAGGGCTGAGGAGGGGTTGTTGAGGTGGTTCAGACATGTGGAGAGAATGGAGCGAAACAGAATAACTTCAAGAGTGTATCAGTCTGTAGTGGAAGGAAGGCGGGGTAGGGGTCGGCCTAGGAAAGGTTGGAGGGAGGGGGTAAAGGAGGTTTTGTGTGCGAGGGGCTTGGACTTCCAGCAGGCATGCATGAGCATGTTTGATAGGAGTGAATGGAGACAAATGGTTTTTAATACATGACGTGCTGTTGGAGTGTGAGCAAAGTAACATTTATGAAGGGGTTCAGGGAAACCGGCAGGCCGGACTTGAGTCCTGGAGATGGGAAGTACAGTGCCTGCACTCTGAAGGAGGGGTGTTAATGTTACAGTTTAAAAACTGTAGTGTAAAGCACCCTTCTGGCAAGACAGTGATGGAGTGAATGATGGTGAAAGTTTTTCTTTTTCGGGCCACCCTGCCTTGGTGGGAATCGGCCAGTGTGATAATAAAAAAAAAAATATTCTTATATTATCATTACAAATTATTCTTATATTATTACAAATTATTATTCTTATACAGTGGAACCTCTACTAACGAGCACATCCATGTGCGAGTTTTTCCAGATATGAGTAGTTGATCGGTTGATTTTTGCTTTCATAAGCAAGCGAAATTTCCAGATGCGAGTGGGCCTCAAGGGAGGTTCCTTGATGCTGGAGAGGGGCTCTTGGTTGGTGGGGAAGACAGCATGGTTGGTGGGGAAGACAGCATGGTTGGTGGGGAAGACTGCATGGTTGGTGGGGAAGACAGCATGGTTGGTGGGGAAGACAGTGTGGTTGGTTTGGAAGACAGCATGGTTGGTGGGGAAGACAACATGGTTGGTGGGGAAGACAGCATAGTTGGTGGGGAAGACAGCATGGTTGGTGGGGAAGACAACATAGTTGGTGGGGAAGACGGTATGGGTAATGGGTTATGTTGAAACTGGGATGGATACTATACATGCAGCAGCAGGTGGTGGTGCTGTTTACCTGGAGTTTACCTGGAGAGAGTTCCGGGGGTCAACGCCCCCGCGGCCCGGTCTGAGACCAGGCCTCCTGGTGGATCAGAGCCTGATCAACCAGGCTGTTGCTGCTGGCTGCACGCAAACCAACATACGAGCCACAGCCCGGCTGATCCGGAACTGACTTTAGGTGCTTGTCCAGTGCCAGCTTGAAGACTGCCAGGGGTCTGTTGGTAATCCCCCTTATGTGTGCTGGGAGGCAGTTGAACAGTCTCGGGCCCCTGACACTTATTGTATGGTCTCTTAACGTGCTAGTGACACCCCTGCTTTTCATTGGGGGGATGGTGCATCGTCTGCCAAGTCTTTTGCTTTCGTAGTGGGTGATTTTCGTGTGCAAGTTCGGTACTAGTCCCTCTAGGATTTTCCAGGTGTATATAATCATGTATCTCTCCCTCCTGCGTTCCAGGGAATACAGGTTTAGGAACCTCAAGCGCTCCCAATAATTGAGGTGTTTTATCTCCGTTATGCGTGCCGTGAAAGTTCTCTGTACATTTTCTAGGTCGGCAATTTCACCTGCCTTGAAAGGTGCTGTTAGTGTGCAGCAATATTCCAGCCTAGATAGAACAAGTGACCTGAAGAGTGTCATCATGGGCTTGGCCTCCCTAGTTTTGAAGGTTCTCATTATCCATCCTGTCATTTTTCTAGCAGATGCGATTGATACAGTGTTATGGTCCTTGAAGGTGAGATCCTCCGACATGATCACTCCCAGGTCTTTGACGTTGGTGTTTCGCTCTATTTTGTGGCCAGAATTTGTTTTGTACTCTGATGAAGATTTAATTTCCTCATGTTTACCATATCTGAGTAATTGAAATTTCTCATCGTTGAACTTCATATTGTTTTCTGCAGCCCACTGAAAGATTTGGTTGATGTCTGCCTGGAGCTTTGCAGTGTCTGCAATGGAAGACACTGTCATGCAGATTCGGGTGTCATCTGCAAAGGAAGACACGGTGCTGTGGCTGACATCCTTGTCTATGTCGGATATAAGGATGAGGAACAAGATGGGAGCGAGTACTGTGCCTTGTGGAACAGAGCTTTTCACCGTAGCTGCCTCGGACTTTACTCTGTTGACGACTACTCTCTGTGTTCTGTTAGTGAGGAAATTATAGATCCATCGACCGACTTTTCCTGTTATTCCTTTAGCACGCATTTTGTGCGCTATTACGCCATGGTCACACTTGTCGAAGGCTTTTGCAAAGTCTGTATATATTACATCTGCATTCTTTTTGTCTTCTAGTGCATTTAGGACCTTGTCGTAGTGGTCCAATAGTTGAGACAGACAGGAGCGACCTGTTCTAAACCCATGTTGCCCTGGGTTGTGTAACTGATGGGTTTCTAGATGCGTGGTGATCTTGCTTCTTAGGACCCTTTCAAAGATTTTTATGATATGGGATGTTAGTGCTATTGGTCTGTAGTTCTTTGCTGTTGCTTTACTGCCCCCTTTGTGGAGTGGGGCTATGTCTGTTGTTTTTAGTAACTGTGGGACGACCCCCGTGTCCATGCTCCCTCTCCATAGGATGGAAAAGGCTCGTGATAGGGGCTTCTTGCAGTTCTTGATGAACACAGAGTTCCATGAGTCTGGCCCTGGGGCAGAGTGCATGGGCATGTCATTTATCGCCTGTTCGAAGTCATTTGGCGTCAGGATAACATCGGATAGGCTTGTGTTAATCAAATTTTGTGGCTCTCTCATAAAAAATTCATTTTGATCTTCGACTCTCAGTCTGGTTAGCGGCTTGCTAAAAACTGAGTCATATTGGGACTTGAGTAGCTCACTCATTTCCTTGTTGTCATCTGTGTAGGACCCATCTTGTTTAAGTAGGGGCCCAATACTGGACGTTGTTCTCGATTTTGATTTGGCATAGGAGAAGAAATACTTTGGGTTTCTTTCGATTTCATTTATGGCTTTTAGTTCTTCCCGCGATTCCTGACTCCTAAAGGATTCTTTTAGCTTAAGTTCGATGCTTGCTATTTCTCTGACCAGTGTCTCCCTACGCATTTCAGATATATTGACCTCTTTTAGCCGCTCTGTTATTCTTTTCCGTCGCCTGTAAAGGGAGCGCCTGTCTCTTTCTGTTTTACATCTACTCCTCCTTTTTCTTAGAGGAATAAGCCTTGTGCATACATCGAGTGCTACCGAGTTAATCTGTTCTAGGCATAAGTTGGGGTCTGTGTTGCTTAGTATATCTTCCCAGCTTATATCGGTTAGGACTTGGTTTACTTGGTCCCACTTTATGTTTTTGTTATTGAAGTTGAATTTGGTGAATGCTCCCTCGTGACTAATCTCATTATGTCGGTCTGGGGCTCCGCGCATACATGACTGAACCTCAATTATGTTGTGATCTGAGTATATTGTTTTTGATATGGTGATATTTCTTATCAGATCATCATTGTTAGTGAAGATGAGGTCTAGTGTATTCTCCAGTCTAGTAGGCTCTATTATTTGCTGGTTTAAATTGAATTTTGTGCAGAGATTTAAAAGCTCGTGTGAGTGTGAGTTTTCATCAGAGCTGCCTCCTGGTGTTATTACTGCAACAATATTATTTGCTATATTCCTCCATTTTAGGTGCCTTAAGTTGAAATCCCCCAGGAGCAAGATGTTGGGTGCAGGAGCTGGAAGGTTTTCCAGACAGTGGTCAATTTTTAACAGCTGTTCCTGGAATTGCTGGGATGTTGCATCCGGAGGCTTGTAGACTATCACAATGACTAGGTTTTGGTTCTCGACCTTTACTGCTAAAACTTCCACTACATCATTTGAGGCATTTAGCAGTTCTGTGCAAACAAGTGACTCTGCAATGTACAGGCCAACCCCCCCCTTTTGCCTGTTCACTCTGTCACATCTGTATAGGTTGTAACCTGGGATCCATATTTCGTTGTCCAAGTGATCCTTTATGTGGGTCTCAGTGAAAGCCGCGAACATTGCCTTTGCCTCTGCAAGCAGTCCACGGATGAAAGGTATTTTGTTGTTTGTTGCTGGCTTTAGACCCTGTATATTTGCAAAGAAGAATGTTATCGGACTGGTGGTATTGTTGGTACTGGGGGGGGATTTTTTTTCCGGCATTAGTATCTGTATCTGTTGGTTTGGAGTGGAGGCCATCGACTGTGGTTCCACTCCAGGAATGACTGGATTTGGTGTACGATTTCTGCCATTTCCTGCCAGTTTTTTTTCCTTCCTGGCACTAAAAAACCTCTCCCTCTTGAGTGGCTGTGGCTACCCAGGTTTTCCCATGGCCTGGATGTTTTGTATCTTTTTGTCCCCTTTAGATGGTATGCCTGGCAATTTAAGTTATAGCACAGTCTTTCCTGTACTGAAGAGGTACACAGTTCAGGGTGAAAAAGCTTACAGGAAGGGAGTTTGCATTTTCCTGTTGTCATATGGGCATGGCATTTCCTAGGGTGGTCATAGTTGCACGTCCCATCTGTTTTTCCAGATTTCCCATGCCAGCAGATACCGAGTGCATAGTATGTGCACAGGCTTGGTTTCCGTTTGCCTTGGGTTTCTGTGACTGTATTCCCTGTTGGTGCATGTTTCCCTGTCTTACTTCTATCCTCCCTAGCACCAACAATGGAGCTCCCACCATTTGTTTTTGGTAATATATCCTCACTATTGCTAGTGGAGTCCTCTTGTTTGCTATTTCCTGCGGTATTTCTAGTTTGCAATATTGGTTTTATCTTATCTTTGACTACACTTGTTTCCCTACTATGGCTCCTGTCCCCTATGCGGTCATTCATATGTATTCCTTCCTGCGTATAATTCCCGACTACCTGGACAAAATCTCCAGCTTCACCATTACTGTCTCCCAGGACAGCATCTCCAGCTTCCCCATTACTGTCTCCCAGGACAGCATCTCCAGCTTCACCATTACTGTCTCCCAGGACAGCACCTCCAGCTTCACCATTACTGTCTCCCAGGACAGCACCTCCAGCTTCCCCATTACTGTCTCCCAGGACAGCACTATCAGCCCCCCATTTACTGACTACCAGGACATCATCTCCAGCCTTACAGTTTCTGACTACATGGCCAGTATCAAGGGCAGTACCATTCAGCCCGGACTTTTTATGTTCCCATCTGTTGTAGAAAGCTTCCAGGTTTTCTATGAAAGCAGCTTTGATGTTGACCTCTTTTAATACCCTTGTGATTTTAGTCCACAGATTTATCTCATTTGGGCATACCCAAAAACACTTCCCTGTTTTAATACTGCTTGTAGCTAGTTCTTGGATATCTGCACAAGGGGCGTGACACCAATTTCCACAGAAATGACAATTTATGCATGTGGAAGCCCGTTTGTTTGACTGACCACAGACTACACACAGCTTCATAATGATTTGAATGGTTGATTTACTGCAATTCTACTAGCAACCTCTTGAATATTCTATTAATAACCTGCTAGGTGGTGCACAACGAAACCGTTTGAAACCAGTCCAGGGTTCGGACCAGTCAAGGGTTCGGACCAGTCAAGGGTTCGGACCAGTCTATCTGATCTGATCAGTGGGTCACTTATTTAAACCATACTGGTCGGTGATTTGAGCTAACACATGAAGGATCTACTGGAAATTATCTACCCGAGTAATATGTGATTTGATTGATACAAAGGTATAACTTGCGTGTTGAAGAGCCGGTGACTGCTGGCACTCCTACAATGACGAACGGTCGAGCCTCCACCTTTGTTTATCAATCGCTGTATCTAGCTTCTCTATTTTTTTTTTCCGTCTCCACCACAATAAATGCTATATTATCACTATAGTTGACTGGTGCAAATTTTGGAGGAAGGGCGCTTTTTCTGTAGTAATAATTGCTTCTCGTTGTGTATATTGCGACCGCTGGTAACTACAGGTTATATGAAATTCACAGTAACGTCTGGTATTTCAAGCAAAAGAAACTAATGAAAGTCACTCCACTTCACTAAGTACCATTATAATACTGGTTAGTTGCTACTACAACACTGTATTCTGCTATTCACTGGTATCACTAGATTATATGCGAGTACACTAGCAGGCCAGGAAGATTATTAAAAACAGCTGACCTGTGGTAAGTTTCTGGCGACTTCTGGCACCTGCCTCTATAGGCTTATCACTTCATTTACAAATTCACCTGTTTTCAAATGACACTTTAGCCTTTATCATCAATATACTAGGGAGCCACTGTAGTATACACTATACACTATGTATACTCAATGCTTTCAGGGAGACTTTCTTTCCTCTGACACAAAGTTCAATATTATTATTTTTCCACACGGGACAGGCCTATGATTCCCCTCTGGCAGTAAACTCTGCTAGGAAGTGCACATGTAATGCATCATGCACCACCAGCAGCACCCCAGGCTGGTAGCCATGCCACTGACTCAGCACATCCACAACAAAGGCCACCTTCAACCACCCACACAGCACAACAACCTCCACAACCACAACAACCTGCACAACCACAACCATAACAACCTGCACAACCACAACAACCTGCACAACCACAACAACTGAATTCTACGAAAACCATGGCATAATAAAACCGAGGTTCCACTGTACAGTGGAACCTTGACTTATGAGTTTAATCCATTCCAGAAACTAGTTCGTAACTCAATTTACTCGTATATCAAATTAATTTTCCTCATTTAAATTAACTGAAAAGCCATTAATCCGTTCCTGCACTCTTGGAAAGACGAGAAAAAATACTTAAATATGATGCTATTAACAACTGTACGGCTTATTTATCTATCACAATTCATCTAATATGACATAATAAACAATATAATTAGCACAGAAACATGGTATATACTCTAGAATGAATAAAATAGACCATAATATGGTGGCAGAGGCAGCGGCAGAAGTTTCTGCCATTTCTGTTCCAATTTGACTATAGTATCTTCCCATGTTCTTACTGTAAGAGAAAACAGAGTATTATTATTATTATTATTATTATTAATTTAGGGAATTGAAGCTCTATTGTTATTATAAAAATACAGTAGACCACCATTGAAGAATTGCGGCACAATTTTATGTAACATGTCGAATAATTAATTTAACATGGTTCAGTTTGTGGGAAGGAAAAAAAATTCTCTTTTGCTCAAGTGGCCACCTTGTTGTGGAGCAGCCGGGAAGCCCTCCCCTATTACCCCCCGACACCACCCCACCATCCCAGCGTTCATAATTCATACGTGTTCAGTTTTTCTCTGTTATACTGCATCTGTGTTTGTGAATTGTGTTATGATATTTTAATTACTATATCTTGTATCTACCAAGCAATCATGACACCCAGTGGTCATACCAGTGTTGCTGAAAGTGGCATAAAGAGGTATAAGCACTTAAGTCTTAGAATTAACAAAGAAACCGAGATGACAGCCAATAAACTTACACTTAACACTGGCAAAACCTACTATATTATGTTTGGTAGCAGAGCAGGTGTTGCGCAACTTAACATTAAGATCGACAACACTCTAATTGCCAGACATAATGAGAGCAAATTCCTTGGCCTATACCTCGACAACAACCTAAATTTCAGCACCCATATCCAACACATACCAAAAAAAGTATCCAAAACGGTGGGGATCCTCTCCAAGCTACGTTACTACGTGCCGCAAACTGCCCTTCTCACACTATACCATTACTTATATATCCATACCTCACCTATGCTATCTGTGCTTGGGGTTCAACTGCAGCAACACGCCTAAAGCCAATAATAACCCAACAAAAAGCCGCAGTAAGAATAATCACTAAATCCCATCCCTGGCAACACACCCCCCCACTCTTCATAGATCTAAACTTACTCCCTGTTCAGTACATCCACACTTACTACTGTGCAATCTATATCTACAGGACCTTAAATTCCAATATTAACCTTGACCTAAAATGCTTTCTTGATAGTTGTGACAGGATCCACAGGCATAACACCAGACACAAACATCTCTATGACATTCCCCGTGTTCGACTAAACCTTTACAAAAATTCAATGTACAGTGGACCCCAGGTTAACGATATTTTTTCACTCCAGAAGTATGTTCAGGTGCCAGTACTGACCGAATTTGTTCCCATAAGAAATATTGTGAAGTAGATTAGTCCATTTCAGACCCCCAAACATACATGTACAAATGCACTTACATAAATACACTTAGCTCTGTGAAGACCTGTTTGTGTGCTCTCTGTGAATCTGAACCAGGATGCCCTCTCTTGAGCAGCTTTACCAGCAGCTGAGAGAAGAACTCAGAGTTGCTAAACTGGAGATACGGCGATTAACGGAGGAGAACAAGAGGATTCGTAGTAATCCACCTGTTGTGAGTCCCCAGGTTAAGAAGGGAGCTTGGTCAGTGGTCGGGCAACATGGAACCAAGCAAAAGATTAAGAAAACGGTTGGAGAGGCAGAAACAACGAGAAACCAGAAGACTGCCGTGGAAACTTCCAACTCATTCTCGGTGCTACCTGACGAATGTGAGTGTTCTACTGGGAATGCCACAACGAGCACCAAGGAAGCATTGGCAGACGTGAGTGAGACATCCCTAGAAACCCCAACGAAGACCATCGAGAACGTCATGACGAATTCTACAAGTGGTGTAATGCTACCTGGCGAATGTGAGTCGACTACTCGGAGCATCACTACGGACGACGCCAAGGAAGGTAAAAACATTGTTGTTGTTGGGGATAGCCAGATTAGGTACATGGATAGGGCATTCTGTTTGAAGGATAGGAGTAGGAGGCAGAGAGTATGTTTTCCGGGGCTGGGATGAAGGATATTGTTAGCCGTCTGGATGACATCATGAGAGGTAATGGGAGCAATCCTATTATCTGTCTCAGCGCTGGAGGCAACGATGTTGGCAGACGTAGGAGTGAGGACCTGATTAGCAGGTATAGGTCAGCAATAGAGATAATTAGGAAGAAGGGTGGCAAACCTGTCATATGTGGCATTTTGCCAAGGAGAGGAGTTGGAAATGAATGGTTGTCCAGAGCAATTGGTGTCAATTGCTGGCTGGACAAATACTGTAAGGAAAATGCGGTAACATTCATTGACAACTGGGACCTCTTCTATGGCAGAAATGACATGTATGCCAGGGATGGGGTTCACTTGTCTAGGTGTGGGGTGGGAGCACTGGCCAACGCAGTGGAGGGAGCTGTTAGGTCTTTAAACTAGGAATAGTTAGTGGTATGGGTTTTGGCGGGAAAACTGTGAAGTCGCAGGGTAGTAACATGAGTACTAGGAGAACTAGTAATAGGCAAAATGAGGAGGATATTGGAAAGCCAGTGGCACTAATTGACAATGACAGTAATAGGTTTAGTGGAATAACAGAAAGGAGCAGGAAGGGTAAAGAGATAGGAGGGTCATTAAATATTTATTACACAAATAGTCGCAGTGCTAGGAATAAGATGGACGAGTTGAGACTAGTTGCTAGTGCAGGTAACATAGATGTATTTGCCATTACTGAGACGTGGTTTAATTCAAAAAGTCGGGACATGCCTGCAGAATGTCACATTCAGGGTTTTAAATTGTTCCAAGTAGATAGAAGTATCGGGAAGGGGGGTGGGGTGGCATTGTATGTCCGAGATCGCTTGAACTGTTGCATAAAAACAGGTATTAAGTCTGAAGTAACACATACAGAGTCTGTTTGGATAGAATTTTCAGAGGGGCATGAAAAATTAATTTTAGGTGTGATATACCGTCCCCCAAATTTAGATAGGGACCAGGGGAGACTACTATGGGAGGAAATTGTTAGGGCCACAAGGCACGATAATGTAGTAATTCTAGGAGACTTTAACTTTAGTCATATTGATTGGAATTTCTTAACTGGGAATTTAGAATCATATGATTTCTTAGAAGTAGTTCAGGATTGTTTTTTGAAGCAGTTTGTGACAGAACCTACAAGGGGTAATAACCTGCTTGACTTAGTTCTGGCAAACAATGAATCCCTTGTTAATAATTTAGAAGTTTCAGAGGAACTGGGTGCCAGCGACCACAAATCAATTACATGTAGACATGAATGGAAGTATGATAGTAGGGATAACTCAGTAACAGTCCCAGATTTTCGCTTAGCAGATTACGATGGGCTTAGAGAACACTTATCATCTGTTGACTGGGGTAACGAAGAGAGCTATCAATATGACAGTTTTCTGAACACAATACATGCTGCTCAAAGAACGTTTATCCCTTATAAGGAAATTAGATCAAATAGAAATGACCCAAAATGGATGAATAATAGGCTGAAATATCTACTAGGGCATAAGAAAGGAATTTATAGGCGTATCAAAAGAGGCGAGGGTCATCTTATGAATCAGTATATTGACATTAAGAGGGACATTAAAAAGGGGATAAGAAAAGCTAAAAGGGACTATGAAATTAAAGTTGCTAGGGATTCTAAAACTAACCCAAAAAGTTTTTTCCAGGTCTATAGAACAAAAGTCAGAGATAAGATAGGTCCCCTTAAAAATAACTATGGGCATCTTACTGACAAAGAGAATGAAATGTGCTCGATTTTAAATAATTATTTTCTCTCGGTTTTTACACAGGAAGACACTAATAATATTCCGGTAATTAATTTTTATAGTGGATCAGAAGAAGATAAATTATGTAACATCACAGTCACTAGTGAAATGGTTGTGAAGCAGATAGACAGACTGAAGCAAAATAAGTCACCGGGTCCTGATGAGGTTTTTTCAAGGGTTCTAAAGGAATGCAAAATGGAAGTCTGTGAACCATTAACTAATATTTTTAATTTATCTCTTCAAACAGGTGCAGTGTCTGATATGTGGAAGATGGCTAATGTAATTCCTATTTTTAAAACAGGGGACAAGTCGTTACCGTCAAATTACCGCCCAATAAGCCTGACCTCAATTGTAGGCAAATTACTAGAGTCAATTATAGCTGAGATTATAAGAAGCCATCTCGATAAGCATAGCTTGATTAATGATACTCAGCATGGATTCACAAGAGGCCGGTCTTGTCTAACTAATTTATTAACTTTCTTCAGTAAAGCTTTTGAGGCTGTTGACCACGATAAAGAATTTGATATTATTTACTTAGATTTTAGTAAGGCATTTGATAGAGTTCCGCACCAAAGACTGTTGAAGAAAGTAGCAGCTCATGGCATTGGGGGAAGGGTGCTCTCGTGGATCGAATCATGGCTCACAGACAGGAAGCAAAGAGTGTCCATAAATGGGGTTAAATCCGAGTGGGGATCAGTAACAAGTGGCGTTCCACAGGGATCAGTCTTGGGCCCGTTGTTGTTTATAATATATATCAATGATCTTGATGAAGGAATTACTAGTGATATGAGCAAATTCGCCGATGACACGAAGATAGGTAGGATAATTGATTCAAACGTAGATGTTAGGGAACTTCAGGAGGATTTAGACAAACTCTACTCTTGGTCAGAAAAGTGGCAGATGCAGTTCAATGTAGATAAATGCAAGGTTCTGAAGCTCGGGAGTGTCCATAACCCTAGCACTTATAAGTTAAATAATGTAGAACTTAACCATACAGATTGCGAAAAGGACTTGGGGGTTATGGTAAGCAGCAACCTTAAACCAAGACAGCAATGCCTAAGCGTACGTAATAAGGCAAATAGATTACTGGGATTTATATCAAGAAGTGTAAGCAACAGAAGTCCAGAGGTCATACTGCAGCTTTATACATCATTAGTAAGGCCTCACCTAGATTATGCAGTTCAATTCTGGTCTCCATATTACAGAATGGACATAAATTCGTTAGAAAACATTCAGCGTAGGATGACTAAATTAATACATAGCATTAGAAATCTTCCTTATGAAGAAAGATTGAAGACTCTTAAGTTACATTCACTTGTTAGACGAAGAATGAGGGGAGACCTGATCGAAGTGTATAAGTGGAAGATAGGTATTAATAAAGGGGATATTAACAAGGTCTTGAGAATATCTCTCCAAGAGAGAACCCGCAGTAATGGATTTAAATTAGATAAGTTTAGATTTAGAAAGGACATAGGAAAGTATTGGTTTGGAAATAGGGTAGTAGATGAGTGGAACAGTCTACCTAGTTGGGTTATTGAGGCTAGGACTTTGGGTAGTTTCAAATTTAGGTTGGATAAATACATGAGTGGGATGGGTTGGATTTGAGTGGGACTTGCACATCAGAGCTTATTTCTTGGGTAGCATTGAAAATTGGGTAGGTCAAATGTTTGTTAGTGGGATGAATTGTAAAGGACCTGTCTAGTATGGGCCAACAGGCCTGCTGCAGTGTTCCTCCTTTCTTATGTTCTTATGTTCTTATAATTGGTCGCATTCGGAGGTAATCGTTATGCGGGGGTCCACTGTATTTCAAAGGACCTAAAATCTGGAACACCCTACCTGAAAACTCTAGAACTGCAGATACATTCATCACTTTCAGCTACAGTTAGAAAACATCTTATCTCCCTGATCCACCCCGACAACTAACTACATGATAACCACCTGGTGGTTCACAATTACACTCACTCACCCACTGACTATAAACACAGAAATACTAATCTTAAAATAATAAATCCTAACTAGTCATAAGTTTGCCTATGATACTCCAATATAGACACCTTGTATTGTGCCAAAACAAAAGCATTCACATTGCTAAACTCACAAATTATGATGTAGTCACTTAGCCTTAATACCATAATCGGTAAGGATTTAATATTAAGATTTAATCTAAGTCTGCTAGAAATGCCTAGCCATGCTAGGTGTCCTAGTGGCCCCCTCTGTAATTAGTATTTTATAACATGTAAACCACACAATACCCAAAACCTGTAAACCCCACATTGTAACTCTTATAGAGAATAAACTTGAATTGAATTGAATTGAATTAGACAAGAGATAACCTGTAGCCATAATGAAGTGTTACTTTGTGAACAAAAAAGAGGTAAACATATTTGTGTGACTAACTGAATGACTGACTGACTGAAGTGATTGACTTACTGAGTGACTTGACTGACTTAGTGAATGACTTGACTGACTTACTGAATGACTTGACTAACTTACTGAATGACTTGTTATGGGGCTATAGGACCCAACATGTATTTATGTATCTGTAACAGTTACTCTGGAATACCTAATTATATTGAATTGATGGGGACTCAGCTCTAAATGTCATAAGGGCAGATCACTCTCATGGCTGTAAGGCAGATGAGTCAAGCCTGTTTTGCTCAATATAATAGGTTATACTATAGACACACAAACACACAATTTAAATAAGTAGTTTATAAAGTTGCATTTCTTTTTGTAAAAGTAAATAAGGTGTGGTAACCAGAGAATTGTGCTGAGCAACAGTCTTTTGTTTTGATGGGTGTGGGAGGAACTTAGCTAGGCTCCTCCCTCTCTCTCTCTCTCTCTCTCTCTCTCTGTTGACTTCAAGCTGGCAGGACCTCTGGGTCCCTCTTTCTAGTTTTTGGGCATTATGTGTGCCCCAGAGGTGAGTTTTATAACTTAAGTTGTGGCCACCATACCCAGGGTGACTAAAGTGTGTCAAAACACTGATTAGCCCAGAGTATAGTCAAGAAGAGAGAAGGGCAAATTGTTGAGATGCACCATGTGGACTATCCTAGGAGAACAGCTAAGGGGTGTGCAGGCTTATGTTTTGAATATGTGAGTGCTGTAATTGTATATTCTGTACATATCTATTTAGAATAGTTATATTTTTATAGTAATAGTTTAAATAACCTGTGAAGAGGGCTGGTGAAAGGATTTCAGAGAGAGGATGATCAGCCATGATGTATTACCCTAGACATAAGGCCTTTATGTAAAAGCTACCCCCCACACAGGAACATATAGTGAGAACCTTACTATCAAAGTAATAAGAGACAACAACGTAACATGACTTGACTGACTTACTGAATGACTTGACTTACTAAGTGACTTGATGGACTTACTGAATGACTTGACTGACTTACTGAGTGACTTGACTGAGTGACTTGACTTACTGAGTGACTTGACTGACTGACTGAATGACTTGACTGACTTACTGAATGACTGGACTGACTTACTAAGTGACTTGACTGACTGTCTGAATGACTTGACTGACTTACTGAATGATTTTCATGGAATTAAAGCATGAAATCATAGATAAACAAGTGAGGTGTCCAGGTTTTGCATTGAGGGGGAAGAGGAGGGGGGGAGCTGGCTCGTAACTCAAATGTTGGCTCGTAACTCAGAGCAAAAAATTGACCCAGAGATGGCTCATATCTCAAAAAACTCGTATGTTGGGACACTCATAAGTCAAAGTTCCACTGTATGTATATTATAGAACAATAGTAATAAACAACTTTTTTTAGCCCTTTGACTGTTTCGGCTGTATATATACGTCTTACGAGCCAGTGTTTCAGACGTATATATACTCAATAATTCTAGCGGCTTCAAATCAAGCAGGAGAAAGCTGGTAGGCCCACATGTGATAGAATGGGTCTGTGTGGTCAGTGTGCACTGTATAAAAATATCCTGCAGCATGCAGTGCATAATGAGAAAAAAACTCCGAATGTGATTTTGGATTAAAACGCCGACTTTGAGGTGTATTTTTGTAGAGTATTTATGGTTGTATTCTTGTTTTCTTGGTCTCATTTGATAGAATGGAAAACATATTACAGAACAGAGATAATTAGTTTCACGATGAAAACGACCTTGAAATTGAGCTCAAAGTAGCGGAAATGTTTGATTTTACCAATGTTCAAGAGTAAGCACACCACACTTCCAATACACGTCAACTGGGGAGTCTAATATTCTTTCACTAGTGCACTGATATTACTTATACCAATTTTACAATAATGCAGTAGTCTGCATAACAGTAAATCTTCTATTTATTGTGTGAATAAAAAATCAAAATAGAAAGCAAGAGTAATATTTGAGAGGCCTGGAGACGTGACTAATGAACAGAGGATGTTATTTTAGTGCCAAGAATGCACTGTTTATTCTGGACCCTGTTTTGAAATTGGCATCTTTTTTAATTTGCATGAAATTGGCCAAATTGCCAAATTCTGACTTTATTGGGTAGTTGAAATCAGTAAATGGGTGGTTTCTTGTATTCAACTGACAGAAAAAATTTAGTTATAAAGAAATAGCTATGAGTCTGGTCGACTGCAACAATGGAATTGACTGAAAATAGGGCTCAAAGTCAGCGAAATCGCCAATGTGTATATATCGGCGAAATCCCTAATTTTGCGGGAGTGTAATTCCATAAGTTTTCAATCAAATTTTGTACTTTTGGTGTCATTACCATCGGGAAAAAATTCTCTATCATTTCATAAGAGAAAACAATTTTTTTTTTCTAAAAATTTTGCGACACCAGGAGACACTTCAGGATTTGGGGTTGTGACAGTCAAAGGGTTAATTGATGGTTGTGTAAACAAGTTTTGTTAACAACATAATAATAACAATATTTGTGCAGTTATTGTGTTGCATATGAGTGGATATATATACAATATGCATTATACTGGTCTCACAGGCCACAAAAGTTACTTGAAAAAATAAAATATTAGAAAAGAAAAAACAGAATACAGTGGACCCCCGATTAACGATATTTTTTCATTCCAGAAGTATGTTCAGGTGCCAGTACTGACCGAATTTGTTCCCATAAGGAATATTGTGAAGTAGATTAGTCCATTTCAGACCCCCAAACATACACGTACAAACGCACTTATATAAATACACTTACATAATTGGTCACATTAGGAGGTGATCGTTAGGCGGGGGTCCACTGTAAAAGTAAAAATAATATTACTGAGTGAGCAGCAGTCACTGATGTTGCCAATAGTGGTTCACTTTCTGTTAACTTCACTCCTCTATATCTCGGTAACTACCGATCACAATTTTTTTTCTTTTATAACACTCATAAAATTATTCCTAAAAATTTCGGTAAGAAAAATATTCTTTTTTTTTTTAATATTTTTCAACACTGAGAGCAAGTTTAATTTTTGTAAGCCCTTGATGTCTAAAAAAAAGTTGTTTGGCTTTTGGGGGGGTCCCAGGAACATAACCCAATTTTCTCATAAGTTTTTCAGTTTATATAACACATTTATCCAACACAGCATTTTTCAGGAATGTAACTACAGTAGACCATCATTGAGCACGGTAGTTACGTTCTTGAAAATACCGTGTTAGGTAAAAATCGTGTTAGATGAACTGAAGAACTTATAGGAAAAATAGGGTTATATTTCTGGGAGCCCCCAAAGAGCCAAACAACTTATTTTTAGGCCTCCACATCATACAAAAATTCAAGTGAATATGTAGTTGTAGTTCATTGTTATGATGTATTATGTTGTTTTTACTGCTTAAGACTACAAATGTAACAGAAATAATAGTATTTCTTACCTTAAATTGTGGCTGCTGGTGTTTGTGGATGATTGTGAAGAGAGTGGAGAGTTATTCTGTGGCCCTACTGGGCTGAGGTGGATGGCAGAGGTTCTGGTACTGAAATTGACGGTTGTATTGGAGTGACTAACTTTAAGTCATTCAGTCAGTCAAGTCATTCAGTAAGTCAGTCAAGTCATTCAGTGAATCAGTCAAATCACTCAGTAAGTCAGTAAATCAGTCAAGTCATTCAGTCAGTCAAATCACTCAGTCAGTCAAATCACTCAGTCAGTCAAGTCATTCAGTAAGTCAGTCAAGTCACTCAATAAGTCATTCAGTAAGTCAGTCAGTCATTCAGTAAGTCATTCAGTCACACAAACTCATGTTTACCTCTTTTTCTGTGTATAAAGTAACACTTCATTACGGCTACAGGTTATCTCTTGTCTAATATCTTTGTTTCTTTGCTAATTCTAAGACTAAGGTGCTTATACCTCTTCGTGCTACTTTCAGCAACGCTGTTATGGCTACTGGGTGTCACTATTACTTGGTAGATACAAGATATAGTAATTAAAATATCATAACACAATTCACAAACACAGCTGCCTTGTAGCAGAGAAAGACTGGACATGTATGAATTACGAATGCTGGGATGGTGTCAGGGAGTGGTAGGGGATGGCGGGAGGGCTCCCCAGCTGCTCCACAACAAGGCGGCCACTTGAGCAAAAGAGAATTTTTTTTTTCCTTCCCACAAATTGAACTGTATTAAATTAATTATACGACGTTACATAAAATTGTGTCGCAATTCTTCAATCATGCAATGGCCAAATTGTGCCAAATACTCGTGCTAAATGACGGTCTACTGTACTGTGTAATACAAGGGTCTACTGCATTTTGAATAGGTTTGGGAGCTGACATTTACAATGCTCCATAGTGATTATTATTATTATTATTATTATTATTATTACCATCAACATACCTTATTCACTGAGTTTAATAATTTCTTAAGTGGCCACGAGAGACGCAGAGAATGTAATCACACAGACGAACACACCAGCTAACCCCTTTACAATGAACTTCTTCCATTTTCCTCTTCCAAAAGCTGCTGCACTTCTAACTCTATCTTGTACTATGGGGTGCACAATAAAGTACAGTAGACCATTATATTACACGGTAGTTACATTCCTGAAAATGCTGTGTTAGGTAAATCCGTGTTACATAAACTGAAGAACTTATGGGGAAAAATAGGGTTACATTCCTGGGAGCCCCCAAAATGCCAACCAATAGATCTTACAGAAATAAAAGTGAATATGTAATTGCAGTTAATGTTTTTATTGCTTAAGACTACATATATGGAAGAAATAATAGTATTTCTTACCTTAAATTGTGGGTGCTGGTGCTTGTGGATGATTGTGAAGAGAGTGGAGAGTTATGCTGTGGTCCTACTGGGCTGAGGTGGATGGTAGAGGTTCTGGTACTGAAGTCAAAGGTTGTACTCGAGTGTGCATAAATTTTGTAATGGCTTTCTGGGCTATTTTACCCTACAGTACATTATACAGTTACCGATAAGGTATCAGCTGCTCTAGATACCATTTCAGAGTACTGCTTAGAGATTTATCAGGGTCCTCCTCAGTGAAAAAGTCTAACTTTAAGTTAGTCAAGTCAGTCAGTCAGTAAGTCAAATCAGTCAGTCAGTAAATCAGTTAAGTCAATCAGTAAATCAGTCAAGTCAGTCAGTAAGTCAAGTCAGTAAGTCAAGTCAGTCAGTCAAGCCAGTCAGTCAGTAAATCAGTCAAGTCAGTCAAATCTGCAATTCAGTCAGTAAGTCAATCAAGTCAGTAAATCAGTCAAGTCAGTCAGTAAATAAGACAGTCAACAAATCAGTCAAGTCAGTCAGCAAATCAGTCAAGTCAGTAATTCAGTCAGTCAAGTCAATTAGTCAGTTATTCATCACACAAACTCATATATATTTACCTGATTCTTTTTAATTGTACAAACTGATGCTTCATTAACCCTTTGAGGTTCGGTCACATACATGTACGTCTTATCAGCCAGGGTTGGTCACTTAATAATATGCATAAATTCTAGCACCTTCAAATCTGGTGGAAGAAAGCTGGCAGGCCTACATATGAAAGAAACAACTAGGTGAGTACAAACAGGAAGCGCGTCTGTCTGGCGCTCAGCAGACGGAGGATCAAGCCTCCACGTCATGCGCTGAATGATCCCCATGGATTTAGCGCTTAACATAAATTATTATTACATATGAAAGAATGGGTCTGTATAGTCAGTGTGCGCAGTATAAAAAAAATCCTGAAGCACGCAGTGTATAATGAGAAAAAAAAAATTCCGACAGTGTTTTTGGTTTAAAACAACAACTTTGCAGTGTTGTGATGAATGGTTTGAAAAACCGACAAGTTGAAGATTGAGACACTTATGCAGCATATGGGAATCTTTATTCAGGAAACGTTTCGCCACACAGTGGCTTCATCAGTCCAATACAAAGAGGAAGGCGTAAGGAGAGGAGGAGTATGAGGTAATCAGTCCCTCAGCCTGGAGTCGACTGAACACATCGACTCCAGGCTGAGGGACTGATTACCTCATACTCCTCCTCTCCTTACGCCTTCCTCTTTGTATTGGACTGATGAAGCCACTGTGTGGCGAAACGTTTCCTGAATAAAGATTCCCATATGCTGCATAAGTGTCTCAATCTTCAACTTTGCAGTGTATTTTTGTATGGTATTTATGGTCGTGTTCTCGTTTTCTTGGCCTCATTTGATAGAATGGAAGATATATTACAGAAATAGAGATGACTTTGATTGGTTTCATGAAGAAAAGTACCTTGAAATTGAGCTCAAAGTAGCGGAAATGTTCAATTTATGCTGATGTTCAAGAGTAAACAAATCATGCCATGCATCCAATACACTGTCAGCTGGTGAGTCTAATATTCTTTCACAAGTGCACTGATTATTATTCATACTGATTTTACAATAATGCAGTAGTCTGCATAACTGTGAATCTGTTTTTTTTTTTTTTTTTGAGAATAAAAATTCAAAATGGAAAGAGTAATATAAGAGGGGCCTGGAGACATGACTAATGAACAAAGAAAATGTTGTTTTAGTGCCAGGAATGTCTGTCTTGTTTATTCTGGACCCTATTTTGAAATTGGCATCTTTTGAAATTTGTGTGAAATTGGCCAAATTGACAATTTCTGACCATTTTACTGGGTAGTTGAAATCGGTAAATGGGTGGTTTCTTGTACTTAATTGATACAAAAATGGAGTTCTAGCAAAATAGCTATGATTTTAGTTGACTGGAACATTGGAACTGGCCAAAAATAGGGCTCAAAGTGGGAGAAATCGCCGATGCATAAATATCATTGAGACAGCTAATTTCACGAGAGCATATTTCCATAATACCTACAAAATACCTACAAAATACCTACCAAATACCTACAAAAACCTCTCACATTGATAAACATCTACAGAGTTCCACAGTCAAATATTAGCCAATTTAGTCAAAACCTAGGAAGTATGATAACTGATGCATGCATGAACAAAGATCACTTACTACTCTCAGGTGACTTCAATATAAATCTCCTGCAAGACCAGGACCCACACGTTGCTGAATTCACAAACACAATGAGTAACTGCATGTTGCTACCAACAGTAACAAAACCTACAAGAGTTACAGAGACTAGTGTTTCCCTACTTGACCACATCTGGACCAACACCATATCCCTTTAAAATCAGGCATAATTACAGATAATACCACAGACCACTACCCTACTTTCCTCATAACAACTCTTGGTAAATTACCCCAAGACACTACTAAAGTCACCTTCAGACATCACGATGAGGCAGCCATTAATAACTTCACAACAGCAGTAACAAACATTGACTGGCACACTGAGCTAGAAATCTATACAGATATTGACGAATGTATTAATAATTTTCTAAAAAAGACCCAATACCTCTATAACAAGCACTGCCCTAAAAAAACTAAACAGATGACAGCTAAGAGACTGAACAGTCCCTGGCTAACACCCAGCATTCTCAAATCCATAAATACAAAACACCGATATGAAAAACAGTACAGAATGGGTCACATAACCAGAGACCAAACAAAACGTTACTCGTCAATCCTAACCAGCCTGATAAGAAGGGCAAAAAAATTGTATTATGAGAACTGATTATCCAACTTACGAGGTGATATAAAAAACACCTGGAAAACCCTATCAGAAATTCTAGGAACAAAAAAGATATCACGAAATAGTGAAATAAAATTAGCAAAATCAGATGAACCCCAACTCCCACCAACAGAAACAGCAAACAGACTCAATGATTTCTTCTCCACTACAGGACAAAACCTTGCCAATAAAATCCCAAGCTCAGATACCCCACCAAATGACTACCTCGCTGGCAACTACCCGAACACAATGTTCCTAGCTCCAACTAACCCATACAAAGTCTCCCTTATTATCAGCGCACTAAAAAACAAGGCAGATTTAAATACCTTACCACCCTTTATATACAAAAAAGTGTCACAAGTGCTATCACCAATCATTGCAACACTCTTTAACAAATCCATTGAATCCTCCACCTTCCCTACAGTTCTCAAAATAGCAAGGGTCACCCCGATCCATAAAGGAGGAGACCAAACAGAGTTGAATAACTATAGGCCAATATCCAACTTACACCCTCTCTCAAAAATCTTCGAAAAATTAATTCATAAACGAATATACTCCTACTTCATCTCCCAAAACATATTCAACCCCTGTCAATTTGGATTCAGTTAATAATCATGGTAACCTCAGTATGATCTGTTGGTGTAACATAGAGGGATGTTGGGAAGTTTCCATCTAGATAATCATTAGCTCGGGCATTGGTAATTGGAATTTTACTGGCAAGATTTGATCCTATGGTTGAGAAGAAGTCATTCAGCTTGTTAGCTGTATCAACAGGCTGGAGTTTCGGTTTGTTTGGTTAAGTTAGTACAATATTACAAGCTCTGTTTGGTTTGTGGTGCCCAAGATCTGAGTGAGGGTCTTCCACATCTTTTTTTATATCCTCTCATTTCAGTGAATCTATTAGAATAGTATAGGTGGACTTTCTAATTAATTTGGTGAAGACTGACATATAGTGTTAGATCAATTCTTTAGTTGTTAAGCCCCTTCTATATTGCTTCTACAAGAATAACATCTTGTAGGAGTGATGAGGAGCCAGTTGTGAGTGTAGGGGAAGTTTGTGAGGCAGTGGGTAGAATGAAAAGGGGTAAGGCAACTGGGACTGATGGGATAAAGATAGAAATGTTAAAAGCAGGTGGGGATACAGGTTTGGAGTGGTTGGTGCTATTATTTAATAAATGTATGGAAGAGGGTAAGGTACCTAGGGATTGGTAGAGAGCATGCATAGTTCTTTTGTATAAAGGCAAAGGGGATAAAAGAGTGCAAAAATTATAGGAGAATAAGTCTGTTGTAGAAGGTTTATAAACTAAAAGAGGAGGCAGTGGGTAAGATATAAACAGCTATTGGAGGTAGATGGGCTAATGAGAGCATAGTGGGGTCGAAGAGGTATGGGGTAGGTTTAAAAATGTAGTGTTAGAGTGTTCAGCAGAAGTTTGTGACAGGAAAGTGGGTGCAGGAGGGAAGAGGAGCGATTGGTGGAATGATGATGTAAAGAGAGTAGTAAGGGAGAAAAAGTTAGCATATGAGAAGTTTTTACAAAGTAGAAGTGATGCAAGGAGGGAAGAGTATATGGAGAAAAAGAGAGAAGTTAAGAGAGTGGTGAAGCAATGTAAAAAGAGAGCAAATGAGAGAGTGGGTGAGATGTTATCAACAAATTTTGTTGAAAATAAGAAAAAGTTTTGGAGTGAGATTAACAAGTTAAGAAAGCCTAGAGAACAAATGGATTTGTCAGTTAATTTATTAAATGGAGAGTTAGAGGTATTGGGAAGATGGAAGGAATATTTTGAGGAATTGTTAAATGTTGATGAAGATAGGGAAGCTCGTATATCACATTTATTTTCCTCATTTAAATAAATTGAAAAGCCATTAATTCGTTCCTGTACTCTGGAGAGATGAGAAAAAATACTTGAATATGATGCTATTATCAACTGTACGGCTTATTTATCTATTACAATTCATCTAATATGACATAATAAACAATATAATTAACATAGAAACATATATACTCTAGAATGAATAAAATAGGCCATAATATGGTGGGTCAGAGATGCAGCGGTCTGTGAAGCGTCCGCCATTTCCTGTGTGTATATACTGAGAGTATCTTACCCATGCTCTTATTGTAAGAGAAAAATGGAGTATTTTTGAGGCTAACTGCAGTAGATCACTAGTATTCTAAGGAAAACACTGAAAATATCGTATATAAACACATAAATCATAAAACACTACAGAATGTAAAGAAATAATAAACTATTTATATAAAGTGTATATGTACTTACACACTGAGCATTTATCTATTACAATTCATCTAATATGACATAATAAACAATATAATTAACATAGAAACATATATACTCTAGAATGAATAAAATAGGCCATAATATGGTGGCAGAGGCAGCGGTGGAAGCGTCCGCCATTTCCTGTGTGTATATACTGAGAGTATCTTCCCATGCTCTTATTGTAAGAGAAAAATGGAGTATTTTTGAGGCTAACTGCAGTAGTTCACTAGTATTCTAAGGAAAACACTGAAAATATCGTATATAAACACATAAATCATAATACACTACAGAATGTAAAGAAATAATAAACTGTTTATATAAAGTGTATATGTACTTACACACTGAGCATAACTGATACAATTTGTTTTGTTTAACCCTTTGACTGTTTCCGACGTATAAATACGTCTTACGAGCCAATGTTTCTGACGTATTTATACGCATAAATTCTAGCAGCTTCAAATCAAGCAGGAGAAAGCTGGTAGGCCCACATGTGAGAGAATGGGTCTCCATGGTCAGTGTGCACCATATAAAAAAAATCGGGGAGCCAGTGGTGCATTGTGGGAATGCCATTTCAGTTGTCCTTTTTCAGCATGTCTAGCAGTAAGAAATATGTGATTCCCCAGCAAATCTGGGACTCTTCTCTTCCCAAGTGATGCTCTAACACAGATGGAAGTGTCAGTGAAGATCAATTTCATGATTTGGAGGAGTTTGAGACCAAAAGCAATGGAGGAGGAGGAGGGGGAGGAGGGGAGGAAGAGGAGGAGGAGGAGGAGGAGGAGGAGGGAAGGAAGAGGAGAAGGGAAGGAAGAGGAGAAGGGAAGGAAGAGGAGGAGGAGGAGGAGGAGGAGGAGAAGAGGAGGAGGAGGAGGAAGAAGAAGAAGATGTAATAATATTGTTCCCTTGAAGCAAGAAAAAAAGAAGTCCACCCCATGACAGTGACAAGATAAGGGGAGATAACATCTGATAAGAGCTGACTTTGATGAGCGTAAACGAGGGTAATATTACATGACCATCACCCTCCCTTTGTTTTTGCTGGTACACAAACATTTCTGTCTGTCTATTTGTCTGTCTGTCAAGCTCCCTGTCTGTCCATCTAGCTCTCTGTCTCAGAGAGAGCCACAAGACTGTGTCATCACGTTTACTCACATCTTCAAGCAGAGTATAGCACTTTGTCTGGATTTCTTGGGTTATCCTAGGTAATTTACACTATGTATACTTGTATTTATGTGTACCTGTGAGACAGAGATAGGCAGACAGATAGAAAGAGAGACAGATTGAAAGATATAGAATGAGGGAGAAAGATAATTAGATAGAATGGAGGAGGGGAAGCAGCATCCGACCCCATTGTTTTGACAGGTGGGAGGGGGAGTGAGTAATGAGACAATATGTCACGTTGACAGCTGCCGACTTCTGACTCAAAACAATTATAAGCCACACACTCGCACACAAGACAAGGAGGAGGAGAAGGAGGAGAAGGAGGAGGAGAAGAAGGAGGAGGAGAAGGAGGAGGAGAAGGAGGAGGAGAAGGAGGAGGAGAAGGAGGAGAAGGAGAAGGAGGAGAAGGAGAAGGAGGAGAAGGAGGAGGAGGAGGAGGAGGAGGAGAAGGAGGAGGAGGAGAAGGAGGAGGAGAAGGAGAAGGAGGAGGAGAAGGAGAAGGAGAAGGAGGAGGAGAAGGAGGAGGAGAAGGAGGAGGAGAAGGAGGAGGAGAAGGAGGAGAAGGAGAAGGAGGAGAAGGAGAAGGAGGAGGAGGAGGAGGAGGAGGAGGAGGAGAAGGAGGAGGAGGAGGAGAAGGAGGAGGAGAAGGAGGAGGAGGAGAAGGAGGAGGAGAAGGAGGAGGAGAAGGAGGAGGAGGAGGAGAAGGAGGAGGAGGAGAAGGAGGAGGAGGAGGAGGAGGAGGAGGAGGAGGAGAAGGAGGAGGAGAAGGAGGAGGAGGAGGAGGAGGATGATTGTTTGTTTGTTTTTGTAAACAAGTTTTGTAAACAATATATTGATAATTATGTTTGTGTGCTTATTGTGTTGTATACAACGAGTGTATATATGTACATTGCACCTTACTTTGGTCTCATAGGCCACATAAGTTATGTGAAAAAATAAAATAGTGAAAAAAACAAAAAACCTTCAAATACAAGTAAACTAAAGTTTACCGGGTGAGCGGCAGTCGCCGCTGTTGCCATACGCGGCTCATTTTCTGCAAACTTCACGGCTCTATATCTCAGTAAGTACCGATGGCAAAAAAATTTTTTTTGGACTAAAACACTCAGAAAAATAATCTTAACATTTTCATAAGAAAAAATAATTTTTTTTTTTTTTTGAATATTTGGCGACATAGAATGAGTTTCAGAGAGGGGCCTGAAACAGTCAAAGGGTTAATCACTGAACATAACTGATATGGTATCTCCTGTGAGCTGCTTCTCTCTCAACGACATCAGCAGCAGCTTCTCCATTTTTTCATGGACAGAGGTCCGCACCTTAGATGTTATTGTAATGCACTTGGCTGGTGCTATAGCCTTTATTGACTCCTGCTGGTTTAGTATCATACATATAGTAGATGTACTGCGCTGGTATTGTCTGGCTAAATCCACAACTCGTGCACCTTGCTTATGTTTATCTATTATTTCATGCATTAATTCCATGGAAATCATTGTTTTTTTCTTCTCAGCACTGTCCTTTGCATTTATTTTCTTAGGACCCATGGTTAGAAAAGCGAAATTTGGCCAAATGACTGTCAAAATTGAGAGCAAAGCAGGAGAGAACTGTCTCAACAGCGATGTAAGCATGTGTACTGCCAACTAGCGGCAGCATTCTGAATTATTATTACATATGTATTGTGTACATTATTATTATTACTACTAATTTAGTGAACTGAAGCTCTATTGTTATTGTAATAATAATAATTATTATTATTATTACTGATAATAATTTAGGGAACTAAACCTCTATTGTTATTATAATTATTATTATTATTATTATTATTAATTTAGGGAACTGAAGCTCTATCGTTACTGCAATAATTATTATTATTATTATTATTATTATTATTATTATTATTATTATTGATAATTTAGGGAACTGAAGCTCTATCGTTATATTAATTATTTTTATTATTATTATTATTATTATTATTATTATTAATTTAGGGAACTAGAGCACATATCCAATGTCTTATTTTACATCAATATAGGCATTTTCATTAATCCATCTATAATATTTTCCTCAAAATTATATATGAAACCCATTACATAGCATATAAACATGATACATACACTCACAGAATAAAAATTGATGTAAATATGAGATTTGTTTACAAAGCAGCTGTGTAGGTAGTGTCGGAAGAATTACATTTTCTCTAGTCATACAGTGGACCCTCAACCAGCGATGGCATCGATTAACGATAAATCTGACTAGCGATACATTTTAACGCAAAAATTTTGCCTCGACTAGCACTTAAAAACCTGACCAGCGCTATTCGTTCCGCACGAGACACGTCCACTTTGGCCTGAGCGCGCCTCACTTGTCCCGTGAGTGCCAGTGTTTACAAGCCAGCCACTGCGGTCGCTTCCAAACATACAACTGGAACATTTCATATTATCACAGCCTTTGTAGTGATTGCACCTGGAAAATAAGTCACCATGGGCCCCAAGAAAGCTTCTAGTGCCAACCCTACAGCAAAAAGGGTAAGAATTACTATGGAGATGAAGAAAGAGATCATTGCTAAGTATGAAAGTGGAGTGCGTGTCTCTGAGCTGGCCAGGTTGTATAATAAACCCTAATCAACCATCGCTACTATTGTGGGCAAGAAAACGACAATCAAGGAAGCTGTTCTTGCCAAAGGTGCAGCTATGTTTTCGAAACAGAGATCGCAAGCGGTAGATGATGTTGAGAGACTCTTATTGGTGTGGATAAACGAGAAACAAATAGTAGGAGATAGCATCTCTCAAGCGATCATATGTGAAAATGCTAGGAAGTTGCATGACGATTTAATTAAAAAAATGCTAGCAACTAGTGATGTGAGTGAATTTAAGGCCAGCAAAGGTTGGTTTGAGAGATTTAAGAAGCACAGTGGCATTCATATTGTGATAAGGCATGGTGAGGCTGCCAGTTCGGACCACAAAGCGGCTGAAAAATATGTGCAGGAATTCAAGGAGTACATAGACAGTGAAGGACAGTGACGAAACAGGCCTGTTTTGGAAGAAAATGCCAAGCAGGACCTACATTACTCAGGAGGAAAAGGCACTCCCAGGACATAAGCCTATGAAAGACGGGCTTACTCTGTTGATGTGTGCCAATGCTAGTGGTGATTGCAAAGTGAAGCCTTTATTAGTGTATCACTCTGAAACTCCCAGAGTGTTCAGGAAAAACAATGTCCTCAAGGCTAATTTGTGTGTGCTGTGGAGAGCAAACAGTAAGGCATGGGTCACTAGGGACTTTTTCTATGACTGGTTACACCTTGCTTTTGCCCCCAATGTGAAAAATTACCTAATTGAAAAGAAATTAGACCTTAAGTGCCTAATGCTATGCATAGTATAAGTGGCTTTGGCATACTGCTCTTTTCTGTATTTTTTGTACCTCTGTATGTGTGCACAAATTTTTAAATAAATAAATAAATAAATAAATAAATAAGTGCCTCCTGGTCATCCTTCAGACTTGGCAGAGCGACTTTCTAGGGACATGAGCTTCATTAAGGTGAAGTTTTTGCCTCCTAATACCACTCCTCTCCTGCAGCCCATGGACCAGCAGGTCATTTCCAACTTCAAGAAACTGTACACAAAAGCTATGTTTGAAAGGTGCTTTGTAGTGACCTCAGAAACTCAACTGACTCTAAGAGAGTTTTGGAAAGATCATTTTACCATCCTCAATTGTGTAAACATTATAGGTAAAGCTTGGGAGGAAGTGACTAAGAGGACCTTGAACTCTGCTTGGAAAAAAAACTGTGGCCAGAATGTGTAGACGAAAGGGATTGTGAAGGGTTTGAGGCTAACCCTGAGAATCCTATGCCAGTTGAGGAATCCATTGTGGCATTGGGGAAGTCCTTGGGGTTGGAGGTTAGTGGGGAGGATGTGGAAGAGCTGGTGGAGGAGGACAATGAAGAACTAACCACTGATGAGCTGCTACATCATCTTGAACAGCAAGAGGGCAGACCTGAGGAAACTGCTTCGAAGGAGGGGATAGAGAAATTGAAGAAGTTGCCTACTTCTAAGATTAAGGAAATGTGTGCAAAGTGGCTTGAAGTGCAAACCTTTTTTGATGAAAATCACCCTGACACGGCTACTACAAGCTGTGTTGGCAACCTGTACACTGACAATGTTGTGAACCACTTTAGGAAAGTCATAAAGGAATGAGAGGTACAGGTATCTATGGACAGATATGTTGTGCGACAGAAGTCCAGTGTCTCTGAAGCTGGTCCTAGTGGCATTAAAAGAACAAGAGAAGTAACCCCAGAAAAAGACTTGCTACCTCAAGTGCTAATGGAAGGGGATTCCCCTTCTAAACACTAAGAAGATCAATGGTCTCCCCTCCTCCCATCCCATCAATCATCACCATATCTTCAACAAAGGTAAGTGTCAAGTAACTGTGCATGTCTTCTTCAGTTTGTGTGTATTAAAATTAATATTTCATGTGGTAAAATTTCTTTTTTTCAATATTTTGGGGTGTCTTGCACGGATTAATTTGATTTCCATTATTTCTTATGGGGAAAATTAACTTGACTAACGATTATTTCGATTAACGATGAGCTCTCAGGAATGAATTAATATCGCTGGTTGAGGGGTCCACTGTATTATTATTATTATTATTATTATTATTATTATTATTATTATCTTCATTCACTCTAAAAATGGTGTGTTGCTGTTTGTTTATTGTGAACTAACTTGTACAACTTGTACACAATGTAAGAGTATTTGCATTGTGAGGTAATTATTATTAAAATAAAAAAATATTGAGGTAAATGTTTTACAAACTCTTACAAATGGACGTGAATGAACTAAAAGTAGACGCATATTAATACGCATTTATTTCGCCTGACCAAGTGATCGTCCACTACCTGTTCAGTTTGTGTTCTTACATTGTCTCAACTCTTTATCTCGTTCTCTCTCTCGTTTACTCTTTCGTTAACTAGTTGGCTCTCATTGATGATGGCGTCTAAGGCTAGCTGTGATAAAAAGAGAAGTCGTAAGCCTCTTGCTTTAAGTGCCAAGTTAGAGGATGACGGTGTGCCATTCTGATTTTATTCAATAAACACCCTGCCACTCACCTTTCACACATTAATATTAATATTTTAAGGTAAGTAATAAGTGTACTCTGTGTGTATCTTACCTTTTATTGTGTTTTTAATGCCTATTTCTATTGCTAGCTTAATATAAGTTAGTGTAAACTTGTTGTCTGGCATTTTTGTATCATGTTCAAATTAATAAATAAATAAATAAATAAATTTATTGCATATTTTATGTGTGCTCTGATAATAATACTTGTGGAGCTGTGTGGTAGCCGGGTGGAGGGACAACATTACGTTTTCTCTGTTCAGCCATCAGAGAAAACGTGTATGAATCTGCTTTTGGCCCAGCCACTCCCTCACTCCGCTTTTGTTTACAATTTTCGGCATGAATTATTCATTACTTCTACCTTCGTTTATGATGGCATCTAAAGGTAGTTGTTAGAAATGATTAAATTCAGTGAACAAGGCATGTCGATGTTAATAATATGGCTCTGGGCCAAAGTGTAGGTAGCCGGTAGGTGTAGCCCAGGCAGGCTACACCTACCGGCTACCTACACTGACTTTCTACAAATAAATACTACTCACCTCTCTTCCTATATTAAGACTACACATATTTTAACCCTTTGAGGGTTTTGGTCGTACTAGTACGTCTTACGCGTAGGGGTTTTTGACGTACTAGTACTCATAAATTCTAGCGGCCTCAAATCTAGTGGGAGAAAGCTGGTAGGCCTTCATATGAAAGAATGGGTCTATGTGGTCAGTGTGCACAGTCTAAAAAAAATCCTGCAGCACACAGTGCATAATGAGAAAAAAAAACTTTGACCATTTTTTTTAATAAATCAGCGACTTTGCAGTGTATTTTCGTATGGTATTTATTGTTGTATTCTAGTTTTCTTGGTCTCATTTTATAGAATGGAAGTCATATTACAGAAATTGAGATGATTTTGACTGGTTTTACAATGAAAAGTGCCTTGAAATTGAGCTCAAAGTAGCAGAAATGTTCGATTTTTACCAAACTTCAAAAGTAAACAAATCGTGCCAAGCGTGCAATACACGTCAACTGGTGAGTCTAATATTCTTTCACAAGTGCACCAGTAATATTTATACCATTTTTTACACTAATGCAGTAGTCTGCATAACAGTAAATCTTATATTTTTTGTGAAAATAAAAATTCAAAGTGGAAAGCAAAAGAATATAAGAGGGGCCTTGAGACGTGACTAATGACTAGAGGAAATGTCATTTTAGTGCCAGGAATGTCTTTCTTGTTTATTCTGGACCCTATTCGGAAATTGGCATCTTTTGAAATTTGTGTGAAATTGGCAAAATTGCTAAATTCTGACCACTGTCCTGGATAGTTGAATTTCATAAATGGGTGGTTTCTTGCACCCATTCGATAGAAAAAATGGAGTTCTAGCGAAATATTCATGTTTTTTGTCGACTAGTACAGTGAAATTGGCCGAAAATGGGGCTCAAAGTGGGCAAAATCGCCGATGCATAAACATCGCCGAGACCGCTAACTTTGAGAGAGCATAATTCCGTAAGTTTTCTATCAAATTTCAAACTTTTGGTGTCTTTATGATCGGGAAAAGATTCTCTATCTTTTCATAAGAGAAAATAATTTTTTTTTTTTTTTAAATTTGGCCGACCCTGAGAACGAGTTTCGGAGAGGGCCTGTCGACCCTCAAAGGGTTAAGGTAAATAATGAGTGTACTGTATGTGTATTTTACCTCTGGGATGTTTTAAATATCGTATATTAAGTATGAGACGGGGAGCCAATGCTACCTACACCTGGGCTACCTGCACCTGACTTCCTACAAATAAGTACTACTCACCTCTCTCCCTACATTAAGATTACAAATACTTTAAGATAAGTAATGAATTTACTGTGAATGTATTTTACTTTGTGTGTTTTTAATGCCTAGTTCTATTACTAACTTAATATAATTTAGTGTAAACTTGTTGTCTGGCATTTATATGCATTTATTTTTTGGAAAAAATGGCGTTCTGCCTTCCGGCGATGTCTGCTTTCCGGCGACAGCCTAGAACCTAACCCGCCATATAAGTGAGGCCCTACTGTAAGTGCCTTCCTTTCCCACTACATTGTAAAATGCTCCAAACTTCAGAATGCCCATGACTTAACCTGATACCTCTTTTTTTCTTCTTCTCCCTCTTCCCCTTTCCTTTTTCTCCTTTGGGTTGTCTGTCTTCTGCCTTGCGTATTTGTTCCTTCATTATTTATTTATATATTTTCCACCCTCTGTGTTCTTGCTCTTACCCTCTATGGGCACCTAGCTCTCTTGCAGTGCTCCTCTTTTTTAGTATTTGACTGACTCCTCCTCCTGATTACCTCCCCATTCTACTTCACTACTACTACTACTACCACCTCCTGCCTATATATACTCCCTCCTACTCTCCTTTCGTTAGTGTGGCTTTATAAATGGTCCAAGTCGGACTAAAATGTCGTCATAAGCTCCCCTCTTCTATGTGCGGGTTATTTGTGTATTGTGTCTGACAATAAGACAAAAGTGTATTATTGTCATTTGAGTCCCCTATAAATTTCTATGTCATGAGCTCAGCTTATTCATAGAAACTGCGAATAGTAAAGTTCAACATGGATATTAGAGACTGAGTCTGTATGGTTAGTGTACAACATTTATAAAAATTCTTGCCCCAAGCAGTGTATGATGGGAAAAACAAAACTGTGACTGTGTGTACGGTTTAACCCATTCAGGGTTTCCAACGTACTAGTACGGCTTATGCACCAGGGTTATTGATGTACTAGTACGCCTAAATTCTAACGCCTTCAAATCTAGTGAGAGAAAGCTGGTAGGCCTACATATGAAAGAATGGGTCTATGTGGTCAGTGTGCACAGTATAAAAAAAATCCTGCTGCACTCACTGCGTAATGAGAAAAAAAAAACTTTGACCGTGTTTCTGGTTTAAAACAGCAAGTTTGCGCTGTATTTTCGTATGGTATTTGTGGTTGTATTCTAGTTTTCCTAGTCTCATTTTATAGAATGGAAGACATATTAAAGAAATTGAGATAATTTTGATTGGTTTCACAATGAAAAGTACCCTGAAATTGAGCTCAAAGTAGCAGAAATGTTCACTTTTTGCCAAAGTTCAAAAGTAAACAAACCATGCCATGCATCCAATACACGTCAACTGGTGAGTCTAATATTCTTTTACAAGTGTGCTGATATTATTTATACCATTTCTACACTAATGCAGTAGTCTGCATAACAGTAAATCTTCTATTTTTTGTGAGAATAAAAATTCAAAGTGGAAAGCAAAAGAAATGTAAGAGGGGCATGGGGACATGACTAAAGAACAGAGGAAATGTTTTTAGTGCCAGGAATGTCTGTCTTGTTTATTCTGGACCCTATTTGGAAATTGACATCTTTTGAAATTTTTGTGAAATTTGCAAAATTGCTAATTTCTGACCACTTTACTGGATAGTTGAAATTGGTAAATGGGTGGTTTCTTGTACTCATTTGATAGAAAAAAATGGAGTTCTAGTGAAATAGTTATGATTTTTGTAAACTGGTACACTGGAATTGGCCGAAAATAGGGCTCAAAGTGGGCGAAATTGCCGATGTGTAAACATCGCCGAGAGCATAATTCCGTAAGTTTTCCATTAAATTTCATACTTTTGGTGTCATTATAATCAGGAAAAGATTCTCTATCTTTTCATAAGAAAAAATTATTTTTTTTCTGAAAAATTTTTGACCCTGTGAACAAGTTTAGGAGAGAGCCTCTCAACCCGGAAAGGGTTAAAACAGCAACTTTGTAGTGGTTTCTTGGATGGTCTTTATGGTTTTATTGCCTGTTTCTTAGTATCATTTCATAGAATGGAAGACATATTACTAAAATAAAGAAGCTGCTTAAAATTGAGCTCAAAGTAGTGGAAATATTCAATATTTTATTATCTGAGAAATCTTCTGTTTTTGTGTGAATAAGAGTTCAAAATCGAAAGCAGTATAATAAGAACATAAGAACATAAGAACGAAGGAACACTGCAGCAGGCCTACTGGCCCATGCGAGGCAGGTCCAAGTCTCCTACTGGCTTAAGCCAATGCACCCAACCTAGTCAGGTCAGGTCACCTTGACTTAAGGGAGGAACACGGCAACCGTCCTGGTAGCACAAGCTAATCAGGTCCAACTCACACCCACCCACACCCACTCATGTATTTATCCAACCTATTTTTAAAGCTACACAACGTTCTGGCCTCTATAACTGTACTTGGGAGTTTGTTCCACTCATCCACAACTCTATTACCAAACCAGTACTTTCCTATATCCTTCCTGAATCTGAATTTTTCTAACTTAAAACCATTGCTACGAGTCCTGTCTAGGCTAGATATTTTCAGCCTGAGGATATGAGTAATAAACAGAGGAAATGTTGTCTTAGTGTCAGTAATGTCTACATTATTTATAATGAACTCTATTTTTAAACTGGTATTTTTTTGTGCAAAATTGATCAAATTACTGAATTCTAATCACTTTATAGGGTAGTTGAGATTGTTGAATGGGCAGTTTCTTGTGCTCAATCGATAAAATGTTAGGCATATTAGTGAATTATCTAAGAATATGGTCAATTGGAAGAATGGTATTCGCTTAAAATAGGACTCAAACTGGACAAAATTGCCAGTGCAGAAATTGCGCCAAGACGACTAACTTTGCCCCTGTGTAATTCTGTAAGCTTTCAATAAAATTTTGTACTTTTGGTATCATTACCTTCAGAATAAGATTCTCTACCATTTCTGAAGAAATATTTTTATTAAAAAGAGTGGACAATGAGAGGAATATTGATTTCGAGGGTCTGGATAGTGAAAGGGTTAAAATATTTTACCAGCGTATGCTGAACAATCTTCTCTTCCTTTAAATCTTCATACATACACTAGTAATGGCAGACAGCTTTATCCTCATCTTGGCAAATATGCATGCTTCAATCAACATTAAGGTCAGCATCTATTATTTTTTGCTTCACGACTTCTATAGCTCGAAAGATGTCTTCATATTCTTTAAGAGTAAATTCCTTCATTTGCATATTATCTGCTTCTTTGGAATCACTGTCAGCTTCTTCGAACACTCGTTGTTGATCTAAAAAAGAAGATCAACATCAGTCAATTCTTCTAAGTGCAAATCGAGCAATTCCCAGACATCATCACTTTCTAGTTCATCAAAACCAAGCTTTTTTCCAATGTCTGTTATTTCTTCAGTAACAGACTGTTTCTGAGATAGAAAACCTTAGAAATCATTTGCATAACTCTTCATACAGTTCAGGATTGCTTTTTAAAACAGTTTGTGACAGAACCAACTAGAGGAAACAATCTGCTTGACTTGGTTCTTGCCAACAAAGATTCACTAATTAATAATCTTGAGGTTAATGATGAGCTTGGAAAGTGATCACAAATCACTTAGTTTCAATATATTATGGAATTACCCAGTAAACTGCAATCAAGTCTCTGTCCCAGACTTTCGATTGGCTGATTTCATGGGACTGAAAAATTACCTGGGTGGGCTAAACTGGAATGATCTGACTATGGGTCAGGTAGCTGGTGCTGGTTGCCAATATGACGTTTTTCAGAGCATAGTCCTAGCTGCTCAGTCAACTTTTGTTCCAAGTAGGGAAATTAGATCAAACAAAAATGATCCCAAATGGATGAACAATAGATTAAACCATCTCATTGGTCAAAAGAAAGGCATATATAGGTGTATCAGAAGAGGGGATGGGCAGTTAAGAAATCAATATATTCAATTAAAGAGAGAAATAAAAAAAGGAATAAGAAAAGCAAAAAGGGATTATGAGGCTAAGGTCGCAAGGGATTCAAAGACTAACCCAAAAGGGTTCTTTCAGGTATACAGAAGTAAGATTAGAGACAAGATAGGCCCACCTAAGAGTAGCTCAGGTCAGATCACTGACAGTGATAGGGATATGTGTGAAATTTTCAATTCTTACTCCCTCTCAGTCTCTACTCAGGAAGATACTACCAAAATTCCAGAAATAATAAATTATGTAGAACAGGACGATAATAAACTATGCACGATTGCAGTGACTAGTGACATGGTCCTCAGACAAATAGAGAAACTAAAACCTAACAAATCCCCAGGCCCTGATGAACTGTTTGCAAGGGTGTTAAAGGAATGTAAAGAGGAACTTAGCATACCTTTGGCTAATCTTTTCAACATATCACTACAAACTAGCATAGTGTCTGAGAAGTGGAAAATGGCAAATGTAATACCTATTTACAAGGCAGGTGACAGGTCCTTAGCTTCAAACTATAGACCAATAAGCCTTACCTCCACAGTGGGAAAATTTATGGAATCAATAATTGCCGAGGCAATTCGTAGCCATCTCGATAGGCATAAACTGATAAATGAATCTCAACACGGTTTTACTAAGGGGCATACCTGACTTACGAATTTACCAGCTTTTTCCGCTAAGGTGTTTGAGGAGGTAGATCAAGGTAATGATTATGATATTGTGTATATGGACTTCAGTAAGGCTTTTGATAGAGTTCCACATCAGAGACTTTTGAGGAAACTTAAGGCACACGGAATAAGAGAGAATTTTTTTCCTGGGTAGAGGCATGGTTGACAAATAGGCAGCAAAGAGTTTGCATAAATGGGGAGAAATCAGAATGGGGGCACATCACAAGCAGTATTCCACTGGGGTCAGTGTTGGGCCCCGTGTTGTTCACAATTTATATAAACGATATAGATGAGGGAATAAATAACAACATAAGCAAATTTGCTGATGACACCAAAATAGGCTGTCCAATTCATTCTACTGAGAACATTAGTGCACTCCAGGATGATTTGAATAGACTGATGCAGTGGTCGGAGAAGTGGCAGATGCAGTTTAATATAGACAAATGCAAAGTGCTAAATGTTGGATAGGACAATAGCCATGCCTCTTATAAACTGAATAGTGTAGATCTTATTACTACTGATTGTGAAAAGGATTTAGGAGTTCTGGTTAGCAGTAATCTGAAACCAAGACAACAGTGCATAAGTGTTCGCAATAAAGCTAACAGAATCCTTGGCTTCATATCAAGAAGTATAAATATAGAAGTCCTCAGGTTGTTCTTCAACTCTATATATCCTTGGTTAGGCCTCATTTAGATTATGCTGCACAGTTCTGGTCACCATATTACAGAATGGATATAAATGCACTGGAAAATGTACAGAAGAGGATGACAAAGTTGATCCCATGTATCAAAAATCTTCCCTATGAGGAAAGACTGAGGGCCCTGAATCTGCACTCTCCAGAAAGGCGTAGAATTAGGGGGGATATGACTGAGGTGTATAAATGGAAAACAGGAATAAATAAAGGGGATGTAAATAGCGTGCTGAAAATATCCAGCCAAGACAGGACTCACAGCAATGGTTTCAAGTTGGAAAAGTTCAGATTCAGGAAGGACATAGGAAAGCATTGGTTTGGTAATAGAGTTGTGGATGAGTGGAACAAACTCCCGAGTACTATCATAGAAGCTAAGACCTTGTGTAGTTTTAAAAATAGGTTGGATAAATACATGAGTGGGTGTGGGTGGGTGTGAGTTGGACTTGACTAGCTTGGGCTACCAGGTCTGGTGCCGTGCTCCTTCCTTAAATGGAAGTGACCTGACTAGGTGGTCATTGTTCAAGGCTGGGGGGTGGCATGGACCTGCTTCGCATAGGTCAGTAGGCCTGTTGCAGTGTTCCTTCTTTCTTATGTTCTTATAACATGGCTGAATGCAATTCCACACTGCACAGTGTGTTACTTGCAGTTATTTGTTACCAAGCATGGTGAATATTTTCTACTGCATCTTTGATGTTATAATTTTCCAGAAGTCAGTTAAGGAAATTGCATCATCACCTGTAGTTCTAGCAATTACAATTTCTTAGGTAGCAGGCCTTCAATGTTGTAATGGTTCCTTGGTCCACGGGCTGCAATAAAGATGTTAGGTTTGGTGGCAAAAAAATTACTTATCCATTTTCACACAATTAACCAAATGTAGTTGGATGACCTGGAGCATTATCCAATATCAGTAATGCTTTAAACATGATATTGTTGTCCTTGCAATATTTTTTAACAGCTGGTCAAAAATAACTTGAAAACCAGTCTTCATAAACAGCTAAATTTAGTCACCCATGCTTTCTTATTTGACCTCCAAAGAACTGAAAGTGCTCAATGGTTGCAGCCTCTCAGAGTGTTTACCATTTTCTGTGGGATATGCTGTCATTTCTTATAGTTAATAAGCTCTAATGCATTGCAAAAAGGTATTGGTTGGCGAAATTTCTCCAAAATAAAGATATCCAGGTACTGCACATGGGTCTTATTTGTCAACTTCTCATTATTCTTTACCAGTAATGTTATGAAAGACTCTTAAACTAAGTCAACAACTGGCTTTCCTCAGGCCTTAGAAATGGGGGTCTAAGGAGTGCAACTTTATTTTTATCATATATTTTTTCAGTCCATAAATTGCAGAAATCATTGGTAGCACATTTAGGAACATATCTCATGCAAATTATTAATGTTCACCCTACTCACCAATATGTGGTTGCAGAGGTTGGGTAACAGCTCCTAGCCCCACCTCTCCCCTACTTGCTACTAGGTCCACTCTCTCCTTGATCCAAGAGCTTCATTGTACCTCTTCTTAAGGCCATGTATGGATCATGCCTCCACTACTTTACTCTCCAGATTGTTCCACTTCCTGACAACTCTAAGCCTGAAGAAATAATTCCTAATATCCCTAAGCCTTATCTGAGTTTTCAACTTCCAGTTGTGTCCCCCTGTTCCTGTATCACATCTCTGAAACATTCTGACCCTGTCCACCTTGTCAATTCCTCTCAGCATTTTATAC
Organism: Cherax quadricarinatus; assembly: GCF_038502225.1. Classification (NCBI taxonomy): domain Eukaryota; kingdom Metazoa; phylum Arthropoda; class Malacostraca; order Decapoda; family Parastacidae; genus Cherax; species Cherax quadricarinatus. The sequence goes on along the minus strand of NC_091292.1, from coordinate 79,688,349 downwards.
ATCATTATCATGTCCTTCCTTTCCCTCCCATTCTCCAGTGTTGTCAGCTTGAGTTCTTAACCTTTCCTCATGCACCTTCTCTAATTTCTTGACCTGCTTGACTACCTCACTGGCAACTACGCAAATACTCCATATCTAGCTCCAACTAATTCTACTGAAGTCTCACTCATCATTAAATCATTAAACAACAAAGCTGGAGATCTAGAATACTTACCTGGAGTTTACCTGGAGAGAGTTCCGGGGATCAACGCCCCCGCGGCCCGGTCTGTGACCAGGCCTCCTGGTGGATCAGAGCCTGATCAACCAGGCTGTTGCTGCTGGCTGCACGCAAACCAACGTACGAGCCACAACACGGCTGGTCAGGAACTGACTTTAGGTGCTTGTCCAGTGCCAGCTTGAAGACTGCCAGGGGTCTGTTGGTAATCCCCCTTATGTATGCTGGGAGGCAGTTGAACAGTCTCGGGCCCCTGACACTTATTGTATGGTCTCTTAACGTGCTAGTGACACCCCTGCTTTTCATTGGGGGGATGTTGCATCGTCTGCCAAGTCTTTTGCTTTCGTAGTGAGTGATTTTCGTGTGCAAGTTCGGTACTAGTCCCTCTAGGATTTTCCAGGTGTATATAATCATGTATCTCTCCCGCCTGCGTTCCAGGGAATACAGGTTCAGGAACCTCAAGCGCTCCCAGTAATTGAGGTGTTTTATCTCCGTTATGCGCGCTGTGAAGGTTCTCTGTACATTTTCTAGGTCAGCAATTTCACCTGCCTTGAAAGGTGCTGTTAGTGTGCAGCAATATTCCAGCCTAGATAGAACAAGTGACCTGAAGAGTGTCATCATGGGCTTGGCCTCCCTAGTTTTGAAGGTTCTCATTATCCATCCTGTCATTTTTCTAGCAGATGCGATTGATACAATGTTATGGTCCTTGAAGGTGAGATCCTCCGACATGATCACTCCCAGGTCTTTGACGTTGGTGTTTCACTCTATTTTGTGGCCAGAATTTGTTTTGTACTCTGATGAAGATTTAATTTCCTCGTGTTTACCATATCTGAGTAATTGAAATTTCTCATCGTTGAACTTCATATTGTTTTCTGCAGCCCACTGAAAGATTCGGTTGATGTCCGCCTGGAGCCTTGCAGTGTCTGCAATGGAAGACACTGTCATGCAGATTCGGGTGTTATCTGCAAAGGACGACACGGTGCTGTGGCTGACATCCTTGTCTATGTCAGATATGAGGATGAGGAACAAGATGGGAGCAAGTACTGTGAATTGTGGAACAGAGCTTTTCACCGTAGCTGCCTCGGACTTTACTCTGTTGACGACTACTCTCTGTGTTCTGTTAGTGAGGAAATTATAGATCCATCGACTGACTTTTCCTGTTATCCCTTTAGCACGCATTTTGTGCGCTATTATGCCATGGTCACACTTGTCGAAGGCTTTTGCAAAGTCTGTATACATTACATCAGCATTCTTTTTATCTTCTAGTGCATTTAGGACCTTGTCGTAGTGATCCAATAGTTGAGACAGACAGGAGCGACCTGTTCTAAACCCATGTTGCCCTGGGTTGTGTAACTGATGGGTTTCTAGATGGGTGGTGATCTTGCTTCTTAGGACCCTTTCAAAGATTTTTATGATATGGGATGTTAATGCTATCGGTCTGTAGTTCTTTTCTGTTGCTTTACTGCCCCCTTTGTGGAGTGGGGCTATGTCTGTTGTTTTTAGTAACTGTGGGACATCCCCCGTGTCCATGCTCCCTCTCCATAGGATGGAAAAGGCTCGTGATAGGGGCTTCTTGCAGTTCTTGATGAACACGGAGTTCCATGAGTCTGGCCCTGGGGCAGAGTGCATGGGCATGTCATTTATCGCCTGTTCGAAGTCATTTGCGTCAGGATAACATTGGATAGGCTTGTGTTAACCAAATTTTGTGGCTCTCTCATAAAAAATTTGTTTTGATCTTCGACTCTCAGTCTGGTTAGCGGCTTGCTAAAAACTGAGTCATATTGGGACTTGAGTAGCTCACTCATTTCCTTGCTGTCATCTGTGTAGGACCCATCTTGTTTAAGTAGGGGCCCAATACTGGATGTTGTTCTCGACTTTGATTTGGCATAGGAGAAGAAATACTTTGGGTTTCTTTCGATTTCATTTATGGCTTTTAGTTCTTCCTGCGATTCCTGACTCCTATAAGATTCCTTTAGCTTGAGTTCGATGCTTGCTATTTCTCTGACCAGTGTCTCCCTACGCATTTTAGATATATTGACCTCTTTTAGCCGCTCTGTTATTCTTTTCCGTCGCATGTAAAGGGAGCACCTGTCTCTTTCTATTTTACATCTACTCCTCCTTTTTCTTAGAGGAATAAGGCTTGTGCATACATCGAGTGCCACCAAGTTAATCTGTTCTAGGCATACGTTGGGGTCTGTGTTGCTTAGTATATCTTCCCAGCTTATAAAAAAGCTGCACATGTGCTTTCACCCATTACTGCAACAATGTTTAACAAATCTGAAGCGTCCTCAACCTCCCCATCTATACTCAAGACAGCAAAGGTTACCCCAATACTCAAAGGAGGTGATCCAACTGACTTGAACAACTATCGACCTACAGTAGACCGTTATTTAACATGGTAGTTCTGTTCCTGAAAATGCCATATTAGGTAAAACTGCATTAGATAAACTGAGGAACTTATGGGAAAAATAGGGTTACATTCCTGGGAGTCCCCAAAAAGCCAAACAACTTTTTTTTAGACCAACAAATCTTACAAAAATAAAAGTGAATATGCAATTGTAGTTCACTGTCATGATATATTACTGCTTAAGACTACAAATGCAATAGAAATAATAGTTTTTCTTACCTTAAATTGTTGGTAATGGTGTTTGTGGATGATTGTGAAGAGAGTGGATATGCATGGTGTGGCCCTACTGGGCTGAGGTGCATGGTTGTTGGTTGTCGGCAAAAGTAGATAGTTATACTGGAGTGAGCATAAATTCTGTAATGGATCTCTGGGCTCTTTTACCCTGTAGTACATTATACAGCTGATGGTAAGGCATCATCAGCTGGTCTAGGCCCTGTTTCAAAGCACTGCTTCTAGATTTTTCAGGGTCCTCTTCAGTGAAAAAGTCTGCAACTTTACTAATATAGTGGAACCTCGGTTTTCGTTAGCCCTGGTTTTCGTTGAATTTGGTTTTTGCCAACTTTTTTCGTCAAAATATTGTCCCAATTTTTGTTCATCACCTTGGTTTTCGTCCTCTCTACGGAATGTGTCCGTCTGCCTGCACCCACACAAAGCATCCCACACACACATTCTGAGTCAGTCTAGCTTTGTTTCTCGTCAAGTGAACATTACCCTGCGCATTCATATGAAACATTTCATAATAATCCATTGTATTTTGTGCTTGTTTATTGAGTGCAACTGCTAAATAAGCCACCATGGGGCCAAAGAAAGTTCTGATAAAAAAGGCAAGAAACATGATAAAATTCAAGAAAGAACTCGTAGCAAAGTATGAAAGTGGAATGAGTTTACCTGGAGTTTACCTGGAGAGAGTTTCGGGGGTCAATGCCCCCGCGGCCCGGTCTGTGACCAGGCCTCCTGGTGGATCAGCGCCTGATCAACCAGGCTGTTGCTGCTGGCTGCACGCAAACCAACGTACGAGCCACAGCCCGGCTGATCAGGAACTGACTTTAGGTGCTTGTCCAGTGCCAGCTTGAAGACTGCCAGGGGTCTGTTGGTAATCCCCCTTATGTGTGCTGGGAGGCAGTTGAACAGTCTCGGGCCCCTGACACTTATTGTATGGTCTCTTAACGTGCTAGTGACACCCCTGCTTTTCATTGGGGGGATGGTGCATCGTCTGCCAAGTCTTTTGCTTTCGTAGTGAGTGATTTTCGTGTGCAAGTTCGGTACTAGTCCCTCTAGGATTTTCCAGGTGTATATAATCATGTATCTCTCCCTCCTGCGTTCCAGGGAATACAGGTTTAGAAACCTCAAGTGCTCCCAGTAATTGAGGTGTTTTATCTCCGTTATGCGCGCCGTGAAAGTTCTCTGTACATTTTCTAGGTCGGCAATTTCACCTGCCTTGAAAGGTGCTGTTAGAGTGCAGCAATATTCCAGCCAAGATAGAACAAGTGACCTGAAGAGTGTCATCATGGGCTTGGCCTCCCTAGTTTTGAAGGTTCTCATTATCCATCCTGTCATTTTTCTAGCAGATGCGATTGATACAATGTTATGGTCCTTGAAGGTGAGATCCTCCGACATAATCACTCCCAGGTCTTTGACGTTGGTGTTTCGCTCTATTTTGTGGCCAGAATTTGTTCTGTACTCTGATGAAGATTTAATTTCCTCATGTTTACCATATCTGAGTAATTGAAATTTCTCATCGTTGAACTTCATATTGTTTTCTGCAGCCCACTGAAAGATTTGGTTGATGTCCGCCTGGAGCCTTGCAGTGTCTGCAATGGAAGACACTGTCATGCAGATTCGGGTGTCATCTGCAAAGGAAGACACGGTGCTGTGGCTGACATCCTTGTCTATGTCGGATATGAGGATGAGGAACAAGATGGGAGCTAGTACTGTGCCTTGTGGAACAGAGCTTTTCACCGTAGCTGCCTCGGACTTTACTCTGTTGACGACTACTCTCTGTGTTCTGTTAGTGAGGAAATTATAGATCCATCGACCGACTTTTCCTGTTATTCCTTTAGCGCGCATTTTGTGCGCTATTACGCCATGGTCACACTTGTCGAAGGCTTTTGCAAAGTCTGTATATATTACATCTGCATTCTTTTTGTCTTCTAGTGCATTTAGGACCTTGTCGTAGTGATCCAGTAGTTGAGACAGACAGGAGCGACCTGTTCTAAACCCATGTTGCCCTGGGTTGTGTAACTGATGGGTTTCTAGATGCGTGGTGATCTTGCTTCTTAGGACCCTTTCAAAGATTTTTATGATATGGGATGTTAGTGCTATTGGTCTGTAGTTCTTTGCTGTTGCTTTACTGCCCACTTTGTGGAGTGGGGCTATGTCTGTTGTTTTTAGTAACTGAGGGACGACCCCCGTGTCCATGCTCCCTCTCCATAGGATGGAAAAGGCTCGTGATAGGGGCTTCTTGCAGTTCTTGATGAACACAGAGTTCCATGAGTCTGGCCCTGGGGCAGAGTGCATGGGCATGTCATTTATCGCCTGTTCGAAGTCATTTGGCATCAGGATAACATCGGATAGGCTTGTGTTAATCAAATTTTGTGGCTCTCTCATAAAAAATTCATTTTGATCTTCGACTCTCAGTCTGGTTAGCGGCTTGCTAAAAACTGAGTCATATTGGGACTTGAGTAGCTCACTCATTTCCTTGCTGTCATCTGTGTAGGACCCATCTTGTTTAAGTAGGGGCCCAATACTGGGCGTTGTTCTCGATTTTGATTTGGCATAGGAGAAGAAATACTTTGGGTTTCTTTCGATTTCATTTATAGCTTTTAGTTCTTCCCGCGATTCCTGACTCCTAAAGGATTCTTTTAGCTTAAGTTCGATGCTTGCTATTTCTCTGACCAGTGTCTCCCTGCGCATTTCAGATATATTGACCTCTTTTAGCCGCTCTGTTATTCTTTTCCGTCGCCTGTAAAGGGAGCGCCTGTCTCTTTCTATTTTACATCTACTCCTCCTTTTTCTTAGAGGAATAAGGCTTGTGCATACATCGAGTGCCACCGAGTTAATCTGTTCTAGGCATAAGTTTGGGTCTGTGTTGCTTAGTATATCTTCCCAGCTTATATCGGTTAGGACTTGGTTTACTTGGTCCCACTTTATGTTTTTGTTATTGAAGTTGAATTTGGTGAATGCTCCCTCGTGACTAGTCTCATTTTGTCGGTCTGGGGCTCCTCACATACATGTCTGAACCTCAATTATGTTGTGATCTGAGTATATTGTTTTTGATATGGTGACATTTCTTATCAGATCATCATTGTTAGTGAATATGAGGTCTAGTGTATTCTCCAGTCTAGTAGGCTCTATTATTTGCTGGTTTAAATTGAATTTTGTGCAGAGATTTAAAAGCTCGTGTGAGTGTGAGTTTTCATCAGAGCTGCCTCCTGGTGTTATTTCTGCAACAATATTATTTGCTATATTCCTCCATTTTAGGTGCCTTAAGTTGAAATCCCCCAGGAGCAAGATGTTGGGTGCAGGAGCTGGAAGATTTTCCAGACAGTGGTCAATTTTTAACAGCTGTTCCTGGAATTGCTGGGATGTTGCATCCGGAGGCTTGTAGACTACCACAATGACTAGGTTTTGGTTCTCGACCTTTACTGCTAAAACTTCCACTACGTCATTTGAGGCATTAAGCAGTTCTGTGCAAACAAGTGACTCTGCAATGTACAGGCCAACCCCCCCCTTTTGCCTGTTCACTCTGTCACATCTGTATAGGTTGTAACCTGGGATCCATATTTCATTGTCCAAGTGATCCTTTATGTGGGTCTCAGTGAAAGCCGTGAACATTGCCTTTGCCTCTGCAAGCAGTCCACGGATGAAAGGTATTTTGTTGTTTGTTGCTGGCTTTAGACCCTGTATATTTGCAAAGAAGAATGTTATCGGACTGGTGGTATTGTTGGTACTGGGGGGGGATTTTTTTTCCGGCATTAGTATCTGTATCTGTTGGTTTGGAGTGGAGGCCATCGACTGTGGTTCCACTCCAGGAATGACTGGATTTAATGTACGATTTCTGGACAAATATCACTACCACCCTCTACAAAGATAGAGGGTGGTAGTGATTGTGGTAGAGGGTGGTGGTAGAAGGTGGTAGTGATGGTGGTAGAGTGTGGTAGTGATGGTGGAAGAGAGTGGTAGTGGTTGTGATGGTGGTAGAGGGTGGTAGTGATGGTGGTAGAGGGTGGTAGTGATGGTGGTAGAGGGTGGTAGTGATGGTGGTAGAGGGTGGTAGTGATGGTGGTAGTGATGGTGGTAGAGGGTGATAGTGATGGTGGTAGAGGGTGGTAGTGGTTATGATGGTGGTAGTGATTGTGGTAGAGGGTGGTAGTGATGGTGGTAGAGATAACCTCTCCTCCCTCCCCCCTCCTCACCATCTTCCATAAAGGTAAAAGTGATGTTAAATATTTATTTATCCATTTCATTAGTGTTTTATATTTATTTCTCATTTTTTCTGTATATAAAACTATAGCTATTCTCTATAAAATATATTTCTTGTTATTATTTTTGGGTGTCTGGAATGAATTAATTGGATTTACATTATTTCTTCTGGGAAATATTGCTTCAGTTTTCATTGAATTCGGTTTTCATCAGACTCTCTGGAACAAATTAAAGATGAAAACCAAGGTCCCACTGTAATATGGAATGGCTCACATAACTGCTGCAATGTTAACTGTTTTTCTTCAGGTTCTTCATCTTCTTCTGTTACGTGGCTCCCTTGTATATGTGCATCAAGTTCTGCCAACATTTCCTCTGGACTCCTGTCTTCATCATCATCATCTTCTAAGAGCTCATTCACATCTTCATTCATATCTTCAAAACCATCACCTGGTAATCTCCTTGCCAGCTGAACAATTTTCTGAACCTGACTCTCAAGCAAGGGAAAACCAGTGAAAGAATTAACTACAGAAGGCCATAACTTTCCCCAGCCTGCATTTAATGTTGATTGGGGCACTTCACTCCATGCACTTCTAGCATAGCTGATGGCATCTGCAATGTTAAATTTATTCCAGAAGCTTGCTACTCCCAGGTTGGAGTTAGAGTCCATTGATGCAACTAGTTTTTCATAACTTTTTTTGTGTAGTTACACTTGAATTTGGTAGGGTGTGCAAAAGAAGAAAATTAAAGGTGAATACAGGAAAGAGTAAGGTTATGAGGATAACAAAAAGATTAGGTGATGAAAGATTGAATATCAGATTGGAGGGAGAGAGTATGGAGGAGGTGAACGTATTCAGATATTTGGGAGTGGACGTGTCAGCGGATGGGTCTATGAAAGATGAGGTGAATCATAGAATTGATGAGGGAAAAAGAGTGAGTGGTGCACTTAGGAGTCTGTGGAGACAAAGAACTTTGTCCTTGGAGGCAAAGAGGGGAATGTATGAGAGTATAGTTTTACCAACGCTCTTATATGGGTGTGAAGCGTGGGTGATGAATGTTGCAGCGAGGAGAAGGCTGGAGGCAGTGGAGATGTCATGTCTGAGGGCAATGTGTGGTGTGAATATAATGCAGAGAATTAGTAGTTTGGAAGTTAGGAGGAGGTGCGGGATTACCAAAACTGTTGTCCAGGAGTGAATGATGGTGAAAGTTTTTCTTTTTCGGGCCACCCTGCCTTGGTGGGAATCGGCCGGTGTGATAATAAAAAAAAAACACTTGAATAATTTAATAACTCCTCAATCCAGCAGTTATATTAGACATGTTGTATTTGGAAGTAAAAATACAACTTTTACATGTGGGGTCACATCCAGCAAAGCTTGTGGATGAGTACAGGAATTATCAAGAATGAAGAGAGTCTTGAATGCAAGGTTCTTGCAGGAATAAAGTGATGCTTAAACCAGTCAAAAAATATTTCCTCTGTAATCCATGCTGACTGGTTTGACCTCCAAATTGCCGGTAAGGTGTTTTTATCTACACTTTTCAAAGTACAAGGATTCTTAGAGCAGTAAATAACCATGGGTTTACACTTGAGATCACCTGATGCATTACAGCAAAGGAGCATGGTGAAGGGATCCTTTGCTGTCTTGAAGCCCGGTGCATTTTTCTCTTGCTGACTGAAATAAGTTCATGTTGGCATTTTCTTCCAAAAAACACTTGTCTCCTCAGCATTAAACACTTGATGTGGCTCATAGCCATCCTCAGAAATAATTTCCTGCAATTCAGCAGGAAAATTGCTTGCTGCTGTATGATCAGCTGAAGCACTTTCACCAGAAAACTTAATACAGTGGACCCCCAAGTTCCGTGATTAATCCGTTCCAGAGAGTCTGCCAAATGGCGAAATTCACGACTGGCAAAACCATTTCCCTCATAAGGAATAATGTAAATTCAATTAATCCATTTCAGACACCCAAAAGTATTAAAAAAAAATAATTTTTTTAAAGATTAAATATAGATTTACATATAGAAAACAATGACAAATAAATATAAAGCACTAATATTATGGATAAATGAACATTTAACATCACACTTACCTTTATTGAGGACTATTGTTGGTGTATGGAAGACAGGTAGGAGGGGAGAGGGAGGCAAGTTTATTATGCTTCAATATAATGCTAATATCATCTCTACAGCTTATTTATCTATCACAATTCATCTAATAAGATAAGATAAGATAAGATTTCGTTCGGATTTTTAACCCCGGAGGGTTAGCCACCCAGGATAACCCAAGAAAGTCAGTGCGTCATCGAGGACTGTCTAACTTATTTCCATTGGGGTCCTTAACCCTTTCAGGGTCCAAGGCCCAAATCTGGAGTCACGCACCAGTGTCCAAGAATTTTCAAAAAAAAAATTTGTTATTTTTTCTTATGAAATCGTAGAGAATCTTTGTGAAGGTAATAAAACAAAAAGTACGAAATTTGGTGGAAAATTGACGAAATTATGCTCTCGCGAATTTTGATGTGTCAGCGATATTTACGAATCGGCGATTTTGCCGACTTTGACTCCCATTTTAGGCCAATTACATTATTCCAATCAACCAAATTATTAGCTATTTCACTAGTATTACTTCTATTCTATCGATTGAGCACAAGAAATCGCCAAGTCAACTGTTTCAACTACAAAATAAAGTGATCGGAAATTGTTAATTTGGCCAATTTAACACAAAGTTCAAAATATTCCAATTTCAAAATAGGGTCCAGAATAAACAATGTAGGCATTCCTGGCACTAAACTAACATTTCCTCTGTTCATTAGTCATGTTTTGAGGCTTTACAAATAAATTCCATTTTGATTTTTTATTCACATAATGAATTTTTATTCACACCAAAAAATAGAAGATTTACTGCTATGCAATACTGTAATAATTGTATAAATATCATCACCATATTTGTGAATGTATATTAGACCCACCAGCTGACGTGTATTAGACGTGTGAGGTCGTTTGTTTACTCTTGAATATCGGCAAAAATTTAACATTTCCGCTACTTTGAGCTCAGTTTCAAGCCATTTCCAGTGCTAAAACCAATCAAAATCATCTCTATTTCTGTAATATGTCTTCCATTCTATCAAATGAGACCAAGAAATCGCAAATACAACTATAAAAAACATACGAAAAAACACTGCAAAGTTGCTGTTTTAATCAAAAAATCATGATTTCAGTTTTTTTTCTCTCATTATACACAGTGTGCTGCAGGATCTGTTTTATGTGGTGCACACATACCACATAGATGTATTCTCTCATATCTAGGCCCAAATGTACCACTCACAGTTTATCAGAGTGAGCTGAGCTCATGGCGTAGATCTACGGTTTGGACACTCACCATAAAGCCGTAGATCTACGGGACGGACCCTGAAAGGGTTAATCTTGTCCCCCAGGATGCGACCCACACCAGTCGACTGACACCCAGGTACCTATTTGCTGCTAGGTGAACAGGACAACAGGTGTAAGGAAACGTGTTGAAATGTTTCCACCCGCCGGGAATCGAACCCGGGCCCTCCGTGTGTGAAGCGGAAGCTTTAGCCACCAGGCCACCGGGCCACATAGAAACATGATATATACTCTAGAATGAATAAAATATGTCATAATGTATGTGAGGAGTAAGTGTTGGTGTTGTTGTATAGTTTATAAGGGCCACTGAGAGAAGCCGTACGTATTAGTGGTGGTGGTGGCGGCAGCAGAAGCCACCACCACTATTCACACTGAAACAATGTACATAATTTATAAATAAGAAATATTTACACTTTAATTTATAAATAAGAAATATTTACACTTACCTTGGAGGAGATGTTAGTTTAATTAGTTAGTTTGATGAAGGAGATGCTGGCAGAGGTTTAGGGTGGTAGAAGATAGCAGGGCAGCATATGTTGCGTGGCCCTATACACCTCCAAAAACATTAGAGAGTTACTTTCGTGTTGTTTTTCTATCGTTTAATCGCTTAACTTACTTGCTACACTGTTAATGCTACACTTTATCGCTGGCTGGTGCTATAGCCTTTATCAATACCTGCTGCTTTAGTATCATACATATTGTAAAATCACTGAATCACTGAAGAAGACACATTCTCTCCTCTCTCTTCCTCCTCCACTGTGGTATTTTGCTATGAGCTTTTTTTCTTGAATTCTATTGTGTCTCTTTCCTTCTCTACCAAAGGATTGGCTTTAGGAGCTTTCCTTGGGTGGTTGGAAGCACAAAAAAGAATGGAATATTACGAAATGTATTGTATGAATGCGTGCAATGACGGTCACTCACTGATAAACAATGGCACACTGAGTGTGAATGGTGAGGGAGACTTGCTTGGTGTGCATGCTGATGCTGAGATGCCGCTCAGACGTGTACTAGACAGTCACGGAATCACGAGGTCAATCACAAACCATGAGACTATATTTTGACAAAACAAAGTTGCCGAAAGTCAGATTTCATGAAAGTCGTGGCCAAGAAAACCCGGGGATCCACTGTTTATGTAACTTATTATGCAACTTAAAGTTGTGGAACCAGCCTGTGCTAAACATACACTCTTCTTGAGGCCTTCCTTATCACACACTGCTTTAAACAACTGTAAGGCCTTTTCCCTAATTAAGATGAAATTAGGTGGTGCACCTTTCTTTGTCTTTTGTTCGATCCATTCAAGCAACAAGTTTTCAATTTTATTTACTTGTTGTGATCTACATGTCATTCTTTTCATATGATGACATTTTGGGTTATTCATTACACAAGCTCGTACATTCACCTCATTCTTTTTAATTGTATGAACTGACACTTCATTAAGGCCATAGGCCCTCACTACATCCACCACACGTGAGCCACTCTTAAGCTTGTCTAATATCTCGATTTTCTTCATAACTCCTAGACTAAAACACTTAAACTTTTTCTTGCCACTTTCAGCAACCAAAGACTGGGAAAAGGGTGGTGGGAGTGGTGGAGGGTGGCAGGGGTGGCAGGGGATGGTGGTAGGTCTTAACTGTTGACTTAATGGTCTAATCCACAGCCAGAAGTATCCCACGGGTGACACTCCAAATTTTTTCCCCTCCCACAAACTGAACCGTGTTAAGTTAATTTTATGAAGTGTTGTATAAAATTGTTCTGCAATTCTTCAATAATGCTATAACCAAAACATGCCAAATAAACCTGTGTTAAATAATGGTCTACTGAATAACAAACTTGCCCTTACTTTCTAAAATATTCAAAAAAATAATACATTAATGACTTTACTCCTACTTTATATCCAACAACATACTTAACCCCTGCCAGTTTGGGTTGAGACCAAAAAAAGTATGAATGATGCTATCATACAAATGCCTGAACTAATATATACAGCATTTGATGTAGTCAACCACAATCTCCTGCACCTAAAACTAAATCATTATAGCATCAGAGAACTTTCTCTTGATTACCTAAAACCTTATCTTAACGACAGACACCAGTACAGTGGTACCTCAAGTTATGAACTTAATTCGTTACAAAAGGCTGTACGAGTGCCGATACCGAACGAATTTGTTCCCAGAAGGAATAATGTAAATTAGATTAATCTGTTTCAGACCCCAAAAATACACTTACAAAAGCACTTACAAAAATACACTTACATAATTGTTTGAGTTGGGAGCTGTTCAAAACTCGAGGTACCACTGTATGTACATGCAAATGGAGTCAACTCCACTATCCAGCCTGTAGCTGGATAGTGGAGTTGATTTTCTTAGTGATCTCCCCAATGCATCCCAATTCCTTAACCCCTTAACTGTCCAAACATAGATCTATGTTCACTTGCCCAGCGCTCCAAATATTTTGGAAAAAAAAAATTCTTTTTAAATGTAGAGGACATTTTTTTACATAAAGTAATGTAAAAAAAAAATTATGGTGTAAATTCTTATAGAGATATAAGGCCGCAAAGTCAGCGCTTGTCGCTCACTTGATGGCAACACAAAATGCTGCCACTTGCAGAAGTGTTGCCAATATACCCTTTTTCTCATTTTTTTTTAATTTGTATAATTTTTATGTTCTGATAATTACAATTTGTAGTAGTTCTTGTGATTTCATAGTTAATCTTTGTTCTGATACTAATATTAGGTACTGAAATAGTACTCAAATAGTCACAAACACAGTGACAGGTGAACATTTTTACCTACCTTAGTCACATACTATTGTCTAGAAATATATACAGTGGACCCCCGCATACCATTGGCATCACATAACGTTAAATCCGCATACCGATACATTTTATCGCTAAGATTTTGCCTCGCATACCGCTAAAAAACCCGCTCAACGCTTGTGGCATGCAAAGAGTACGTAACCTTTATTCGGCGCATGTACACACCCTCATTTACAGGCTATCTCCCCCAACCAGCGAACCAGGTTGCTAAGAATTGATGATGGGGCCCCGTCGTTTAACTAGTGACCAGGTTCTAGCCAATAAGAAGATGGTTTTGGCAATCGCAGAGGTTATGTGGGTACCGCTCTCCTGTCTGCCCTTGTCATTCCCAATCTAGAGCTGGTTGAAGCACGGTCTGCTATCTTGTGGCTTCTATTTCTGCTTTGCTTACCGTGGAGTGCACTATACTTATCACTGTACATAGTGTACATATTGCTGTTCTAAATTGGTGAAGGATAATATAAGTCTAAACTTTTTCTACTGTGTTTATTTGCTCCCATTACACCCGGGGTAACAGGCCATTTGGAATCCTGGGTTGTAATATGGGTAGCCTGTCCAAGAGTTGAGCTGGACTTAGAGAAACGGTTGAGCTTAGGGTGAAGCTCGTAGCAGGAACATTGTGCAGCTTGCTGTCTGGCATTGCTTTACAAATTTTGCGTGTCAGTTGTTACTAACCTGTTCGGTGTGGAGAATTTTGCAGTCAGCTTTGCTTGTATGAGTATTCTGCAATCGTACTGTGCATAGCTAAGCGTGTTCTGCAAATTAACGTGTTACGTTGGGGTATTCTGCAATCGTACTGTGCATAGCGAATAACTTATGCCACCTAGACGAGTCAGACGTCTGGTGTCGGCATATACTTTGCATAACCTACCTAAATTGTCCCTACAGCGTTGTTGGCAAATTGCTCGTTCCATTGGCATTACATACAAATGCACTCTCACAGCTGCGCAACTGTGTTCACTGATTGCTGACAAACTTATAGAAGAAGAGATGGCACATCAGACTCCTCCCTCTACGGGAGCTAGGGCAAAAACTACTATGTTCTCGCAGGAGGAAGATGATACACCTACGGAGCAAAATGGTCAGTATAGTGCAGCTGGGTTGTCTCAAGGTGAATCAGCGTCGTTGGCACTTGAGCTGGCAAAAATCAATCTTGAGCAAACTAGGGAACAGAGAGCATTCGCAAGGGAAGAATATGATAGGGAAAGAGAAAGGAAGCAGTTTTCGCATTCTGTAAATGATTTTAGTTTACAAAAAGCAGTACAGTTTGTTCCCCGCTTCAATGAGGCCGAACCAGAGCAATTTTTCGAAAGCTTCAAAAATCAGGCTCGAGCCTTGAGGTGGCCGGAACAGCATTGGGCATCATTGGTTCATACAGCATTATCGGGTAAGGCACAGGAATTTACGTCAGTATTAAATGACGCTGAATTCTCTGATTATCAAGTAGTGAAGACCACAGTGTTGGGAGCATATACATGTATCCCAGCCAAATACAGAAAAACATTTAAATTAAGCAGGCGGCAGCTTGGTCAATCCCTAGTGGACTTTGTGAGACAGCAAACCAAAGCTTTTACCAGCTGGTATAAAGCAAGTGGTGTCTCTACCTTTGAGGAGCTGGTGCAGCTTATTCTGATTGATAACCTGCTGGAGTCTGTGGGACCAGAGGTTCGAGTCTTTCTGCAGGATCGTGACTTAACCACTGCATTGGAGGCAGCCAGGTTGGCTGATACCTTCGAAACTAACCGCTCCTTGTCCGAGTGGTCCCGTCTCTCTTTTCAACAGCCTGGCATGAGCAGAGATTGTCAATCTTGGAGAATGAAGTGCCAGCCGGAGGGAGAACGTCTACGTCAGCCAACTAAGTCACCTGGTGAGCCACGCTTCTCAACATATGGTCCACCAGCATGGTGCATCTCGACAACAGTATCCGGAGAGACACCAGCCAGAACGACACCATTTGCAACGTCAACAGGGAGTAAAGGGCAAGCCTGTCGTCTGCTTCAGGTGCAATAAAGTAGGTCACATCAGTCCCAACTGCCCCCATAAACCCCAACCCATTGGGAAAATCTCTAATATCCCCTAGAGAAGTAGAAAAAGGTATGGCCCCTTATTATTGCAAAAGTCTTATTTCCCTTCAGGAAAACTCAGAAACAACTAAAGTAAAGACCTTTAGAGATACTGGAGCATATTGCTCACTTGTAAGAGAGGGAATATTACCCCTTTCAGAGAATACTTCTTTGAATTCCTCTGTTTTATTGGAAGCATTTGGAGGAGCTATATATTTTGTTCCTTTGCATAAAATTTATGTACAGTGCAAATATTACACTGGGTACTTGACTGTAGGTGTCTCAAAAGGATTCCCCATGAAAAATGCAATGTTATTACTGGGTAATAACATTACTACTGTTAGTTCGTGTCCTGAACCTATAATGATTAATTCTTCTCCGGTGTTGGCCATAACTCGGGCAACATCCCAAGGGTTGTCTGGAGAGAATGTTGACCTATCCTTGGACGACTCCGATCTCGGAATAGCCACGTTGTTTTATGAGGCACACCGGCCGGAGCCTCGTAAATCAAGTGAACAGACCCCGATCAAACCTTCCTATTCCCAGGTTACAGGATTGCCAGATGTCTCTGTTTCCATGCCCGAGGGACTGTCCTTCTGGGAGGAACAACGAAAGGACCCTTCTTTAAAATTCGCTTTTGAGGCAGCCATGGGTAAATCCTCTTTGGGTCATCCGGTCAAGTATGAAGTTAAAAACGATTATTTGATCTGCACTGAGACTGGTAAGGAGATAGAGGGCCGGCAATTGTTTAACAGGTTAGTGGTTCCAACGAAGTATAGACCTCAAATATTAAATATAGCTCATAACACGTCATTAGGAGGTCACTTAGGAATTACAAAAACCTTGTATAGAATCACAAAAGAATTTTATTGGCCAAAATTAAAGAAAGATGTGAAGAATCATATTAGGTGTTGCCGAGAATGTCAGCAAGTTGGGAAACCTGGACATTCCATTAAACCTGCACCTCTCCAACCTATACCTGCTGATGGAGAACCTTTTGCAGATTTAATTATAGATTGTGTAGGTCCACTACCTAGGTCAAAGTCTGGAAATCAATATTTATTTACGATTATGGATAAAGTAACCAGATATCCTGAAGCAATTCCCATGCGTAGTATTAATACTAAAGCTATTCTCAAAGCTTTAACAAAATTCATTTCTTGTTTTGGCATTCCTAAAACTATTCAAAGTGATCAAGGTACTAACTTCACTGCCAAAGCATTTAGGGAAGTATTAACTAGGTTAGGGATAATCCACAACTTATCCACTGCCTATCATCCTCAGTCCCAAGGCGCCTTGGAAAGATTCCACCAGACATTAAAAACAATGATGAGAACTTTTTGCATGCACTTTCCTACAGACTGGGATGAATCACTACCTTTGTTGCTGTTCTCAGTGCGAGAGACTGTGCAAGAGTCTACAGGGTATAGTCCGTTTGAGCTGATCTTTGGGCACAATGTACGAGGTCCTCTTCGGGTGCTCAAAGAAGGATGGATGGGAGAAGACATTAGCTCAGCACTCTACAACCCGTCTTCAAGGTTGCAGGTGGCACGTCAGTTAGCCAAGGCTAACCTAAAGACAGCTCAAAGTAAGATGAAACAGAGGTATGACAGAAGTGCACAATTCCGCTCCTTTCATCCAGGAGACAAGGTGTTGGTGCAGGAACCTATACCTGGCCACACCTTGAAAGCTAGATTTACGGGACCTATGCAGATTGTAAGTAGATTATCTGATGTTAATTATGTGGTAGCTCCCATTGATAAGACCTCAAAAACTAAAACTTAACACATTAATCAAATAAAGGCTTTTCATACACCAGATAAAGTCCCAGTAATGACTCTGTCCTCTACCTCTGAGGACAACTCTGACTCTTTGCACTCTATCTCTGAAATTAATATTAAACTTTCAAATTCTGTCCTCAAGGATCCTAGCCTTTTAATGGAGGGATTATCTGAAATGCAAGCAACAAATTTAACTGAGCTTCTACAGTCTTATCCTAATATTTTTTCGGATGTGCCGAAAAAATGTACGTTAGGTTACCATGATGTAGATGTGGGAAACTCTAAACCAATTAAACTCTCCCCCTACAGAGCTAATCCTGAAAAGCAAAGGCTACTTCAGCAGGAAGTAGAATTTTTGTTAAAGCATGGTTTAGTGGAGGAGTCATCTAGTCCATGGGCTTCACCGTGCATCCTTGTGAAGAAGGCTGATGGAGGGTTTCGTATGTGTACAGACTACCGTAAAGTGAACGAGGTCACAATTACAGATGCTTACCCTCTTCCTCGTCTGGATGACGTAATTGACTTTGTGGGTAAGGCTACTTTTGTGTCCAAATTAGATCTCCTTAAAGGCTACTATCAGGTACCTTTGACAGATAAGGCGAAGGAAATCTCTGCCTTCGTAATTCCAGGAGGTCATTATCAATACACAGTTACCCACTTCGGAATGAAAAATTCCCCCTCTTCATTCCAGAAACTTATCCATCAGGCTATTAAAGGACTTGAAGGCACGGCAGCGTACCTAGATGATATTGTTGTGGTGTCTGATACTTGGGATCAACACCTACTTAGACTTAAGGCTCTGTTTGAGACCTTTAAGAGTTCCCATTTAACAGTTAATTTATCTAAATCTTCCTTTGGCCAGGCCACTGTCACTTTTCTAGGCCATGAAGTAGGTAGTGGTAAAGTTGCACCTAAACTTGCTAAAGTTCTTTCTATTAAAGATTATCCAGTTCCTCATGATAGGAAATCTCTTCAACGTTTCCTAGGCATGATAGGATTTTACAGAAGATTCTGTAAGAATTTCTCAGATATTGTAGCCCCTCTTACCTCTCTTACCAGTCAAAAAGTTCCCTTTAATTGGACCTCAGACTGTAACACTGCTTTTAATAAAGCAAAAAGATTATTGTGTACTGCACCTATTCTCTTGTCTCCAGACTTCTCCAAACCTTTTTCATTACAGGTTGATGCTTCTGAGTCTGGGGTTGGGGCAGTACTATTACAAATCGGGAACAAGGAGTTGCAGCCTGTAGCATACTTTTCAGCCAAGTTCCAGCCACATCAGAGGGCTTATTCTACCATTGAAAAAGAAGCCCTCGCGCTGGTACTGGCTTTGGAGCATTTCGATGTTTATGTGGGCCAGACATCGCAGGTGGTCACAGTCTACAGTGATCACAATCCTCTAGTATATCTCCAAGCCATGAAGAACCACAACACAAGGCTTATGCGCTGGACGCTAAGGCTGCAGCCATATAATATTTCAATTAAATATATTGCCGTCAGAATACTCCATTCTACTGAATGTACAACAATGCATACAACCATATGACCTGTCTTTGTAATACTCACTTGTGCTTTAAAGTAACCTGTTTACATTAATGTTTTATCACTGATTTCATCATTGCTTAGTTAATCTTAAGTTAATTTTAAGCCAGCCCGTAATGCTATGCATAGTATAAGTGGCTTTGGCATACTGCTCTTACCTGTATTTGTTGTACCTCTGTATGTGTGCTCAAATTTTTAAATAAATAAATAAATAAATAAATAAATGTTGGCAGACTCTTTATCTAGAGTCTAAAATTTTAATTTATTTAGGTTAGGATGTCATTTGTGGTAACCCCTTTTCAAGCTCTTTTTTTTTATCCTCTGGTGTGGGGTTTTTTTTTTAGTGAGGGGATGCGGGCTACCGTCCGCCTGTATCTTGGACCTATGCTAGCCTGTCTGACTGCTGTCTCACTCTTAAGTTTAGGGTTTGGCTTTTGGTCACGAGAAAAGCTGAGCTCTATCTAAGAGTTGGATGGTGGAGAGGAAAGGCGGTCCCATTATTTTGTGCCATGGCGGCACGGTTACCACTGGGAGGTGGCAGCCTAATCCTGAGCCTTCTCGGGGTGGGGGTGTGGCATGCAAAGAGTACGTAACCTTTATTCGGCGCATGTACACACCCTCATTTACAGGCTATCTCCCACAACCAGCGAACCAGGTTGCTAAGAGTTGATGATGGGGCCCCGTCGTTCAACTAGTGACCAGGTTCTAGCCAATAAGAAGATGGTTTTGGCAATCGCAGAGGTTATGTGGGTACCGCTCTCCTGTCTGCCCTTGTCATTCCCATTCTAGAGCTGGTTGAAGCACGGTCTGCTATCTTGTGCCTTCTATTTCTGCTTTGCTTACCGTGGAGTGCACTATACTTATCACTGTACATAGTGTACATATTGCTGTTCTAAATTGGTGAAGGATAATATAAGTCTAAACTTTTTCTACTGCGTTTATTTGCTCCCATTACACCCGGGGTAACAGGCCATTTGGAATCCTGGGTTGTAATAACGCTATTCGTCCGAGACGCGTCTATGTGAGGCCTGAGCCAGCCTCACATGTTCTGCCGGTGGCATTGTTTACAAGCCAGCCTCCGCGGTAACATCCAAGCATACAATCGGAACATTTCGTATTATTACAGCATTTTTGGTGATTTTATCTGCAAAATAAGTGACCATGGGCCCCAAGAAAGCTTCTGGTGCCAACCCTGTGGTAAAAAGGGTGAGAAATATTATCGAAATACTGTGGTACCATGGTCAACTGCTGCTGCTGCTGCTGTAGCACTGTCAGCTACTGCTGCTTCTGTACCACCATCAGCTGCTACTGCTGCTGTACCACCATCAGCTGCTGCTGCTGCTGCTGTAGTACCGTCTGCTGCTCCTGTAGCACCATCTGCTGCTGCTGTAGCACTGTAAGGTGCTGCTGTAGCACTGTCAGCTGCTGCTGCTGCTGCACTGTCAGCTGCTGCTGCTGTAGCACTGTCAGCTGCTGCTCCTGCTGTAGCACAGTCAGCTGCTGCTGCTGCTGTACCACCATCAGCTGCTGCTGCTGCTGTAGTACCATCTGCTGCTGCTGTAGCACCGTCTGCTGCTGCTGTAGCACTGTCAGCTACTGCTGCTGCTGTACCACCGTCAGCTGCTGCTGCTGCTGTAGTACCATCTGCTGCTGCTGTAGCACCGTCTGCTGCTGCTGTAGCACTGTCAGCTGCTGCTGCTGCTGCTGCTGCTGTAGCACCGTTGTTTGTGTGGCTTATTGAGAATACCAAGAAACAATTAACCCCAGAGGGTTAGCCACCCAGGATAACCCAAAAAAGTCAGTGTCATCGAAGACTGTCTAACTTATTTCCATTGGGGTCCTTAATCTTGTCTCCCAGGATGCAACCCACACCAGTCGACTAACACCCAGGTGAACAGGGAAAAATGCCTGGAACTAGTGCTCATATTGGTGAATTTAAAGCCAGCAAAGGTTGGTTTGAGAGATTTAAGAATTGTAGTGGCATACACAGTGTGATAAGGCCTGTTCTGGAAGAAAATGCCAAACAGGACCTACAGTACTCAGGAGGAAAAGGCACTCCCAGGACACAGTGTCTCATCAGTCATTGCTGCATCTTCAATAAAGGTAAGTGTCATTTATTCTTCATTTAGTAGAGTAGTACATGCACAATATATATTGTGCATGTACTACTCTACTATTGTGCATGTATCCTTCTCTTTGTGTGTAGGAAAATGTATATTTCATGTGGTAAAATTTTTTTTTTCATACTTTTGGGTGTCTTGCACGGATTAATTTGAT
Source organism: Cherax quadricarinatus (assembly GCF_038502225.1). Taxonomy (NCBI): domain Eukaryota; kingdom Metazoa; phylum Arthropoda; class Malacostraca; order Decapoda; family Parastacidae; genus Cherax; species Cherax quadricarinatus. Next base: position 79,667,450 of record NC_091292.1, on the reverse strand, counting down.
TTCCATTATTTCTTATGGGGAAAATTCATTCGCATAATGATAATTTCGCATAACAATGAGCTCCCAGGAACGGATTAATATCGTTATGCGGGAGTCCACTGTACATAGTATTTATAGGTCCCAGCAATGTTTTGGATACGCGGGAGTATATAATAATAATAATAATAATAATAATAATAATAATAATAATAATAATAATAATTTCTCCTGAAGCATGATGTAAGACATGTATCACTCCACTGCTGACGGTGCAGCTAATGGTGACATAAGATGAGCTTACACTGCCTTCACCTTATTTGTTTTCGCTGTTACAAATAAACATGTCCGTCTGTCTGTCTAGCTCTCTGTCTATCTGTCTGTCTAGCTCTCTGTCTATCTGTCTGTCTAGCTCTCTGTCTATCTGTCTGTCTAGCTCTCTGTCTATCTGTCTGTCTGTGTGTCCGTCTTTCTGTCTGCATGTCTCTCTTGTCTCAGAGAGTTGCTCATGAACCAACTGGTATTACACATGATCACGTCTGCTTCCTGAACAAGTAAAAATGCGTATTACTTGACAGTTGCCAGTCATGTTTATTATGCATTATATCTTCCTCTTCAGTACAGGAAAGACTGTGCTATAACTTAAATTGCCAGGCACACCATCTAAAGGGTACAAAAAAGTTACAAAACATCCAGGCCATGGGAAAACCTGGGTAGCCACAGCCACTTAAGAGGGAGAGGTTTTTTAGTGCCAGGAAGGAAAAAAAACTGGCAGGAAATGGCAGAAATCGTACACCAAATCCAGTCATTCCTGGAGTGGAACCACAGTCGATGGCCTCCACTCCAAACCAACAGATACAGATACTAATGCCGGAAAAAAAATCCCCCCCCCCCAGTACCAACAATACCACCAGTCCGATGACATTCTTCTTTGCAAATATACAGGGTCTAAAGCCAGCAACAAACAACAAAATACCTTTCATCCATGGACTGCTTGCAGAGGCAAAGGCAATGTTCGCAGCTTTCACTGAGACCCACATAAAGGATCACTTGGACAACGAAATATGGATCCCAGGTTACAACCTATACAGATGTGACAGAGTGAACAGGCAAAAGGGGGAAGTTGGCCTGTACATTGCAGAGTCACTTGTTTGCACAGAACTGCTAAATGCCTCAAATGATGTAGTGATGTAGTGGAAGTTTTAGCAGTAAAGGTCGAGAACCAAAACCTAGTCATTGTGGTAGTCTACAAGCCTCCAGATGCAACATCCCAGCAATTCCAGGAACAGCTGTTAAAAATTGACCACTGTCTGGAAAATCTTCCAGCTCCTGCACCCAACATCTTGCTCCTGGGGGATTTCAACTTAAGGCACCTAAAATGGAGGAATATAGCAAATAATATTGTTGCAGTAATAACATCAGGAGCGAAACGGAATGACTTCAAGAGTGTATCAGTCTGTAGTGGAAGGAAGGCGGGGTAGGGGTCGGCCTAGGAAAGGTTTAAGGGAGGGGGTAAAGGAGGTTTTGTGTGCGAGGGGCTTGGACTTCCAGCAGGCATGCGCGAGCGTGTTTGATAGGAGTGAATGGAGACAAATGGTTTTTAATACTTGACGTGCTGTTGGAGTGTGAGCAAAGTAACATTTATGAAGGGACTCAGGGAAACCGGCAGGCCGGACTTGAGTCCTGGAGATGGGAAGTACAGTGCCTGCACTCTGAAGGAGGGGTGTTAATGTTGCAGTTTAAAAACTGTAGTGTAAAGCACCCTTCTGGCAAGACAGTGATGGAGTGAATGATGGTGAAAGTTTTTCTTTTTCGGGTCACCCTGCCTTGGTGGGAATCGGCCAGTGTGATAATAAAAAAAAAAAAAAAAAATAACACCAGGAGGAAGCTCTGATGAAAACTCACACTCACACGAGCTTTTAAATCTCTGCACAAAATTCAATTTAAACCAGCAAATAATAGAGCCTACTAGACTGGAGAATACACTAGACCTCATCTTCACTAACAATGATGATCTGATAAGAAATGTCACCATATCAAAAACAATATACTCAGATCACAACATAATTGAGGTTCAGACATGTATGTGTGGAGCCCCAGACCGATATAATGAGACTAGTCACGAGGGAGCATTCACCAAATTCAACTTCAATAACAAAAACATAAAGTGGGACCAAGTAAACCAAGTCCTAACCGATATAAGCTGGGAAGATATACTAAGCAACACAGACCCCAACTTATGCCTAGAACAGATTAACTTGGTGGCACTCGATGTATGCACAAGGCTTATTCCTCTAAGAAAAAGGAGGAGTAGATGTAAAATAGAAAGAGATAGGCGCTCCCTTTACAGGCAATGGAAAAGAATAACAGAGCGGCTAAAAGAGGTCAATATATCTGAAATGCGTAGGGAGACACTGGTCAGAGAAATAGCAAGCATCGAACTCAAGCTAAAGGAATCTTATAGGAGTCAGGAATCGCGGGAAGAACTAAAAGCCATAAATGAAATCGAAAGAAACCCAAAGTATTTCTTCTCCTATGCCAAATCAAAGTCAAGAACAACGTCCAGTATTGGGCCCCTACTTAAACAAGATGGGTCCTACACAGATGACAGCAAGGAAATGAGTGAGCTACTCAAGTCCCAGTATGACTCAGTTTTTAGCAAGCCGCTAACCAGACTGAGAGTCGAAGATCAAAATGAATTTTTTATGAGAGAGCCACAGAATTTGGTTAACACAAGCCTATCCGATGTTATCCTGACGCCAAATGACTTCGAACAGGCGATAAATGACATGCCCATGCACTCTGCCCCAGGGCCAGACTCATGGAACTCCGTGTTCATCAAGAACTGCAAGAAGCCCCTATCAAGAGCCTTTTCCATCCTATGGAGAGGGAGCATGGACACGGGGGTCGTCCCACAGTTACTAAAAACAACAGACATAGCCCCACTCCACAAAGGGGCAGTAAAGCAACAGCAAAGAACTACAGACCGATAGCACTAACATCCCATATCATAAAAATCTTTGAAAGGGTCCTAAGAAGCAAGATCACCACCCATCTAGAAACCCATCAGTTACACAACCCAGGGCAACATGGGTTTAGAACAGGTCGCTCCTGTCTGTCTCAACTATTGGATCACAACGACAAGGTCCTAAATGCACTAGAAGATAAAAAGAATGCAGATGTAATATATACAGACTTTGCAAAAGCCTTCGACAAGTGTGACCATGGCGTAATAGCGCACAAAATGCGTGCTAAAGGAATAACAGGAAAAGTCGGTTGATGGATCTATAATTTCCTCACTAACAGAACACAGAGAGTAGTCGTCAACAGAGTAAAGTCCGAGGCAGCTACGGTGAAAAGCTCTGTTCCACAAGACACAGTACTCGCTCCCATCTTGTTCCTCATCCTCATATCCGACATAGACAAGGATGTCAGCCACAGCACCATGTCTTCCTTTGCAGATGACACCCGAATCTGCATGACAGTGTCTTCCATTGCAGACACTGCAAGGCTCCAGGCGGACATCAACCGAATCTTTCAGTGGGCTGCAGAAAACAATATGAAGTTCAACGATGAGAAATTTCAATTACTCAGATATGGTAAACACGAGGAAATTAAATCTTCATCACAGTACAAAACAAATTCTGGCCACAAAATAGAGTGAAACACCAACGTCAAAGACCTGGGAGTGATCATGTCGGAGGATCTCACCTTCAAGGACCATAACATTGTATCAATCGGATCTGCTAGAAAAATGACAGGATGGATAATGAGAACCTTCAAAACTAGGGAGGCCAAGCCCATGATGACACTCTTCAGGTCACTTGTTCTATCTAGGCTGGAATATTGCTGCACACTAACAGCACCTTTCAAGGCAGGTGAAATTGCTGACCTAGAAAATGTACAGAGAACCTTCACGGCGCGCATAACGGAGATAAAACATCTCAATTACTGGGAGCGTTTGAGGTTCCTAAAACTGTATTCCTTGGAACGCAGGCGGGAGAGATACATGATTATATACACCTGGAAAATCCTAGAGAGACTAGTACCGAACTTGCACACGAAAATCACTCACTATGAAAGCAAAAGACTTGGCAGACGATGCAACATCTCCCCAATGAAAAGCAGGGGTGTCACTAGCACATTAAGAGACCATACAATAAGTGTCAGGGGCCCGAGACTGTTCAACTGCCTCCCAGCATACATAAGGGGGATTACCAACAGACCCCTGGCAGTCTTCAAGCTGGCACTGGACAAGCACCTAAAGTCGGTTCCTGACCAGCCGGGCTGTGGCTCGTACGATGGTTTGCGTGCAGCCAGCAGCAACAGCCTGGTTGATCAGGCTCTGATCCACCAGGAGGCCTGGTCACAGACCGGGCCACGGGGGCGTTGACCCCCGGAACTCTCTCCAGGTAAACTCCAGGTAAACAAGCACAGTATGGAATTTTTGGGTTATCCTAGGTAATTTACACTATGTATAACTGTATGTGTTTCTGTGAGACAGAGACAGAGAGAAAGAGATAGACAGAGATAGATACAGACAGACAGACAGACAGAGACAGACAGCCATTCAGCCAGCCAGCTGGCCAGCCAACCACTGGCCAGCCAGCCTGCCAAACACATATTACACATTCCAGAATTGTTTTTTTACTTAGAGCATAGGTTATAGGACATTCTGGCAGGTTGATACTACCAGTGGTATCAGAATTTACAGGGTGTTACACAAATGCTGCACATGGGTTATTATCAAGGTTTTTTTATATTTCTATGACCACTTGTGGCCACATCCACCTCAAAGCCACTAAACTAGGGGTCAACATCACTTTCCTCCTAAAAAATGAGTGTTAATACAACATGACATCAGTGAATCCTTGGTGTTTGCCACGCTGTTTGCTGTAGCTGGCACTCAATTGAAATGGTGCTTCCACAAGGTACTAAGTGGTCCCAGATTTTTTAATACTGCACACACCGAGGGTTAAGACCTATTCTGTGCTGACTTGGCATCTCAGGCCAATCGTGCCAAATTTGGAGGCAGGAAAAATAAATCGTAGATCTACGTTTGGAGCGCCAGCGGTAAGAACGTAGATCTACGTTTGGACAGTTTAAGGGTTAAACTTTTTCTTGATAGTTACACCAGAACACACAGTCACAATACTAGGCATAAGGCACTCCTCAACATCCCTCATGTCAGTCTCACACTATGCAAAAACACTATGGTAAACAAGGCCTACTGAAATGGGACTCCCACAATGCACCACTGGCTCCCCTATTTTTTTTATACTGTGCATACTGACCATGCAGACCTATTCTCTCACATGTAGGTCTATCAGCTTTCTCCCACTAGATCTGAAGCTGCTAGAATTTTGGCATACCAATACAGTGGACCCCCGGTTAACGATATTTTTTCACTCCAGAAGTATGTTCAGGTGCCAGTACTGACTGAATTTGTTCCCATAAGGAATATTGTGAAGTAGATTAGTCCATTTCAAACCCCCAAACATACACGTACAAACGCACTTACATAAATACACTTACATAATTGGTCGCATTCGGAGGTGATCGTTATGCGGGGGTCCACTGTATATCACCAACACTGGCTTGTAAGCCGTACCTATACGGCACCAAAAATAAAAGGGTTAATAATCCAGCAAAAAGCTGATGTGCAGACTATCACCTGTTCCTGTGCCAGAACAATCCCCTCCTCCCACTCTTCAAGAGTTTGAAATTACTTAATATACAAAATACAGTGGTACCTCAAGTTTCGAACAGCTCCCAACTCAACAATTATGTAAGTGTATTTTTGTAAGTGCATTTTTGGGGGTCTGAAATGGACTAATCTAATTTACATTATTCCTTATAGGAACAAATTCGTTCGGTATTGGCACTTGAACAACCTTCTGGAACAAATTAAGTTTGTAACTCGAGGTACCACTGTATGTACTAATATTACTGTGCCTATTACATATACAGTGAAACCTCGGTTTTCGTATGCCCTAGTTTGTATGTAAAACTACAGTTATTCTCTATAAAATGTATTTTTTGTTAATATTTCCCATAAGAAATGATGTAAATCCAATTACTCCATTCCAGACACCCAAAAATATTAACAAAAATACATTTTATAGAGAATAACTATAGTTTTACATACAAACTAGGGCATATAAACACCGAGGTTCCACTGCATAAAGAACATTAAACCTCAACATAAACCCTTCTCTCAAACATCTTGATAACTGCAGCAGAACACACAGGCACAGCATGAGGCACAAAACTTTCTTAGACATCCCTTGTGCACATGCACATACGAGGCCTGGGCCAAGATCTGAAATTCATTGCCTGAACCAGCAAAAGGTGCCCTGTCTGCTAATCAGTTTAGAACTATACAGTGGACCCCCGGATATTGTAGTCATCAGATTTCAAAATATTCAGTAATCGTAACTTTTTTTGTCAAAATATTGGCTCAGTTGGTTGGTAGACAGCAACCACCCAGGGAAGTACTACCGTCCTGCCAGATGACTGTGAAACAGAAACCTGTAACTGATTTGCATGATGGTAGGATTGCTGGTTTCTTTTTCTGTCTCATAAACACGCTAGATAACAGGGATATCTTGCTACTCCTACTTACACTTTGGTCACACTTCACAGACACGCACATGCATATATATATACATACATCTAGGTTTTTCTCCTTTTTCTATATAGCTCTTGTTCTTCTTTATTTCTTCTATTGTCCATGGGGAAGTGGAAAAGAATCTTTCCTCCATAAGCCTTGCGTGTCGTATGAGGTGACTAAAATGCCGGGAGCAATGGGCTAGTAACCCTTTCTCCTGTAGACATTTACTAAAAAAGAGAAGAAGAAAAAACTTTATAAAACTGGGATGCTTGAATGTGCGTGGATGTAGTGCGGATGACAAGAAACAGATGATTGCTGATGTTATGAATGAAAAGAAGTTGGATGTCCTGGCCCTAAGCGAAACAAAGCTGAAGGGGGTAGGGGAGTTTCGGTGGGGAGAAATAAATGGGATTAAATCTGGAGAATCTGAGAGAGTTAGAGCAAAGAAAGGGGTAGCAGTAATGTTGAAGGATCAGTTATGGAAGGAGAAAAGAGAATATGAATGTGTAAATTCAAGAATTATGTGGATTAAAGTAAAGGCTGGATGCGAAAAGTGGGTCATAATAAGCGTGTATGCACCTGGAGAAGAGAGGAATGTAGAGGAGAGAGAGAGATTTTGGGAGATGTTAAGTGAATGTATAGGAGCCTTTGAACCAAGTGAGAGAGTAATTGTGGTAGGGGACCTGAATGCTAAAGTAGGAGAAACTTTTAGAGAGGGTGTGGTAAGTAAGTTTGGGGTGCCAGGTGTAAATGATAATGGGAGCCCTTTGATTGAACTTTGTATAGAAAGGGGTTTAGTTATAGGTAATACATATTTTAAGAAAAAGAGGATAAATAGGTATACAAGATATGATGTAGGGCGAAATGACAGTAGTTTGTTGGATTATGTATTGGTAGATAAAAGACTGTTGAGTAGACTTCAGGATGTACATGTTTATAGAGGGGCCACAGATATATCAGATCACTTTCTAGTTGTAGCTACACTGAGAGTAAAAGGTAGATGGGATACAAGGAGAATAGAAGCATCAGGGAAGAGAGAGGTGAAGGTTTATAAGCTAAAAGAGGAGGCAGTTAGGGTAAGATATAAACAGCTTATTGGAGGATAGATGGGCTAATGAGAGCATAGGAAATGGGGTCGAAGAGGTATGGGGTAGGTTTAAAAATGTAGTGTTAGAGTGTTCAGCAGAAGTCTGTGGTTACAGGAAAGTGGGTGCGGGAGGGAAGAGGAGCGATTGGTGGAATGATGATGTAAAGAGAGTAGTAAGGGAGAAAAAGTTAGCATATGAGAAGTTTTTACAAAGTAGAAGTGATGCAAGGAGGGAAGAGTATATGGAGATAAAGAGAGAGGTTAAGAGAGTGGTGAAGCAATGTAAAAAGAGAGCAAATGAGAGAGTAGGTGAGATGTTATCAACAAATTTTGTTGAAAATAAGAAAAAGTTTTGGAGTGAGATTAACAAGTTAAGGAAGCCTAGAGAACAAATGGATTTGTCAGTTAAAAATAGGAGAGGAGAGTTATTAAATGGAGAGTTAGAGGTATTGGGAAGATGGAGGGAATATTTTGAGGAATTGTTAAATGTTGATGAAGATAGGGAAGCTGTGATTTCGTGTATAGGGCAAGGAGGAATAACATCTTGTAGGAGTGAGGAAGAGCCAGTTGTGAGTGTGGGGGAAGTTCGTGAGGCAGTAGGTAAAATGAAAGGGGGTAAGGCAGCTGGGATTGATGGGATAAAGATAGAAATGTTAAAAGCAGGTGGGGATATAGTTTTGGAGTGGTTGGTGCAATTATTTAATAAATGTATGGAAGAGGGTAAGGTACCTAGGGATTGGCAGAGAGCATGCATAGTTCCTTTGTATAAAGGCAAAGGGGACAAAAGAGAGTGCAAAAATTATAGGGGGATAAGTCTGTTGAGTATACCTGGTAAAGTGTATGGTAGAGTTATTATTGAAAGAATTAAGAGTAAGATGGAGAATAGGATAGCAGATGAACAAGGAGGCTTTAGGAAAGGTAGGGGGTGTGTGGACCAGGTGTTTACAGTGAAACATATAAGTGAACAGTATTTAGATAAGGCTAAAGAGGTTTTTGTGGCATTTATGGATTTGGAAAAGGCGTATGACAGGGTGGATAGGGGGGCAATGTGGCAGATGTTGCAGGTGTATGGTGTAGGAGGTAGGTTATTGAAAGCAGTGAAGAGTTTTTACGAGGATAGTGACGCTCAAGTTAGAGTATGTAGGAAAGAGGGAAATTATTTCCCAGTAAAAGTAGGCCTTAGACAAGGATGTGTGATGTCACCGTGGTTGTTTAATATATTGAAAGATGGGGTTGTAAGAGAAGTAAATGTGAGGGTCTTGGCAAGAGGCGTGGAGTTAAAAGATAAAGAATCACACATAAAGTGGGAGTTGTCACAGTTGCTATTTGCTGATGACACTGTGCTCTTGGGAGATTCTGAAGAGAAGTTGCAGAGATTGGTGGATGAATTTGGTAGGGTGTGCAAAAGAAGAAAATTGAAAGTGAATACAGGAAAGAGTAAGGTTATGAGGATAACAAAAAGATTAGGTGATGAAAGATTGGATATCAGATTGGAGGGAGAGAGTATGGAGGAGGTGAATGTATTCAGATATTTGGGAGTGGACGTGTCAGCGGATGGGTCTATGAAAGATGAGGTGAATCATAGAACTGATGAGGGGAAAAGGGTGAGCGGTGCAATTAGGAGTCTGTGGAGACAAAGAACTTTGTCCTTGGAGGCAAAGAGGGGAATGTATGAGAGTATAGTTTTACCAACGCTCTTATATGGGTGTGAAGCATGGGTGATGAATGTTGCAGCGAGGAGAAGGCTGGAGGCAGTGGAGATGTCATGTCTGAGGGCAATGTGTGGTGTGAATATAATGCAGAGAATTCGTAGTTTGGACGTTAGGAGGAGGTGCGGGATTACCAAAACTGTTGTCCAGAGGGCTGAGGAAGGGTTGTTGTGGTGGTTTGGACATGTAGAGAGAATGGAGCGAAACAGAGTGACTTCAAGAGTGTATCAGTCTGTAGTGGAAGGAAGGCGGGGTAGGGGTCGGCCTAGGAAAGGTTGGAGGGAGGGGGTAAAGGAGGTTTTGTGTGCGAGGGGCTTGGACTTCCAGCAGGCATGCGTAAGCGTGTTTGATAGGAGTGAATGGAGACAAATGGTTTTTAATACTTGACGTGCTGTTGGAGTGTGAGCAAAGTAACATTTATGAAGGGGTTCAGGGAAACCGGCAGGCCGGACTTGAGTCCTGGAGATGGGAAGTACAGTGCCTGCACTCTGAAGGAGGGGTGTTAATGTTGCAGTTTAAACTGTAGTGTAAAGCACCCTTCTGGCAAGACAGTGATGGAGTGAATGATGGTGAAAGTTTTTCTTTTTCGGGCCACCCTGCCTTGGTGGGAATCGACCAGTGTGATAATAAAAAATAAAAATAATAATATTGGCTCAGTGATCATCATTTACCTCAGTAATAGTCATTCGTCCCAAATGCGTACAAGCGGCCCCAAGCAGCCCCGAGTGGCCCCACACACCATTCACAGTCAGTCCGCTATTGTTTATGAGCGAGTGACCATCACCCCACTCGTTTATGTGATACATTTCATAATATTCCATTCTTTTTTGTGCTTGCAACTACTAAATAAGACACCATGTCCCCAAAGAAAGCTTCTAGTGCCAGCCCTTTGGTAAAGAAGGTGAGAAACACTCTAGAATTCAAGAAAGACATCACTGCAAAATATGAAAGTGGAGTACGTGTGGCAGAGCTTGCCAGGTTGTATAAGACACCCCATACAACCATCTCTTCCATCGTGGCCAAGAAAAAGGAAATCAAGGAAGCTGTTGCTGCAAAAGGTGCAAATATGCTTACAAAACAGAGATCGCAAATACAAACCATTTCACAGGCAGGGTTAGAACCCATGATAGTATGGTTTGTTTGCAATCGTGCCATTACAATTTTGTGAATCGCAAATACTCAGAGATGTGGAGACGTTGTTGTTGGTGTGGATCAATGAAAAAGTTAGCATGAGAAAGTGTTATGTAGCTCATAATTTGTGAAAAGGCAAAGCAATTGCATGATGATCTCATAAAGAAAATGCCTGGAACTAGTGCTGACGTCAGTTAATTTAAGAACAGCAAAGGCTGGTTTGAGAGATTTAACCCTTTCAGGGTCCGTCCCGTAGATCTACGACTTTACGTTCAGGGTCCAAACCGTAGATCTACGCCATGAGCTCAGCTCACTCTGATAAACTGTGAGTGGTACATTTGGGCCTAGATATGAGAGAATACATCTATGTGGTATGTGTGCACCACATAAAACAGATCCTGCAGCACACTGTGTATAATGAGAGAAAAAAATGAAATCATGATTTTTCGATTAAAACAGCAACTTTGCAGTGTTTTTTCGTATGTTTTTTATAGTTGTATTTGCGATTTCTTGGTCTCATTCGATAGAATGGAAGACATATTACAGAAATATGGATGATTTTGATTGGTTTTAGCACTGGAAATGGCTTGAAACTGAGCTCAAAGTAGCAGAAATGTTAAATTTTTGCCGATATTCAAGAGTAAACAAATGACCTCACACGTCTAATACACGTCAGCTGGTGGGTCTAATATACATTCACAAATATGGTGATGATATTTATACAATTATTACAGTATTGCATAACAGTAAATCTTCTATTTTTTGGTGTGAATAAAAATTCATTATGTGAATAAAAAATCAAAATGGAATTTATTTGTAAAGCCTCAAAACATAACTAATGAACAGAGGAAATGTTAGTTTAGTGCCAGGAATGCCTACATTGTTCATTCTGGACCCTATTTTGAAATTGGAATATTTTAAACTTTGTGTTAAATTGGCCAAATTAACAATTTCCGATCACTTTATTTTGTAGTTGAAACAATTGACTTGGCGATTTCTTGTGCTCAATCGATAGAATAGTAGTAATACTAGTGAAATAGCTAAGAATTTGGTTGATTGGAATAATGTAATTGGCCTAAAATGGGAGTCAAAGTCGGCAAAATCGCCGATTCGTAAATATCGCTGACACATCAAAATTCGCGAGAGCATAATTTCGTAAATTTTCCACCAAATTTCGTACTTTTTGTTTTATTACCTTCACAAAAAGATTCTCTACGATTTCATAAGAAAAAATAACAAAGTTTTTTTTTGAAAATTCTTGGACACTGGTGCGTGACTCCAGATTTGGGCCTTGGACCCTGAAAGGGTTAAGAAACGTATTGGCATGGTGAGGCTGCAAGTTCTGACAAATATGCGGCTGAAATTTTTTTTTTTTTTTCAACAAGTCGACCGTCTCCCACCGAGGCAGGGTGACCCAAAGAGAAAGAAAATCCCCAAAAAGAAAATACTTTCATCATCATTCAACACTTTCACCTCACTCACACATAATCACTGTTTTTGCAGAGGTGCCCAGAATACAACAGTTTAGAAGTATATACATATAAAAATACACAATATATATCTCCAAACTGCCAATATCCCAAACCCCTCCTTTAGAATGCAGGCATTGTACTTCCCAAGTCCGGTTATATAAAATAACCGGTTTCCCTGAATCCCTTCACTAAATATTACCCTGCTCACACTCCAACAGATCGTCAGGTCCCAAATACTATTTGTCTCCATTCACTCCTATCTAACACGCTCACGCACGCTTTCTGGAAGTCCAAACCCCTCGCCCACAACACCTCCTTTACCCCCTCCCTCCAACCTTTTTGAGGCTGAAAAATATGTTCAGAAATTCAAGGGGTACATAGAGGCTGAACAATTCAAACCCCAAAAAGTGTTCAATTGTGACAAAAGAGGCCTCTTTTGGAAGAAAATGCCAAAGAGGACCTGCATCACACAGGAGGAAAAGGCACTCCCAGGACACAAGCCTATGAAAGACAAGTTAACTCTCATGTTCTGTAGTAATGCTAGTGGGGATTTCAAAGTGAAGCCTTTATTGGTGTATTACTCTGAAAATCCCAGTGTTCAAGAAAAACAATGTCATCAAGAGTAAATTGTGTGTGATGTGGAAGGCAAACAGTAAGTCATGGGTCACGAGGGAAATTTCCTTGATTGGTTCAATGATGTGTTTGGCCCCAGTGTGAAGAAATACCTCCTGGAAAATAAATTGGAAATCAAGTGCCTCCTGGTACTGGACAATGTTCCTGCTCATCCTCCAGACCTGGATGAGCAAATTGTGGAGGAGTTTCGTTACATCACAGTGAAGTTCTTGCCCCCTAATACCACTCCTCTCCTCCAGTCCATAGATCAGCAGGTCATTTCAAACTTCAAAACACTCTACACCAAAGCAATGTTTCAAAGGTGCTTTGACATAACCTCGGACACTGAACTGACCCTAAGAGAGTTCTGGAAAGATCACTTTAGTATCCTCCATTGCATAAACCTTATAGGTAAGGCTTGGCAGGGAGTGACTTCCTGGACTTTTGAACTCTGTTTGGAGAAAACTGTGGCCAGAATGTGTCCAAGAGAGGGATTCTGAAGAGTTTGGGGCTGACCCTGACGAGCCTATGGCAGCTGTGGAAAGTATTGAGGCATTGGGGAATTCCATGGGGTTGGAGGTGAGTGGCGAGGATGTGGAAGAGTTGGTGGAGGACCACAGGGAAGAGCTAACCACTGAAGAGCTACAAGACCTTCATCTGCAACAGCAACAGACTACAGCTCAGGAAATTGCTCCTGAGGAGGAGGAAGAGAGATGGAAGAAGGTGCTATCTTCAATGATTAAGGACATTTTTGCAAAGTGGAGTGAGGTGCAAACATTTATGGATGAACATCACCCTGACAAAGCTGTTGCAGGCCATGTTGGCAACATGTACAATGACAATGTCATGTCCCATTTTAGGGAAATTTTAAAGAAACACAAGACACAATGGAACAATTTTTTGAGCGACAGGGGTCCAGTAACTTTCAAGCTGGTCCTAGTGGCATTAAAAAATAAAAAGAAAGGAAGTAACCCCAGAAAAGGACTTAGTACCTGAAGTCTTCATGGAAGGGGATTCCCCTTACAAACAATAGTAACTCTTCCATCCTCTCCCCTCCTCCTGTCTTCCATACATCAACAAGTCTTCAATAAAGGTAAGTGTCATGTTATTACTGTTTATTCTTCATGTCTCATTGTTTTCTGTGTAGGTAAATGTATATTTCACGTAAAAAAATTATTTTTTTTAATACTTTTGGGTGTCTGGAATGGATTAATTGGATTTACATTATTTCGAGAAAATGAATTCGGATATCATCAAAGTTAGTTTTACTCACACTCTCTGGAATGGATTAATTATAATAACCGGGGGTCCACTGTCATCAAAAATCAACTCATCTCCCTAATGTAACTAAACCTACACTATGCTATACCAAACAAAACCAGCTTATCCAACTACTTCCTGTTTCTTCACCATCTCTTATAATTGTTCCATAGCATGAAGTCATAGAGCCAGTTTGAAACTATTTAAGAAAACCCAATTAACTTAAGGTCACTCCAAACAGCCAATATTCCAAACCCCTCTTTAAAGTGTAGACACTGTACTTCCCTCCTCCAGGACTCAAGTCCGGCTAACCAGTTTCCCTGAATCCCTTCACAAAATATTACCCTGCTCACACTCCAACAGCTCGTCAGGTCCCAAAAACCATTCATCTCCATTCACTCCTATCTAACACTCAAACATTCCTGCTACATGTCCAAGCCCCTTGCACATAAAACCTCTTTTACCCTATCCCTCCATCCTTTCCTAGGATGACCCCTACCCTTCCTCCCCCTCCACTACAGATTTATATACCCTCCAAGTCATCCTATTTTGCTCCAGCCTCTCTAAATGACCAAACCACCTTAACAACCCCTTCTTCAGCCCTCTGAAGAGTGACTCCACACCTCCTCCTAATTTCCACACTACAAATTTTCTGCATAATATTTACACCACACACTGCCCTTAGACATGACATCTCTCCTGCCTCCTCCTCGGTGCAGCATTTACAACCCATGCTTCACACCCATACGAGAGTGTTCATACCACTATACTCTCGTACAGGTATTGTATTAATGAAAATATCAAGGAATATCTTCTGAAAAGAAAAAACAAAACACTGAATTGAAGAAGTGGACAACTAATATTTACCTGAACATCCAGAACCCCTAAACAGAAGTCAGCAAATCAGATGAAATATGTGTAACATGTTACCTGTCATGACGGAATAAAAGGATCCAGATATTTTTTACGCAAAACAAACTAACCTCATTTCTTTCATGTTGTTTCGGCTGAGCTCTGGTCGCTTCTGATTTAAGGAAATCGTCTTTAAGCACACCATTGTACCTTTGTAGTTAGCCAAGTTTTGATACCACTGTCCATGCAAATCATATGAAACTGCACTTACAAGGCTTTGCTGTGGAAGAAAAAATAAAAAAAATTATTTATGCAATATACATCAGTTAAATTAGATTTAAAAGATTCTAATGGACCTTTTTACCTAATAAGTACTATACAAAGGTGAAACTGAATTGTTAAAAAAATTATTAATGCAGAAAATTTAATCTTTAAAGATTTTCACACTAATGGTTAATAAGTTAGTAACTTATATACAGTATGCATGCAAGATTGCCTTTTTGTAATTAAAAGAGCAGAGCTATGCTTCAAGTGTTCTTTCTGCAGTGCTTGTAGTGTATGAGCAAAGACATGCTCTGTCTTGTGTTTGCATATAACTATCTAAAGTTCCAGTTTTTGTAGCATGTATTACCTACTCCTGGATCCCATTCCAGTAGTCTAGGACTATATGAGAAGTATTTTCTAGCATCCTTTTGGAACCATATACTGTACAGTACATACAATATAGTAAATCAATAACAATCAAACACCACTGAAACCAGGAGCCTTTTGAATTAACCCTTTGACTGTCGAGGTCGTATATATACGTCTTACGAGGTACCGTGTTTGACGTATATATACTCATAAATTCTAGAGGCACCATTTTTTTTAATTAAAATGCTGACTCTGTGGTCTATTTTCGTATAGTATTTATGGTTGTATTCTCGTTTTCTTGGTCTCATTTGATAGAATAGAAAACATATTAGAGAAATAGATGTGATTTTGATTGATTTTACTATAAAAAGAACCTGGAAATGGAGCTCAAATTAGGGGAAGTATTTGATTTTTGCCGATGTGTAAAAGTAAACAAATGATGTCATTGTCCAATAAATGTCCAACTAGCCATTCTAATATGCAGTCATGAATGAGTTGATGTTATTTATACAATTATTACAGTATTGCAGTAGTCTGCATAACAGTAAATCTTCTATAAAAAAATAGAAGATTTACTGTTTGAATAAAAATTCAAAATAGAAAGCAAGAGTAATATCAGAGGGGCTTGGAGATGTGACTAATGAACAAAGAAAATATTATTTTAGAGCCAGGAATGTCTGCATTGTTCATTGTGGATCTTATTTTGAAATTGTCATATTTTTTACTTTTTGTGAAATTGGTCAAATTGCAAATTTCTGACCACGTTATTGGGTAGTTGAAATTGGTAAATGGGCAGTTTCTTGTACTCAATCTATAGAAAAAACGGATTTCTAAAAAAGTAGTTATGAGTTTGGTTGACTGGAACAATGGAATTAGGTGAAACTAGGGCTCAAAGTAGGCGAAATCGCCGATTTGTAAATATCGCCGAGGTTGCTAACTTCACGAGAGCGTAATTCTGTCAGTTTTCCATCAAATTTAGTGTTTTTGGTGTCATTACAATCGGGAAAAGATTCTCTTATCATTTCATAAGAATTTTTTTTTTTTTTTTTTTTTTTTTTAAATTTTGCGACACCAGGAGACACTTCAGGATTGGGGGTTGCGACAGTCAAGGGTTAAGCAAATTTTTCATGCAAAATTAATCCATGGCTCTTAATAAAAAAAATATTTTAACCCTTTCAAGGTCCAGAGGCCAAATTTCAAAGTGCATACCTGGGTCCAAGTATTTTCAAAAAATAATTTTGTTATTTTTTCTTATGAAATGGTAGAGAATCTTTTTCTGAAGGTAATAAAACAAAAAGTACAAAATTTGATGGAAAACTGACGAAATTATGCTCTTGTGAATTTTGATGTGTCAGCGATATTTACGCATCAGCGATTTTGCCGACTTTGATTCCCAATTTAGGGCAATTACAGTATTCCAATCAACCAAATTCTTAGCTATTTCACTAGTATTACTTCTATTCTATCGATTGAGCACAAGAAATCACCAAATCAACTGCTTCAACAACAAAATAAAGTGACCGGAAATTGGTAATTTGGCCAATTTAATGCAAAGTTCAAAATATTCCAATTTCAAAATAGGGTCCAGGATAAACAATGCAGGCATTGCTGGCACTAAACTAGCATTTCCTCTGTTCATTAGTTATGTTTTCAGGCTTTACAAATGAATTCCATTTTGATTTTTTATTCACATAATAAATTTTTATTCAAACCAAAAAATAGAAGATTTACTGTTATGCAATACTGTAATAATTGTATAAATAATATCACCACATTTGTGAATGTATATTAGACCCACCAGCTATCATGTATTAGACTTGTGAGATCATTTGTTTACTCTTGAACATCGGCAAAAATTAACATTTCTACTACTTTGAGCTCAGTTTCAAGCCATTTCCATTACTTACACCAATCAAAATCACCTCTATTTCTGTAGTATATCTTCCATTCTATCAAATGAGACCAAGAAATTGCAAATACAACCATAAAAAACATACGTAAAAACACTGCAAAGTCGATGTTTTAATTAAACATTACAGTCTCAGTTTTTTTTTCTCATTATACACTGTGTGCTGCAGGAGTTGTTTTATGTGATGCACACATACCTCATAGATGTATTCTCTCATATCTAGGCCCAAATTTACTGCTCACAGCTTATCAGAGTGAGCTGAGCTCATGGCACAGATCTATGGTTTGGACACTGAACATAAAGCTGTAGATCTACAGCACGGACCCTGAAAGGGTTAACTTGAGTGCTGGCATTTAATTTATGCTTCACTGTCAAAGATTGGCTATGGAAATGCCTTAAAATCCACATAAAATCTTGTGTCTCTTATTAAGTGTAAAAACTCTATGCACATAAAGGGCCCCAAAATTTGGAATTCATTACCAGTAAATACTAAAGTAACCAGGTCTGAACACCAATTTAAGGCTCTTCTCAAAAGCCACCTACTCACCCTAAACTAAATATAGTACTTAATACTCAATATTTAACTTTACCAAAAATTTCTCAATTACCTATTACCCAACACAATACTGCCTTACACCCAATTGTAGCATTCTCATACTGTAAACTACTTTCACCAACTCACAATGTTATATTCCCATAATATAATTTCAATATTTATTTTTGACACTATTGTAATTAGAGTAAAATTACTGTCAACTATAAATATAAAAAAGATGTATACAACTTAAACAAACTATGATCAATTTCTTTAGTATTAAGTAGTCTGTAAGCCATTATATTAAGTCTCCCCATAATGCCATGGCATGATAGTGGCTCTCTCTGCACTGCAACTCATTACTGTAATTTCATATCTCAATGTAATCTTACAAAGAAACAAATTTTGTTAGTTTGTCTGTTTGTTTGTTTTGTTTGTTTATTGTTCTGGTATGCTACTGTGTGTCAATGTACACTGAAAGGGATTTATTCTGATTTCATGCTGCAAGTTGAGAATGCATGAACTACATAATAAGCATTGGCTGTGGTATCAACAAAAATGTATGGGACTGTGGTATATGCTTGGATGACTATGGAAAGGTTCAAGAATTATAAAGAAAATAAACATTACTAAACTATTCATATTTCCTAATATTTACCATGATTCATTTAAATTGTGTCACAGTAATACAGGGAGGATAATTATTGGTGAAAGAAGCTTGGCAGATGAACAAGGTTTGATAGTTACAAGATAATATTTGTTTATTTAGTAACTAGGCATAAATTAACAGCAGATGAGATTCTCTAACACAAGCAGAACTTTTGCTTGTGATAGAGAATCCCAGGTTTCTACATATGTATAAGAAGAATAAGAAAAAGAGGCTGACTGGTCTAATATGGAATTGCTGCTAGAACACCATATACAGTATAAGGCTTATATTTGTTGCTAGACAAAAGCAATGCTCATTCTAATCCTGACAATTTATGTAACAGCAATATTTTTGTCAAAGTCTTATTTCTTAATACAACAATTAGTTTCCCTGAAATGTAAAGTAAAAGGACACAAGTGCAACTAATGTTGCATTAGTTGCACTTATGTCCTTTCACTTAACATACTGTCAGTATTCTACCAACATTAATGCCTGAAATTTGTTGCATACTAGTGGCTTTCTTTTGTACCTACCACTGTTTTATTATATATAACTACATTATTTTTGTATACATAAATAAATAACTGAATTTGAATCTGAAAATGTTTAATACAACCAATAGACCACTGAGTTGCAACATTAAAAGTCACTAGCAGAAAGCATTTGTGTGAAGGTTTACAATTCACAAAGGGATTCTGCAAGAATTTTATAAGTCATTCACTATTAAGGAAGCTATTTGTGACATTTAAGAAGCTTAAGATCTTCTTATTATCTTCATGGAGAAGAACTTATCCCGTCTGGGTAATACTGTATTTGAGACTTGTTAATTATTTTTTTTAAAAATTGCATGCAAAAACATTTTAAATAATGATGCTTTTAATCTAAATGGGAAAAGTTGCATTTCAATAACATATCTGCAAAATTATTTCATGTTTAATGCAGTATATGTGAATGTGTGAATTATTTTTTATTGGGCTAAACATTTTTGAACCATACCTGGAACACCCTCCAGGTATATAATACAATAAATTGCTTTTGGGTTCTTGTAGTTACCTGTTTTGGTTACTATTATCTGAATGAGAAATTTTTATGTTTGTTTTTCCCAAAAACTAAATTAATTGGAATTTTAATTGAGATAGCGTTTTAAATGGTCAAGATAAAGCATAATATAATAATAATGTTGTTTGTAGCTAGTGTATTTGTGTTTCAGTTGTCATGATTGATTTGAAGCAGTGTCAGTCATGTAATGAAACTATTAGTTTACATTAATGGTTAAAAAGCAAGGTCTTCCAGCTACAACTCAATCCTGGTAAACATGGAGAATGCAGTCAGGTAAGTCTAAGTACTAATAATGCTTAAATAAAATATTTTTATACCTATTAGCTATAACTGATATACAAACTATATATAAAAATATACTCCAGAAATGGCCAATTGTTTGTCATCCATTTTCCCATTTCTGGAGGGTGTTTTGATATTAAATTTTCAAGATTTGCAAATGTTTGTCACATACTCTACATGTTAATAATCTAGTGTCCAACCACACAAAATAAAATCTCTACAAAACACTTTCAGGTTAAGAGATACAGTTATATTATTCTTTAGCAAACATTAAATAAAATGACTTGAGAAAACAGAAAACCCTTCACTCACAGAGGTACACAATGTTTTGTTTGCATGTAGTTAACATATCTCAAGTGAGCTTGTAAAAGTTTGCTACACATGAACAAAATACCATATATAGGTCGGCCATCACTAATCCGGCATCACTGGGACCTGTAGTGTACCAGATTAATGATTTTGGCTGGATTACAGAGTGGTTAGGTTAGAATACACTTAATAAAGTTAACCAAGTTGAGCTATTTCATATATTTTGGCCTTTCTTTGATTAGTTTATATTGCAACATGTAAACTTTCATTATGTATTTCTTGTTCACTTATAAAACTGCACTGCTCTCGACCTTTTAGCAGTTCACCTGTTAACTGAATTACCCTATCAGTAGAGACTCTACTACTTCTTCTTCATCTTCATCACTGCTTTCTCCTCCACTGGCTTGCTGCTGTGGATTTACAACCATCTGCACAATTTATGAGTCAGTATAATGATGAAATTTGAGTCAGTATAATGATGAAATTTGAAATTATGTTAGCAGAAATTAGTGCCGGATTACTGATGGCACCGGATAACTGATTGCCGGATTAGCGATGGCTGACCTGTACCTCTATTAGTTTTCTGAAGTCAATTATCACTACTTGTCAGACATTGTTACAATTTCACAAATATGTTAATCAGTAAAGAATGAAAGTATCAGTAATGGTGAGTGTAATCCAACAAAGATTACTACAGTAGTCACATGTTCTGGTGCTATGATCTTTTAGTTAAGCCAAAACAATATGTATATTAAACTACTATTACTATTTAAACACAAGTAAAAACATTTTAATTATATTGTACAACCTGGTAAACAGTACAAGAGAGGCCACAGCTGTCTATAAAATAAGTTGGAAGATGGAACTCTCAGGCCACTGCTGCAGGTTGAACTTGTAATAGTTAACACATGCATGTAATATTATTATATTTGTGGAGGCTAAATCTGTAGGGGTCATACAGCACCTAAGGAATGATAGGAAATCAGGTGGGATATGAGGAAGAGGAGGGTAGCTCCAATTCCTTGAACCAAGAGCCCTTCAGCAGCATTAGGTGCCCCCTCACTAGAAGGGTACACATGCATGAAGCAGAATCACTAGTGAACCATCTTTACATCTTTTTGAATAAAAGAACAAGAATTGCCACTTGTCCCATAGTACTGTACAGGTCATCTAATAATGGGCTTAAAAGACACTCAAAGTAATAAGTGTATATTTCTGATGAGAAATTTATAAAAAATTAAAGATGCTAAAGTTTGTTAGTAAATTAAATACAATATTTGAAAAACCATGATGTTCTGACAGGGAAACAGCAGGTGTGATGATGCCACTGCTGGTTGTGATGATATAAAAATGATAATAATAATAATAATAATAATAATAATAATAATAATAATAATAATAATAATAATAATAAAGAATAATAATAATTTTTATTTCAGCATGATACAATGTACAGAGATGGGTGACATTTAGGATTGCATACTGAGAGTTCATTGTTACACGGCACATTTTGGACAAATTTAAGCCTAGCTTAAGATGAAAATACCAATAATTAATTGACTGTTTATATATATAGTCTCTAAGGGTCCATAAATAATAAATTTAGGAATTACAGTCTCCCTCCACATTCGCTAGGGTTAGGGGACCAAGAACCTTGCGAATGTTGAAAAATCACGAATATTTGGTGCCCAAATATACTGTAGGGAAATATAATAATAGCATTTACTTAGCCTAACAATACTGCTTCCTTAACCTATTGAACTATGAACAATCATAAAACACATGAAAACATCGGAAAATATTGTACTATGCCAGCCCTTTGGAAAAGAAGGTGAGAAAGACTATAGAATTCAAGAAAGAACTCGTAGCAGAGTACCAAAGTGGAGGAGGAAGAGAGAGGGGAGAATGTGCCTTCTTCAGTGATTCTACGATATGTGTGATATTAAAGCAGCATGAGTCAATAAAGGCTATAGTGTCAGCCAGCGATAAAGTGTAGCATTAACAGTTTAGCAAGTAAATTAAGTGATTAATCAATAGAAAAAGGACAGCACGAACCTAACTCCTCCAATGTTGTTGGAGTTATACAGGGCGACTGACAACACCGCCATCTCTAGTCTCTACTGCCTCCACCACCACTATGTAAGGCTTATGTCTCAGTGGCTCTTATATACCCAACAACACCAACACAACAACACTTAATGACGTATTTTATTCATTCTAGAGTATATGTCATGTTTCTGTTATTAATATTGTTTATTTTGTCATATTAGATTAATTGTGATAGATAAATAAGCCGCAGAGTTGATATTAGTGCCATATTGAAGGACTATCTTGTCCTATCTCCAAACAAACTCTGCCACTGCCACAATTCCTAACATACTTAATGAAATACATGTATTTTATTCATTCTAGAGTATATGCCATGTTTCTATGTTATTCATATAGTTTATGATGTAATATTAGATGAATTGTGAGAGATAAATAAGCCGAAGAGTTGATTTTAGTGTCATATTGAAGGACTATCTTGTCCTATCTCCAAACAAACTCTGCCACCGCTGCAATTCCTAACATATGTAATGACATATTTTAAATATGATTAGGCAGCTGGGAATTCCTGAATGTTCGAAGCCCGTGAAAGTGGAATATTTTAAGGTAAGTAATGAGTGTACTATATGTGTATTTTACTTTTATTGCTTTTAATGCCAAGTTCTATTGCTAACTTATATGTTAGTGTAAACTTGCTATCTAGTACAGTGGAACCTTGACTTACTAGTGTCCCAACATACGAGTTTTTTGAGATACGAACCATCCCTGGGTCGATTTCCTGCTCTGAGTTATGAGCCAACATTTGAGTTATGAGCCAGCTCCCCCTGCTTCCCTATCAATGCAAAACCTAGATGCCTCGCTTGTTTATCTATGATTTCATGCTTTAATTCCATGGAAATCATCCTCTTTTTCTTCTCAGCATTGTCCTTTACACTTACTTTCTTAGGACCCATGTTTAAAAAAACAAAATTTGGCCAAATGACTATCAAAAATGTAAGCAAAGCATGAGAGAACTGCTCCCACAGTGAGGTAAAGAGTGCACCGAGTTGGTGGCGTTCGTTATTATTATAATAATTATTATTATTGGTTATTATTATTATTAATTTAGGTAACTAGAGCACAGATCCAATTCCCTAAATCAAGAGCCCCTCACCAGCATCAAGGTTCCTTGATGCTGGTGAGGGGCTCTTGATCTCGGGAATTGGATCTGTCCTCCAGTTACCTAAATTAATAATAATAATAATAATAATAATATTAATACATAATACATATGTAATAATAATTCAGAATGCTGCCGCTAGTCGGTACAACTGATGCCAAAATATCCGGTAAGCAGTACACATTTACATCGCTGTAGGAGCAGTTCTCTCGTGCTTGCTTGCATTTTTTTTTTTACAGTCATTTGGCCAAATTCCTTTTTCCTAACCATGGGTCCTAAGAAAATAGGCGCAAAGGACAGTGCTGAAAAGAAAAAGACAATGATTTCCATGGACTTAGCCAGGCAATACCAGCTTAGTACATCTATGATATGTAGATACTAAAGCTGTATGAGTTATGTTCAGTGATTAAACAAAACAAATTATATCAGTAAAGTTCAGTGATTAAAGAAAACAAATTGTATCAGTTAAGTTCAGCGATCAAACAAAACAATATTGTTGTTGGAGGTTTACAGGGCCACTGACATGATATGCCGCAGCCTCAACCTCCCCCATCCTCAACCTCCCCCATCCTCAACCTCCCCCATCCTCAACCTCCCCCACCCTCAACCTCCCCCACCATCTCTACTCCAGGTGTGTAATATGTAGACCAAACGAAATATAAACTTTGCCAGATGGACTATTGTCACACCCTGCGTCATTAAAGGACCCCAATGGAAATAAGTCACTCTGTCTGACTTTTTTGGGTTATCCTAGGTTCTCTACACATATGCTGCTATGTATGATAATTCTATGTAACTATATTTGTGTATACCTGAATAAACTTACTTACTTACTTACTGGAGTGTGATAAAACTGATGAATTTAGAGACAACTCACTCAGAAATGTTCAAGATATATCAAGGTATTTTATCCACAGTGGTATATTACAGACCATTCTGGAAAAATACCCTGACTTTGCTCACTGTAAATAAAGCATTACTCGTGTGTCTGTGTGCTCACCCACCTAGTTGAGGTTGCAGGGGTCGAGTCCTAGCTCCTGGCATGTGTGTGTGTGTGTGTGTGTGTGTGTGTGTGTGTGTGTGTGTGTGTGTGTGTGTGTGTGTACTCACCTAATTGTGGTTGCAGGGGTCGAGACTCAGCTCCTGGCCCCGTGTGTGTGTGTGTGTGTGTGTATGTGTGTGTGTATGTGTGTGTGTATGTGTGTGTGTGTATGTGTGTGTGTGTGTGTGTGTGTGTGTGTGTGTGTGTGTGTGTGTGTGTGTGTGTGTGTGTGTGTGTGTGTGTGTGTGTGTGTGTGTGTGTGTGTACTCACCTAGTTGAGGTTGCGGGGGTCGAGTCCGAGCTCCTGGCCCCGCCTCTTCACTGATCGCTACTAGGCCACTCTCCCTGAGCCGTGAGCTTTATCATACCTCTGCTTAAAGCTATGTATGGATCCTGTGTGTGTGTGTGTGTGTGTGTGTGTGTGTGTGTGTATGATGTGTGTGTGTGTATGATGTGTGTGTGTATGATGTGTGTGTGTGTATGATGTGTGTGTGTGTATGATATGTGTGTGTGTATGATGTGTGTGTGTGTATGATGTGTGTGTGTGTATGATGTGTGTGTGTGTGTGTGTGTGTGTGTATGGTGTGTGTGTGTGTGTGTGTGTACTCACCTAGTTGTACTCACCTAGTTGAGGTTGCAGGGGTCGAGTCCAAGCTCCTGGCCCTGCCTCTTCACTGGTTGCTACTAGGTCACTCTCTCTGAACCATGAGCTTTATCGTACCTCTGCTTAAAGCTATGTATGGATCCTGCCTCCACTATATTGCTTCCCAAACTATTCCACTTCCTGACTACTCTGTGGCTGAAGAAATACTTCCTAACATCCCTTTGATTCATCTGTGTCTTCAGCTTCCAACTGTGTCCCCATGTTGCTGTGTTCAGTCTCTGGAACATCCTGTCTTTGTCCACCTTGTCAATTCCTCTCAGTATTTTGTAAGTCGTTATCATGTCCCCCCTATCTCTCCTGTCCTCCAGTGTCGTCAGGTTGATTTCCCTTAACCTCTCCTCATAGGACATACCTCTTAACTCTGGGACTAATCTTGTTGCAAACCTTTGCATTTTCTCTAGTTTCTTTACATGCTTGGCTAGGTGTGGGTTCCAAACTGGTGCCGCATACTCCAATATGGGCCTAACGTACACGGTGTACAGGGTCCTGAACGATTCCTTATTAAGATGTCGGAATGCTGTTCTGAGGTTTGCCAGGCGCCCATATGCTGCAGCAGTTATTTGGTTGTGTATGCTTGTGTGCATGTGTCTGTGCATGCGCCCTCGTGTGTGTATGTGTGTGCACGCGCTCGTGTGGGTGTATGATCCACTTAATATTTATATTTATAACTCATTACAACTGTGACCGGATGTGGACGTGCAGTGGCTCATTACTTTGTAACTTGTTCATGATTGTAACCATGTATAGGAGTGAGGCTGATTCATTACCTTTGTAACTTGCCATGACTGTGACCAGATCTACCTGGAGTTCATTACCTTTGCAATTTGCCATGATTGTGACCAGATCTACCTGGAGTTCATGACCTTTGCAACTTGC
Organism: Cherax quadricarinatus; assembly: GCF_038502225.1. Taxonomy (NCBI): domain Eukaryota; kingdom Metazoa; phylum Arthropoda; class Malacostraca; order Decapoda; family Parastacidae; genus Cherax; species Cherax quadricarinatus. Next base: position 79,641,575 of record NC_091292.1, on the reverse strand, counting down.
CATGATTGTGACCAGATCTACCTGGAGTTCATTTCTTTGTAACTTGCCATGATTGTGACCAGATCTACCTGGAGTGCATTACCTTTGCAACTTGCCATGATTGTGACCAGATCTACCTGGAGTTCATTGCCTTTGTAACTAGTTCAACTATCATAACTTTGGGGTCCAGTCCCTGGACCCATTATGTACCTCTGTAATCTTTTGACTACCGCCCAAAGGAGGGGTATGGGGTGCATAATAAACATATTAAACTAACATATACACTTTATATAAACAGTTTAACATTTCTTTACATTCTGTAGTGTATTATGATTTATTATGTTTTTATATACAATATTTCTGCAATTAGCCTCACAAATACTCTGTTTTCTCTTACAATAAGAGCATGGGAAGATACTATAGTAAATGTTAAACAGGAAATGGTGGACACTTCCATCATTGCCTCCACCACCATAATATGGCCTATTTTATTCATTTTAGAGTATATATCATGTTTCTGTGTTAATTATATTGTTTATTATGTCATATTAGATGAATTGTGATAGATAAATAAGCCGTACAGCTGATATTAGTGTCATATTCAAGTACGTACAGTGGACCCTCGAGTTTCGGCAGCATCGACTTTCGTGAAATTCGATTTTTGGCAAGTTTTTTTGGCAAAATTTGGCCTCGAGTTTCGTGATTAGACTCGTGATTTGGCGACCGTCCGGTACCTGTCTGCCCGTCACCACGCACACCAAGCCAGTCTCCCATGCCATTCACACTCAGTGTGCCATTGTTCACCAACACGTGACCATCACTCTGTGGGTTCATACATAATAATCCATTGTTTTTGTGATTGCAACTGCTAAATAAGTCACCATGGGCCCAAGGAAAGCTAGTGCAAGCCCTCTGGTAAAGAAAGTGAAGAACACGATTGAATTCAAGAAGGAAATCATTGAAAAATATGAGAGTGGAGTGCGTGTTACAGAGCTTGCCAGCATGTATGGCAAACCCCATTCAACCATCACTTCAATCGTGGCGAAAGGAAAGGAAATAAAGTGTGCTGTTGTTGCAAATTATCAACAGTTAACTACCTTCTTGTCTGAAGCATGGTGATCACTTCCTAATAAAACTGCCTGCTACTGCTTTCAAGAAAAAGGCTCAGAAGAGGTGTTACGTCTGTGCACATACAAAAAATACCCACAACAACGCAGAGACACTCGTTTTACGTGTGAGGAGTGTAAAACACCACTGTGCATGACACCATGTTTCAAAGGCTTCCACAGGCTGCAGAACTTCTAGAAACATGTCCTGTGACTGTATATGTGTATATAAAATGTAGAAAAATAGTAATAAACAACATTTTATATTGTTCATTTGTGTAAACAAGTTTTGTAAACAATATAGTGACAACAGTGTTTGTACAGTTATTGTGTAGTATAGAAAGAGAAAAAACTTATAAAATATTGCTCATATTGGTCTCACAGGTCATAAAAGTTACTTGAAAAAAAATTAAAAAATAATAGAAAAAAGTAGAAAAAAGAGTAAATAAAAGATTACCGGGTGACCGGCAGTCGGTGATGATGCCATATGCAGTTCATTTTCTTTCAACTTCACGCCTCCATATCTCGGTAAGTATTGATGGCAAAAAAATTTATTACAGAAGTAGAGATGATTTTGATTGGTTTTAGTAATGAAAATACCTTGAAATTGAGCTCAAAGTAGCAGAAATGTTTGATTTTTGCCTATGTTCAAGAGTAAATAAATCACGTCTTGTGTCCAATACACATCAACTGGTGGTTCTAACATATATTTATGAATGCACTGACATTATTTACACACTTATTACAATATTGCATAACAGTAGATCTTCTATTTTTTGGTGTGGATAAAAATCCTTTATGTGAATAAAAATGAAAATGGAATTCATCTGTAAAGCCTGAAAATGTAACTAATCAACAGAGCAAGTGTTATTTTAGTGCCAGGAATGCCTACATTGTTTATTCTGGACCGTATTTTGAAACTGGAATATTTTGAACTTTGTGTGAAATTGGCCAAATTACTAATTTCTGATCACTTTATTGGGTAGTTGAAATAGATGATTGAGCAGTTTTTTGTGCTCAGTTGATAAAATAGAAGTGATACTAGGGAAATAGCCAAGAATTTGGTTGACTGGACTAATGTAATCAGCCTGAACTTGGAGTTAAAGTTAGCAAAATCGCTTATGCTTAAATATTGCTGATGCAGCAAAATTTACATTAGCGTAATTTTATCAGTTTTCCATCAGTTTTTGTGCTTTTAGTTTTATTACCTCAAAAAAAAGATTCCCTACCATTTTATAAGAGAAAATAACAAAAAATGTTTTTTTTAAATTCTTGGACCCTGTGGAAAAGGCACTGAACTATGGGATGGACCCTCAAAGGGTTATTATACAGTATTTACCATATATAAATGGAGTTGAAAAAAGTGCATACTAGAGTGCTGGGAAGAAGTGTGGATTGAAAGCATAATGAACTTGATATAAAATAAGAGTCATCACAGTTGCTCTTTTGATGACATAAAACCTTAGGGAAATTCAGAAAAGAAGTTGCAAAGGTTGGGGTGGAGGAACACACAAGGGTACGTAAAATAAAGAAATTGAAAGTGAACATAGAAAAGAGGAAGGTAATGAGAGTAAGAAGTCTTGGCAATGACAGGAGTATGAAGTGAATCTATTTCCAAACTTAGATGTGCATGTATCATTAGGTATGGTGAGGTGAATCATGGAATGGATAAGAAAAGTGTTGAAGGGTCTGTGAAATACTTTTTAACAATAAAGGAAAAGGCAGGAATGCACCAGAGTACTGTAGCAGAGCTCATACATTTTGGATAGGTGTAAGAAATCATTTTTGAATGCTTCACTGCTGCAGCAAGGAGGAGGCTGGAGGCAGTGGAGATGTTATGTTCAAGATAAGCGTATAGTGTGAGATTGCTTTGGTAGAGACTAGTCAGGCACTGTAGATTTAATAATTGCAATTTAATTAATTTAATAATTAAAATTTTGTTAAATTTGAATTATAATTACAGTGGACCCTGTTCCAGGGAGCTTGTACTTAACCGATTTTATTGTTAGCCGAATTAATTTTCCCCATAAGAAACAATGGAAATCCAATTAATCCATTCCAGACAACCAAAAGTGTTAAAAAAAAAAAAAATCACATGAAGTATACAATTTCCTACACAGAAAACAATGATACATGAATAAATACTACATGAAGAATAAATGACACTTACCTTTATTGAAGATGTAGTGATGAGTGATGAGATGGGAGGAGGGGAGATGATGGAGGTGTATTATTGTTTGGATGGGGAATTCTCTTCCATAAGGACTTTAGGTACAAAGTCCTTTTCCAGGATTACTTCCCTTCATTTTTTAACGCCATTGGGAACAACTTGAGTCACTGGACCTCTGTCACACCAAAAATCTGTCCATAGAGCTCTGTATCTGGTGTTCGTTTAAGATTTCCCTAAAATGGGCCACAACATTGTCATTGTAAAAGTCACCAGCACGGCTTGCAATAGCTGTGTCAACATAAAGGCTTGCACCTTTGTCCACATTGTACAAATGTCCTTAATTGTTGAAGAAGGCAACTCCCTCCATTTCTCTCTCCCCTCCTCTGAAGCAGTTTCCTCAGTTGTGGTCTCTTGCTGTTGCAGATGCTCTTGCAGCTCATCAGTGGTTAGTTCTTCATCGTCGTCCTCCACCAACTCTTCCACATTCTCCCCACTAACATCCAACCCCATGGAGTTCCCCAATGACACAATAGATTCCACAACTGGTATAGGCTCTTCAGGGTTAGCCCCAAACCCATCAAAATCCCTCTCTTGTACACATTGTGGCCACAATGTGTACAAGAGACCAAGAATCCACATATATAACCATAAAAACCACACAAGAATACATGCCAAAGTTGCTGTTTTAATCCAAAAACACAGTTGGGTTTTTTTTTTCTCGTTATGCACTGCGAGCTGTAGGATTTGTTTTATGTGGTGCACACTTACCACACAGATGCATTCTCTCATATCTAGGCCCAAATTTATTGATCACAGCTTATTTGAGAGAGCTGAGCTCATGATGTAGTTCTACAGCTTGGACCCTGGCTTCAAAGCCATAGAACTACAAGACGGACCCTCAGAGGGTTAAACAATCTCAGTGACATCATACATCGCATTTTAAGAACCACTTCTACTGAAAAATACTCCCATTTTCACCTACTTACCTCATAAGAAGTCTGTATAGCTTTTTAACAACCTGCAACTTATTTCATACATTTCCAACACCTGCCATATCATTGCTCTATCTACCACCTCACATGCCTGTTCTAAAAAGTCCATAAATTCAATATATACTCCCTTATCCTTATCTAAGTATTGCTTACCTATATGCTTCAATGTAAACACTTGGTCCACACATCCCTTACCCTTGCTAAATTCACCCTGTTCCTTTGCAATCATACTTTGTCTTTTCTTTATTTTATTTTTTAATAAATCTACTGAATACAGGTCCGCCATCACAAATCCAGCAATCAGACATCCAGTTCCATCAGTTATTCAGCACTAATTTCGGCTAGAATAATTTCAAATTTCCAGGGTCGCTACACCAACCTGCTGGTACTGTTTGGTGGTGCTACTTGCTGCATAAGTCATTCCAATTTCTTTTTCTCCATTTATTGTTATAACCTGCTTACTTTTAGCCCTAGCCATTGTTCCAACGAATAAAAAAATGCTTCTCGTTGTGCAAAGCACCTACACAGTACACTGTTCATTAAAGATAAGGTGGCTAAGAAGAAACTGTCAGCTGCCATGAGCTCAGTCTTGTGATGCAGGGGAATATGCTTTATTATTATGCTAATATCAACACTATGGCTTATTTGCCTATCATAATTAATCTAATATGACATAACAAACAATATAAATAACATAAAAACATCTAGATACTCCAGAATGAATAATATTTGGCATTATACCAAGCAGTTCGACGGGGGTATGAAGAGGATATGGGATACAAGTACCATTCTCCTATCCATCTTGGGGCATATTAGAGAAAACGGAGTATAGCACAAGGCTAACTGTAATATACACTTGTACTGCACCATAAAACTGAAACAAAAAGAGCTATTTTCTCTATACAGATTATCACACATAGCAGCAAATGTGTAGAGAACCTAGGATAACCCAAAAAAGTCAGTGGGTTGGGCTAGCCATATATGATTTTTGGTAAATATTCGATTCCCAGCCACGGTAGAAACATTGGGTGTGTTTCTTTACACCTGTTGTCTATGTTCACCCATCAGTAAATGGGTACCTGGGTGTTACCTGGAGTTTACCTGGAGAGAGTTCCGGGGGTCAACGCCCCCGCGGCCTGGTCTGTGACCAGGCCTCCTGGTGGATCAGAGCCTGATCAACCAGGCTGTTACTGCTGGCTGCACGCAAACCAACGTACGAGCCACAGCCCGGTTGATCAGGAACCGACTTTAGGTGCTTGTCCAGTGCCAGCTTGAAGACTGCCAGGGGTCTGTTGGTAATCCCCCTTATGTATGCTGGGAGGCAGTTGAACAGTCTCGGGCCCCTGACACTTATTGTATGGTCTCTTAACGTGCTAGTGACACCCCTGCTTTTCATTGGGGGGATGTTGCATCGTCTGCCAAGTCTTTTGCTTTCGTAGTGAGTGATTTTCGTGTGCAAGTTCGGTACTAGTCCCTCTAGGATTTTCTGGGTGTATATAATCATGTATCTCTCCCGCCTGCGTTCTAGCGAATACAGGTTTAGGAACCTCAAGCGCTCCCAGTAATTGAGGTGTTTTATCTCCGTTATGCGCGCTGTGAAGGTTCTCTGTACATTTTCTAAGTCAGCAATTTCACCTGCCTTGAAAGGTGCTGTTAATGTGCAGCAATATTCCAGCTTAGATAGAACAAGTGACCTGAAGAGTGTGGACTGGTGTGGGTCTTATCCTGGGACACTGACCTAATTTGCCTGAAATGCTTAGCATAACAAGGGGCATTCTATATAGTAGTATGTCACTGATGTCAGCTAGGCCTGTATACCTTGTACATGTACGTGCAGTAAATAAAGATATTACTATTATTATTATTATTATTATAATTTTTTTCTCTCAGTTGTTTGTTGGGCTATGTTAATGAAACTTGGGCAATGTATGATGGAAAGATGCTTCTTAACGTACACCAAAAATGAAAGAAATCAGACCATAAATAACAGAGTTCCCTTCTCAGGCATTAGCGGCCCCATAGTGGTATATTTTAGTATGGTTTTTATGGTTGTATTCTCTTTTTTTTTGTCACATTTGATAGAATAGAAGACATATTACAGAAACAGATATGATTTTGATTGCTTTCACTTGTGTGAAATTGGCCAAATTGCTAATTTCTGACCACTTTATTGGGTAGTTGAAATAGGTGAATGGGCAGTGAATAAGTGAATAAGTAAGTTTATTCAGGTATACACAAATACAGTTATACAGATTATCATACATAGCAGCGTATGTATAGAGAACCTAGGATAACCCAAAAAAGTGAAAGTGATTTATTTCCAGTACCCGGCTTGTGCTTGCCATACATGATTTTTGGTAAATATTTTTTTTCTCAGTTGTTTGTTGGGCTATCTCATTGAAACTTGGGCAATGTATGATGGAAAGATGCTTCTTAATGTACACCAAAAATAAAAAAGATGGACGATAAATAAGGGAGTTCACTTCTCAGCCATTAGCCGCCTCTTTGCGGTATATTTTCGAATGGTTTTTATGGTTGTATACTCGTTTTTTTGGTCTCATTTGATAGAATGGAAGATATATTACAGAAATAGACATGATTTTGATTGCTTTCATGATGAAAAGTACCTTGAAATTGAGCTCAAAGTAGCAGAAATGTTCAATTTTTGCTGGTGTTCAAGTTGGTTAATTTTATTAAGTGTATTCTAACCTAACCACTCTGTAATCCGGCAAACTCAGTAATCCGGCACACTACAGGTCCCAATGATGCCGGATTTGTGATGGAGGACCTGTACTATGATAAGTGCATCCTTATTGCACTGTCTTCAAGATGGCAATTTAAATATGGAAATTATATAAAAGTTCCAAACTAGTCAAAAAAGCAGGAATTTACGTTAGGTATAATGACGAAAACATCTGTGTGAAGTACTGAAACTATGTGACTTGTGGAATGACTCCCCTTTAATTCAGACCAAAGCAAGACAGATGGCAACAATGATATACTAGCAACTTCATTATTTACAAAAAAAAAAAATCCTTAAGAAATGCAATATATGAAAATTAAACAAGTGCAAAAAAGAATAAAAGTCACAATACTTTGGTTGGAACAATTCACAACTAACCTACAATCTCCTTGGTTTGACCTGGACCATTATTAAGTCAAACTGTGAAGATGAGACTAGATAATGGTCCAGGATAGACCAACATGCAGTTGTGACTAGATAATGATCAAGGATAGACTAACGTGTAGTTATGACTAGATAATGGTCCAGGATAGACCAACATGCAGTTGTGACTAGATGATGGTCCAGGATAGACCAACATGCAGTTGTGACCAGATAATGGTCCTGGAGAGACCAATATGCAGTTGTGACTAGATGATGGTCCAGGATAGACCAACATGTAGTTGTGAGTAGATAATGGTCCAGGATAGACCAACATGCAGTTGTGACTAGATAATGGTCCAGGATAGACCAACATACAGTTGTGACTAGATAATGGTCCAGGATAGACCAACATGTAGTTGCGACTAGATAATGATCAAGGATAAACCAACGTGTAGTTATGACTAGATAATGGTCCAGGATAGATCAACATGCGCCCAAAGGTTTTCTCTCAAAACTGCAGGTTAGTTGTGAAGTGTATAAAGCTTATATGAACAAAGGAAGAAATACAGTGGAAAATTTATGAAGAAAAGAAAAAAGTATCACTGGAGAAAGAAGGCAATGATGCACCAAATTTAATAGATCAAAGATAATACAAAAAGCATAAGCATTACAATGTAAACAAGAAGCCAAAGATGAAACAATAATATAAAATAGTAACAACCAATAAAGATAACCATTTGAAGAACAGAAGATAACCATTTAGAGCAGAGTTGCAGGGGACTGAAAGAATACTTACGTACCCTGCTGGTTAGGGAAGAAGAGGTAGAGTATAAGCCGGCCTCACGTACCCTACTCCCAGCGGAGGTGTGGTTACTCAGTACCAGGTCCAAATGATTGATACGCCACTCCAGACCGACGATTTCCTGCTCGTATTTCCAGTTGCGATACAAAATGGTAGATATAAAGGTGCTCATGATGAGGAGTCCACCCATCACGTAGGCTAAGATTTTTTTGAACCTTCCAGCTGGGTGAATACATAAATTTCCATCATATCCACACTCTGGCTCATCCTTAATATTAATCATTTCAGCAGTGGCCATAAGGGATGAGTTCTGTTGAGATTAAAAGAAATCACAGAGTTAGATTAATAAGCTTACACTAGTTTATGAATTATATATTGTACAAACAGACAGCAATTTAATAACTAAATAAAATGAACATCAAAGAGCTATTAAATATGCATAAGACACTTCAACAGTTTTTCCAACTGTCCTAAGGTTACTTGTTCCTGTCACAGATGTGTCAATCGAGCATACTGTCTCATTATATAAATTTCATCTCATATATGTTTTGAGTTTGCTGAAGATGGCCTCAATATGAGGTCAAAATATACAGTACTCATCATTTTCTGCTTTATTGTATCTGTATGAGTTCATTTGTACCATTAACTAAGACTTTGCAAATTCCACATTTCTTGACTAATATTTACCAAACAAATATGAGCTTACCATACATGTACTAAATGATCATATACACAAAAACAAATGATACTGGTCAAAAAAATGAGAAAAAATTATAAGGCAAAACTTAATCATCAGTCCCTATACAGTACACAGTCTTGAAAAAATTCTACATTTTCTTATTTTTTATAAAAAAATTATGAACATACCTGATAGGTAACAAATGGCCAAATACTTCAATGTAACTGGTCAAAAAAAAACAAATGAGAAAATAAAAGATTCACTTAAACTTCATTGCCCTTTTACCCTACCACTATTTCCAACCAACCAGCCTGTCTTTGCCTGGATTGAGATGCACACATTATAAACCTGTGAATATTTTTTTTATTAACACATCGGCTGTTTCCTACCAAGGCAGGGTATCGCAAAAAAGAAAAACTTTCATCATCATTCACTCCATCACTATTTTCCCAGAGGCATGCTTACACTAGAGTTATAAAACTGCAACATTAACATCCCTCCTTCAGAGTGCCAGCACTGCACTTCCAATCTCCAGGAATCTAGTGAATACCTATCTCTATTACACTTTCCTCCCTCATTCCACTTCTAGTTCCAGCTTTGTGGTGGAGCAACCAAACTTCATCTGACTTGGTGTCCATTTCCTTTTGAGTTGGTGCAGGACACTTTAACCCTTAAACTGTCCAAACATAGATCTATGTTCACTCGCGTAGTGCTCCGAACGTAAATCTACGTTGTTTTTACATACAGTAGGGCCCCACTTATACGGCGAGTTAGGTTCCAGGCTGTCGCCGGAAAGCAGACATCGCTGGAAGGCATATAAATGCCTAGTAATAGAACTAGGCATTAAAAACACACAAAGTAAAATACATTCACAGTAAATTCATTACTTATCTTAAAGTATTTGTAATCTTAATGTAGGGAGAGAGGTGAGTAGTACTTATTTGTAGGAAGTCAGGTGTAGGAAGTCAGATGCAGGTAGCCCAGGTGTAGGAAGCCCTGGCTCCCCATCTCATACTTAATATACGATATTGAAAACATCCCAGAGAGGTAAAATACACATACAGTACACTCATTATTTACCTTAAAATATGTGTAGTCTTAATATAGGAAGAGAGGTGAGTAGTATTTATTTGTAGGAAGTCAGTGTAGGTAGCTGGTAGGTGTAGCCCGCCTGGGCTACACCTACCGGCTACCTACACTGTGGGCCAGAGCCATATTATTAACATCGACATGCCTTGTTCACTGAATTTAATCATTTCTAACAACTACCTATAGATGCCATCATAAACGAAGGTAGAAGTAATGAATAATTCATGCTGAAAATTGTAAACAAAAACAGAATGAGGGAGTGGCTGGGCCAAACGCAGATTCATAAATGTTTTCTCTGATGGCTGAGCAGAGAAAACGTAATGTTGTCCCTCCACCCGGCTACCACACAGGTCCACAAGTATTATTATCAGAGCACACATAAAATATGCAATAAATGCCAGACAACAAGTTTACACTAACTTAAATTAAGTTAGCAATAGAAATAGGCATTAAAAACACAATAAAAGGTAAGATACACACAAAGTACTACACTTATTACTTACCTTAAAATATTAATATTGATGTGCGAGAGGTGAGTGGCAGGGTGTTTATTGAATAAAATCAGAATGGCACACCATCATCCTCTAACTTGGCACTTAAAGCAAGAGGCTTACGCCTTCTCTTTTTATCACAGCTAACCTTAGACGCCATCGTCAATGAGAGCCAACTAGTTAACGAAAGAGTAAATGAGAGAGAGAACGAGATACAGAGTTGAGACAATGTAAGAACACAAACTGAACAGGTAGTGGGCGATCACTTGGTCAGGTGAAATAAATGCGTATTAATATGTGTCTACTTTTAGTTCATTCACGTACGTTTGTAAGAGTTTGTAAAACATTTACCTCAATATTTTTTTATTATAATAATAATTACCTCACAATACAAATACTCTTACATTGTGTACAAGTTGTGCAAGTTAGTACAGAATAAACAAACAGCAACACACCATTTTTAGAGTGAATGAAGATATTATTATTATTATTATTATTATTATTATTATTATTATTATTATTAATAATATTATTATTATTAATAAAAAGCACTAAACCCACAAGGGTCGTGAATTGCTATATATAGAGTAAAGGCATATGAAAAGAATATTTTTCTACAGTTATTCCCCAGTTTGACTAGAGAAAACATAATTCTTCCGACACTACCTACACAGCTGCTTTGTAAACAAATCTCATATTTACATCAATTTTTATTCTCTGAGTGTATGTATCATGTTTATATGCTAGGTAACAGGTTTCATATATAATTTTGAGGAAAATATCATAGATGGATTAATGAAAATGCCTATACTGATGTAAAATAAGACATTTAGTGTGCCCAAGATTGATTATTATTACGTAGTATTGGCGTCATGAGTAGAGGGAGACTTAGCGATTTTAATGTGTACCTGCACACCAGCACAGTGTGTAAGTATATTTAGGTACAGGTACACATAAGTATAATTATCAGAGTACATATAAAATATGCAGTAACTTTAAAACACTTGAAATTTTGGAAAGTTTCCTGACATAATAGATGTGGTCACTGAAAATGTAAACAAACGGGGTTTGGGGCGCCGTATTTGAAAGACCGCTTGCCGTATAGCAAATTTTGGTCATAATTTGACATTGCCGTATAAGCAGAATGCCGTAAAGTGAAATGCCATAAAGCGGGGCCTTACTGTACTTTCAAACGGAGAAAATCAAGGTCGGAGCGCTATGCACATAAACGCAGATCTATGTTTGGACAGTTTAAGGGTTAAAATTAACAACAGAATTTCATTCAAAATATGCTCACTGGATTTCCCATACAAAAATCTGCTTTCTTTATGGTCATTCTTTCTCATCAATGTCAAAATGAATCAGTTTAAAGTGATATTCAAAGAGATATTGTTAAAAAAATCTAGTGGTGCTGTACTAGGGTGATTGCATAAGAGTGAATTTATAAAACATACCAGTAGTATAGCAAATTATTGGTAGAAATAAGTAGAATGACTTGGAAGGCATATAAATCTGTAGTGGAGGGAAGGTGGGGTAGGGGTCATCCTGGAAATGGTTGGAGGGAGGGGGGTAAAGAAAGTTTTGCATGAGAGGGGCTCAGACTTCTAGCAAGAATAAGTGAATGTGTTACATAGAAGCGAATGGAGACAAATGGTTTTAATGACTTGATGTGCTTTTGGAGTGTGAGCAAGATTATATTTTTGAAGGGATTCAGGGAAACCGGTAAGGAGAACTCGAGTCCCAGAGGTGGTAAGTACAGTTTCTGCACTCCTTAGGAGGGGTGGAAATATGCTAAAGTTTTTGAACTGCACACCTCTGGCAAGACAGTGATGGAGTGAGTGATGATAAAAGTGTTCTTTCTTTTTTGGGTCACTCTGCCTCAATGGAAAACAGCCAATGTATTAAAAGAAAAATACAGTTGCCACATACAAGTGAATTCACACAAAGCAAAATTGCATAAAGTGAGGAGAAACCTGTAATTACTGTAGGGCCCCGCTTTACAGCATTTCACTATATGGTATTCTGCTAATACAGACATTTCAAATTATGACCAAAACTTGCTATACAGCTCCCCCTGCATGACTTTCTAATACGGTCACAGCGCACCACCTGGTTTGTTTACATTCTCCGTGAGCACATCTCTCCATTATGTCTGGAAACTTTCCAAAATTTCAAGTATTTAAAACTTATTTCATATTTTATATATACTCTAATAATTATACTTATGTGTACCTAAGTAAACTTACACACTGTGCTGGCATGCAGGTACACATTAAAATCACTAAGAGTGTCTTATTAGTCTCAAAATGCCATATTAACCCTTTCACTTTCGATACCCCTGCTCACAAACTTGCTCTCAGTATCAAAGAACTTAAAAAAATATATACAGTGGAACCTCGGCTTATGAATTTAATCCATTCCATAACCTCGTTCGTATCCCGATTTGTTCGTATGCCGAGTCAATTTTCTTCATTTAAATTATGATGAAATTAAGACACACGTGCAACATCTGGGTATCTTTATTGTAGACGTTTCGCCACCCAGTGGCTTTATCAATACAAATTCCAGGACATAACTTGAAGACAGTAGAACTATATACAGAAGATGAGGTAATCAGTCCCTCAACCTTGGAGTTGGTACGAAGAGCACCATAGTTGTGGAGATTCTGAAGCAGAAGCAAGGAGCCTGGCACTTATAAACTAATGCCAGATGGAAATGGGACGTGTAGCAGATGAGGGCATAGTCACTGGTGGGCGGGATTCCCCAGTGGATGTAGGCCCTACCCAAAGAGATGGGCTAGTTGTAGTAGTAGTTGTTGTAGTCGTGAAGGTTATATACATGTCCTCAGAATCAAGATTCCATGATGTTGCAGTGTCTGACAAGTTATACAAGAATGGTATACAATACCGACAAGATGAAATTAAGACATATGCAACATCTGGGTATCTTTATTGTAGATGTTTCACCACCCTGGAGAGAGAGTTTACCTGGAGAGAGTTCCGGGGGTCAACGCCCCCGCGGCCCGGTCTGAGACCAGGCCTCCTGGTGGATCAGAGCCTGATCAACCAGGACTTTATAAATACAAATTCCAGGACATAACTTGAAAACAGTAGAACTATATACAGAAGATGAGATAATCAGTCCCTCAACCTTGGAGTTGGTGCAAAGAGCACCGTAGTCATGGAGATTCTCCATGACTACGGTGCTCTTGTTCATAATTTACATTAATGACCTCAATGAAGGGATTACGAGTGACATGAGTAAATTTGCTGATGATACAAAGATAGGCCATATAATTCATTCTGAGGATGATAGCAATGAGCCCCAGGAGGATTTGGACAAATTAATGTCTTGGTCTGAAAAATGGCAGATGAAGTTCAATGTGGATAAGTGTAAGGTACTAGTCCTTGGTAATGAAAATAACCCTCGAAGCTATAAACTAGGTGAAGTAGAGCTTGATCATACAGAATGTGAATAAGACTTGGGAGTCATGGTAAGCAGAAATCTAAAGCCAAGACAGCAGTGCCTTAGTGTGCACAACAAGGCTAACAGATTACTAGGATTTATCTCTAGAAGTATAAGTAACAGATGTCCAAAAGTTATTTTACAGCTCTATACCTCACTAGTGAGGCCTCATTTGGATTATGCCACTCAGTTTTGGTCTCCTTACTACAGGAAGGATATGGACTCGTTGGAGAACTTACAGAGAAGAATGACTAAAATGATTTACTGTGTAAGGAATCTCCCATATGAAGACTGACTTAAAGCCTTAAATCTCCACTCTATGGAGAGACGCAGAATGAGGGGGAGATATCATTGAAGTGTATAAGTGGATGATGGGCATAAACAAAGGAGATATTAATAAAGTACTGAGGGTGTCAAATCAGGTAAGAACCAGAAATAATAGACTTAAGTTGGAAAAATTTAGATTTAGAAAGGACATAGGTAAGTATTGGTTTTCCAACAGAGTTGTGGATGCGTGGAACAATCTTCCCAGTAGGGAAGGATTGTAAAGAAAATCCCTAATGTCGGGCCAACAGGCCTGCTGCAGTGTTCCTCTGTTCTTATGTTCTTAGGGTGATCGAGGCTAGGACCTTGGGTAGCTTTAAAAAGAGACTGGACAAATATTAGTGGGAGGGACTGGGTTTGATTGGTGTCACTGGATAAGGGAGTAACTCCTTGGGTAGCTTTGGGTAGAGGTCATTTTGATAAGGACCTGCCTCACATGGGCCAGTAGGCCTTCTGCAGTGTTCCTCCATTCTTATGTTCTTATGTAACTTGTCAGACACTGCAACATCATGGAATCTTGATTCTGAGGACATGTACAAGGGACCAAGGGAAATTACTGTGGGAGGAAATTGTTAATGCCACAAGGCACGATAATGTAGTAATTCTAGGGGACTTTAACTTTAGTCACATTGATTGGAATTCTTGACTGGGAATTTAGAATCAAATGACTTCTTAGAAGTAGTTCAGGACTGTTTTTTGAAGCAGTCTGTGATAGAACCTACAAGGGGAAATAACCTGCTTGATTTGGTTCTGGCAAACAAGGAAACCCTTGTTAATAATTTAGAAATTACAGAGGAACTCGGCACAAGTGATCACAAACCAATTACCTTAAGGACCCTGTCATCCAATTATTTGCGCGCTTTAAAAAAAATCGAAAAATTATGGAAATTGAGTTATTCATATAGAAAAATATTTTAACTCTTTGGCAACAGAATGGTACAAGAATCAATGTTAAGTAAGTAAGTAAGTAAGTAAGTTTATTCAGGTATACACAAATACAGTTACATAGAATTATCATACATAGCAGCATATGTGTAGAGAACCTAGGATAACCCAAAAAAGTCAGAGTGACTTATTTCCATTAGGGTCCTTTAATGTTCTACGACATTTCTATAAGAAATTATAGTCATTTATATCAGGTATGGTGACGACGATGTGGGTAGTGCGTCTGCTCACAACCCATATATTTTTTGGAATTTTTTCCTTGTTTTTTATCGCTTTTTCTTGCATTATTCTAATATAATAATTGACTATTTGGCATCATAAAACAGTAGGCAGAGCTTATATGTAGACTTTCAGCCAATCAGGAGCCATCTGGGAACACTGGCAGTATTCCCACTCCAGAGAACCAGGAGAAATCACTTCATTATTTTACGCTTATATCAACTCTACGGCTTATTTATCTATCAAAATTGATCTAATATGATATAATAAACACTATAAATAACATACAAACATGCTATATACTCTAGACTGAATAAAATAGGCAATAATATGGCTAGAGTCCAACAGCAATATTTCGATACAAAACAGTTACTCGTCTTCATGTCGTATTCTTTGGTCTTTGAGTAAGCGAAAACGGTATTTTGAAGAGGATAACTGCTCTAGAACACCAGTTTACTAAGAAACCACCGAAACAATGCGATTTTCGCGATTTTTTTTTTTTCGAGACGGTGGGCCGGCTGGCATTCCAGGCCAATATCTCGGAAGTAACTTATTCACTTATTTCGTTTATTTCCCCCTTTATTACTTAATTAAGTGGAATAATATTCACAGAAATTGTAAAATAATGATTTCTCTAATTTGCTATTATTCATTTTTGGAAATATTCCAAATAGTACTTTGGGATTTATGTGGGGGTAAAGGGCAGATTTTTTGCAACATTCCAAGAACTAACAAACTTTATTTTTTTTGTGAAATAAAGATAAGTTATTTAGAGGAAAGGAATTAATTAAAAATTTGTATTAGCATTGTTCTCTCGGCACCAAGTGTCCAAACAACCTTACGTCGTCCCATATAGGACTACCATCCTGTCAAAGGACATTTTCAGTAAATCAGTCCTTTTTCAGTCTTTTCTCAGTTGTTGTTTGAGGTATCTTATTGATAAATATTTACAGGAAATAGAGAAAACACTTCGTCTTGTGCACCCAAACTGAAGGAAATCTGACGGTAAACAAAAATGCAAAAATTAATTGGATGACAGGGGCAGTAATAAGAGGTAATACTCTTAAGAATATTACTTCATATACTCTCAAGATAGTAAATTATTCCCTCATTCAATATTATCATCGTGGTGTTCCATCTCACAGGCACAATATTCACCTTTATTCATTACTAAGACAGTGACCAATTTTTATTTACAAGAAATGTCCTTTTTCACGAAGTTATAATAACATGATTGCAAATAATAATAATAATAATATTATTATTATTACGATTATTATTATTATTAATTTAATTCAATTCAAGTTTATTCTCTATAAGGGTTATAATGTGGGGTTTACAGGTTTTGGGTATTGTGTGGTTTACATGTTATAAAATACTAATTACAGAGGGGGCCACTAGGACACCTAGCATGGCTAGGCATTTCGAGCAGACTTAGATTAATTCTAAACATTAAATCCTTACAGATTATGGTATTAATGCTAAGTGACTACATCATAATTTGTGAGTTTAGTAATGTGAATGCTTTTGTTTTGGCACAATGCAAAGTGCCTATATTGGAGTATCATAGGCAAACTTATGACTAGTTAGGATTTATTATTTTAATAATAATAATAATAATAATAATAATAATAATAATAATAATAACAACAACAACAACAAAAACAAGAGGAAAAGGAAGAAACAGTACAGAATTTTGGTGTCCTCATAACAACATGACACCAGTAGAGTCTCAGTTCAGTGTAGAGCTCATGTATTCTTCAGTGATAATTCACACTTGGTGTTGACAGCTGTGTTTATCACTCTTATATTCCTGGTTTGGAACGTGGGGCCTCTCATGGTGTTTATTATAGTTTGGAACGTGGGGCCTCTCATGGTGTTTATTATAGTTTGGAAAGTGGGGCCTCTCATGGTGTTTATTATAGTTTGGAACGTGGGGTCTCCCATGGTGTTCATTATAGTTTGGGACGAAGGGCCTCCCATGGTGTTCATTATAATTTGGGACGAAGGGCCTCCCATGGTGTTCATTATAGTTTTGGAAGAAGGGCCTCCCATGGTGTTCACTATAGTTTGGGACGAAGGGCCTCCCACGGTGTTCACTATAGTTTGGAACAAAGGGCCTCCCATGGTGTTCATTATTGTTTGGGACGAAGGGCCTCCCATGGTGTTCATTATAGTTTGGGACAAAGGGCCTCCCACGGTGTTCATTATTGTTTGGGACGAAGGGCCTCTCATGGTGTTCATTATTGTTTGGGATGAAGGGCCTCCCACGTTGTTTATTATAGTTTCGGACAAAGGGCCTCCCACGTTGTTTATTATAGTTTGGGACGAAGGGCCTCCCATGGTTTTCATTATAGTTTGGGACGTGGGGCCTCTCACTGTTATTCTTGTCTTTGGGGATGTTTTTTTGGACGTCATCTGCGGTGGTCAGCTTTCCTTCCTGGCTGGACCCGACCTCTAGTGTCTTGCCAGTTTCTTGCTGAACCTTCCCACAACGTCCACGACCTTTCCTACTCCGGGAGAAATTATTCTACTTAGGGAGAGAATATTTCTTTCCGTGACAGAGGGGCATGTTGTTGGGAAGGGGTTTGGTGTTGGGAAGGGGTTTGGTGTTGGGAAGGGGCATGGTGCTGGGAAGGGGTTTCGTGTTGGGAAGGGGCATGGTGTTGGGAAGGGGCATGGTGTTGGGGAGGGGCATGGTGTTGGGAAGGGGCATGGTGTTGGGAAGGGGCTTGGTGTTGGGAAGGGGCTTGGTGTTGGGAAGGGGCTTGGTGTTGGGAAGGGGCTTGGTGTTGGGAAGGGGTTTGGTGCTGGGAAGGGGCTTGGTGTTGGGAATGGGTTTGGTGTTGAGAAAGAGATTAGTGTTATGGAAGATTCTGGTGTTGGGAAGGGGCTTGGTGGTGGGGAAGGGCTTCATGTTAGGGACGGGGTTGGTGTTGGGGAGGAGATTGGTGTTGGGGATGGGCTTGGTGTTCTGGAGGGGCTAGGAGTTGGGGAATAGTTTTGAGTTGGGCAATCGTTTTGAGTTTGGGAATCGTTTTGAGTTGGGGAATCGTTTTGAGTTTGGGAATCGTTTGGAGCTGGGGAATCGTTTGAAGTTGGGGTATCGTTTAGAGTTGGGGTATCGTTTAGAGTTGGGAAGGGATTCGTCGGTGGGGAGGGACTGGTCGACGGAGAGGGATTGGTCGATGGGGAGAGACTGGTCGACGGGGAGGGACTGGTCGAGGGGGAGGGACTGGAGGGGCTTGGTGCATTGGAATCGTTCTGAGTTAGGGAATCGTTTGGAGTTGGGGAATCGTTTGGAGTTGGGGAATCGTTTGGAGTTAGGGGATCGTTTGGAGTTGGGGAATCGTTTGAAGTTGGGATATCGTTTAAAGTTGGGAAGGGATTTGTCGGTGGGGAGGGACTGGTCGACGGAGAGGGATTGGTCGATGGGGAGAGACTGGTCGATGGGGAGGGACTTGTCGACGGGGAGGGATTGGTCAACAGGGAGGGGCTGGTCAACGGGAAGGAACTGGCCAATGGGGAGGGACTGATTCAAGGGGAAGGACTGGTCGACGGGGAGAAGCTGGGCAACGGGGAGAGGCTGGTCAATGGGGAGGGACTGGTCGAGGGGGAGGGACTGGTCAATGTGGAGGGACTGGTCGACGGGGAGGGACTGGTCAATGGGGAGGGACTGGTCGATGAGGAGGGACTTGTCAAGGGGGAGGGACTGGTCAATGGGGAGAGGCTGGTTGACGGGGAGGGGCTGGTTGATGGGGAGGGACTGGTCGAGGGGGAGGGACTGGTCGAGGGGGAGAGATTGGTCGAGGGGGAGAGGCTGGTCAACAGGGAGGGACTGGTCGAGGGGGAGGGACTGGTCGACGGGGAGAGATTGGTCGAGGGGATTGACTGGTCGACAGGGAGGGAGTGTGTCCGTGGCTTCTGAACACAGCTCCTGCCTCGGAAAGTCCAGTATGATACTCCTAGCATGGTCACAACAATCAGCATTACCATCTAGGAGGAAGAAATTCCCTGGCAAGATTCCCTCATATCCTTGAGAAGGAGCTCCAGTTCATTAATTTCCTTGAAGGCTTGGTAACATCTGACAATGATGCCGAGAACAGGCCAGGTTTGTGGGGCCCACCAAGGGATTACATGGTTTGCAGGGGGCTGTGAGGGGGTATAACAATCACAAGACAAAATCATCCCCATCTCAGGGAATCGACACAATTTTGGGGAAAATGATTCACACTCCTAGGAAGCTAACTCCACCTCCTTTAGGAGTCGATCCCGGTCCTCTTCCAACTCTTTAACACTTTTGCCAAAAACGGAAAGGATATCAACGAAGGCATAGAGGAACAGCAGCACAGCTGCAGCACATGTTAATTTTTTGAAGATACCCATAGTATTAGCTAAGATTCAACGACTGGGAACAAAGGCTTGCCGAATCTTGCGATAACAATACGTATATGGAAATGCAAGCCACAATATGCACAATAATAGAATATATGAGAAATATAGTTACCCTCGTATATATTTGTTCTTACCTTTAGTATAGTGATGGTGTTAGATATATAGTGATGATAGATGTAGTGTTTGGTGATCAAGCTAGATGTAGCTTATTGTGACGGTGATAGATGTATAGTGATGGTGATAGTGATATAGCTAAGATGATAGATGTAGTGTATAGTAATGGTGATAAATTTAGTTTATAGTGATGGTGATAAATGTAGTGCATAGTGATGGTGTGTGATATATATAGTGACAGTGACAAATGCGTGATAAATATGGTTTATAGTGACGATGTTAGATGCAGTGCATAATGATGTTTTAATATATGTAGTGTGTAGTGATGGTGATATAGTGTATAGTCATGGTAATAAATGTGGTTCAGAGTTATGGTGACAGATGTTGTGTATAGTAATGGTGATAGATGCAGTGTGCAGTGATTGTGATAGATGTAGTGATGGTATAATAATGGTGTTAGATATAATATATACTGATGATGTTAGATATAATGTATAGTGAGGTTACAGATGTGTATAGTGATGGTGATAGATGTAGTGTATAGTCATGTTAGATATAATGTATAGTGAGGGTGATAAATGTGGTTTATAGTGACAGTGATACAAGTTGTGCATAGTGATGGTGATGAATGTGGGTTATAGCAATTGTGTCAGATGTAGTGTATATTGATAGTAATAGATGTAGTGTGTAGTGACTGTGATATAGCATATAATGATGGTGATAAATATGAATTAGAATGATGGTGACAGATGTAGTATAGTGATGGTGATAAATGTGATTTATAGTGATGACTGACATTTAGTGAAGTTGATATATGTGATGTATAGTGGTGGTAATAGTTGTAGTGTATAATGAAAGCGATTGATAGGATTTAGAGTGATGGTGAAAGGTGTAATGATCAGATCAGATCAGAGGACTCACAGGTAAGGACCCACGAGGGGCGAGGGGCAAGTGGGGACAGTGCGAAGAATAGACGGTGAGAGGAATGTGACTCACGAAATCGTAATGACACGAGGGTATGGTTTGAGAGGAATGTCTTGAGTCGAAGAGAGAAGAGTCAGGACTAGACCCAACAGCTAAGCCTTAGAAGCAGAGGGAAACAGCAACACAAAAAACAGGAGAACACTCAGTCGTCCGGCTGGCAAGCTATCTGCATCTTGCATTCTTGATGTTGATTGGCGGCTGGCAGAAGCTGGAGGCATGGTCAAGGGAGGCTAGCTTCTTGATTGGTCAGGTGTCGTTAAAAGTGTGAGTCAGGAGTTACATCATTTCTTCAGTGTTGGAGGCATTCCTTATGTTGTGCAGTTGTTGGGAGGAAATGATGAGTAGTCTTGTAATCTTGGGTCGAAATGCTGGGTCGGCTTGTAACTGGTCAAAGGTCATCTTGAGTGCTGTGAAGGAGCAATGGGTTCCTTTACGATTTGTAAACGTGACTGTTCTGTCGAGTAATTTCTCATACAAAGTGTCGACATTCATGGTGGGTTCTTGGTCAGGAGTCGTATAAAAAGTTATATCTTTCCAGTGCAGGTATTGATCTCGGTGTTGGTCTTCTGTATTAATACATCGAGTGATGACTGGTGAGGTTTTTGTTGGTGGTTGCAGCATTGAAGGTTCATTCAATGTTGGTGTCTCTGCTACAGAGTGTATAGAAGACTGTGGTGGAATCGTGGCTTCTGATTGGTCCATTTGAGTAGTGGTGAGTGGAGGCGAAGGAATGATATTTGTGCCGCCATGACGATAAGTGTATAGTGATGGTGTTATATGCAATGAATAGTGGCGGTGATATATAGTAGCGATAGATGTAGTTTATAGTAATTGTGATAGATGCAATGATAGTGATATATATAGTGTATAGTGATTGTGTTAGATGTAATACACACTGATGGTAATAGAAATAAGAGCAGGTAAGCTTTCGTTCGGATTTTTAACCCTGGAGGGTTAGCCACCCAGGATAACTCAAGAAAGTCAGTGCGTCAGTCATCGAGGACTGTCTAACTTATTTCCATTGGGGTCCTCAATCTTGTCCCCAGGATGCGACTCACACCAGTCGACTAACACCCAGGTACCAATTTGCTGCTAGGTGAACACGACAGCAGGTGTAAGGAAACGTGTAATGATACTGATGATAGAAATAGTGTATGGTGTTAGATGCAGTGTATAGTGATGGTAGATGTATAGTGGTATAGGGAGAGGGAGAGGTTTTTTAGTGCCAGTAAGGAAAAAAAACTGGCAGGAAATGGCAGAAATCGGACACCAAATCCAGTCATTCCTGGAGTGGAACCACAGTCGATGGCCTCCACTCCAAACCAACAGATACAGATACTAATGCCAGAAAAAAAATCCCCCCCCAGTACCAACAATACCACCAGTCTGATGACATTCTTCTTTGCAAATATACAGGGTCTAAAGCCAGCAACAAACAACAAAATACCTTTCATCCGTGGACTGCTTGCAGAGGCAAAGGCAATGTTCGCGGCTTTCACTGAGACCCACATAAAGGATCACTTGGACAACGAAATATGGATCCCAGGTTACAACCTATACAGATGTGACAGAGTGAACAGGCAAAAGGGGGAGGTTGGCCTGTACATTGCAGAGTCACTTGTTTGCACAGAACTGCTAAATGCCTCAAATGATGTAGTGGAAGTTTTAGCAGTAAAGGTCGAGAACCAAAACCTAGTCATTGTGGTAGTCTACAAGCCTCCGGATGCAACATCCCAGCAATTCCAGGAACAGCTGTTAAAAATTGACCACTGTCTGGAAAATCTTCCAGCTCCTGCACCCAACATCTTGCTCCTGGGGGATTTCAACTTAAGGCACCTAAAATGGAGGAATATAGCAAATAATATTGTTGCAGTAATAACACCAGGAGGCAGCTCTGATGAAAACTCACACTCACACGAGCTTTTAAATCTCTGCACAAAATTCAATTTAAACCAGCAAATAATAGAGCCTACTAGACTGGAGAATACACTAGACCTCATCTTCACTAACAATGATGATCTGATAAGAAATGTCACCAAATCAAAAACAATATACTCAGATCACAACATAATTGAGGTTCAGACATGTATGCGTGGAGCCCCAGACTGACATAATGAGACTAGACACGAGGGAGCATTCACCAAATTCAACTTCAATAACAAAAACATAAAGTGGGACCAAGTAAACCAAGTCCTAACCAATATAAGCTGGGAAGATATACTAAGCAACACAGACCCCAACTTATGCCTAGAACAGATTAACTTGGTGGCACTCGATGTATGCACAAGGCATATTCCTCTAAGAAAAAGGAG
Organism: Cherax quadricarinatus; assembly: GCF_038502225.1. Lineage (NCBI taxonomy): Eukaryota > Metazoa > Arthropoda > Malacostraca > Decapoda > Parastacidae > Cherax > Cherax quadricarinatus. Next base: position 79,618,403 of record NC_091292.1, on the reverse strand, counting down.
GAGTAGATGTAAAATAGAAAGAGACAGGCGCTTCCTTTACAGGCGATGGAAAAGAATAACAGAGCGGCTAAAAGAGGTCAATATATCTGAAATGCATAGGGAGACACTGGTCAGAGAAATAGCAAGCATCGAACTTAAGCTAAAGGAATCTTATAGGAGTCAGGAATCGTGGGAAGAACTAAACGCCATAAATGAAATCGAAAGAAACCCAAAGTATTTCTTCTCCTATGCCAAATCAAAGTCGAGAACAACGTCCAGTATTGGGCCCCTACTTAAACAAGATGGGTCCTACACAGATGACAGCAAGGAAATGAGCGAGCTACTCAAGTCCCAATATGACTCAGTTTTTAGCAAGCCGCTAACCAGACTGAGAGTCGAAGATCAAAATGAATTTTTTATGAGAGAGCCACAGAATTTAGTTAACACAAGCCTATCCGATGTTATCCTGTCGCCAAATGACTTCGAACAGGCGATAAATGACATGCCCATGCACTCTGCCCCAGGGCCAGACTCATGGAACTCCGTGTTCATCAAGAACTGCAAGAAGCCCCTATCACGAGCCTTTTCCATCCTATGGAGAGGGAGCATGGACACGGGGGTCGTCCCACAGTTACTAAAAACAACAGACATAGCCCCACTCCACAAAGGGGGCAGTAAAGCAACAGCAAAGAACTACAGACCGATAGCACTAACATCCCATATCATAAAAATCTTTGAAAGGGTCCTAAGAAGCAAGATCACTACCCATCTAGAAACCCATCAGTTACACGACCCAGGGCAACATGGGTTTAGAACAGGTCGCTCCTGTCTGTCTCAACTATTGGATCACTACGACAAGGTCCTAGATGCACTAGAAGACAAAAAGAATGCAGATGTAATATATGCAGACTTTGCAAAAGCCTTCGACAAGTGTGACCATGGCGTAATAGCGCACAAAATGCGTGCTAAAGGAATAACAGGAAAAGTCGGTCGATGGATCTATAATTTCCTCACTAACAGAACACAGAGAGTAGTCGTCAACAGAGTAAAGTCCGAGGCAGCTACGGTGAAAAGCTCTGTTCCACAAGGCACAGTACTCGCTCCCATCTTGTTTCTCATCCTCATATCCGACACAGACAAGGATGTCAGACACAGCACCGTGTCTTCCTTTGCAGATGACACCCGAATCTGCATGACAGTGTCTTCCATTGCAGACACTGCAAGGCTCCAGGCGGACATCAACCAAATCTTTCAGTGGGCTGCAGAAAACAATATGAAGTTCAACGATGAGAAATTTCAATTACTCAGATATGGTAAACACGAGGAAATTAAATCTTCATCAGAGTACAAAACAAGTTCTGGCCACAAAATAGAGCGAAACACCAACGTCAAAGACCTGGGAGTGATCATGTCGGAGGATCTCACCTTCAAGGACCATAACATTGTATCAATCGCATCTGCTAGAAAAATGACAGGATGGATAATGAGAACCTTCAAAACTAGGGAGGCCAAGCCCATGATGACACTCTTCAGGTCACTTGTTCTATCTAGACTGGAATATTGCTGCACACTAACAGCACCTTTCAAGGCAGGTGAAATTGCTGACCTAGAAAATGTACAGAGAACCTTCACGGCGCACATAACGGAGATAAAACACCTCAATTACTGGGAGCGCTTGAGGTTCCTAAACCTGTATTCGCTGGAACGCAGGCGGGAGAGATACATGATAATATACACCTGGAAAATCCTAGAGGGACTAGTACCGAACTTGCACACGAAAATCACTCACTACGAAAGCAAAAGACTTGGCAGACGATGCAACATCCCCCCAATGAAAAGCAGGGGTGTCACTAGCACGTTAAGAGACCATACAATAAGTGTCAGGGGCCCGAGACTGTTCGACTGCCTCCCAGCATACATAAGGGGGATTACCAACAGACCCCTGGCAGTCTTCAAGCTGGCACTGGACAAGCACCTAAAGTCGGTTCCTGACCAGCCGGGCTGTGGCTCGTACATTGGTTTGCGTGCAGCCAGCAGTAACAGCCTGGTTGATCAGACTCTGATCCACCAGGAGGCCTGGTCACAGACCGGGCTGCGGGGGCGTTGACCCCCGGAACTCTCTCCAGGTAAACTCCAGGTAATGGTGTTAGAAGTAGTGCATAGTGGTAGTGGAAGGTGTGGTACATAGTGATTATGATACATGTGGTGAATAGTGATGGTAACTGTTGTGGTTTATATTGATGGTGATAGATGTGGTTTATAGTGATGATGATAGTTGTGGCTTATAATGATGGTGATAAATGTGGTGTATAGTTATGGTGCTAGATGAAGTGTATAATGATAGTAATTGTTGTTTTATAGTTATGGTGATAGTTGTGGTTTATAGTGATGTTACCAATTGTAGTGTATAGTGATGGTGTTAGATGTGGTGCATAGTGAAGGTGTTAGATGTGGTATAATATAGTTATGGTGATAGTTGTAGTGTATAGTGATGGTGCTAAATGTGGTGTATAGTTATGGTGATGTAGTGCATAATGATGGTTAGATGTGGTGTATACTCATGGTGCTAGATGTGTATATAGTTATGGCGATAGATGTAGTGTATAGTGTTGGTGCTAGATGTGGTGTATAGTGATAGTGCTAGATGCAGTGCATAGTTATAGTGATAGATGTGGTTATGGTGATAGATGGGAAAGTAAAAAGTCTGGGCAGGATGGTGCTATCACCCTTGGTGCGGATGATGTCCTGGCTGGCAGTAACTGTATGTCTGGAGGTGCTGGCCAGGTAGTCAGGAACTGTAAGGCTGGAGGTGCTGTCCTGGTAGACAGTAACTGTGAGGCTGGAGGTGCTGTCCTGGTAGACAGTAACTGTATGCATGGTGAAACGCATATTAGTGGCCTCAAGGGAGACAGGAGCTGTAGTGGGGAAACAAGTGTAGTCAAGGACAAGATAAAATCAATATTACAAACTAGTAATACCACAGGAGATAGCAAACAAGGAGACTCCACTAGTAATAGTGAGGATATATTACCAGAAACAACTGGTGAGAGCTCCATTGTTAGTACTAGTGAGGATAAGAATGAGACAGGAAAACATGCACCAACAGGGAATATTCACAAAAATCAAAGGCAAACGGAAACCAAGCCTGTGCACATTATGTACTTGGTATCTGCAGGCATGGGAAATCTGGAAAAACAGATGAGACGTGCAACTTTGACAGCCCTAGAAAATGCCATGCCCATATGACAACAGGAAAATGAACATCACTACTAGTGCCATTGAGAAGGTCAGTGAACATCACTACTAGTGTCATTCATAAGGTCAGTGAACATCACTACAAGTGCCCCTCAGAAGGTAAGTGAACATCATTACTAGTGCCACTCAGAAGGTCAGTGAACTTCAGCACCTATATCCAACACATAACCAAAAAAGTATCCAAAACGGTTGGGATCCTCTCCAAGATACAATACTACGTGCCGCAAACTGCCCTTCTCACACTATACCATTCACTTATATATCCATACCTGACCTATGCTATCTGTGCTTGGGGTTCAACTGCAGCAACACACCTAAAGCCAATAATAACCCAACAAAAAGCCGCAGTAAGAATAATCACTAAATCCCATCCCTGGCAACACCCCCCCCACTCTTCATAGATCTAAACTTACTCCCTGTTCAGTACATCCACACTTACTACTGTGCAATCTACATCTACAGGACCTTAAATTCCAATATTAACCTTGACCTAAAACGCTTTCTTGATAGTTGCGACAGAACCCACAGGTACAACACCAGACACAAACATCTCTATGACATTCCCCGTGTCCAACTAAACCTTTACAAAAATTCAATTTATGTCAAAGGCCCTAAAATCTGGAACACCCTACCTGAAAATTCTAAAACTGCAGACACATTCATCACCTTCAAAACTACCATCAGAAAACATCTTATCTCCCTGATACACCCTGTCAACTAATTACACGAATACCACCTGGTGGTTAACACTTACACTCACTCACCCATTTGACCATAAACAGAAATATCAATCTCAATCTCAAAATAATGAATCTTAACTAGTCATAAGTTGGCCTGTGATACTCCAATACTGAAACTATGTATAGTGCCAAAACAAAAGCATTCACATTGCTAAACTCACAAACTAGTATTTAGTCACTTAGCCATAATACCAACTTACCTCATAATTTTGTAATATTTTAAACTTAAGATTTAATTTAAGTCTGCCCGAAATGCCTAGCCATGCTAGGTGTTCTAGTGGTACACTCTGTAATTATTATTTTACTACATGTAAACCACACAATAACCAAATTCTGTAAACTCAGCATTGTAATCCTTATAGAGAATAAACTTTGAATTGAATTGAATTGAATTGAACTACTAGTGCCACTCAGAATATCAGTGTCACCCAGATCACCGGTGGAGTCGTCATCAACTACCACACCAGTCGTACCACAGGCTTTATTATCCAAGTTAATAACTTCTGAAGACCAAAGATCTTTCAAGTTGAGATTTTCAAAAAGTTATTTTTTTTTCTTTCATGCTGACCTCTTGTGAAGTTTTGATAATTAATAAAAGAGGAGATTTCTGATATGATGTCATTACGACGGTTTCCTTAAATGATGATAGTGACAGTAAAATACCTGTACATTAAGTGATTATCATTATCTTCTTTTCAACGGAGGTTCCTTGATGATGAACTTGCCTGGCGTCTTTGATCAGGGATACAGTGACACTATCCTTGGCGGGTTGTCATGCTGGACATAATCCTCACAGCTGCTGTTCTTGCATTCTTACCTTCGTGGGGAGGACCACTCAATCCCGTAGGAGCAGTATAGCATCTAGGGAACACTTGAAACATTCAGACTTGATTCAAGGAATTGGAGCACAGGTCCAATTCCTTAGATCAAGAGCCCCTCATCAGTATCAAGGAACCTCCCTTCTGGGGAACAGTTATTGCTTAGTGAAACATTTGTGCAACATTATCATTTGAGAGATGTGACATGAGTGATGAAGCAGGTGTAGTGGTGACATGAGTGATGAAGCAGGTGTAGTGGTGACATGAGTGATGAAGCAGGTGTAGTGGTGACATGAGTGATGAAGCAGGTGTAGTGGTGACATGAGTGATGAAGCAGGTGTAGTGGTAACATGAGTGATGAAGCAGGTGTAGTGGTAACATGAGTGATGAAACAGGTGTAGTGGTAACATGAGTGATGAAGCAGGTGTAGTGGTAACATGAGTGATGAAACAGGTGTAGTGGTAACATGAGTGATGAAACAGGTGTAGAGGTGACATGAGTGATGAAACAGGTGTAGTGGTGACATGAGTGATGAAACAGGTGTAGTGGTAACATGAGTGATGAAGCAGGTGTAGTGGTAACATGAGTGATGAAGCAGGTGTAGTGGTGACATGAGTGACAAAGCAGGTGTAGTGGTGACATGAGTGATGAAGCAGGTGTAGTGGTGACATGAGTGATGAAACAGGTGTAGTGGTGACATGAGTGAAGAAACAGGTGTAGTGGTGACATGAGTGAGGGCGGGGCATGCTCAGTGCTCATGTCATGTACCCATAAAACAAATGACTGTCGACAAATTAAATGAAATGACCATAAGTTTATTAATGTATGTCACTTATACTGAGAGTGTTTTCAATAACAGATGCAGTGGGTGATAGATGCTGCGTCAACTCCAACAAAACAGATTAATAAAACACATATGCAAAACCTTGGATATCGTTACTGTGTAGATGTTTCGCCAGCCTAGGATGAAACGTGGGTCCTACTGATGTACTTGCCGGTACTGCTGTCAGCATAGTTGCTGATCCTCCTTTACATGTGTTGTATGCATAGATTAGTTGAGTATCGTAGTACCATCCATGTGCTTTATATAGAAGCTCCCTAGGCCTGTGACTGTATGATGTCACAGGGTACAGCTTGAGGCAGTGAGACGAGCTGCTTTGCTCTCACTCGGCGTATAGACATCCAGGCAGTAACACAGCAGGCTGGGCCCATCCCTTCCTTACCACAGTCTGACAATATATATAGTGTTACCATCCAACAAGGTGTTTACCTTCAACCCTCGTTTCTCCTACCGAACCCCCTAAGAAAATTTGGTGCCAGCGGAGGGCCTGTAATTCTGACGATTACAGTGATTTCTGGAGATAAATTTCTACTGAGCCGGTCGCCATCTTCTGACGCTAGGCCGACCTAGCCAGCCAGCTACCCAGACCAAGTTTCTACCAGCCTCTACAATATTCACTGGTCAGTCTCCTTGTATTAGTGTTTGTCTGCTTATTTGCATCACTCCCGAGGGGTTAACCCGAGTTTGCAAAGTAAGCCAAGCTACTAAGCCAGTCTGTGGTGGGGGAGTCAGAACAACCCAGTCCAGCCCAAGCCTTACACACCATCCAGCCTTGCCTGCCAAGCCAGCTTTCCACCCCTGCTGTGCTCATCGTTAGAAGTTGTCGGGCCATTCTGTGTGAAGGGTTAAGATATGCCAAGCCAGCCAGCAACTAACCCAGGTGACTAACCCAGTACTCAAGCAAACCACGTGGGTACAGTCTTCATTGCTTGTGCTTCAAGCCCCAAGCCATTCTGAGTGCTTTTTTTCATCCCTGTGGTGTTGTGGTATTTCGTGGGTTTGTTTTAAGCCAGCCTGGCTTAGAAATATTTTCGCGCCAGTGAGGGTGTCCCCAGTGAGGCTTACGCCGTTCATCCCATAGGCCCACTCACCACGCGGTGCCTCGCCACTGCCCGGCCTCAGCCGCCTCACTCAGCCACTCACCCAACCACTACCACTGTTTGTAGTCTTACTACGGGTTCTAGCACCATATTTTAAGGACCACATAGGGGGTCAAGAGCTAGAGTGTGTTTTTCGTCAGTGGCGCCATCGTTAAAAGCCTCCTGTGTGAGTCAATCGTCGATGTAAGCGCAAATTCTACGATCACGTGTGGACAGTAGTCAGCCACAAGATGATAGCCTCCATCCTCCAACCTTCCGCCATCTACCTAATTCTTCACCAAGTCATTACAGTGATAATATTTTTCACAGAGACATTTGCGAGTGTTGAGACATTTCTTTTTGTGTTTCCAGTGATTTTTTTTAGTGACATTCAGTAACTCTTGATTAGACTCAGTGTTTATTATACAGTGGACCCCTGCATAACGATCACCTCCCAATGCGACCAATTATGTAAGTGTATTTATGTAAGTGCGTTTGTAGGTGTATGTTTGGGGGTCTGAAATGGACTAATCAACTTCACAATATTCCTTATGGGAACAAATTCAGTCAGTACTGGCACCTGAACATACTTCTGGAATGAAAAAATATCGTTAACAGGGGGTCCACTGTATACTGATTGCAATATATTTTTTTTTATCTTCTTAATTCAGTGTTAATTTTCGTGCATAATTTCATATCTGTTGTGTTGTGCTTCTTTTTTTTATATACTTGAAGTAAGTACCTTAGTGTTTTTTCCTTGTTGTGTGCAACACATATGAGCAGTATAGAACTTGTGTTTACACTTCAGAATCACCTTGTGTTCTCAGTATTCCAGTTTACCTGGAGTTTACCTGGAGAGAGAGTTCCGGGGGGCATTGCCCTCCGGCCCGGTCTGTGACCAGGCCTCCTGGTGGATCAGAGCCTGATCAACCAGGCTGTTGCTGCTGGCTGCACGCAAACCAACATACGAGCCACAGCCCGGCTGGTCAGGAACCGACTTTAGGTGCTTGTCCAGTGCCAGCTTGAAGACTGCCAGGGGTCTGTTGGTAATCCCCCTTATGTATGCTGGGAGGCAGTTGAACACTCTCGGGCCCCTGACACTTATTGTATGGTCTCTTAACGTGCTAGTGACACCCCTGCTTTTCATTGGGGGGGTGTTGCATCGTCTGCCAAGTCTTTTGCTTTCGTAGTGAGTGATTTTCGTGTGCAAGTTCGGTACTAGTCCCTCTAGGATTTTCCAGGTGTATATAATCATGTATCTCTCCCGCCTGCGTTCCAGGGAATACAGTTTTAGGAACCTCAAGCGCTCCCAGTAATTGAGGTGTTTTATCTCCGTTATGAGCGCCGTGAAGGTTCTCTGTACATTTTCCAGGTCAGCAATTTCACCTGCCTTGAAAGGTGCTGTTAGTGTGCAGCAATATTCCAGTCTAGATAGAACAAGTGACCTGAAGAGTGTCATCATGGGCTTGGCCTCCCTAGTTTTGAAGGTTCTCATTATCCATCCTGTCATTTTTCTAGCAGATGCGATTGATACAATGTTATGGTCCTTGAAGGTGAGATCCTCCGACATGATCACTCCCAGGTCTTTGACGTTGGTGTTTCGCTCTATTTTGTGGCCAGAATTTGTTTTGTACTCTGATGAAGATTTAATTTTCTCGTGTTTACCATATCTGAGTAATTGAAATTTCTCATCGTTGAACTTCGTATTGTTTTCTGCAGCCCACTGAAAGATTCGGTTGATGTCTGCCTGGAGCCTTGCAGTGTCTGCAATGGAAGACACTGTCATGCAGATTCGGGTGTCATCTGCAAAGGAAGACACGGTGCTGTGGCTGACATCCTTGTCTATGTCGGATATGAGGATGAGGAACAAGATGGGAGTGAGTACTGTGCCTTGTGGAACAGAGCTTTTCACTGTAGCTGCCTCGGACTTTACTCTGTTGACGACTACTCTGTGTTCTGTTAGTGAGGAAATTATAGATCCATCGACCGACTTTTCCTGTTATTCCTTTAGCACGCATTTTGTGCGCTATTACGCCATGGTCACACTTGTCGAAGGCTTTTGCAAAGTCTGTATATATTACATCTGCATTCTTTTTATCTTCTAGTGCATTTAGGACCTTGTTGTAGTGATCCAATAGTTGAGACAGACAGGAGCGACCTGTTCTAAACCCATGTTGCCCTGGGTTGTGTAACTGATGGGTTTCTAGATGGGTGATGATCTTGCTTCTTAAGACCCTTTCAAAGATTTTTATGATATGGGATGTTAGTGGTATCAGTCTGTAGTTCTTTGCTGTTGCTTTACTGCCCCTTTGTGGAGTGGGGCTATGTCTGTTGTTTTTAGTAACTGTGGAACGACCCCCGTGTCCATGCTCCCTCTCCATAGGATGGAAAAGGCTCGTGATAGGGGCTTCTTGCAGTTCTTGATGAACACGGAGTTCCATGAGTCTGGCCCTGGGGCAGAGTGCATGGGCATGTCATTTATCGCCTGTTCAAAGTCATTTGGCATCAGGATAACATCGGATAGGCTTGTGTTAACCAAATTTTGTGGCTTTCTCATAAAAAATTCATTTTGATCTTCGACTCTCAGTCTGGTTAGCGGCTTGCTAAACACTGAGTCATATTGGGACTTGAGTAGCTCACTCATTTCCTTGCTGTCATCTGTGTAGGACCCATCTTCTTTATCCCCTTCAGGGTCCAAGGCCAAAATCTGAAGTGGTGCTCTAGTGTCCAAGAAATTTTGAAAAAAAAAAAAAAATTATTTTTTCTTACAGAATTAAAGAGTATATTTTTGTGAAGGTAATAAGACAAAAAGAAGTTTTTTCTGATCAGTACTTACCGAGATACAGCGGTGGGAAGTTGACCCAAAATGACCGGGTGGCGGCAACATCAGTGACTTCCGCAAAATCCCATTTTTTTATTTTATGTTTTTTATACTTTTTCTTTTCTTTTCTAATTTTTTTCTTTTTCTAATAACATTTGTGGCCTGTGAGACCAGTATAATGTATATTGTATAAGTGTACACTCATTGTATTCCATGCAATAACTGCACTAATTTGTTTATCATTATATTGCTTACAAAACTTGTTTACAAGTTTATTGTAAACAAAATGATGAAAATATTAGTGCAGCTATTGTGTTGAATACAAAGGTACCATATGGTACAATGGTGCTATATGGTACAATATGGTACAATGGCACATGATACAATGGTACCATATGATACAATGGTACCACATGGTAGAATGGCACCATTTGGTACAATGGTACCATATAGTACCATATGGTACAATGGTGCCATAGGGTGCAATGGTACCATAGGGTGCAATGGTACCATATGGTACAATAGCATATGATACAATGGTACCATATGGTACAATATGGCACAATGGCACATGATACAATGGTACCATATGATACAATGGTACCACATGGTAGAATGGCACCATTTGGTACAATGGTACCATATGATACAATGGTACCATATGGTGCAATGGTACCTTATGGTACCATATGGTGTAATGGTACCATATGGTACCATATGATGCAATGGTACCATATGGTACATTGTACTATACAGTACAATGATGCCATATGGTTCATTGTACCATATGGTACTGTTGTATTCAACACACTAATATTTTCATTATTATTTTGGTTACAATAGTTGTTTACAACAAAAATATACAAAAATGTTGTATATTAGTAATGTTCTATTATATATTTACAAGTGTACAGGAACTTTACGTGTTCCTTGAGGTGGATGACAAAGCACTTTGTCTGGGAAACTGCGGAGTCAGTAGCTAGCTTGCGTCGCCACTCACTCAGTCTTGGCTGGTGTCTCATGCCACCAACACCTATTGACCATATGGTACACGGTATATGTTACAGGGGTACCATATGGTACATTGTACTATATGGTAAATGGTACCATGCAGTACAGGATAACATATGGTGCAGGGTACCATATGGTACAAGGTACCATATGGTACAGGGTACCATATGGTACAGGGTACCATATGGTACAGGGTACCATATGGTGCAGGGTACCATATGGTGCAGGGTACAATATGGTGCAGGGTACCATATGGTGCAGGGTACCATATGGTGCAGGGTACCATATGGTACAGGGTACCATATGGTACAGAAATAAGTCACCCTGACTTTTTTGCGTTATCCTAGGATTTTATACATATGCTACTATCTATGATAATCTATGTAATTGTATTTCTGTACACCTGAATAAACTTACTCAAGTGCATGTGGCATCATAAGTAAGTTTATTTAGTTACACACAAATAAAGTTACATAGAATATCATACTTAGCAGCATATGTTTGGAGAACATAGGATAACCCAAAAAAGTCAGACAGATTTATTTCCATTAGGGTCCCTGTACCCTGTACCATATGGTACAATGTACTATATGTACATTGTACAATATGGTACCATTGTACCATATACCATTGTACCATATGATACCATTGTATGACATGGCACCATTGTATCATATGGTACCATTGTACCATATGGCACAATGGTACCATATGGTTCAAAACCATAGAATTCGTCTTCAGCTCCACTTCCATCAGTCTTAGAACTGTAAGTTGTGAAGAGGAGAGTCAGAATTCGCCCGGAGAGCGAGTGGGGAGTGAGAGCATCTTGCCGCCAGGCACTATGAACAAAGCTACTTTGCCGGCGTTCCCACAATGCCATGTGGCCGTCCAGATTTTTTCTATGGTGTGCACACTGACCACCCAGACCCATTCTCTTAGATGTAGGCCTACCAGCCTTCTCATGCTAAATTTGACGGCGCTAGAATTTTGGCATAGATCTATGGTTTGGACCCTGAACATAAAGCCGTAGATCTACGGGACGGACCCTGAAAGGGTTAAGTAGGGGCCCAATACTGGACGTTGTTCTCGACTTTGATTTGGCATAGGAGAAGAAATACTTTGGGTTTCTTTCGATTTCATTTATGGCTTTTAGTTCTTCCCGCGATTCCTGACTCCTATAAGATTCCTTTAGCTTGAGTTCGATGCTTGCTATTTCTCTGACCAGTGTCTCCCTATGCATTTCAGATATATTGACCTCTTTTAGCAGCTCTGTTATTCTTTTCCGTCACCTGTAAAGGGAGCGCCTGTCTCTATTTTACATCTACTCCTCCTTTTTCTTAGAAGAATAAGCCTTGTGCATACATCGAGTGCCACCAAGTTAATCTGTTCTAGGCATAAGTTGGGGTCTGTGTTGCTTAGTATATCTTCCCAGCTTATATCGGTTAGGACTTGGTTTACTTGGTCCCACTTTGTGTTTTTGTTATTGAAGTTGAATTTGGTGAATGCTCCCTCGTGACTAGTCTCATTATGTCGGTCTGGGGCTCCACGCATACATGTCTGAACCTCAATTATGTTGTGATCTGAGTATATTGTTTCTGATATGGTGACATTTCTTATCAGATCATCATTGTTAGTGAAGATGAGGTCTAGTGTATTCTCCAGTCTAGTAGGCTCTATTATTTGCTGGTTTAAATTGAATTTTGTGCAGAGATTTAAAAGCTCGTGTGAGTGTGAGTTTTCATCAGAGCTGCCTCCTGGTGTTATTACTGCAACAATATTATTTGCTATATTCCTCCATTTTAGGCGCCTTAAGTTGAAATCCCCCAGGAGCAAGATGTTGGGTGCAGGAGCTGGAAGATTTTCCAGACAGTGGTCAATTTTTAACAGCTGTTCCTGGAATTGCTGGGATGTTGCATCCGGAGGCTTGTAGACTACCACAATGACTAGGTTTTGGTTCTCGACCTTTACTGCTAAAACTTCCACTACATCATTTGAGGCATTTAGCAGTTCTGTGCAAACAAGTGACTCTGCAATGTACAGGCCAACCCCCCCCCCCCTTTTGCCTGTTCACTCTGTCACATCTGTATAGGTTGTAACCTGGGATCCATATTTCGTTGTCCAAGTGATCCTTTATGTGGGTCTCAGTGAAAGCCGCGAACATTGCCTTCGCCTCTGCAAGCAGTCCACGGATGAAAGGTATTTTGTTGTTTGTTGCTGGCTTTAGACCCTGTATATTTGCAAAGAAGAATGTCATCGGACTGGTGGTATTGTTGGTACTGGGGGGGGATTTTTTTTTCCGGCATTAGTATCTGTATCTGTTGGTTTGGAGTGGAGGCCATCGACTGTGGTTCCACTCCAGGAATGACTGGATTTGGTGTACGATTTCTGCCATTTCCTGCCAGTTTTTTTTCCTTCCTGGCACTAAAAAACCTCTCCCTCTTGAGTGGCTGTGGCTACCCAGGTTTTCCCATGGCCTGGATGTTTTGTATCTTTTTGTACCCTTTAGATGGTGTGCCTGGCAATTTAAGTTATAGCACAGTCTTCCCTGTACTGAAGAGGTACACATTTCAGGGTGAAAAAGCTTACAGGAAGGGAGTTTGCATTTTCCTGTTGTTATATGGGCATGGCATTTTCTAGGGTGGTCATAGTTGCACGTCCCGTCTGTTTTTCCAGATTTCCCATGTCTGCAGATACCAAGTGCATAGTATGTGCACAGGCTTGGTTTCCGTTTGCCTTGGGTTTCTGTGACTGTATTCCCTGTTAGTGCATGTTTCCCTGTCTTATTCCTATCCTCCCTAGCACCAACAATGGAGCTCCCACCAGTTGTTTTTGGTAATATATCCTTACTATTGCTAGTGAAGTAATTTAGTAATTTGTTACCTCGTATTCTGCATTACAACTCAGTGTTGTCTGTTATATTTTTTATCCCAGCATTTGTGTATTCTTGCCAGTTTATTTCATTTTTCTCTGTGTGTTGAACATTTCTGTGTTAATTCCTTTCATTTAGCCAGTGTCTAATTTGTCTTATCTCCACAGACAATAGTGCCACTGTTTTGTTCAAGCAAGACAATTATTATCAAATTTTTCACACATCAAGTTTCATAGCAAGAAAATTCTAGTATTGTGTTTATATTGATGTGTTGTGTTCTGCATCACTGTAAGTGTTCAAACCTTTTGTTCTGTGTTTTTTGCACCTATTATTTTTCATGTTTTATTGAACAAATTCACTCTTAGTGCAATTTTTAAGTTGTTCATTTAAAGTAAATCATTCTTTGTTTGTTCAGTAAGTGTTGCTTAAGCTGCAATTAAGAGTTAAAGTGTTCACTCAGTTCATTCCTTGATAATAATTTTTTATTCTTGTAAACTGTATTTTCTTGTGTGTGTAATTTTGTTTATTATTGCACATTGACTCATTTTGCAATAATTCTTGTGCAAACATTGTGTTGCCATTAAAATTCTTCTTGCAGAAATTTTGTGTAGTGCTGTACAGTACTTTTGATTAGCAATTGTTAGTTTATTTCAGTGCAGTTTCTTATGCTCTGTTCTGTGCATAATATTTTATTCTTTGTGTGCCATTTTATTTCCTTTGTAGTGAATTGTTTTCCCCAGTTTTTCTTAATTTTGCACAAGATTTATTGAGTCCATTTTAACATTTTTGATTGATTCATCACTTTATTGTTGTATTTCCCTATTGCAATGAGAGTAAAGACAACTCACTGTGCCATTCATTCAATTTTAAAGTAAAGTTGAGCAAATTAGATTTGAGTAAAGTACAAGTTCTCTTGATTTTCAAAGTGTTGTTTATTCAGTTGAGTATTTTCTTGTGTGAGTTTCCTTGCTTACAGTGTGACCTGTCAATTTTTAATTACTTATGCAGAATAGTTAAGCATTTTCTTCCCATTTAAGTTCACTGTGTTGTGTGTTCCTCAGTTACATTTTCTTTTGTTTTTCTAAATTCTTGTTTTACATTTTGCAAATATGTCTCAAGTCTTCTCAAGCGATGCCTCAGCACATGCTGCTAGTACAATCATTAATGCATCAGTTCAAAATTCGAGTAATTCCTTATCAAATAATAGACACACTCAGACTTCTAGCCTGCATAATTTTAGTCGTGATCCTTATGATGCTATGCCATTGATCAATGGTAATCCAGACAACCTAGAAGGTTGGTTTACCGCTGTTCGAGCTAGAGCTAATGCCTCAGTAGATGGTCTTCCATCTGAGAGTTGTTTAATTAGTATCGGAAAGGAGAGTTTAGCCCGTTCTCCAGCTGCCTCACATGTGTTCAACTTGATTCATATGAAGGACTTTCAAGATCTAACCAGGTGGCAAGATTATGAACAGTTAATCCGTAACTATCTTGAACCGGTGCGAGAAACCGATCCTTTTGTTGTCCTTAAAGAATTAGTGTGTACAGCTCCGAGGCCAGAAGAGTCATTAGATGAGTTTGCCCTTCGCCTAAATAACCTAATGTCCTCATTCGTTAAAGCAGGTCAAAGTTCTAGGTACCTCAAAGACAATGATAAACCAGCCCTTGAAGGGTTTGCTAAATTAGCAGCATTCGGAGTTATCAAACAGCTAATGCCACCGACATCAATGTATGTGTACAATTCTAGTCCTCTAAATGCTACTATGGGACCACTCGCAGCTCTCATCCACGTACGAAATTTGTGTCCCGAAGGAACCTTCCCTTATCGAAAGTCTACGCCAACCACTTTGTCTACTCCTGTACTTCCTCTAGTTTGTGCTACTACCAAAACTCCCAATCTAAATCACTCGCGATCATCATCCAAAGCTAGTGTTAAGAATCATCATTCCTGTAGCACCCATAGCATGTATAGTACCTATAGTCAAAGAACTTGCTACAATTGTGGTTTCCATGGCCATATTGCAATTAATTGTCCTGATAGTCACCCTAAGAGGCGTCGTACTGATGATGAGTACCAGTCAGATCTTCCCTACTGTACTTATCATAGAATACATGGACATGACACATCTGAGTGCAATGCTCTCTACAACCATTATTAAGCATAGAATGGAAGTATGATAGTAGGGATAACTCAGTAACAGTGCCAGATTTTCGCTTAGTAGATTACAATGGGCATAGAGCAGAGGCGTCATAAGGGGGGGGGCGGAGGGGGGCCACCCCGGGTGACACCATTTAGGGGGTGACACCATAGAGCCTCTAAAGAAGGTGACACTAATGCCCAAAACAGTGCTGCACCAACATAAGATAAAAATCCTTCGTTTCTATATAGCCTATTATATGATTACAGAGTACAAATAAGCCTAAATAGGGAAAATCATTGATTTTGATGATGTGATAGATGATTTTGCAGGATTGAAGGCAAGGAAATGTAAGATCAGATTCACTGAGATGTTACCTGTACTCAAGTTCAAATTGGAACTAGTGTTTCTCTGATATTGCAATGTTTTTCTTCATTTTTCAGTTTTTTTTTTTTTTCGCATTGTTGAAGATGAACAAATATAGGATCTGTTGGCTGTACTCAAAGTGGTATTTGAGTTTATGTTTCCTCAATATTACTAAGCTTATTTATTTTATCATTAATAAAGTTGAGAAGTATTCTCCTGTTCAGCTTATGGCCCTTAAATGTTCTCATTGTTAAACATTAGTCACTGGTCATGCAGCAGTGACTTAACTTGAGTTTACCCCCCCATCCCCCCGTCCTTGAATATCATGGGGGTGACACCAAAGATGCTGCCCCGGGTGACACCAGAGATTCTGCCCCGGGTGATACCAACTCTAGCGACGCCTCTGGCATAGAGAACACTTATCATCTGTTGACTGGGGTAACATAAGAACATAAGAAAAACATAAGAAAGGAGGAACACTGCAGCAGGCCTGTTGGCCCATACTAGGCAGGTCCTTTACAATCTATCCCACTAACAAAACACTTGCCCAACCCAATTTTCAATGCCACTCAAGAAATAAGCTCTGATAACTCTGTCCACTTTCATATGCAAGTCCCACTCAAATCCAACCCCTCTCACTCATGTATTTATCCAACCTAAATTTGAAACTGCCCAAGGCTTTAGCCTCACTAACCCAACTAGGCAGACTGTTCCACTCATCAGTTACCCTATCTCCAAACCAATACTTTCCTATATCCTACACGTGGTGACGTGTACTTAGCTCAGTGGTGACATGTACTTAGCTCAATGGTGATGTGTACTTAGTATCAGTGGTGACGTGTACTTAGTTCAGTGGTGACGTGCACTTAGCTCAGTGAGGACGTTAGTGTACTCTCCTTGGACTGAACCAAGATGCCCTCTATTGAGCAACTTTACCAGCAGCTTAAGGAAGAATTGAGGGTAGCGAAGATAGAGATACGGCGATTGACTGAGGAAAATGAGAGGATTCATAGTAGTCCTCTTGTTTTGAGTTCTCAGGTCAAGAAGGGAACCTGGACTGTGGCTGGACAGCATGGAATGAAGCTGACAATCAAGAAGACGAATGGAAAGGCAGAAACAATGAAGAAGAAAGAGACTGCTGTGGAAACTGTTGTGGAAACATCTAATGCATTCTCCATGCTACCCGACGAATGTGAGTCGACTACTGGGAACGTCATGACGAACGACACCAAGGAAGGTAAGAATACTGTTGTTGTTGGGGATAGCCAGGTTAGGTACATGGATTGGGCCTTCTGCTTGAAGAACAGGAGTAGGAAATAGAGGTTTGCTTCCCTGGGGCTGGGATGGAGGACATTGTTAGCCGGCTTGACAACATCATGAACGGTAATGGGATCAATCCTATTATCTCCCTCAGTGCTGGAGGCAATGATGTAGGCAAGCGTAGAAGTGAGGATTTAGTTAGAAGGTTCAGGACAGCAATAGACATAATTAGGAAGAAGGGGGGCACCCTGTTATATGTGGCATTTTGCCAAGAAGGGGTGTTGGAAATGAACGGTTGTCCAGAGCAATTGGTATTAATTGTTGGCTGGATAAACACTGTAAGGATAATGCAGTACCATTCATTGACAACTGGGAAAATTTCTATGGCCAAAATGACATGTATGCCAGGGATGGGGTTCACTTATCCAGGGTAGGTGTGGGCTTCCTTACTAGCTCAGTTGAGGAGGTTGTTAGGATTTTAAACTAGGTAAAAATGGAACATTTCTGCTACTTTGAGCTCGATTTCAAGGTACTTTTCATTGTAAAACCAGTCAAAATCATCTCAATTTCTGTAATATGTCTTCCATTCTATAAAATGAGACCAGGAAAACTAGAATACAACAATAAATACCATACAAAATTACAATGCAAAGTCGCTATTTTAATCCAAAAACACGGTCAAATTTTTTTTTCTCATTACGCACTGTGTG
Organism: Cherax quadricarinatus; assembly: GCF_038502225.1. Classification (NCBI taxonomy): domain Eukaryota; kingdom Metazoa; phylum Arthropoda; class Malacostraca; order Decapoda; family Parastacidae; genus Cherax; species Cherax quadricarinatus. The sequence goes on along the minus strand of NC_091292.1, from coordinate 79,600,516 downwards.
CTGCAGGATTTTTTTTATACTGCGCACACTGACCACGTAGACCCATTCCTTCATATGTAGGCCTGCCAGCTTTCTCTCACTAGATTTGAGGGCGCTAGAATTTAGGCGTACTAGTACATAAAAAATCCTGGGGCGTAAGTCGTACTAGTACGGCCGAAACCCTGAAAGGGTTAATAGTAACTGTCATGGAGTAACTCTGGATAATGATAATTTCAGAAATTGTGTAAAAACAAAGGTGAATAGGAAAAATGTGCAGAAGAAAAAACACATGATGGTATTTTATATTAATAGTCGAAGTGCAAGAAATAAGATTAATGAACTATGTTTGGTAGCATGTGCTGGGAACTCCGATGTTATTGCATTAACTGACACGTGGTATGATTTAAAGAGTCGGGATATGATTGCTGAGTGCAATATTCAAGGGTTTAAATTGTTCCATGTGGATAGATGTAATGGGAAGAGGGGAGGGGTTGCACTATATGTTTGAGAAAATATTAATTGTTGCATAAAAACAGGTATAAAAACAGATGGAACAGTAACAGAATCTGTTAGGGTAGAGTTTGTAGAAGGTCAAGAAAAACTAATTCTAGGTGTAATATACCGACTTCCAGGCTTGGATCACGATAGAGGGAGACTTCTTTGAGACGAATGATAGAGGGAGACTTCTTTGAGATGAAATTGTTAGGGCTTCTAGACACAATAACATAGTAATAATAGGGGATTTTTAACTTTAGTCAAATTGACTGGAACTCTTTGGCCAGTAATCTGGAGTCCAGTGACTTTATGTAAACAGTTCAGGACTGTTTTCTGAAGCAGTGTGTAACAGAGCCTACCAGGGGTAATAATTTTCTAGACCTAGTCTTGTCAAATAAGGAAACACTTGTAAATAATCTGGAGATCACTGAAGAGCTTGGCGCAAGTGATCACAAATCCATCATAAACTGGGTCCAGCATAAACTGGGAATACAAGAATAATGATAATACGGTAAAAATCCCCGATTTTTGTTCTGCCGATTACAGTGGACTTAGGGAACACCTGTCAAATCTCAACTGGGGTTGTCTAGCTAATGATTTTATTGATGATGATTATACTTATGATTACGAAGGGATCTACATTTATGATTTTTTTTCTTAATAATGTATACCGTGCTCAGAGTACATACATTCCCCAGAGAGAAATTAGATCTAATAATAACGATCCCAAATGGGTTAACAGGAGGCTAAAGCATCTATTAGGGGAGAAAAGGGGAATTTATAGGTGCATCAGAAGAGGAGAGGTTAACCTTACTGACCAATATGTTCAGCTTAAAAGAGAAGTAAAAAAGGGGATTAGAAAGGCTAAACGTGTCTATGAAATTAGAGTTGCTAATGAATCAAAGACCAATTCAAAGGGCTTCTTTCAAGCGTATAGGATGAAGGTGAAGGAAAAAGTAGGACCTCTGAAAATTGGGAATGGACAGCTGACGGATAACGAACCGGAAATGTGTTCCTTATTTAATGACTATTTTTTGTCAGTTTTGACACAGGAAGACATAAATGAGATTCCAGAAATTAACAATTATTCAGTTCCTGATGAATTCAAATTAACTAAATTACTATCACAAGGGACATGGTTATCAAACAGATAGACAAACTGAAGCAAAATAAGTCCCCAGGGTCCGACGAGTTGTTTTCCAGGGTACTTAACCCTTTGACTGTTTACGCCGTATAAATACATCTTATGCGCCAGTGTTTCTGACTTATATATACTCAATAATTCTAGCGGCTTCAAATCAAGCGGGAGAAAGCTGGTAGGCCCACATGTGAGAGAATGGGTCTGTGTGGTCAGTGTGCACCACAAAAAAAATCCTGCAGCACACAGTGCGTAATGAGAAAAAAAAAAACTCTGATCGTTTTTTTGGATTAAAGCACCGAATTGGAGGTGTATATTCGTATAGTATTTATCATTGTATTTGCATTTTCATGGGCTTAGGTGATAAAATGGAAAACATATTACAGAATTGGAGATGATTTTCATTACTTTGATGATGAAAACGACCTTGAAACTGAGCTCAAAGTAGCGGAAATGTTCGATTTTTACCAATGTTCAGGAGTAAACAAATCACACTACATGTCCAATACACGTCAACTGGGGAGTCTAATATTCTTTCACTAGTGCACTGATATTATTTATACCATTTTTCCAATAATGCAGTAGCCTGCATAACAGTAAATTTTGTATTTTTTTGTATAAATAAAAAATCAAAATAGAAAGCAATAATAATATAAGAGGGGCCTAGAGATGTGACTAATGAACCGAGGATATGTTATTTTAGTGCCAAGAATGTCTACCTTGTTTATTCTGGACCCTATTTTGAAATTGGCATCTTTTTTAATTTGCGTGAAATTGGCCAAATTGCCAATTTCTGACCACTATATTGGATAGTTCAAATTGGTAAATGGGCAGTTTCTTATACTCAGCTGATAGATAAAATGGAGTTGTAAAGAAATAGTTATGAGTTTGGTCAACTGGAACAACGGAATTGGCTGAAAACAGGGCTCAAAGTCGGCGAAATCGCCAATACACATATGTCGCCGAGACCGCTAACTTCGCGGGAGCGTAATTCCATAAGTTTTCGACCAAATTTCGAACTTTTGGTGTCCTTACCATCGGGAAAAGATTCTCTATCATTTCATAAGAAAAAATAATTTTTTTTTTTTACAAAAATTTATCGACATAGAATGGCAGTTTCAGAAAGGGGCCTGCGACAGTCAAAGGGTTAACGAATGCAAGATGGAACTTAGTCAGCCATTAACGAGTGTGTTTAATGCATCCATCCTTACTGGTGTTGTGCCAGAGTTGTGGAAGCTGGCTAAAGTGGTTCCTATATTCAAATCAGGGGATAAGTCCGTGCCTTCAATTTACCATCCAAGATCTACAGTGGGCAAGTTACTAGAATCAATTACAGTGGACCCTCGACATTCGATACTAATCCGTTCCTGAGAGCTATTGAATGTCGAAAATATCGAAAGTCGAATTAATTTTCCCCATAAGAAATAATGGAAATCAAATTAATCCATGCAAGACACCCAAAAGTATGAAAAAAAAAAATTTTACCATATGAAATATTAAGTTTAATGCAATAAAATAATTACAATAACAGCAATAACAATACATTAATAACAAGAGAATAATTGACACTTACCTTTAATGAAGATCTGGTGATGATTGATGGGATGGGAGGAGGGGAGAGTGTCAAGGTTGTTACTGTTTAGAAGGGGAATCTCCTTCCATTAGGACTTGAGGTAGCAAGTCCTTTTCTGGGGTTACTTCCCTTCTTCTTTTAATGCCACTAGGACCAGCTTGAGAGTCACTGGACTTCTGTCGCACAACATATCTGTCTATAGAGGCCTGTACCTCTTGCTCCTTTATGACTTTCCTAAAGTGGTTCACAACATTGTCAGTGTACAGGTTGCCAACATGGCTTGCAGTAGCTGTGTCAGGGTGATTTTCATCAAAAAAGGTTTGGACTTCAAGCCACTTTGCACACATTTCCTTAATCTTTGAAGTAGGCAACTTCTTCAATTTCTCTCTCCCCTCCTCTAAAGCAGTTTCCTCAGGTCTGGCCTCTTGCTGTTGAAGATGATCTAGCAGCTCATCAGTGGTTAGTTCGTCATTGTCCTCCTCCACCAACTCTTCCACATCCTCCCCACTAACCTCCAACCCCAAGGACTTCCCCAATGCCACAATGGATTCCTCAACTGGCATAGGATTCTCAGGGTTAGCCTCAAACCCTTCAAAATCCCTTTTGTCTACACATTCTGGCCACAGTTTTTTCCAAGCAGAGTTCAAGGTCCTCTTAGTCACTTCCTCCCAAGCCTTACCTATAAGGTTTATACAACTGAGGATATTAAAGTGATCCTTCCAAAACTCTTTTAAAGTCAGTTGAGTTTCTGTGGTCACTACAAAGCACTTTTGAAGCATAGCTTTTGTGTACAGTTTCTTGAAGTTGGAAATGACTTGCTGGTCCATGGGCTGCAGGAGAGGAGTGGTATTAGGAGGCAAAAACTTGACCTTAATGAAGCTCATGTCCGCAGAAAGTCGCTCTGCCACATCTGAAGGATGACCAGGGGCATTGTCTAATACCAGGAGGCATTTAAGGTCTAATTTATTTTCAGTTAGGTAATTTTTCACAGTGGGGGCAAATGCATGGTGTAACCAGTCATAGAAAAAGTCCCTAGTGACCCATGCCTTACTGTTTGCCTTCCACAGCACACACAAATTATCCTTGAGGACATTCTTTTGCCTGAACACTCTGGGAGTTTCAGAGTGATACACCAATAAAGGCTTCACTTTGCAATCACCACTAGCATTGGCACACATTAACAGAGTAAGCCTGTCTTTCATAGGCTTATGTCCTGGGAGTGCCTTTGGTTGATTGGGGTTTACTATACAACCTGGCCAGCTCCGACACACGCACTCCACTTTCGTACTTTGCAATTATCTCTTTCTTCATTTCAATAGTAATTAGTGCCTTTTTTCTCGAAGGCTTGGCACTAGAAGCTTTCTTGGAGCCCATGGTTACTTATTTTGCAGAAACAAGCACCAAAAAAAGTGATAATATGGAATGTACTGAATGTATCCTTAGATGCGCGCACACTGGCTGGCTTGTAAACACTGGCACACACGGTGCAGTTCAGGCCACACATGGACACGTCTCGTATGAAACGAGACGAATCGCATCGAATGTCGAGGCGAAATTTTTGCATTAAAATGCATCGTATGTCGGATTTATCGAATGTTGATGCCATCGAATGTCGGGGGTCCACTGTATAGCTGACATTATTAGAAGTCACCTTGTAGAGCATAACTTGATAAATGAATCTCAGCATGGGTTCACGAGAGGTCGTTCCTGCCTGACAAATTTACTGATGTTCTTCAATAGAACATTTGAGGCAGTAGACAGTGATAAAGAATATGATATTGTTTATTTGGATTTTAGTAGAGCCTTCAATAGAGTACCTCACAAGAGACTCTTAAGAAAAGTGGAAGCTCATGGTATAGGAGGTAACGTTCTAGCATGGATAGAGGCATGGCTTACCAATAGAAAGCAGAGAGTTTCTATTAATGGGGTCAAATATGAATGGGGATTAGTCACTAGTGGTGTTCCACAATATCAGTTTTAGGCCCTCTCTTGATGAAGGGATTATGAGTGACATGAGTAAATTTGCTGATGATACAAAGGTAGGCCGTATGATTCATTCTGAGGAGGATAGCAATGATCTCCAGGAGGATTTGGACAAATTAATATCTTGGCAGATGAAGTTCAATGTGGATAAATGTAAGGTACTAGTCCTTGGTAATGAAAATAACCTTCAAAGCTATAAACTAGGTGAAGTAGAGCTTGATCATACAGAATGTGAAAAAGACTTGGGAGTCATGGTAAGTAGAAACCTGAAGCCAAGACAGCAGTGCCTAAGTGTGCACAACAAGGCTAACAGATTACTTGGCTTTATCTCAAGAAGTATAAGTAACAGAAGTCCAAAAGTTATTTTACAGCTCTATACATCACTAGTGAGGCCTCATTTAGATTATGCTGCTCAGTTTTGGTCTCCTTACTACAGGATGGATAAGACTCATTAGAGAACATACAGAGAAGAATGACTAAAAGTATTTACTGTGTAAGGAATCTCCTGTATGAAGATAGACTTAAAGCCTTAAATCTTCACTCTCTGGAGAGACATAGAATGAGGGGAGATATCATTGAGGTGTATAAGTGGATGACGGGCATAAACAAAGGAGATATTAATAAAGTACTCAAGGTGTTGAACCAGGTAAGAACCAGAAATAATGGATTTGAGTTGGATAAATTTAGATTTAGAAAGGACATAGGTAAGTACGTACTGGTTTTCTAACAGAGTTGTGGATGATTTAGAATGACACATAAGCAAACACTATGACATATTTATTAGAAAACGTTTCGGTCCTGGGACCTTGATCACTTCTAACATACAGAGGTAGAAAGACATTATATAAAGGCAGAGAGTGAGGTGTGAGTGAAGCATGGTGACCTGAAGAATGCCATGTTGGGATGAGGATGGGTAGACAATGAGATCATGTGACTCCTGTGTTGTTGGGTTGGTCGTGCTAAGTATCATGTATGCTTCTAGGCACCATCAGTCAAGCCCACCTCAAACCCTCAGGTGACCTTCTCTCCCGAATTTCCAACCTGAATGTTAACCCTTTGACTGTCGCGGCCGTATATATACGTCTTACGAGGTACCGTGTCTGACGTACATATACTCATAAATTCTAACGGCTTCAAATCAAGCAGGAGAAAGCTGGTAGGCCCACATGTGAGAGAATGGGTCTGTGTGGTCAGTGTGCACCATACAAAAAAAATCCTGGAGCACACAGTGCATAATGAGAAAAAAAAAAACTCCGACCGTTTTTTTTAATTAAAATGCCGAATTTGTGGTCTATTTTTGTATAGTATTTATAGTTGTATTCTCGTTTTCTTGGTCTCATTTGATAGAATGGAAAACATATTATAGAAATAGAGGTGATTTTGATTGATTTTACTATAAAAAGAACCTAGAAATGGAGCTCAAAGTAGGGGAAATGTTTGATTTTTGCCAATGTTCAAAAGTAAACAAATGATGCCATTGTCCAATAAATGTCCAACTAGCCATTCTAATATGCAGTCATGAATGGGTTGATGTTATTTATACAATTATTACAGTATTGCAGTAGTCTGCGTAATAGTAAGTCTTCTATTTTTTGTTTGAATAAAAATTCAAAATAGAAAGCAAGAGTAATATCAGAGGGGCCTGGAGACGTGACTGATGAACAAAGAAAATGTTATTTTAGAGCCAGGAATGTCTGCATTGTTCATTCTGGACCTTATTTTGAAATTGTCATATTTTTTAGTTTTCGTGAAATTGGCCAAGTTGCAAATTTCTGACCACATTATTAGGTAGTTGAAATCGGTAAATGGGCAGTTTCTTGTACTCAATCGATAGAAAAAATGGAGTTCTAAAGAAATAGCTATGAGTTTGGGCGACTGGAACAATGAAATTAGCCGAAAATAGGGCTCAAAGTGGGCGAAATCGCCGATCTGTAAACAGCGCCGAGGTCGCTAACTTCGCGAGAGCATAATTCCGTCAATTTTCCATCAAATTTCGTTTTTTTGGTGTCATTACAATCGGGAAAAAATTCTCTATCATTTCATAAGAAAAAATAATTTTTTTTTTTTAAATTTTGCGACACCAGGAGACACCTCAGGATTGGGGGTTGCGACAGTCAAAGGGTTAAAAACAAAAGCATGGCTTCCTTCGATGTCACAGCCCTCTTTACCAACGTTCCTACTGGCACTGCAATTAACATTCTGAGACAGAGGCTCACTGAAAACCACGACCTCCCTTTACCTCTTCTAGATTTCAACAGTCTAGTGGATCCTTGTGTTAATTTCAACTTCTTCAAGTATCAGGACAACTGTTACACAGAGTGCTTTGGGATGGCAATGGGCAGCCCGCTCAGTGCTATGCTTGCCAACCTCTTCATGGAAAACTTAGAGACAGATAAATTCAGCACCCTCATAACCAAAACCGTTACCTGGCTAAGATATGTTGATTGTATACTGGTTTTCTATCTGAGACGTCTCAATATCCAGGCCCTTCTCAACAAGATCAATGCAGTTGAACCATCAATAAAGTTTACACTTGAACTTGAAAACGATGGCAAGCTTCCTTTCCTTGACGTTCTCTTGTGCAGATCTCCCAACAGTGACAAACTTCTCTTCAAAGTGTATAGAAAACCTACCAACAAGGACGATCTTATACACTTTTATTCACACCAAGACATCCGTACTAAAAGAGGAGTCCTCACTGGCTTATTCTTGAGAGCTCTTAGCATCTCCAGCCCTTGTTTTCTTGAAGAAGAATGTATTTACATAACACAAGCCTTTACACGTCTTCAGTTCCCATCTTTCTTCATCCGAGATTGCAGACTCAAGGCACAAGCTATCCACAACAAACCGCCCATGGAACAGCCCCATAAACAGTTCATAGTACTCCCATTTGGTGATGTTGCCACGAATACTCGCCGGGCACTTGCTATGAGTAACATCAATGTTTCCACCATAAACACATCATCTATCAAAGACCTCACTACGAAATGCAGCCCCACACCTCTAACTTCTACAGCAGGCATCTACACCATCCCCTGTGGATTCTGTCCCAATAAATATGTAGGCGAGACAGGCAGAGATCTTGCGGTCTGCCTGAATGAGCATCGAAATGCCTGTAACAGAGACAACTTAAGGTACGCCTGTGTCCTCCACAGAGACTCCACGAGACATTTGATGAACTGAAATGAGGCACAACTCGTTCTCACCGAACCAGACCTCAGACGCCAACGGTGCCTAGAAGCCTCACTAATCACCGTCTGTTTTGGGACTATGGGACCCAACACATATTGATGTATATAAGTAACAGTTACTCTGGAATACCTAATTGTATTGAACTAATGGGGGCACGACTGCTTAAATGTCAGAAGGGCAGATCACCCTTATGGCTGTAAGGCAGCTGAGTCAAGCTTGTTTTTCTCAATATAATAGGTTATACTATAGACACACAAACACACAATTTAAATAAGTAGTTTATAAAGTTGCATTTCTTTTGTAAAAGTAAAATAAGGTGTGGTAGAATTGTGGTAACTAGAGAACTGTGCTTGGCAACAGTCTTTTGTTATTTTGTTGTTTTGGTTGTGGGAGGAGCTTAGCTAGGCTCCTCCCTCTCCCTCAATCTGTTGGCTTCAAGCTGGTAGGACCTCTGGGTCCTTTTTATTTTTTGGGCATTATGTGTGCCCCAGGAGTGAGTTTTATACCTTAAGTTGTAGCCACCATACTCAGGGTGACTAAAGTGTGTCAAAACACTCGTTAGTCCAGAGATTAGTCAAGAAGAAGGGCAAATTGTTGAGATGCACCATGTGGGCTGTTCCCAGGAGAGCAGCTAAGGAGTGTGTAGACTTATGTTTTGTATATTGTATATTCTGTATATATCTATTTAGAATATAGTTCTATTTTTTATAGTAGTTTAAATAACTTGTATAGAGGGCTGGTGAAAAGATTTCAGAGACACTGAGGATGATCAATCATGAATGTAAGTGAGATTAAGACACATGTGCAACATGTTGCACATGTGTCTTAATCTCATCTTGTCGGTATTATATACCATTCGTACACATGAATGTAAGTACATATTACCCTAGACTGATAAGGCCTTTAACCCTTTGACTGTTTTGGTCGTATATATATGTCTTATGAGGTACAGTGGAACCTCAAAAATCGAACGTATCACATATCAAACGTTTAGAAAATAGGACCATTTTTTCGGACAAACTGTGTCCCTATTATCAAACGCGCCCCTATTTTCGGACCGCCGGGTACAGGACCTGTCTGCCAGCCAACTCTGTCCGCGTCTCCGCGCAGCCACCGTGAGCAGTCTAGCTTCGTTTATGCTTGAGTGAACACTAACCTGCGCTCTCATTCGTGCATTTTACGATTATTTCGTTATGTTTAGTGCTTGTGGGACTGTGAAATAAGCTGCCATGAGCCCAAAGAAACTTGCTAGTGGTACCCCTGTGGTAAAGAAAGTGAGAAACACCATAGATGTGAAGAAGGAAATAATACAGAAGTATGAGAGTGGTGTGAGACTTGTTGAGCTTGCCAGGATGTATGGGAAAAACAAGTCGACCATCGGTACTATCCTGTCAAAGAAAGAACAAATCAAGAAAGCTGAATTGTGAAAGGTGTTAATATAGGGAGTGGATGAGGTGCCTTCTACAAAGATTAAGGAGATTTGTGCCAAGTGGAATGATGTCCAAATGTTTGTGCAGAAGTACCACCCTGAGCAAGCTGAAACAAGCCATCTTTGCAACAAGTTCAGTGACAGAACCATGTCTCATCTTAGGGAAATGTTAAAGAGGCGCTAGAAACAGAGGACACTCAAGCTGGTCCTAGTGGCATTAAAAGACAGAGAAGGGAAGTAACCCCAGAGAGGGCTTTACCTGAAGTCCTCATGGAGGGGGATTCTCCTTCCAAACACTAACCCCAACTCCCTCTCTCCTCCTCCCTATCTTCCAGATGCCATCACCAATCTTCAATAAAGGTAAGTAAAAATGTTATTTTATATGTATTACTACACATAATTAAAAACTATAGTATTTGTTGTATGTAAAACTGTAATTAATCTCTATAAAATGTATTTTTTGTGTGAATATTTTTGGGTTTCTGGAACAGATTAATTATATTTCCATTATTTCTTATGGGAAATATTGCTTCGAATTTCAGACTTTTCAAATTTAGAACTAGCTCCTGGAATGGATTAAGTTCGATTTTTGAGGTTCCACGATATTGTTTTTGACGTATATAGTACAATGGACCCTCACCTAACAATATTAATTGGTACCCAAGAACGAATATCGTTAGGCGAGTTTTTAAGCATTAGCCGAGGCAAAATGTTAGTGTTAAAATGTATCGTTAGGCGAATTTAACGTTATGCGATGCGTTCGTTAGGTGAGGGTCCACTGTATACTCATAAATTCTAGCGGCTTCAAATCAAGCAGGAGAAAGCTGGTAGGCCCACATGTGAGAGAATGGGTCTGTGTGGTCAGTGTGCACCATATAAAAATAAATCCTGGAGCACACAATGCATAATGAGAAAAAAAAACTCTGACCATTTTTTTTAATTAAAATGCCGACTTTGTGGTCTATTTTCGTATAGTATTTATGGTTGTATTCTCATTTTCTTGGTCTCATTTGATAGAATGAAAAACATAGAAATAGATGTGATTTTGGTTGGTTTTCCTATAAAAAACCTGGAAATGGAGCTCAAATTAGGAGAAACGTTTGATTTTTGCTGATGTTCAAAAGTAAACAAATGATGTCATTGTCCAATAAATGTCCAAGTAGCCATTCTAATATGCAGTCATGAATGGGCTGACATTATTTGTACAACTATTACAAAATTGCATTAGTCTGCATAAGAGTAAATCTTCTATTTTTTGTTTGAATAAAAATTCAAAATAGAAAGCAAGAGTAATAGCAGAGGGGCCTGGAGATGTGACTGATGAACAAAGAAAATGTTATTTTAGAGCCAGGAATGTCTGCATTGTTCATTCTGGACCTTATTTTGAAATTGTCATATTTTTTAATTTTCGTGAAATTGGCCAAATTGCAAATTTCTGACCACATTATTGGGTAGTTGAAATTGGTAAATGGGCAGTTTCTTGTACTCAATCGATAGAACAAATGGAGTTCTAAAGAAATATTTATGAGTTTGGCCACCTAGAACAAAGGAATTAGCCAAAAATAGGGCTCAAAGTGGGTGAAATCGCCAATTCGTAATTATCGTCGAAGTCGCTAACTTCGTGAGAGCATAATTCCATTAACCCTTTGACTGTCACGGCCGTATATATACGTCTTACGAGGTACCGTGTTTGACGTATATATACTCATAAATTCTAGCGGCTTCAAATCATGAAGGAGAAAGCTGGTAGGCCCACATGTGAGAGAATGGGTCTGTGTGGTCAGTGTGCACCATATAAAAAAATCCTGGAGCACACAGTGCATAATGAGAAAAAAAAACTCCGACCATTTTCTTTAATTAAAATGCCGACTTTGTGATCTATTTTCGTATAGTATTTATGGTTGTATTCTCGTTTTCTTGGTCTCATTTGATAGAATGGAAAACATATTATAGAAATAGAGGTGATTTTGATTGATTTTACTATAAAAAGAACCTGGGAATGGAACTCAAAGTAGGGGAAATGTTTGATTTTTGCCGATGTTCAAAAGTAAACAAATGATGTCATTGTCCAATAAATGTCCAACTAGCCATTCTAATATGCAGTCATGAATGGGTTGATGTTATTTACACAATTATTACAGTATTGCAGTAGTCTGCATAATAGTAAGTCTTCTATTTTTTGTTAGAAAGCAAGAGCAATATCAGAGGGGCCTGGAGACATGACTGATGAACAAAGAAAATGTTATTTTAGAGCCAGGAATGCCTGCATTGTTCATTATGGACCTTATTTTGAAATTGTCATATTTTTTAATTTTCATGAAATTGGCCAAATTGCAAATTTCTGACCACATTATTGGGAAGTTTAAATTGGTAAATGGGCAGTTTCTTGTACTCAATTGATAGAAAAAATGGAGTTCTAAAGAAATAGCTATGAGTTTGGTCGACTGGAACAATGGAATTAGCCGAAAATAGGGCTGAAAGTGGGCGAAATCGCCGATTTGTAAATATCGCCGAGGTCGCTAACTTCGCGAGAGCGTAATTCCATCAGTTTTCCATCAAATTTCGTTTTTTTTTGGTGTCATTACAATCGGGGAAAGATTCTCTATCATTTCATAAGAAAAAAAATTTTTTTTTTTTTTTTTTAAATTTTGCGACACCAGGAGATACCTCAGGATTGGGGGGTTGCGATAGTCAAGGGGTTAAGTTTTCCATCAAATTTCGTTCTTCTGGTGTCACTACCATTGGGAAAAGATTCTCTATAATTTCATAAGAAAAAATAATTTTTTTTTTCAAATATTTTGTGACACCAGGAGGCACTTTATTATTTGGGGTTTCAACAGTCAAAGGATTAATGAAGCGTCAGTTTGTACAATTTAAAAGAATGAGGTAATATATGTTATGGGGCTATAGGACCCAACATGTATTTATAAGTAACAGTTACTCTGGAATACCTAATTATATTGAATTGATGGGGACTTTGCTCTAAATGTCATAAGGACTGATCAACCTTATGACTGAGAGGCAGCTGGGTCAAGCCTATTTTTCTCAATATAATAGGTTATACTATAGACACATAAACACAATTTAAATAAGTAGTTTATAAAGTTGTATTTCTTTTTGTAAAAGTAAAATTAAGGTAGTAGGTTGGTAGACAGAAACCACCCAGGGAAGTACTACCGTCCTGCCAGATGACTGTGAAACAAAAACCTGTAACTGTTTTGCATGATGGTAGGATTGCTGGTTTCTTTTTCTGTCTCATAAACACGCTAAGATAACAGGGATATCTTGCTACTCCTACTTACACTTTGGTCACACTTCACAGACACGCACATGCATATATATATATACATACATCTAGGTTTTTCTCCTTTTTCTAAATAGCTCTTGTTCTTTTTTATTTCTTCTATTGTCCATGGGGAAGTGGAAAAGAATCTTTCCTCCGTAAGCCATGCGTGTCGTATGAGGCGACTAAAATGCCGGGAGCAATGGGCTAGTAACCCCTTCTCCTGTATACAATTACTAAAAAAGAGAAGAAGAAAAACTTTATAAAACTGGGTTGCTTAAATGTGCGTGGATGTAGTGCGGATGACAAGAAACAGATGATTGCTGATGTTATGAATGAAAAGAAGTTGGATGTCCTGGCCCTAAGCGAAACAAAGCTGAAGGGGGTAGGAGAGTTTCAGTGGGGGGAAATAAATGGGATTAAATCTGGAGTATCTGAGAGAGTTAGAGCAAAGGAAGGGGTAGCAGTAATGTTAAATGATCAGTTATGGAAGGAGAAAAGAGAATATGAATGTGTAAATTCAAGAATTATGTGGATTAAAGTAAAGGTTGGATGCGAGAAGTGGGTCATAATAAGCGTGTATGCACCTGGAGAAGAGAGGAATGCAGAGGAGAGAGAGAGATTTTGGGAGATGTTAAGTGAATGTATAGGAGCCTTTGAACCAAGTGAGAGAGTAATTGTGGTAGGGGACTTGAATGCTAAAGTAGGAGAAACTTTTAGAGAGGGTGTGGTAGGTAAGTTTGGGGTGCCAGGTGTAAATGATAATGGGAGCCCTTTGATTGAACTTTGTATAGAAAGGGGTTTAGTTATAGGTAATACATATTTTAAGAAAAAGAGGATAAATAAGTATACACGATATGATGTAGGGCGAAATGACAGTAGTTTGTTGGATTATGTATTGGTAGATAAAAGACTGTTGAGTAGACTTCAGGATGTACATGTTTATAGAGGGGCCACAGATATATCAGATCACTTTCTAGTTGTAGCTACACTGAGAGTAAAAGGTAGATGGGATACAAGGAGAATAGAAGCATCAGGGAAGAGAGAGGTGAAGGTTTATAAACTAAAAGAGGAGGCAGTTAGGGTAAGATATAAACAGCTATTGGAGGATAGATGGGCTAATGAGAGCATAGGCAATGGGGTCGAAGAGGTATGGGGTAGGTTTAAAAATGTAGTGTTAGAGTGTTCAGCAGAAGTTTGTGGTTACAGGAAAGTGGGTGCAGGAGGGAAGAGGAGCGATTGGTGGAATGATGATGTAAAGAGAGTAGTAAGGGAGAAAAAGTTAGCATATGAGAAGTTTTTACAAAGTAGAAGTGATGCAAGGAGGGAAGAGTATATGGAGAAAAAGAGAGAAGTTAAGAGAGTGGTGAAGCAATGTAAAAAGAGAGCAAATGAGAGAGTGGGTGAGATGTTATCAACAAATTTTGTTGAAAATAAGAAAAAGTTTTGGAGTGAGATTAACAAGTTAAGAAAGCCTAGAGAACAAATGGATTTGTCAGTTAAAAATAGGAGAGGAGAGTTATTAAATGGAGAGGTAGAGGTATTGGGAAGATGGAAGGAATATTTTGAGGAATTGTTAAATGTTGATGAAGATAGGGAAGCTGTGATTTCGTGTATAGGGCAAGGAGGAATAACATCTTGTAGGAGTGAGGAAGAGCCAGTTGTGAGTGTGGGGGAAGTTCGTGAGGCAGTAGGTAAAATGAAAGGGGGTAAGGCAGCCGGGATTGATGGGATAAAGATAGAAATGTTAAAAGCAGGTGGGGATATAGTTTTGGAGTGGTTGGTGCAATTATTTAATAAATGTATGGAAGAGGGTAAGGTACCTAGGGATTGGCAGAGAGCATGCATAGTTCCTTTGTATAAAGGCAAAGGGGATAAAAGAGAGTGCAAAAATTATAGGGGGATAAGTCTGTTGAGTGTACCTGGTAAAGTGTATGGTAGAGTTATAATTGATAGAATTAATAGTAAGACTGAGAATAGGATAGCAGATGAACAAGGAGGCTTTAGGAAAGGTAGGGGGTGTGTGGACCAGGTGTTTACAGTGAAACATATAAGTGAACAGTATTTAGATAAGGCTAAAGAGGTCTTTGTGGCATTTATGGATTTGGAAAAGGCGTATGACAGGGTGGATAGGGGGGCAATGTGGCAGATGTTGCAAGTGTATGGTGTAGGAGGTAGGTTACTGAAAGCAGTGAAGAGTTTTTACGAGGATAGTGAGGCTCAAGTTAGAGTATGTAGGAAAGAGGGAAATTTTTTCCCAGTAAAAGTAGGCCTTAGACAAGGATGTGTGATGTCACCGTGGTTGTTTAATATATTTATAGATGGGGTTGTAAGAGAAGTAAATGCGAGGGTCTTGGCAAGAGGCGTGGAGTTAAAAGATAAAGAATCACACACAAAGTGGGAGTTGTCACAGCTGCTCTTTGCCGATGACACTGTGCTCTTGGGAGATTCTGAAGAGAAGTTGCAGAGATTGGTGGATGAATTTGGTAGGGTGTGCAAAAGAAGAAAATTAAAGGTGAATACAGGAAAGAGTAAGGTTATGAGGATAACAAAAAGATTAGGTGATGAAAGATTGAATATCAGATTGGAGGGAGAGAGTATGGAGGAGGTGAACGTATTCAGATATTTGGGAGTGGACGTGTCAGCGGATGGGTCTATGAAAGATGAGGTGAATCATAGAATTGATGAGGGAAAAAGAGTGAGTGGTGCACTTAGGAGTCTGTGGAGACAAAGAACTTTGTCCTTGGAGGCAAAGAGGGGAATGTATGAGAGTATAGTTTTACCAACGCTCTTATATGGGTGTGAAGCGTGGGTGATGAATGTTGCAGCGAGGAGAAGGCTGGAGGCAGTGGAGATGTCATGTCTGAGGGCAATGTGTGGTGTGAATATAATGCAGAGAATTCGTAGTTTGGAAGTTAGGAGGAGGTGCGGGATTACCAAAACTGTTGTCCAGAGGGCTGAGGAAGGGTTGTTGAGGTGGTTCGGACATGTAGAGAGAATGGAGCGAAACAGAATGACTTCAAGAGTGTATCAGTCTGTAGTGGAAGGAAGGCGGGGTAGGGGTCGGCCTAGGAAGGGTTGGAGGGAGGGGGTAAAGGAGGTTTTGTGTGCGAGGGGCTTGGACTTCCAGCAGGCATGCGTGAGCGTGTTTGATAGGAGTGAATGGAGACAAATGGTTTTTAATACTTGACGTGCTGTTGGAGTGTGAGCAAAGTAACATTTATGAAGGGATTCAGGGAAACCGGCAGGCCGGACTTGAGTCCTGGAGATGGGAAGTACAGTGCCTGCACTCTGAAGGAGGGGTGTTAATGTTGCAGTTTAAAAACTGTAGTGTAAAGCACCCTTCTGGCAAGACAGTGATGGAGTGAATGATGGTGAAAGTTTTTCTTTTTCGGGCCACCCTGCCTTGGTGGGAATCGGCCGGTGTGATAATAAAAAAAAAAAAAAAAAAAAAAAATTAAGGTGTGGTAGAATTGTGGTAACTGGAGAAGTGTGCTTGGCAACAGTCTTTTGTTTTGGTGGGAGGAGCTTAGCCAGGCTTCTCTCTCTCTCCCTCTCTGACTCTCTCTCTCTGTGGCTGACCTTCAACCTGGCAGGATCTCTGGGTCCTTCTTCTATCTTTTGGGGCATTATGTGTGCTCCAGAGGTGAGTTTTTATAATTTAAGTTTTGGCCACCATACCCATGGTGACTAAAGTGTGTCAAAACACTGGTTAGCCCAGAGTTATGTCAGGAAGAGTGAAGGACAAGAGTTGTTGCAACACACCATGTGGAGCACAGGTATGGAGTGTGTAGACTTTGTTTAGAAAATGGAGACTGTGATTGTATATTCTGTACATATCTATTGAGAATACAGTTATATTTTTATAGTAGTAGTTTACATAACCTGTGAAGAGGGCTGGTGAAAGGGTATCAGAGACACTCAAGATGATCAGCCATGATGTAAGTATTACCCCTAGACAAATAAGGCCATTAAGTAAAAGCTACCCCACACTAGAACATGTAGTGAGAACCTTACCATCCAAGAAATAAGGGAAACCAACGTAACATGGGAGCTTGACCGGGAGAGTTATTTGACTGCTAAAATAACTCAAAACATTCTTTGAACTATATGTGCTGGTATGGGGTAATAACAGTTGCATGTTTCTGGTAGAAGATTTACCAAGGTGGGTCAGTGGAAGTGTTGTTTTCATATATTAGGTTACAGGTTGTTTTTCTCCTAAGGTGGGAGAAAGGTTGAGTAACACATTTTTGTTGTGGTTATGGTAAATGCTATGTGCATAGTTTACATTCAATTTGTGTTATTTTATGTGCCTGTGGGAAAACTTTGTCCACCGATACTGTAAGAGGGAAGCAAGTGTTTAAAGATAAAAACTATGTCAGAAGATGAGTCTTTAAACTTTTTAGGCTTCAGGGAAGAAGGTAATAATTCATCAGTAAACATGCCTGTTAACAGTGAACATGAGGGATCACCTACTCCAGGTGATATGGAAATGGAGAGAATGAGACTTAAATTAGCAGTACTAGAGGCTGAAATGAAATTAATGAAAGCTAAGGAGGAAGAACGTCAAAGGTTAGGAGGCTCAGAACAAGAGCCTGAGCAGTACTTTAACATAACTAAAGCTGCAAATTTTGTCCCTAAGTTTACAGAGAGTGACCCAGATAGGTATTTTTCTTTTTTTGAGAAGACTGCTTTGGAGCAAGGATGGCCCAAACAGAAGTGGGCTACCCTAGTTCGCACACAACTTGTAGGTAAAGGATTCCAAAGAGTAGAGACTCTGGAGGGGAAAAATTTTTCTGATTATGATAAGATTAAAGAGGAAGTATTGCTTGCATACCAAATGATACCTGAGAAATATAGACAAAAGTTCAGGAATCAAAAATTTCAGGATGGGCAGACCTTAACTGAGTTTGGGAATGAGAAACTGTTCCTTTTTAAGAAATGGGTTTGTTCTAAAGGAGTTAATAAAGACTATAACAAATTAGTAGATCTGATGGTTCATGAGGAATTGTACAATACAATCCCTGTTGACCTCAGAGAATATTTGGAGGACAAAAACCCAGATAATCTTTCAGAAGCACTGGATCTAGGTGACCGATGTTTGGCTCGCAGGGAATTGGTAAGTAAAAACAGTCATGCTGCTTCTGAAAATTTCCCCACTCATTCTAAACCTTATTCCAAGTCTTATGGTCATAAAGGTAAGTGGGACAAGAATTTTCAGGAACAAATGAAGGCTGAGGTGCCCTATAAAATAGAAGGAAAAGGTAAGTCAGCTGGAGTTCAAAGTTTACCTAGACAATCAGATAATGTTTCAGGTCCTCGAGTAAACAGTACCAGTCCTACACCAAATGGTAAAAATACCTTTAAGAGTTTTATCTGTTATTACTGTAACAAAACTGGACACACTCAAAAGTTTTGCTGGTCAAGGCGGCGAGATCAGGAAAGGGAGGAACCACCCCAGAGGACTCTAACTGCAGAGATACATCCAGTTGCCTGCATTAGGTCTTCAAGGCAAGGTGAGGAGGAACCTTTGGATCTAGACCCCAGGATGTGTATATTTTCTAGTAGGTCCGCAGTTGGTTTGCAAAAGGATGTAGGCAGAGTTGAGAACATACTGTCCTTGAGAGATGGATGTAGCACCTACTCTTTGCTACGTGCTGGAGTGCTGCCAGTGTCTAAGGATACCTATACTGGGGTAGATATATTGTTGAAGGGTATTACGGGTTCAACCATAAGGACACCTGTACACAAATTATGGGTAGAATCTGCATACCAAGTTGGCTATCTCCCTGTAGGTATCTCCGATGAAATTCCCTTTGAAGGGGTCGACCTCTTATTAGGGAATAATGTTATGGGCCTGTTAGACAGTGAGGAACAACTAGTTTGGGGGAAACCAAGTCCGAAATGTTGGGAGGAAATGGCTAGGAAAACCCTGCCAGACCTTCTCCCTGATGGTTCCACCATGAGAAGTATGGCTCATGATCATGCTACCAACAGTCTTCATGATATTTCTCATGAGGATGGTGAGGGCTTAAGTTTGGTAACTCTGCTTTCTGATGTTGAACTGCAGTCAACTGAAGAAAAGGATGTTCCAGCCAGAGCTGAGCATGATTGGAGAATGGATCAGTTAAATAGTGTGAGAGAGGCTGCACCTGCTAGGGTGCAATTAATTTCTGTGCAGGAAAATGTCGCTGTTGCTGAGGAAGAGATTTTACAGTTAAATAAGTGTTTTCATTTCAGGGAGGAAACTCTTATAAAGAATTCACCTCTGTTTGCAGTATCGATGGAAGGAGAACAAGGGCTTTGTCCCCAGGTGATGTCCAAGGTTTCCAGGCATTTCTTCTGGTCTCAGCTGTGGGAGACTGTCAGAGAGCATATTGAGACCTATCATGCCTTTCAAATTATAGGGAAACCTAGTCGAAGTATTAAACCTGTTCCCCTTCAGCCGATTTCAGCACCAGGTGAACCCTTCAGCAAGCTGGTAGTGGATGTCGTTGGCCCACTCCCAAGGACCAGAATGGGAAATAATTATTTACTAACAATAATTTGCTCCACTACCAGGTACCTGGAAGCAGTCCCTCTGCATAAGATAACTGCTCATGTAGTCTTAAGGGTTTTGATGAAGTTCTTTTGTCATGTTGGTTTTCTTCAAGCAGCACAAACAGATCAAGGATCTAACTTTACCTCTAAGTCTTTTAGAAATGTTTTGAAGGGACTAAAAGTAGAGCCTCAGTGTTCAACTGTGTATCACTCTCCATCTAAAGGGGAAATAGAGAAATTACATCAAACCCTCAAGACAATGATGCAAGCCTATGGTATAGACAATACTAACAACTGGGATGAGATGATCCCTTTCTTTGTATTTGCTGAGTGGGGAAGCACTCTGGAATCTCTGAGCTATTGGCTTGGGGATGATGGTGATGCTCCCCCCTCGGAGCTTTTTCTCAGTTTCAGATACTGTTTGGCTCGTATGAGGTGGATGGTACCAGTGAACGTGCCCATCAACCAGACCAGGATGATGATGTGGGACCATAATATGGACCATGATACTCTGGAGGCTGGAGAGGAAGTGCTGATACTGGAGCCAATTCATGTGAAAATCTGTATAGCAAGTTGCTGTGAGCTGAACATGTTGTGGGGGAAGTTCCCAGGGGTTAGATATAAAACCCACACCCCCAAGCAAGAAAGGAATGAGTATAGTGTACACAGTAACCGGTCAAAGGGTTTGAAGTTGTGTCAAAAATTCAGAGAGACCAATGTTTTAATGGAATGTAAAGGGGCTGCAAAACAATAATCTGTATGAAATACCAAAAGTGTATTTAAGAAATAACATGTGTGTAAAAGATTTTGGGAAATGCATGCTTGGTTTTAATGAGAAAAATGTTGGAGAGTTGGCTCAGCCACCTTGGAACTTTATAAAAGTTGGGATGTCAGTAATGGGGAAAAGTTGAAACTCCACGAGGAAATTGTTAAGGAAGCTGAGCCAATTCAACAATTTTTGTGTGGGAAAAATCTGTATGAAAAATTGGAGATGGAGGAAGAAGTGAAATTCTTCCAACACCAGTTTGTAGTGCTTAGTGAGAGTCAGTGGGCATTCCCATGCTTCATGGTTCCCAAATTAGATGGCACCCTGGGCATAAACACTGACTACCACAGAGTACGTTTAACAACTAAGGTTTACAGAATTAGAAAGATTGATACTTATGCACTAAAAGATGCAAACATTTTAAATAAGCTAAAACATGGAAGATGTGATTTCCATGGTCTGTGTTCAAGCACCATTTTAATGTGTGTAATGCAAATTGTGTTCATTGTGTGTTTAAAATTTGTGTGTGAGATGGAACGTGATGGTATCTGTGTAAACTTAATGTATCCAACCTGGGTGCAAAGAGATGTCTTTGGTGTTGTTGTTGCACTGCGAGAGGTTGCAGAACTGTTACTATCAATGAGCAACCTTCTAAATTTAAATGTCAACATTTTACCACAGGAAAGAATTTTCATTTTGGGGCTGGCTATTCAGCATTTGTACATGTCTCAGGATCTCTTCATCCTGTTCCTGTGTATAGTGACTAAAATCAGACTCTTAGAATGGGCTTTGTTCCTACAGCCTTTTAATTTGAAAGTCAAATATATAAAAGGCTCAGAGAATGTGGTTGCTGATGCTCTCTCTAGATGTTTCATGTAGATGCATGGTGCGTACTTTGTACATAGTGTTTGTCTTGTGCTGACCTTGTTGTTTTTGCAGTGGTGAACTCTCAGCGAGCCTGAGTACTCTCTACCAGCCATCTGACTGTGAAGGGGTCGAGTCAGAGCCAAAAGTGTGACGAGGGTCAGGGTGTACGTAAATGTGAGTTGAGGCAGTGGTTGACAACCTTCGGTAACATGAGACGTTCAGGAAGGTATGTTGTGTCTTGGTGTGCTCTATATACAAAACGGCCCGACGGTTTGCCTTTGTGGTCCCCTGGACCCCTCCATGTTCTATGACAGCCTCCTCTTCATAAGTTTGGAGGATCTGTGTGGAGTGGGACCTCGGAAGATGGGCTTGAGTGCCTGACCATGTTAAGGATCGTGAGTGTTGACTGGAAGTCTCACTGTTTGGTTCGGCCACCAAGTGAGAGACACCTTGACATGTTTTGTGAAGTTTCCTGCCTGGTGTACACCTGACTGCTCTGGGTTTGGCTCTACTCTCGTCTCCTGATCAGGAAGATGCCACCCTGGAATACCAGTTGCTTGCTGGATTACCGCAGCAGAGGCACAGGCCTGTTGGTGCGGGCTTTCACAGTGGACATTATGTGCAATTCTTGCATTGTAATGTGTGTTGTTTAAAAGCCACTAAAATTGTAAACAGTTACACCCTTGAGTATATGGGTATGGTTAAAATGCTTTTATAAAAAATTCTGCAATCTGTTGTAAATAACAGTAAAGTGAAGAGTAGTTATGGTGCTAGGAAATATGTAGCATTTCTAGTAGTCTTGTTTACCGCCTTCAGACTTAAGCAATATACTTTTTACTAGCCGTATCCTGAGGGACACGGCTAGCTTTTGTGAGACTTCGTCTGGAGGTGGGGGTGTTATGGGGCTATAGGACCCAACATGTATTTATAAGTAACAGTTACTCTGGAATACCTAATTATATTGAATTGATGGGGACTTTGCTCTAAATGTCATAAGGACTGATCAACCTTATGACTGAGAGGCAGCTGGGTCAAGCCTATTTTTCTCAATATAATAGGTTATACTATAGACACATAAACACAATTTAAATAAGTAGTTTATAAAGTTGTATTTCTTTTTGTAAAAGTAAAATTAAGGTGTGGGAGAATTGTGGTAACTGGAGAAGTGTGCTTGGCAACAGTCTTTTGTTTTGGTGGGAGGAGCTTAGCCAGGCTTCTCTCTCTCTCCCTCTCTGACTCTCTCTCTCTGTGGCTGACCTTCAACCTGGCAGGATCTCTGGGTCCTTCTTCTATCTTTTGGGGCATTATGTGTGCTCCAGAGGTGAGTTTTTATAATTTAAGTTTTGGCCACCATACCCATGGTGACTAAAGTGTGTCAAAACACTGGTTAGCCCAGAGTTATGTCAGGAAGAGTGAAGGACAAGAGTTGTTGCAACACACCATGTGGAGCACAGGTATGGAGTGTGTAGACTTTGTTTTGAAAATGGAGACTGTGATTGTATATCTATTGTATATCTATTGAGAATACAGTTATATTTTTATAGTAGTAGTTTACATAACCTGTGAAGAGGGCTGGTGAAAGGGTATCAGAGACACTCAAGATGATCAGCCATGATGTAAGTATTACCCCTAGACAAATAAGGCCATTAAGTAAAAGCTACCCCACACTAGAACATGTAGTGAGAACCTTACCATCCAAGAAATAAGGGAAACCAACGTAACAATATACAAGTTTGTGTAATGAATAATCAAGGATGTCATCTCAGTGACTTACTGACTGACTAACTTACTTGATTGACTGACTGACTTACTTGACTGACTTGAATGGCTTAATGACATGAATGACTTATTGACTGACTGATTTACTGACTGACTTATTGACTTAAAGCTAGACTTTTTCACTGAAAAGAACCATGACAACTTTAGAAGCAGTGCTCTGAAACAGTGTCTAGAGCAGCTGATGACTTATCATCAGCTGTATAACATATTGCAGGGTAAAATAGCCCAGAAATCCATTACAGAATTTATGCACACTCCAGTACAACCATTGACTTCAGTACCAGAATCTCTACCATCCACAAACCAGAACCTCTACCATCAACAAACACCAGCACCCACAATTTAAAGTAAGAAATACTATTATTTCTGTTGCATTTGTAGTATTAGACAGTAAAAACAACTTAATACATCACAGCAATAAACAACAATTATATATTCACTTTTATTTTTGTAAGCTCTGGAGGTCTAAAAAAAAAAAGTTGTTTGGCTTTTTTTGGGAACCCCAGGAACATAACCTTATTTTTCCCATAAATTCTTCAGTTTATCTAACACCGATTTACCTAACACGGATTTTTCAGGAACATGACTACCATGTAATATAACGGTCTACTGTATATTATATGTGGGTGGGGTGGTCATCCCTACCACACCTGACCTCTTACAATAAATACTACTCACCTCTCCCCCTACATTAAGACTATAGTATTTTAAGATAATTAACCCCAAACGTATATATACGTTTTCTTTGTCATTCATTCAACATTGCCACGATAAGCCTGAGTCGCCTAGACATGAGAGAATGGTTGTGTGCACTCACTGTGCACCACATTAAAATAATTGGGGATGCCTGGGTACCATATGCTCTTTTTTCCTATTAAAAAACTATTTTTCCTCAAAAAAATTTGGGGCGCTACGCGAGTGAACGTATATATATGTTTGGACCATTTAGGGATTAATGAGTGTACTGTGTGTGTATTTTACTTTTTACTGTTTTTTAATGCCTAGTTCTACTTAATATATGTTATTGTACATTTGTTATCTGGCATTTATATCGTTTATAAGTGGAAAAAATGGTGTTCACCTTTCTGGCGATGTCTGCTTTCCAGCAGTAGCCTGGAACCTAACCTGCCATGTAAGTGGGGCCCTACTATATACAAAAGTAATTTAACTGGGATAGCAAATTACATCTTAATGGGATGGAGTAGCATAAGGTATTTATATCCTCCTCTATCACACAGGGCTCACAACGGGTCATAAATGTGCCTTACAAATATATCTCAAATCTATCCAATTTCAGCATATATAAGCACTGGCTCGGCAATAGAGCTATAGATGAGCAGAAATGCCGAGTGGCATCATT
This sequence comes from Cherax quadricarinatus, assembly GCF_038502225.1. Taxonomy (NCBI): domain Eukaryota; kingdom Metazoa; phylum Arthropoda; class Malacostraca; order Decapoda; family Parastacidae; genus Cherax; species Cherax quadricarinatus. The sequence goes on along the minus strand of NC_091292.1, from coordinate 79,576,132 downwards.
AAAGCTCGTAGACTGCATAGCTTTAAAACTAAACCAAACAATGGTACGAATGAGAATGAATGGGTGTGAGAAAGACTTACCTAACATGGGCCAACAGGCATCCTGTCTAAAGAGCACTCACCTCACTATAATAATCACTGATATTATAAAGGCATTTTGAGCACTGATAAAGATCCAGGCTTGAATTTGGGCAGTCAGAAAAATAGTAGACACTGTATTTGCCTTCACTTGATGCATTTACATTCATGGTCATGTTGTATCCCAGAAGGCCTGAAATGATGTAGAACATATATAATCAGCACACAAGGTTTATTTGTAGTCCATATGTAAGAGGAAGTGCTAAAAAAATTGTTAAACTTGAGCAAGTCCAATCTGGAACTTATGGCTTATATTCAGCCTGAATGGTACATTTGTGTCCCTCAATATCTTATGTAAGACAAAAATTTCAACTATCACTGACTTGTGACAATTAACCCCTAAACTGTCCAAACGTAGATCTACGTTTGTACTGCTTGCACTCCAAATGTAAATCTATATTTTATTTTTCCTATCTCCAAATTTGACATGATTGGCCTGAGATCTCAGCCTGGTCAGTATAGAATGGGTCTAAACACTCAGTATGAGCAGTATTAAAAAAAGTCTGGGACCACCTTGTACTTTGTGGGAGCACCAGTTCAATTGAATGCCAGCTAGAGCAAATAGCATGGTAAACACCAGGGATTCACTGATGTCATGTCATATTAACACTCCCCTTTTAAGGGAAAGTGACGCTGACCCAGAGTTTTGTGGCTATGAGATGGATGTGGCCACAAGTGGTCGAGGAAATATCAAAAACCTCGATAATAACCCATATGCAAAATTTATGCAACATCCTTTCATTTCTGATACCACTTGTAGTGTCATCCTGCCAGAATGTCCTATAACCTAAGCCATAAGTAATGAGAAATGATTTTGGAACATGTGTAATATGTATTCAGCAGGCTGGCCAGATGGGTGGCCGGCCGCCCGGCTGGGTGGCCAGCTGGCCAGCCTGCTGAATACATATTACACGTTCCAAAATTGTTTCTCATTACAGCACCCCGGTATAATGCTGTGATGAAAATCAAAGGCCTACCATAGAGGGGGGTCTTTTTTCTTCAGTGCATTATGCCGGGTAGCAGTTGTTAGCATGACGTCATGGCCTGCCACCACACTCCACAGTTAATCCTCAGTGCTCATGTGGCTGCCATAGTGAGAGGAAGTGCTGCACTTTAGTCTCTCATCCACCCCCATCTTTTGTCAAGTGTTCCCTTTGGTTTTGGGGCTATACATGTTTGATTATGGGTAAAAGGAAGTCTTTAACACCTGAAACTATGGCTCATATCAAAGGGCTTCACAAAGCTGGGCACCATACGAAAGAAACAGTGGAGAATGTTGGTGTGTGTGTGTGCTCAGTGAGGAACTGGGTGCAGCATTTCAAGGCTGGTGGTGGTGGTGTCGAGTTATTGTCTGCTTAACCTTGGCCTGGCCCCTCGAAGAAGACATCTGTTCGTACCTTAACTGTCTTAAAGAAGCAGTTAGAGAGCACACCTAAGATATCTGCTAGAGAATTGAAAGAAAAGAACCCACATCTTCTCTCAGAGGTGTCTGTAAAAGCTGTTAACAGATGTATGTCAGAACTGGGCTACAGTAGTCACCGCCAGGTTAAGAAACTGATCCTCTCCAAGCCACGGAAGAAACATAGGCTGGATTATGCAGAGAAATATCTTCACTGGAATCCTCAACAGTGGCCTGAAGCACTATGGAGTGATGAAGCAATCTTCACCAGCACCTGTAAACGTGGGGTACATGTATACAGGTCCAGAGGTAGTGACCCGCTAGACCAACGCTACAACTGTGGGACCACCAAACATCCAGACTCGCTCATGGTTTCGGGGTGTTTCAATGCTCAGAGTGTTGGTGAACTCATTGTGCTTCCCAAAAACCAGTATATGAACCAGTATAATTATCTAGGGTTATTGTGTGACAATTTACCTGAGGTGTTAGACAAGTGTGGGGCTACGGTTTTTATGCAGGATAGTGCACCGTGTCATACCGCCAAATCTGTAGTTCAGTGGCTTAAGGACTGTGAAGTGAGGTTCTTTAATGACTGGACAGGCAATTCCCCAGACCTAAACCCTACTGAGAACCTCTGGTCAATAGTGAAACAAAGTTTACTGGGCAAGGATATCAGTTCCATTCCGTGGCTGGAGGCTGCTTTACATGAGGCATGGAGTAACATACCTCCCCAAACTGTCAAGAATTTGACTCATCAATAATTTGTGTAAGAGTCTTCCTACATGGCTGAGGGACATGATTAAGCATAAAGGATGCAGCACCAAGTATTTAAACCTCAGTAAGTGTGCAAATATATATATTATAATCTTTCATGGTATGTGCTTGTGTTTTGGTATATGTGTGGGTGGAGGGGTGGCATAATGCCGTGACTAATGCTGTATGTTTGATGTGGGAATGAAATTTAAGATTACTTGCCATGGGTTCTAACCCCACCCATACCATGGTTTGTCTACACTACATTATACAACAAAATTATGACTTTATCACAAAAGTCCAATTATCAAGAGCAAAACAGGTGAGCTCTACAGGGAGAATGCCAAGTGAATAACAAGGTTGAGTCTGTACCATGTTTGGTAGCCTGCTTCATGGGAAGTGCAAGGGAGAAGGGCAAGTGATTAACAAGCTTGAGTGAAAACTGAGACACATGTGCAACATCTGGGTATTTTTATTGTAGACGTTTTACCACCCAGTGGCTTTATCAATACAGATTCTAGGACATAATTTGAAGACAGTAGAACTATATACAAAAGATGAGGTAATCAGTCCCTCAGCCTTGGAGTTAGTGTTCACTGTGTTCACAGGCTGAGGGACTGATTACCTCATCTTTTGTATATAGTTCTACTGTCTTCAAATTATGTCCTAGAATCTGTATTGATAATGCCACTGGATGGTGAAATGTCTACAATAAAGATACCCAGATGTTGCACAAGTGTCTCAATTTTCATCTTGTCGGTATTGTATACCATTCTTGTCCAACAACCTTGAGTCTGTACCATGTTTAGTAGCCCGCTTCATGGGAAGTATGAGGGAGAAGGGCAAGTAAATAACAAGGTTGAGTCTGTACCATGGTTAGTAACCCACTTCATGGGAAGTATGAAGGAGAAGAGCAAGTGAATAACAAGCTTAAGTCCATACCATTTTAGTAGCCCACTTCATGGGAAGTATGAGGTTACTAAGGGAAAAGTTTAGTAATGATAGTTTGTCAGTAATATGAGCAGAAGGCAATGTATAATCTGGCAGGAAATTGAAGGGAAAGGGAAAGAAACATATGTCTATGATGGTATACTGGAATTTCACAAGTTCTGATTAATTTATTTAAATATTTCATAATTTGTACAGAAAGCCTACATATAAAATCCTTAATTCTTAACCACTGGAAATTATCTCAACATTTTGATTTTTTTTTTTTTTTTTTTTTTTTTGTTTATTTTTTTTTTTGTTTTTTTTTTTTTTTTTTTTTTTTTTTTTTTTTTTTGCAAAAGCACCATAGTAAAATTAATGAAAAAAATATGAACTTATTAATACCTTAATATAAAACACAACATAATTTAAAAAAAAAAATTATTATTTTTTTTTTTTTGCAGCACATGGTTATGCAAAGCATTTTGGGCAGACTAAAACTGCTGTAGAACTTAATACAGTGGACCCTCAACCAATGATATTAATCTGTTCCAGAGAGCTTATCTTTAGGCGAATTTATCGTTAGCCGATTTAATTTTCCCCATAAGAAATAATGGAAATCCAATTAATCCGTTCCAGACAGCCAAAAGTCTGAAAAAAAAAAAATTCATATGAAATATACATTTTCCTACACAGAAAAACAAGGATACACACACAATAAATACTAAATGAAGAATAAATGACACTTACCTTTATTTAACAATATTGATGAGTGATGAGACACTGTTTTTCTTGAACACTCTGGGATTTTCAGAGTGATACATGAGTAAAGGCTTCACTTTGCAGTCCCAACTAGCATTACAACAAAAGATGAGAGTTAGCCTGTCTTTCATAGGCTTGTGTCTTGGGAGTGCCTTTTCCTCCTGAGTAATGTAGGTCCTGTTTGGCATTTTCTTCCAGAACAGGCCTGTTTCATCACAATTGAACACTTGTTGGGGTTGGAATTTTTCAGCTTCACCATGCCTTATCACACTGTGTATGCCATTACAATTCTTAAATCTCTCAAACCATCCTTTGTTGGTCTTAAATTCACCAATATGAGAACTAGTTCCAGGCATTTTTTCCTGTTCACCTGGGTGTTAGTCAACTGGTGTGGGTCGCATCCTGGGGGACATGATTAAGGATCCCAATGGAAATAAGTTAGACAGTCCTCGATGACGCATTGACTTTCTTGAGTTATTCTGGGTGGCTAACCCTCTGGGGTTAATTGTCTCTTGGTAACTGTTTCTCATAAAGCCAAACCAACAACACTCTCTCCACAACTTCGAGTAGCTCTGCTGACAGTGGTGCAGCAGCAGCAGCAGCAGCTGACCATGGTACAGCAGCAGCTGATGGTGGTGCAGCAACAACAGCAGTTGACCATAGTACAGCAGCAGCTGACGGTGGTGCAGCAACAGCAGCAGCTGACCGTGGTACAGTAGCAGCTGATGGTGGTGCAGCAACAGCTGACCATGGTATGATAGTATTTTGACAGTATTTCTCACCCTTTTTACCACAGGGTTGGCACTAGAAGCTTTCTTTGGACCCATGGTGGCTTATTTAGCAGTTACAAGCACTAAAAACAATGGAATACAGTGGTCCCTCGTTTTTCGTAATTAATAAGTTCCTGGAGCCGTTACTATAAACGAAATTTACGATTTGCGAATCAATTTTCCCCATAAGAAATAATGTAAATACAATTAATCCGTTCCTGACACCCAGAAGTATTAAAACAAAAAAATTTTTTACATGAAATATACATATAGTACATAAACAATACAATGGGAAATGATGAAACATTAACAGCATAACACTTATCTTTATTGGAGGTTCTTCTTAGTGTATGGGAGACTGGAAGAGGAGAGAGATTGGAATGTTTACAGTTTGGAAAGGGAATCCCCTTCCAGCAGCACCTCAGGTACCAATTGCTTCTCTGGGGTTGCTTCTCTTCTCTGTTTCTTAATGCCACTAGGACCACCTTGAGAGTCACTCTAGTCCTGTCTCGCAAAGTAACTGTGGAGAGAGCTCTGTTTCTGGCGTCTCTTTAACACTTCCCGAAAATGGCCCAAGACTTTGTCACTGTACATATTTCTCACCTTCTTTACCACAGGCTTGGCACTAGGAGCTTTCTTTGGAGCCATGGTAGCTTATTTAGTAATTGCAAGCACTAAAATGAGTGGAATATTATGAAATATTTCGTAGGAGCACTTGAGGGGACCTTCACTCACTGGTAAACAATGCCAGACTGGCTGGGTAGGGAGACCGCCCCAGCTCACACCGTGCATACGTGTCCCGGACGAACTACTATTCACGAGTCAACCTATGAAAAGCGAGTCCATGTTTATACGAAAATACCCCTATGATTGGCGAAATTTACGATTGCCGAGAACTACGAAAAGCGAGGGACCACTGTAATACAAAATATATCGCATGTATGCGTGAAACTGTCTGCTCTGGCTTGTAAACAATGGCACACTAGCTCAAGCCAGGGCAGCTGAGGTGCGCTCAGCCTGGACGGACAGGCCGACACGTTTGGGACGAATGTTGTTAGTCAAGTTTTTCATCATTGGTTGGGCCAAAATTTTTACGCTAAAATGCTTCATTAGGTGATTTTTTCATTAGACGATGCCTTTGTTGGTCGGGGGTCCACTGTAGTAATAAATGTAATTTAAATTTCAAGTGATAATTTTGCATATACTGTAAATAAAATAATACTGGAAATATGATAAGGCAGTAATACAATGTAATGTTATTAATATTAGGACTAAATAATGACCACACATTAAATGCATGAATATGAATGCTGATAAGAGTTAACATAAGCAGGTTGCACTGGATATACTGGACATATAAAGTCATTCATATAGAGCTTACATCAAATTCAGGAGGTGTTCTTTAATAACAGTTTTGAAGCTGGTGGTAGAAAGAGAGCTCTTCAAATCTTCTTTCAGAGATTTTACTCCTATTAAGTGATACACATGGAATATCCAAGAGGTTTGAAGCTACTCTGAAATTAAGCATTTAAAGTAGTCTGATAAAAAAAAATACATAATTACAGTACAAAGGATATTCATACTTACTTAGATATGTCATGTTTTTGAGATGATTCTTAATCTTGGCACCATCCCTGGCAATGTCCTCAACAGAAAAGTTCTTGGGATTTTGGGCATTGTAGAGCTCCGACACTGCACGTGCATACAACTGCACTGAGTCATATAGGTAGGACGACGGCAGATATGGAACGTGCTGCCCAAGAGATACTGTCAGGTGATGCTTTATCATTCTGCTTAAGGTATGATGGGAGTGTTTTAAAGAGGAAGGATGGTGAGGAATGGTCAAAACAATGTTGTGTTCTGAATAAGAATTTATAAAAGGAAAATGGTGTACATTAAACATTTGTGGTGAAGATACAAATAGATGAATGTGTAGGAAGTTTTAAGAAGGCAAATAAGCACGAGTGTCCAAATTTCAATATTTAGTCCATCGTAAAGATTTCTGAGATTCCAGTGAATGTGTATGTGGCTCAGGTGTTTACAAATTAGTATATTTAAATGAAATTGAATTAGTGTTTGTGGATGAATTTATGAAAATGTTTTACAACTAGCACACACATACAGTACGTGCAAAATACTAAGAGAAAATTGAAATAGTGGAACCTCTTTTATCTAATACTTAACTAATGACAAACCTCAAGTATATGGACACTTTTAATTGGAGACCATTTGATAAATGAGCATTTCTCATGCTACTCTTTCATCTTTCTGATCCTCCCTCCTCTTTTCCATACCTTTTTCTCATCCACGTAAGAACAATTCTAAATGATAAGCATAACTAACATTATTTTGGATGGAGTATGACTACTCATGTGCTTGATGTCTCAGAGTGCAGTGTCACTAATGGAGTACTATTTAGTTTTCTTTCTTCTCCCTCCTCCTCTCCCCTGGCTCATCTCACCCTCCTCCTGTAATAGGTTCCCATATTATGCAGTGTCATTAATGGAGTATTTCATTTCCTCTTTCCTCCTCATTTCCCCACACTCTTGTCATGGGGTCCTGGAGTGTACATTGTCAGTAATAGCATGTTAAGTCTCCTCTCTTTCCATCTACTTCCTCTCTTACCCAATGCCATACATTCCTCCTACCATATACAGTAATGAGTCACATCTCAAATCAGACATCCTCCATCTTTACCAATACATAAGACACAATTTTTCTTTTACCACACTAACCATTTCTTACCAATGCAAGGTGACCCAAAGGAGACACATTCACCAACACTCAATTCAATAGTTGTCTAGCCCAAAGTTTGTGGGCTTCAAAATTCAAATGACCCTCTGAACAACATCCCCATTTTTAATACTATAAAAGACTATTTATGTAGAATTCATTATTCGTCATTTCAAAGTACAATAATACTCTTGGTTGTTTAATGCTGAACAGATCTCAAGTAGGAAGACAAAAATCAACTATTCACATATGGCCAAAGACATGTTCAGATAATAGAGGTTCCACTGTAATTTCTTAATTCTGTATTTTAAGAGAACATGCAGTATTAGAATAGGTAAAAGGAAATATCATGCATTTTGATTTCATGTAGAAAAAATATATATACACTATTCTGGAACTGTGTACTATTGTAATTACAATCAAAGAATTTCTAAATATTTGCAAATTATAAGTTCAAATCAAATGTTAAGTATACGGAAGTTAAATATGACATTCTTGATAGAATTTAGTGCTTTGGATGATCTGGAGAAGAGAATAAATTTACATATAACAGTGCAAATGTAGTGTTTAGGAAAAAAATTTTATGATACACATTTGTAAACCAAATTCAAGCATATAAAATATATGAAATTAAAGTGATAATGATAAATGATATAATGCAAAGGAATAAGTGATGCTAATGCTATCATTCAAGATGAATAAATACATAATATAATGATGACTCAGTTTGAAAAATGCATATATAGTAGAGGGGAATTTGAGAAAACAAAATGTAGTTATAAGACAAATGATACAGTATACTATATATGTATAACATTTAACAATTTTTAAATTCCTATAAAATTCAACTTAATAATAAAATTTGTATAATGATATAGACTCATTCGTATGAGATTGAAGAATATGTAAAGACTATGTAAAGACTTGTCATAATGACTACTGCGTAAGGATTTTACCCACATTTCATCTTCTGAGTGGGTTATATCATGTCAAATTTCAGTACAGTGGACCCCCGAGTTATGATGGCCTCAACCTACGATAAAATCGACTTACGATGCTTGTCAGCATAAAAATTTGACCCCGACCTATGTTGAAAAACTCGACCTACATCATTCGTTCTGAATGCGGCTGTCTGGTCCATCTGGCCTGAGTGCCTCAGCTGAGCTAGTAGTGACATTGTTTACAATCCAGGGCGGACGGTTGCAAGCAAACATTCGATAAATTTTGTATTATTCCAGTGTTTTTAGTGCCTGTAACTGCTAAATAAGCCACCATGGGCCCAAAGAAAGCTTCTAGTGCCAACCCTGTGGTAAAAAGGGTGAGAAATACTATCATACCACAGTCAGCTGCTGCTGCACCACGGTCAGCTGTACTACTCGAAGATGTGGAGAGACTGTTGTTGGTGTGGCTTATCGAGAATACCGAGAAACAATTAACCCCAGGGGGTTAGCCACCCAGGATAACCCAAGAAAGTCAGTGTGTCATCGAGGACTGTCTAACTTATTTCCACTGGGTCCTTAATCTTGTCCCCCAGGATGTGACCCACACCAGTCGACTAACACCCAGGTGAATAGGAAAAAATGCCTGGAACTAGTGCTCATATTGGTGAATTTAAGGCCAGCAAAGGTTGATTTGAGAGATTTAAGAATCGTAGTGGCATACACAGTGTGATAATGCCTGTTTTGGAAGAAAATGCCAAACAGGACCTACATTACTAAGGAGGAAAATGCACTCCCAGGACATAAAGTGTCTCATCACTCATCACCACATCTTCAATAAAGATAAGTGTCATTTATTCTTCATTTAGTACACTAGTAAATACACAATATATATGGTGCATGTATCCTTCTTTTTGTGTAGAAAAATGTATATTTCATGTGGTAAAAAAAAATTTTTTCATACTTTTGGGTGTCTTGAACATTAATTTGATTTCCATTATTTCTTATGGGGAAATTAATTCAATTTGCAATAATTTCATCTTATGATGTGGTCTCTGGAATGGATTAATATCATAAGTCGGGGGTTCACTGTATATGGCTGAGGGAATCACATATTATATGTTACATGTCAGTATATATTAAATTTAAAGAAATTCAATTGTGTTTTAATCTCATAATAATGCTATACATTATATCACACTGTTAAAGTGTTAGATGAGGGAAAACTACAGTATGTGAAAAAAATAGTGGAACCAATGCTGAAGAGAAGCAGTGGAAGTAGTAACAAGTGTAAAGTAAAAGAGAAGCAGTTAAAATAGTGATACGTGCTAAAAGTAAAGTTAAAGTGATAAAACAGTTGAAGTAGAGATGTGTTAAGAGTAATGTTAAATGCAAGCCGTATGACAGAGTGAGGATTATTACAGTGCTTTGGTTTGGTTGAGGATCTGATTACAGACTACTGACATCATGCAAAGAGAACAACAGTCATCCTCCATTTAACAACATTCTGCTTCATACAGTTTTGTATAATGACAACTGATATATTATGGAATAAAGCTGTATAATGGCAAACTGCCCCTTGCTTAATACTATTACTCTAATTCTGTCAGTATTTAAATTTCTTAAGATATATTTAAAAGTGAAGATTATGGCAACTGGTAAATCCATTAGTTTTTTTTATTTTGCAATGCAAGCATAGAACCAAAAATTGACTAAGGCATATTTTTTAAAAATATTACTGTAGTGCCAAGTTCAAGTTTTTTGTTTCCAGTACACTTTTTATTATGCAATGATATTTATTCTTTATACAGTATGTATATACTTGTGGTGTATATATGGGGCTTCTATAAAAGTTTGGTGTTAACTAGAAATGCATAAAATACTGGCAAACAAATCTGAGAAAGCATTGCTGATTATATACAGTATTTAGAGCCTAGGGAAAAAATGGGGGAGGCTTGATGACAGTACACAGATAATCCACATACAGGAGAATGAAACTTATGACAACGTTTTGGTCCAACTTGGGCCCATCACAGTACTGTGCATTTTTAATCTTTACTTAATAGCAGGTTTTATGGAAAGAATCTCTGTCATTAAGGAAGGAATGACTGTATGTGAGTGTAGGGATGCATTCTCTCACCTTATACTGGTAAGCTATATTTTGCATATACTATCAGGTAAATAATGAAGAAATGAAAGCAGCATGTTAAATACAGTGGATATGAAAACAATGACTAAAACTAGAAAACAAGGGATGTGATGTGTTACTACACTGAGGTCAGAAGTATAACAACCAGATTAAGCAAGGTTATAATCAGCTTCATTTAGGTAGCCTTAAAGCTACTCAAGATATTTAATAGGTCTTTCAAAAGATAACAATTAAATAAAATAATGATGGAAGTTACATGAATTATTTCAAAGCTAAGTCTTAATATAAAATGTTTTAAGATGATTCTCTAAATTTAAATCCATTTAACATTAATCTTTACAATTTAATTAGTTTCAAATTATTAAACACACTTTTAATTACTGTACAGTATTAAAATAGCTACAATGAAAATGTCTATTCCCAAATTATTAAATATAAAATCCTGAAATAAACAATGTCACTAATAAAACAATACAGCACAAAGAATTACTCAATATATTTAACAGAAGATAAGAATGGCTAGTTGCTTTTCATAAAGATATTGCTTTCTGCAGCAAATTTCATCAATTGGTTTTTAATAATTTGGGATGTAGAAAATATACTATAAATGCAGCACATACCCTTCCATAGCATATGATGCCTCATGCTCATTCACTATCTCAAAAGGAATTAAGCCATTTCTAGACACCTTCAATATTCCCATTACCAAAATGTGAAACTGAACCTTTAGGAGTGCATCATCTAAAATAAATCTTTAAAAAACCACAGGTTTTAAGATTGCTTAGGCTTATTTGTAAATGTACTCAAGCTTGAAAATGGTCATGAGACATGAGACTTTGCATAAGAGAAGTTACTTAAAAATATCTACTGAAGTACTACTATACTCACCTTATTCATTACTATTTTACAAACATTTAATAACAACACAGTACATGTAACATCAGCCCATTGGTTTAAGCATACACACACACCAGCTCCATGGACAAAACAATGAAATTAAAGCATGCTAGCTAGCACCAACTGCTTATATAGAAGGTATCTTTAGAATTGGTAGATGTATAGATGTATAATCACATATATATAATCATTATCAGAGATCAAAAAAACAATCAGTGCAAGCTAGTTGCTTGAGACAATCACAGTAACAATGAACTAGTAACAATTGTTAACACACAGTAAGTTGCAGAGAAATAATGTAACTGCCATATCATACTAGCTTTAAGATTAGCTACTATACAGACAAAGCCATATTAAACAAGCATATATATAAAATTTTCACTTAAATCAGGCAAATAAATTTAAAGCATAAAAATCCATTGATTCACAAAATATAATATAGAGGCCAGTGTGTTAAAAAATATATATATGTATATAAACACACATACACACACACACTGACTCAACCCCTGCAACTACATATAGGTGAGTACACACACACACACACACATACACACACACATACACACACACACACACACACACACACACACACACAAACACACACACACACACACACACACACACACACACACACACACACACACACACACACACACACACACACATACACACATGCTCAAACTGTAGACATAAAACATTTTTTACACACTGTCTGCACTGTCTCAAGACTAAGTTTTACCACATAAGTCACTTCCAGACTTAACTGTATTATACTGTAATCTGAACATATTTCTAGGAATTAAACATTTCGCATGGTAATCAGGCTAAAATAATATGATCTAGTATTTAAAGATTTTCTACTTCTCATACAACATAAAAACTTTCCTCTAATACAACACCATTTAATTAAGGGAGGGCACCTTGTTACTGATGAAGGGATCTTAATCCAAGGAACTGGAGCTACCCTCCTCTTCCTCCAAGAAAACCTGATTACTTCTTATTCCCCAGGTACTTATGACTCCTGCACATTTAGCACTTCCCCATGAATATACAGTACAAATAATAATAAAATAATAATAATAATAATAATAATAATAATAATAATAATTATCTAATACTTTAGACTGTCCTTTTAAATGTTATTTTGTTTATTTTAATGTGGATGGAGTATGGCATAGCTAAGAAGTGGCTAAAAAGACACAGATAGCAAAAGGAGAACTTTTTCAATTATGACATTTCAGCTACACTTGACTGCATCAAGAACATGGAAGGGTATACATTATTATTATAATAAAAAAGAAGCGCTAAGCCACAAGGGCTATACAGCGGAAGGGTACACAGTATTCTATGTGGGAGGGAAGTGGTGTGATTGGATTTACATAGGAGAAACATCTACTGACAGAACACCCAACTACATTAGCACAAGTATGCTTGGAGGATGAACTTCCAACAAGTACATCTCACATACCCACATACTCAAAGAGGTAATTAAGTCTTGAATCAGCAGCCATACATGTCTTTAATACTATCACACAAAACAGAGGCATGTACAATTTAGCAAAACCCACCACTAAAACTATTCTGGAAGAACACAAGCAGCACAAATTTCCAGGACCTGATCACTAAATCCAGACCACACCCAACATTACTTGACCTCCACCTCCACTGCCATGGACCTTACCACCACCTGGCTCAAGCCCTCACCTTGCCTACACCTGACAGGTCACCTACACTGTTTGGGACATCTTGCCCTCCTCCTACCTCAACCTTGCCTTGCGTATGACTCTAAAAAACAAAATTCAGCACTATATATTTAACATTTGGTTTTGATATTTCATGAGTTTGATAATGCCTCATATAAGTGAAACACTGTAATAACAAAGATCTCCTTTTGCTATTGTTTATTTAACCCTTAATTGTAACTTACTGAAACAACTTCTGTTCCCATTTGATTTGAATTGCTAAATATTAATTTTATGTTAATGCTGTTAATTTCCATAACAAAATAAAAATTACAAGGTTTAAAATATAACCAATGGTTTAAATTTATTTCAACAGCTTTAATTTAGTTTCAGTAATTAATAAAAAAATGTTGTAATAATATTGAGTTTATTATCAAATAAATGTGTTGAGATATTAGCATTTCCCTCTGAAAAAATATTATTAATAATTTAATGATCATTAAGTTCTTAATCAAGCTTTTATTTGGAATATTTTATAATATAATACTAGTAAGAATTTAAGCACATAGAAAAAATCAAATCAGTTAGGTTAAGGACCACTGGTTGTGACTAATAACTGGATGTGTGACCATACTGGTATAGCCTCACCCTTGGTCTCAAAGCAGACCTCCTAAATTACAGAGAAAATATTACAAAGTTAGCTACTCTCAAGAAGCCCAAAGAAAAATAAGGTGTAAATTGAATATAAGTTCTTTTTTTTTTTTTACACAAATCAATTTTACAGGTTAAAAGCTGATATCATACCTCAGCTCATTTCAAAGCCCAGCTCTATCTGAGGTATAGTACCACCCCTCAGGACCCCACCCACACTAGTCAGCTAACACTCAGGCACCCCTTGCTGGGGACAGAACCCTGGACACTCAGTGTGTAAGCTGAGTGTGCTACCAACTGAGCCACAGGACTTACAAAATGCTAGTGTTAGCACCTGATACAGTTGAGACAATAAAGAAGGGACTAGAAAGCCTTCCAGGCTTCCATATATCATAATTTCTCACTTTCTCAAAACACCACTGTACAACAAATGAAAAATATATTTCCATCTACCAAGATTAATTACCTGAAACATTATCCAAGAAGCACAAAACAAAACACTGAAACTAAATTTTAAAAAATTGAAAGCCATGGAAAGAAATTTATACTCTATCTCTTATAATGTTTTAAAGAGTCTGCATTCACACTGTTGTACATTTATAGCAATTCAAAATTATATAAACCAAGGTACTGAAAGATACGTAAATATGCAGAACAGAAAGTAAATGAAATATACAGGTCTCCCTCAACATTCACGTTTTCAACTTTCACGGGCTTCACACATTCGCGAATTCCCAACCGCCAAATTCCCAGCCACCAAATTCCCAGCCACCAAATTCCCAGCCGCCAAATCATATTTAAGTTTCCCGCCACCTGCGAGTCCCTACTACCCTCCCTCTGACCCCCACAACTGGCAGCCAGCCCTCCCACCACTCAGTGTGGTGAGTGTTTTGTTTGTTCATTACAGTATTTGCTATTAAACTACTGCATATTGGAATGGCTATTCGGACAGGTATTAGACGGTGACATCATGTATTTACTCTTGAACACTGCAAAGAATTAAACATTTCTGCTACAGCTAATAATAACAATAGTAATAATAACAATAGTATTAATAATAATAATAATAATAATAATAATAAATATGATATAATTGAAGAAGGAAATTGTACAAAAATACGAGGGAGTGGTTGACACATCGTCAGTGTGACTTTGTTTATGCTGAAGTGAACATTAGTCTCCCTGCTCTTCCAAACATTTCACAATAATTCATTGTGTTTGGTGCTTGTAGATTGAGTGTGACTGGAGTGGTAGAGGCAGTGACTGAAACAATGGTATTTAATAACATACATGTTAATAATAATACATGTTATTAATAATATGTACTATTATTATTCATAACATATGTTGTTAAATACATACATGTTAATAATAATACATGTTATTAATAATAACATGTACTATTATTATTTATAACATATATGTTATTAAATACCACTGCCTCAACCGCTGAATTATTGTGAAATGTTTGGAAGAGCAGGGAGACTAATGTTCACTCCAGCATAAACAAAGTCACACTGACGATGTGTCAACCACTCCCTCGTATTTTTGTACAATTTCCTTCTTCAATTATATCATATTTATTATTATTATTATTATTATTATTATTATTATTATTATTACTATTGTTATTATTAGCAATAGCAGAAATGTTCGATTCTTTGCTGTGTTCAAGAATAAACACGTGATGTCACCGTCTAATACCTTTCCTAATAGCCATTCCAATATGCAGTCATGAATGGGTTTACATTATTTATTCTGTAGTTTAATAGCAAATAATGAACAAACAAAACACTCACCACACTGAGTGGTGGGAGGGCTGGCTGCCAGTTGTAGGGGTCGGAGGGAGGGTAGTAGGGACTCGCAGTGGTGGAGTCTGTGGTATTTAATAACATACATGTTATTAACATACATGTTATTAAATAACATACATTATTAAAGCATAACATGTATATATTTAGTACAATTTACGACGTTTTCATGTATTTTATGATTATTCATGGTTCAACAAGTTAAGGAAGCAGTATTGTAATATATTTCCCTACAATATATTGGGGCACCAAACATTCACGGTTTTTCAACATTCGCGAGGCTCTTGATCCCCTAACCCTCGCGAATGTTGAGGGAGACCTGTATATACGTAGCTGTAACTGATTGTAAAAAGTACAATAAAGTACAGTAGAGCATATTCTTTTGGGAACAGGATGCCTAGCTTATCTAGGTCCCCTAACCAAAAGCAAGACTGTGCCCATGTGGCCACCCATCCAGATACTTGTACACAATCTGAATGACTGAGCATAACATCAATTACAAATAATGGAAATTAATTTGCATAATTTCATTCAAAATACATTTTATTTTCAAAGTCTCTTAATCACCTGATATGACAAAATGTTTTAAAGATAAAAAAAAACAATGGGGTACTGTATCTGATAATGAGACTCTTCCTATTTAGAAACACGTACGTATAGATAACTCAAAGTGACAGGTATGAGTTAGCGAGTTTGGACAAAAACTTGTATATGTAATGTGCACTTCAGGATTCTACACTGAATGTCTGGTTGATACTTGGTGTTAATTATGGTAAAAGGATATTATGTTCAGATCTTATTTACAGACAATGTTGTTTTGCTCTACGTAGAGCTTTATCTACTTACAGTGAAACATTGCCTGTAAATAAAGATTTGCTCTGAACACCATGTTGCTTTACCATATCTGTCAGTAAGTCTTGCCATCCTGCAACAGTTTCAATAATGCAAGATTTTTAAAATTATGCAAGAAATAACACTTGACTCTGAGACTAGTCATGCCTATATTAAATTTGGGGATATGCCCCAACTGTTCTTAGACAATAAAAAATGATATCATTGTGAAATTTATTAGTCCTGAAAAAAATTCATGCATTATATGTAATTTTATAAAAGATTTTCTTATATTATTCATTATCTAACAGAAGTACAACACATGGAAGTAATTACTGCTAGGGATGGAACAATACCAAAATTTTTGCTAATATTGACACTGATACTCAGTTTTATGCCAATAATGATATTGATATCATCAAAATTAGCTGATACCCACCAATACTGATACTGTTATAGGTATTACAGGACCCATCAGCAGAGTTCTAGCTGTGTACTTATGCCAGTACTATGTCCTAGTCATAGTGGATTGTTGAAGCACAAGTGGCTTAATTCTGGCATAAGACTTGATCACTCTTAATGTTGCAAGACTGGAGTGAACTTCCAATAAATGTAAGTATTCCCTTAGACCTCCAGCTTAGTGAGCATTCAGATCAGAATATATGGTGGTAACCTTATATATGTATGTAAAAATGTATCATACTAATACCATCAAAATCTGTTAATACCCTCCAGTACTAATACCATCAAAATCAGCTGATACCATGAATACACCCAATTATTGTATTCACTACATGACATATTACTCATTAAATATTTTAGTTAATAAGTGGATGTAATTTTATCAATTTGCATACAGTACTATATACAGTATGCTAATACTCATTGTCAATTTACAATTATAGTATGATCTAATAACAAAGAAACAGCCATTCCATAAAAAAGTACAATTAAAAAGTCACCATATATATGTAAAGCCCAAGATCTTAATGCTTGCTAAAGTTTTGTAAATTAGCTTCAAATCCAAGAATAACTTTTGCATTAAATCCAGATTCCTCTGACAGCCAGTATTTATTTATTGGAAAAACTTCTTTGGTGAAATAATAAAAGCAATAGTTTAAGCTTAAAGAGGTCATAATAAAAGCAATGAACCAGATTAAACATTTATGGGATAGGCAAGACAAGACATCGGTACAGTACATGAAGGCAAAAGCTTGCAATTATGAGGACTCCTTGTAGAGTCAACATTAAATATCATAGATATTGAAGTTAAGATATGCTCTAGTGAAGAGTACATTAACAGAAATGTAATATAAACAATTTGGAGGGTACTTTAATAACCTTAGATGCTAGATAAGGAGGAGAGAGAGTAGCTAGAGAGGAATATATAAAGGGAAATATGTTGTAGGTATATGTTATACCAACTTCTCTGAGTATGGAATCACTGACAATGACACTGACAAAGGAACAGCACAAATCACAGAGCTTTGAAGACAACTGGATTTAAATGTATTGGGGGTAAAAAACTATAAAATTAAATGACAGCTCTAATTTCAAGGAAGAGACAGGGATAAGGAAACAGTATATTAAATAACTGAAAGCACGCATAAAATAAAAGGGAAATGAAGGTTAGCCAAGAGAGAATAGACAGCAAAATACAAGGAAGAAAAAACTATGGAGGCAGCATGAAAGATAGTTTTAAGAGTCAAGAGAAATTGATGGAAGTTGAATATCCATGAAACAGTTGGAAATTTTCACAGAGGTAAATGAAGAAATAATAATCATAAATTAAAATGTGCCACAAACTTTAAAAGTACACTTTAGCTAATGCTTTCATACTAAATTAGACATTATTTGACTGTATTAAGGAAAGAAGGTATCTCTATTTTCACATCCCCATATATATACTGAACCTCACAGTTCAAAAATACTGAGAGTCTATCTCTCTCTCTCTCTCTTTCTTCCTTGTGTTCATCTTTTACTGTTTTTCAGCACCATCAAGCCTTCTTACCTTTGCCATTAATATAACAGAGTTTTTTGAGATACATAATGTGCATGTATTCTTGATTTGGTTAAAATAAATAAAACTTTTAAGGAATTAAATGTCTACTTAAAAACACTTAAACCTTAATAAAATATGAGTGTTCCATGCCTTATGTGGCAAATGCTTTCCATGGCAGCTATACTAAGCTTTGGCCAACAACACTTGCATCATTCTGCATTATACAAATTTTCAAGAAACTTTGCAAACTGTACCTATTGCATATGACAAATATGCACTATGCACTCCAAATACATTGACATTGCCTTTGAAGGGACAAGAGCTATATCACTTCAACTGTTAGTGGTCAGAAAGAGGTATTAAAAAACTTGCTGTTGATGCTGCAGTCCATGGTACCTGCTAATTTCAACCAAAAGAATGGGACAGTGCTTGTAGCACAATCTACTTTAAAAATATCCCTAAATTCTATTTAAAAATTTATTCTAATAAATAAGAACATAAGAAAGAAGGAACACTGCAGCAGGCCTACTGACCCATGCAAGGCAGGTCCAATTCTCCTACCAGCATAAGCTAACGCCCTAACCTAGTCAGGTCAGGTCACATTCACTTAAGGAAGGAGCATGGCATCTGACCTAGTAACACAAGCTAGTCAAGTCCAACTCACACCCACCCACACCCACTCATGTATTTATCTAACCTATTTTTAAAACTATGCAACGTCTTAGCTGCTATGACGGTACTCGGGAGTTTGTTCCACTCATCTACAACTCTATTAGCAAACCAGTGCTTCCTGAATCTGAGTTTATCCAACTTAAAGCCATTGTTGCAAGTCCTGTCTAGGCTAGATATTTTTAACATGCTATTTACATCCCCTTTATTTATTCCTGTTTTCCATTCATACACTTCAATCATATCACCCCTAATTTTACACCTTTCTAGAGTGCAGATTCAGGGTCCTCATAGGGAAGATTTCTGATACATGGGATCAACTTTGTCATCCTCCTTTGTACGTTTTCCAGTGCAGTTATATTCATTCTGTAATACGATGACCCAAACTGTGCAGCATAATCTAAATGAGGCCTAACCAAAGATATATAGAGTTGAAGAACAACCTGAGGACTTCTATTATTTATACTTCTTGATATGAAGCTAAGGATTCTGTTAGCTTTATTGCAAACACTTATGCACTGTTGTCTTGGTTTCAGATTACTGCTAGCCAGAACTCCTAAATCCTTTTTGCAATCAGTAATATTAAGATCTACATTATTTAGTTTATATGTGGCATGGTTATTTTCCTGTCCAACATCTAAAATTTTGCATTTCTCAATATTAAACTGCATCTGCCACTTCTCCGACCACTGCACCAGTCTATTCGAATCATCCTGGAGTGTTCTAATGTCCTCATTAGAATGAATTGGATGGCCTATTTTGGTGTCAGCAGCAAATTTGCTTATGTCGCTATTTATTCCCTGATCTATGTCATTTATGTAAACTGCGAACAACAAGGGGCCCAACACTGACCCCTATGGAACACCGCTTGTGACGTGCCCCCATTCTGACTTTTCCCCATTTATGCAAACTCTCTCCTGCCTATCTGTCAACCAATGAGATGTTTTAATCTATTGTTTATTCATTTGGGTTCATTTTTGTTAGATCCAATTTCCCTACTCGGAACAAAAGTTGCCTGAGCAGCTAGAACTATGCTCTGAAATATGTCATATTGGCAACCAACACCACCTACCTGACCCATAGCCAGGCCATCCCAATTTAGCCCACCCAGGTAATTTCTCAGTCCCAAGAAGTCGGCCAAGTGGAAGTCTGGGACAGAGACATGATTGAAGTTATCTGGGTAATTCCATGATATATTGAAACTAAGTGATCTGTGATTGCTTTCCCAAAGCTCATCATTAACCTCAAGATTATTATAATTAGTGATTATTTGTTGACAAGAACCAAGTCAAGCAGGTTGTTTCCTGTAGTTGGTTCTGTCACAAACTGTTTTAAAAGGCAATACTGACCCATATCAAGAAAGTCTCTAGACTCAAGATTTCCTGTCACAGTTCTAATTAATTTGTCTAAAGTTAAAATCTCCCATTAACACAACATTTTCATATCGAGATGCCTTATGAATTTTGTCCCATAGCAGCTTACGACACTCCCTATCAAGGTTTGGGGGCCTATAAATCACACCCAAAATTAATTTTTTTACAACCCTCGAGAAACTGTAGCCAAACAGATTGTGTCCGATGTTTCTAATCTTTTATCTTGTCTAACACAACAATTTAAAATATCTGACATACATCGCCACTCCACCACCCTTCCCATTGACCCTATCAGTATGGAATAGTTTATAACCCTGTATGTTGCATTCAGAAGGCATTTCTCTATTTTTCAAGTTAAACCAGGTCTCCATTATAGCAAAAATATCTATATTACCTGCACTTGCAAGTAATCTTAGCTCATCTATCTTATTTCTTAGACTCCTACTATTTGTATAGTAAACCTTAAGGGAGCTAGTCATTCATTGCCCTCTCTAGAAAGGCATAGAATTAGGGGGGATATGATTGAGGTGTATAAATGGAAAACAGGAATTAATATATGGGATGTAAATAGCGTGCTAAAAATATCTAACATAGACAGGACTCGCAGCAATGGTTTTAATAACAAACTCCCGAATACCGTCATAGAAGCTAAGACACTGTGTAGTTTTAAAAATAGGGTGGATAAATACATGAGTGGGTGTGGGTGGGTGTGAGCTGGACCTAACTAGCTTGTGCTACTAGGTCGGATGCTGTGCTCCTCCTTTAAGTGACATGTCTGACCTCACTAGGTCAGTGAGGTCAGACGGTCAGTGAGCTTAAGGTCACTAGGTCAGTGAGCTTAAGCCAGTAGGAGAATTAGACCTGCCTCGCATAGGCCAGTAGGCCTGTTGCAGTGTTCCTTCTTTCTTATGTTCTAATCTCTCTTTGTTAGTTGAACAATTGCTTTGCCTTTATTAGCAACTTTTTGAATACTGTCTTTTAACCCTTTGAGGGTTTCGGACGTACTAGTACGGCTTACGACCCAGGGTTTTTGACGTACTAGTACGCCTAAATTCTAGCACCCTCAAATATAGTGGGAGAAAACTGGTAGGCCTTCATATGAAAGAATGGGTCTATGTGGTCAGTGTGCACAGTCTAAAAAAAATCCTGCAGCACACAGTGCATAATGAGAAAAAAAAAACTTTGACCATTTTTTTGGAATAAAACAGCGACTTTGCACTGTATTTTCGTATGATATTTATTGTTGTATTCTAGTTTTCTTGGTCTCATTTTATAGAATGGAAGACATATTACAGAAATTGAGATGATTGTGACTGGTTTTACAATGAAAGGTACCTTGAAATTGAGCTCAAAGTAGCAGAAATGTTCGATTTTTACCAAATTTCAAAAGTAAACAAATCGTGCCAAGCGTGCAATACACGTCAACTGGTGAGTCTAATATTCATTAAACAAGTGCACCAATAATATTTATATCATTTTTTACACTAATGCAGTAGTCTGCATAACAGTAAATCTTATATTTTTTGTGAGAATAAAAATTCAAAGTGGAAAGCAAAAGAATATAAGAGGGGCCTTAAGACGTGACTAATGACTAGAGGAAATGTCATTTTAGTGCCAGGAATGTCTTTCTTGTTTATTCTGGACCCTATTCGGAAATTGGCATCTTTTGAAATTTGTGTGAAATTGGCAAAATTGCTAAATTCTGACCACTGTACTGGATAGTTGAATTTCATAAATGGGTGGTTTCTTGCACCCATTCGATAGAAAAAATGGAGTTCTAGCAAAATATTCATGTTTTTTGTCGACTAGTACAGTAGAATTGGCCGAAAATGGGGCTCAAAGTGGGCAAAATCGCCGATGCGTAAACATCGCCGAGACCGCTAACTTTGCAAGAGCATAATTCCATAAGTTTTTCATCAAATTTCAAACTTTTGGTGTCCTTATGATCGGGAAAAGATTCTCTATCTTTTCATAAGAGAAAATAATTTTTTTTTTTTTTTAAATTTGGCCGACCCTGAGAACGAGTTTCGGAGAGGGCCTGTCGACCCTCAAAGGGTTAAACATATCCCTGGGGTATCCTAGTAATATCTGCTGTTTTCAACTCTAGTACTGTAGCCTGATTGTTTCCCACAAACACCCATACCTCTATAATCTATCAGTTTAAAGTCCTACACAAGTCATCAATGACCCCCTCAAAATCAAACTGGCTAATGTAACCACTCCAGCCCCAGAGAGATGAACCCCACCCCTTGTATACATATCACATTTGCCATAGAATTTGTCCCAGTTATCAATGAAAGGGATTGCAAGTTCATTGCAGTACCTGTCTAGCCAACAATTTATACCAACTGCCCTAGACATCCATTCATTGCCCACTCCCCTTCTAGGCAAAAAGCTACATATGATTGGGATTCCTCCCTTAGACCTGACTACATCTATGGCTGACCTGTACTTATCCAGCAGCTCTTGTCTCCTGCCCTTCCCGATGTCATTTCCACCAGCACTAAGACAGATAATGGGCTTGTTCCCATTACCTGACATAAAATTATCTAACCTGCTGACTATGTCACCAACACCAGCTCCTGGGAGGCACACTGTCTGACTTTCCTATCTCCATTACAAAAATATATCTACAGTACTAAAATGGTTGTTACATATACTTTCCTTAAATTCCTTGTAAATTATAAAGAGCAATCTAACCAACCTCATCAACAAATATGTACGGTATTCGTACATTTTGTCACTTTAGTAGATAGTTATTTAAGACTATAAGAGGAACTTAGATTCCCCACACATATATCGGTACTGAAAAAGTGTGGATCCAAAGTCATTTGGATTATTCAAATTTTAGATACAGTACTATATTGTAATTAAGACTCAGAGTTAGTCTGACAACATTACCTTAAACATGGCTCTAATCTGGGCCAGCTCTAGCTACAGACTAAAATATTTGTAGCTATATGTACATTGGATTCGTATCTTCTGTTTTGAAGGTTCTTGTTATTCAGTCATTTCTTTTCCTTGCAGTTGTGATAGTAACATGAACTGTGTCTTTAAACATAAGATCCTTTGCCATGCTTATGCTCAGGTCCCTTGTAATCTGTTCCACTGAGTGATTTGATTGCATTTTGTTGAATAATTTTTTCCATTTTTCCAAAGTTAAGCACCTAATATTTGTCACTGATGAACACCATACTGTTTTCTGTGGCTCAGTGGAAGGTGGCTAACATTGCTTTAGAGGCTTGCTATGTCCAAGTTATGTCACATATAGGAAAGAGAATAAGAATTTGGGAGAATACTGAACAATAAGTAACACAACTTTTCATTGTAAAGGTCTCTGATTTTATTCTTTTGACTACATTATGCTCTTGGTCTGATTTTTTAGAATACTGAAGATCCATCCACTCACTTTCCCAATTATTCCTACTGAACACATTTTTTTGTACTATTATACCAAGACACCAAGTGAACAGATGAACAATCCACAAAGTCAGCATGATTAAGGAAAAGTTTTTGCCTGCACTGACCATACTACAACTTCTAAACCAATTCATAACTGCTGCCTTCAAAAAGTATTATGAAACCCCACACCTGCCCTACTTATTCTTAATAAGACAAAGTATGATTTTGGTTAAAGCTAGAAGGCACATGGCACAGTGTATCGAAAATATTATGTAAGCAAATGAAGAGGTTAGAGAGTCCACAACATTTTTTTTAAGGGTTTAGGCAGATTCACTAAATGGAAATTCACTTTTATGCAATAACCTTATTTCTACCAGCAATTTCCTACATGTGATACAAATATGCTTTTATGCAATCAGTGCAGTTTGCAAAACTTAAAGGAAGATTTCTCTAGACCTTAATGAGAAGACATTATGATTGATTCTTATTGTGTAGAATTAAATGTTGATGATTTAACTGAAATTACAGAAGCTGCTAATCAGGAAGAAGAAGAGGAAGAGGATGAAGCAGTTCATGATGAAAATGACTTGACTGAAGAAGCTGGCAGAATTGTTTTCATAAGCTTGAAGACTTGTCCAAAAGTCCATGGACATTGAAGAGGAGCTTCAACTTCAATGTCATATAAACAAATGCCTATAAAGATGTGTACACTTGCCCAGAAGTAACAAGTGGTTAAGAAGTTCTCCATGCTGAAGTTCTTGAAGTCTTCCTCAATCACCCCCTAAGCACCATTCTAACTGGCCCTTCCACCACTACACCTCCGCTGGTGATATCTGGTGACGACAGTTCCTTGCCTGTGCTTTCTTCTTTGAATGTCACCCTGTCTTCTACCAATGATGTAGAGTTTGACCTAGATGGTCCTGTACCATCCTCAACTCATACCAACTAGGTCTTCATCACAAACCTTCACCATCATGGGCATAAAATGCACCTATCGCATAAAGGAAAGGACACTTATACAGTACATAAAATCTATAAATATCTGTTACTTTCTCTCTCTCTTCATTTTATGTATTTCTGATTTCATTAAAATTGGGTTTGCTTTTATTTCTTGCTCATTGTCTTGAAAATCTACTTGATGGGAGGGTTTAGGCCTACGTATTACTAAGTAAACAAAATTATCCTTATATTCTTCATACTGTTCATTTGGTTGTGACCTTTAT
Organism: Cherax quadricarinatus; assembly: GCF_038502225.1. NCBI lineage: Eukaryota > Metazoa > Arthropoda > Malacostraca > Decapoda > Parastacidae > Cherax > Cherax quadricarinatus. The sequence goes on along the minus strand of NC_091292.1, from coordinate 79,551,020 downwards.
AACCCCTTTCACTATCAGTGCCATATAGATACATCTTATGAACCAGTGTTGGTGACATATTAATACGCCAAAATTCTAGCGGCTTCAAATCTAGTGGGAGAAAGCCGGTAAACCTACATGTGAGAAAATGGGCCTGCGTGGTCAGTGTGCACAGTATAAAAAGAATCGGGGCACCCGCATTGCATTGCGGAATGCTATTTCAGTAGTGCTTGTTTACAATGCCTCGCAGTAAGAAATATCTCACTCCTCAGCGAATTTAGGACTATTCTCTTCCCAACTGATAGTTCTAACACAGATGGAAGTGTCACTGAAGATGAACTTCATGGTTTTGGGGAGTTTGTGACTGAAAGCAATGCCCAGGATATCATATACAGATAGTGAAAAGGGAAGCCAGCTTGGGTGTTGGGGAAGACAGCTTGGGTGGTGGGGAAGGCAGCTTGGATGCTGGGGAAGACAGCATGGATGGTAGGGAAGATGGTGTGGGTAGTTGGGAAGGCAGTGTGCAAGTAAGTTTATTCAGCTATACATGAATACAGTTACATAGATTATCATACATAGCAGCATGTGTAGAGAACCTAGGATAACCACAAAAAAGTCAAAGTAACTTATTTCTAGCATGGGTGATGAGAAAGACAGTGTGGGTGTTGGGAAACGCAGTGTGGGTGGTGGGGGAGATGGTGTGGGTATGGAAGACAGTGTGGGTTTGTGTAAACCAGTTTTGTAAACAATATAATGATAATGTTTGTGTTGTTATTGTGTTGCCTACAACAAGTGGATATATATACATTATGCATTATATTGGTCTCATGGGCCACAAAACTTACTTGAAAAAATAAAATATTAGAAAAGAAAAGAAAAAACAGAATAAAAGTAAAAATAACATTACTGAGTGAGAGGCAGTTGCCAATGTTGCCGTAAACAGTTCACTTTCTGTCAACTTCACCCCTCTATATCTTGGTAACTACTGATCGCAAGAGAAAATTTTTCTTTTACAACACTCAGAAAAATATTCTTAAGATTTTGGTAAGAAAAAATCATTTTATTTTTTTTAATATTTTTCAACACTGAGACCAGGTTTGTGATGAGGGCTGTCGACAGTGAAAGAGTTAACCCTTTCAGGGTCCAAGGCCAAAATCTGAAGTGGTGCCCCAGTGTCCAAGAAATTTTGAAAAAAAAAAAAATATATTTTTTCTTACAGAATTAAAGACAATATTTTTGGGAAGGTAATAAAACAAAAAAAAATTCTGATCAGTACTTACCAAGATAAAGCAGCGGAAAGTTGATCCAAAATGACCGGGTGGCGGCAATATCAGTGACTTCCGCAAAATCCCATTTTTTTATTTTACGTTTTTTATACTTTTTCTTTTCTTTTCTAATTTTTTTCTTTTTCTAATAACATTTGTGGCCTGTGAGACCAATATAATGTATATTGTATAAGTGTACACTCATTGTATTCAACACAATAACTGCACTAATTTGTTTATCATTATATTGCTTACAAAACTTGTTTACAAGTTTATTGTAAACAAAATGATGAAAATATTAGTGTGGGTATTGTGTTGAATACAATGGTACCATATAGTACCATATGGTACAATGGTGCCATAGGGTGCAATGGTACCATATGGTACAATGGCACCATATGATACAATGGTACCATATGGTACAATATGGTACAATGGCACATGATACAATGGTACCATATGATACAATGGTACCATATAGTACAATGGCACCATTTGGTACAATGGTACCATATGATACAATGGTACCATATGGTGCAATGGTACCTTATGGTGCAATGGTACCTTATGGTACCATATGGTGTAATGGTACCATATGGTACCATATGATGCAATGGTGGTATATGGTACATTGTACCATACAGTACAATGATACCATATGGTTCATTGTACCATATGGTACTATATGGTACTGTTGTATTCAACACAATAGACACACTAATATTTTCATTATTTTGTTTACAATAGTTGTTTACAACAAAAATATGCAAAAATATTGTATATTAATAATGTTATATTATATATTTACAAGTGTACAGGAACTTGACGTGTTCCTTGAGGTGGATGACAAAGCACTTTGTCTTGGAAACTGCAGAGTCAGTAGCTAGCTTGCATCACCACTCACTCAGTCTTGGCTGGTGTCTCATGCCACCAACACCTATTGACCATATGGTACATGGTATCATATGTTACAGGGTACCATATGGTACAATGTACTATATGGTATAGGGTACCATGCAGTACAGGATAACATATGGTGCAGGGTACCATATGGTACAGGGTACCATATGGTACAGGGTACCGTATGGCACAGGGTACCATATGGCACAGGGTACCATACAGTACAGGACACCATATGGTACAGATACAGGGATAACTATGGAAATAAGTCACCCTGACTTTTTTGGGTTATCCTAGGATTTTATACATATGCTGCTATGTATGATAATCTATGTAATTGTATGTCTGTACACCTCAATAAACTTACTCAAGTGCATGTGGCATCATAAGTAAGTTTATTTAGTTATACACAAATAAAGTTACATAGAATATCATACTTAGCAGCATATGTTTGGAGAACATAGGATAACCCAAAAAAGTCAGTCTTATTTCCATTAGGGTCCCTGTACCCTGTACCATATGGTATAATGTACCATATGGTACAATGTACTATATGGTACATTGTACCATATGGTACCATTGTACCATATGATACCATTGTACCATATACCATTGTATGACATGGCACCATTGTACCATATGGTACCATTGTGCCATATGGCACAATGGTACCATATGGTTCAAAATCATAGAATTTGTATTCAGCTCCACTTCCATCAGTCTTAGAACTGTAAGTTGTGAAGAGGAGAGTCAGAATTCGCCCGGAGAGTGAGTGGGGAGTGAGAGCTTCCTTGCCGCCAGTCACGATGAACAAAGCTACTTTGCCAGCATTCCCACAATGCCATGCGGGTGTCCAGATTTTTTCTATGGTGTGCACACTGACCACCCAGACCCATTCTCTCAGATATAGGCCTACCAGCCTTCTTGCACTAAATCTGACACCGGTAGATTTTTGGCGTAGATCTATGGTTTGGACCCTGAACATAAAGCCGTAGATCTACGGGACGGACCCTGAAAGGGTTAATATACACTGTATTCCTTTATTTTAAGTTTCTCTTATTTTATCAGGTCTTGTCTAAAGCTTGCATTTTTGCAGAGAGCTTTCATGTATCTCAGTTTACTCCATGAAATTCCAGCACAGAGACAAAGATTTCTCCTCCCCTTGATTTTCAGAACAGTCCTATACTATCAAATCTTAACAGCAATCTTTACTTAATGAATATACATGAGTGCTATATGTTTCAAGTTACTGTGCTATGGAGAGGAAATCTCCAAATATTGTTCAGGAAGGAAGATGTGAAAAAAACACTGAAGATGCAATATTCCTACCAGAGATAGGGAAATTCAACTTGTCATACACTAATTCAGTCAAGTTTTACTTACCTGGCTCTTGTTGTAAGAAGTTGCAGATTTCTGCTAATTTCACAGATACTGTAGCATATTCATGTCTATAAAAAAGAGTATCACATGCATGGACACATCCATCTCAAAGAAAATGAGTAACATTCATTCAAATAATTTTTAGAAAAAATAAAGATGTGGAATTATACAGATAGTGTAAAATTTGCTGTGCTTTAGTGTTATGTTGAGAAAGACAGTCAGTGTAATACTAGGCATACTTAAGAGAGAAACCTGGACCTTGAATTTATGAAGAAATTGCCATATCTCCCAGAAGTTTAGGCAGGAATACAACCAATGAGCCACATGCTTAAGAACAATACACTTCAAGCATAACCGAGATATATTAGGCTGGTACATAACTACAGTATGACTTTAATTATTAAAAGGCTGTTTAACATTAAGACTTGTTGTTTAAAAGCATGTCCAACTGTAACATACATGCTTAAACATTATCTAATTCCTCTTGCTTTAGGTGTTATTGATATGAAACGTATTGCAAGGGTACAATTCTGGGTACGCAAGTGCTGTATTCAGTTTATTGTCCATGTATATATCATACTTTTGTTTCCCAGGTACAAGTCATCTACTTGACTTCTCTTAATTGTATTATTTATAATACCCTGACTTCTACTAAATAAACCAAAGATATATTAAGCATATTTTATTTTCTGAAAGTAAATACACCAATTAAAATAAACTGCAAATTATGTTTGAGAATATCTGCTAAAGCAAAAAGAAACAGTTTTTAAGAAACATATTTGAAGAAAAAATGAAGAAATTTTTATTCCTTGTTTATCTGTTTATCTGCAGAATATCTAATACATATGGAAAAAATGCGGGCAAAATAAAACTTTGCTGGACATCTACAAGAAATACACACAGCAGTGCTTTAGTATCATCAAGACAACTGGGCAACAAACACTTTGGCACATTTAACGTAACACGAATTAGCATCAAAGCCACGCTGTACAGGGGGACAATTTCATAAAAGTAAGAGTGCAAAGGCATGTCTTCAGAAAATGTAAGTTAATGAGATTTAAAAATGACAAACAGAACTAGCATTTCTTTCATAAAAGTAAGAAAATTATTAGTGAATATTTAATTGAATGATTAGTGTACATATACACATGTCAGTAAAGAGACAATATTAGTATATGTAATTCATTCTGCCACACTGAGGACAATATTACTGTGATGTATTTTGCATAGAAAATTTTCCAAAATCCATTAGTGATCAATTAAAGTAGTAAACATTTATGAGTCCCAGAATTTACAAAAAAAAAAAAGAAGAAACAAATTATCCAGTGTCCTCTATTAGAAGCAAGAAACCCCCCTCATTATGTTAAAGGTGCTATAGAAGACACAAGTCATGTGCATGTAATAACAGATCAACCATACTACATCTACTGGCGCTGTTTAACCATTAATGGCTTCGTAATAATAGCAAAATCGAGCTACTTTACTAACTCAATGACATGCATTGTGCCTCCTGCTTGCTTAAATAAGATTAGCATTTCAGTGAATCACCCCAAGCAGTGCCCAAACTGTACAGCACACCCACACGTTTCCCAGTGCCTGCTGCCTCGACCTACCATTTCGTCGGAGATTGGTCGGTCCTGAGGAGGAGATATTATTAATAGATCAGCATTAATCACAATACAGTATTAAATTTCACCTTCGTTTTCTTTATGCAATACAATTTCATATGACCATTGCATTTTCTCCTGACATACATATAAAATATTCTTTAGATTTACAGCCTTATAAACTGCAAATTTATATAGATTCTATATTCACATATGGTAAGCATGGTGTAACAAATATAAATATATATGTATAAATATAAAATGCTATATATGTGTATATCACATATATAATGGGTTAGTATACATATATATATATATATAACCAATTAAAGCACAAATTTACAGCTTTATAAACTGTAAATTTATATAGGTTCTAAATTTACATATGGTAAGTATGGTATAACAAAAATATACATATGTATAAATATAAAATGTGATATATGTGTATAACACATATATAATGTATTAGTATACACATATATAACCAATTAAAGCACTAATTTCTCTATGCACATCAGAGAACAATATGCTGAATTTTCTTACAATAAACTATAATTATATATTAAGCCCTTTCCACACATTCATTAACTATTTTTTGAAGAATACATTCTTTACTACTAATAATTTTTACTTATTATATTATCTCTATATCTTATACAGTGGACCCTCGAGCTTCGGCAGCATCGACTTTCGTGAAATTCGACCTTCGGCGAGTCGAACTTTACTACTGAGTATCAACATAACATTTTTGTAATGACTTTATTTTATTGTTTTATTTTGGTATTTCATGTTTTACATTACTTTTTATGCTGTTAGTACTGTATTTTATACTGTAAGGTTTAGGATAAACACTGTGTACAACACAAACACTTGTTTATTTCCCAGAAATTTGGCATAAAAAATACAGTCATAAGTCGAGTCGTCGTATGTCGAGCAGGTCGTAAGTCAGATGGTAGGTGTGTGTGTATATATATATATATATATATATATATATATATATATATATATATATATATATATATATATATATATATATATATATATATATATATATATATACACCTACAATCCGACTTACGACCTGCTCAACTTACGACCACTCGACTTAGGACTGTGTTTTTAATGCCAAATTTCTGGGAAATAAACAACTATTTGTGTTGTACACAGTGTTTATCCTAAACCTTACAGTATAAAATACAGTACTAACAGCATAAAAAGTAAAGTAAAACATGAAATACCAAAATAAAACAATAAAATAAAGTCATTACAAAAATGTGATGTTAATATTCAGTAGTAAAGTTCGACTTACGTCCATTTCGACTTACGACAGGTTTCTCGGAACCAAACTCGGTCGTAAGTCAGATGGTAGGTGTGTGTGTATAATATATATATATATATATATATATATATATATATATATATATATATATATATATACATATATATATATATATATATATATATATATATATGGGGAAGTGGAACAGAATTCTTCCTCCGTAAGCCATGCGTGTTGTAAGAGGCGACTAAAATGCCGGGAGCAAGGGGCTAGTAACCTCTTCTCCTGTATATATTACTAAATGTAAAAGGAGAAACTTTCGTTTTTCCTTTTGGGCCACCCCGCCTCGGTGGGATACGGCTGGTGTGTTGAAAGAATATATGTATATATACACCTACCATCCGACTTACGACCTGCTCGACTTACGACCACTCGACTTACGACCGTGTTTTTTATGCCAAATTTCTGGGAAATAAACAACTATTTGTGTTGTACACAGTGTTTATCCTAAACCTTACAGTATAAAATACAGTACTAACAACATAAAAAGTAAAGTAAAACATGAAATACCAAAATAAAACAATAAAATAAAGTCATTACAAAAATGTTTTGTTGATATTCAGTAGTAAAGTTTGACTTATGACCATTTCGACTTATGACCGGTTTCTCGGAACCGAACTCAGTCGTAAGTTGGATGGTAGGTGTATATATATATACAGTGGACCCTTAACCAGCGATGGCATCGATTAACGATAAATCTGACTAGCGATACATTTAAACGCAAAAATTTTGCCTCAACTAGCGCTTAAAAACCCGACCAGCGCTATTCGTTCCGTACCATACTCGTCCACTTTGGCCTGAGCGCGCCTCACTTGTCCCATGGGTGTCAGTGTTTACAAGCCAGCCAGCCACCGCGGTCGCTTCCAAACATACAACAACTGGAGCATTTCATATTATCACAGCCTTTGTAGTGATTGCACCTGCAAAATAAGTCACCATGGGCCCCAAGAAAGCTTCTAGTGCCAACCCTACAGCAAAAAGGGTGAGAATTACTATGGAGATAAAGAAAGAGATCATTGCTAAGTATGAAAGTGGAGTGCGTGTCTCTGAGCTGGTCAGGTTGTATAATAAACCCCAATCAACCATTGCTACTATTGTGGGTAAGAAAACGGCAATCAAGGAAGCTGTTCTTGCCAAAGGTGCAGCTGCTGCTGCACCACAGTCAGCTATTGTTGTTCCTGCACCACCATCAGTTGTATTACTCGAAGATGTGGAGAGAGTGTTGTTGGTGTGGCTTAACGTGAAACAATTACCGAGAAACGATTAACCCTGGAGGGTCAGGTTGTATAATAAACCCCAATCAACCATCGCTACTATTGTGGGTAAGAAAACAGCAATCAAGGAAGCTGTTCTTGCCAAAGGTGCAGCTGCTGCTGCACCACAGTCAGCTGTTGTTGTTGCTGCACCACCATCAGCTGTATTACTCGAAGATGTGGAGAGAGTGTTGTTGGTGTGGCTTAACGTGAAACAATTACCGAGAAACGATTAACCCCGGAGGGTTAGCCACCCAGGATAACCCAAGAAAGCCAGTGCATCATCGAGGACTGTCTAACTTATTTCCATTGGGGTCCTTAATCTTGTCCCCCAGGATGCGACCCACAACAGCTGACTAACACCCAGGTGAACAGGAAAAAATGCCTGGAACTAGTGCTCATATTGGTGAGGTTAGTGGGGAGAATGTGGAAGAGTTGGTGGAGGAGGACAATGAAGAACAAACCACTGATGAGCTGCTAGATCATCTTCAACAGTAAGAGGCCACACCTGAGGAAACTGCTTCGGAGGAGGGGAGAGAGAAATTGAAGACGTTGCCTACTTCAAAGATTAAGGAAATGTGTGCAATGTGGCTTAAAGTGCAAACCTTTTTTGATGAAAATCACCCTCACACAGCTATTGCAAGCCGTACTGGTGACTATTACACTGACAATGTTGTGAAACACTTTAGGATCAAGGAACGAGAGGTACAGGCCTCTATGGACAGATATGTTGTGCGACAGAAGTCCAGTGACTCTGAAGCTGGTCCTAGTGGCATTAAAAGAACAAGGGAAGTAACCTCAGAAAAAGACTTGCTGCCTCAAGTGCTAATGGAAGGGGATTCCCCTTCTAAACACTAACAAGATCAACGGTCTCCCCTCCTCCCATCCCATCAATCATCACCAGATCTTCAATAAAGGTAAGTGTCATGTAACTGTGCATGTCTTCTTCAGTTTGTGTGTATTAAAATTAATATTTCATGTGGTAAAAATTGTTTTTTTCAATACTTTGGGGTGTCTTGCACGGATTAATTTGATTTCCATTATTTCTTATGGGGAAAATTAACTTGACTAACGATTATTTTGATTAATGATGAGCTCTCAGGAATGGATTAATATCGCTGGTTGAGGGTCCACTATATATATATATATATATATATATATATATATATATATATATATATATATATATATATATATATATATATATATATATATATATATATATATATATATAATAATAAAAATATATATATATATATATATATATATATATATATATATATATATATATATATATATATATACAGTGGACCCCTGCCTTACGAACGCATCGCTTTACGTTAAATCCGCCATACGAAGCATTGGAACGCAAAAATTTTGCCTTGCCTCACGATAAAAAACTCGCTTTATGTGATTCGTCTGGGACGTGTCCCACGTGTTGCCTCAGCGCTAGTGTTTACAAGCCAGCCAGTGCAGTCGCATCTACACATACATTTGGTACATTTCACATTATCCCAGTGTTTTTAGTGCTTGTAACTGCAAAATAAGTCACCATGGACCCCAAGAAAGCTTCTAGTGCCATCCCTGTGGTAAAAAGGGCGAGAATTAGTATGGAATTGAAAAAAGAGATTAAGGAAATGTGTGCAAAGTGGGTTGAACTGCAAACCTTTATGGATGAAAATCACCCTGACACACCTACTGCAAGCCGTGTTGGCAACCTGTACAATGACAATGTTATGGCCCATTTTAGGAAAGTCTTAAAGGAACAGGAGGTACAGAGCTCTATGGACAGATCTGTTGTGCGACAGAGGTCCAGTGACTCTCAAGCTGGTCCTAGTGGCATTAACCCTTAAACGGTCCAAACAGATCGACGTTCAAATTCGTAGTGCTACAAAAGTAGATCTGCTTTTTTTTACATATTTTCAAATATAACAAAAAAAAACGTAGATAAAAGTTTTTTACACGTTTTCAAATGTAAAACAAAAAAGATCTACATTTTTTTACATACTTTCAGATGTTGAAAAAACGTATATATACGTTTGGACCATTTAAGGGTTAAAAGAAGAAGGGAAGTAGCCCCAGAAAAGGACTTGCTACCTCAAGTCCTAATGGAAGGGGATTCCCCTTCTAAACAATAACTTCCACACTCTCCCCTCCTCCCATCCCATCAATCATCACCAGTTCTTCAATAAAGGTAAGTGTCATGTATTCTATTCTTAGTAGAGTAGTAACTGTGCATGTCTTCTTCAGGTGGTAAAAATTTTTTTTTTCATACTTTGGGGTGTCAGGAACGGATTAATTTGATTTCCATTATTTTTTATGGGGAAAATTAATTCGGCTAACGATAATTTCGGCTTATGATGAGCTCTCAGGAACGGATTAATATCGTAAGGCGGGGGTCCACTGTATATATAGCTATTCTTTTTTCTTTCAACGTACCACCCTGCCTCGGTGGGAGACGGCCGACTTGTTGAAAATATATGTACTATATATATATATGTATATATATATATATATATATATATATATATATATATATATATATATATATATATATATACATATATATACATATATATACATATATATATATATATATATATATATATATATATATATATATATATATATATATATATATATATATATATATAAATATATATATATATATATATATATATATATATATATATATATATATATATATATATATATATATATATATATATATATATATATATACAGTATATATATATAAACATGTGCTGCCTTTTATTGTAACACAGGATCATATTAATTATTCCTACATATGGTAATTTTCTTATTGTCAAGAGAGAAGCTCGGCAAGGTGCATTAAACCTAAGAGTAAGATGTGCAGATGAGAATAATATAATAAAAATTAATCAGAAAGGAAATAAACTAGAATACAGTAGAACCTCAATACAACGGATCTTAATTTAATGGATTTTGGATCTGATGGATGAAATTTGTTGTGTGGAAACAATGACCAAAGTCTGTTAGACCTAAAATTGTCAGTTATCATCATGGTTTGTTGGGAATATTGATTTCTGATTTAAAAGACACAGTCCGCCATTTCCAGAATTGTCCATTATTGTAACAGTTCGTTGGGCAAATTAATTATGGATTTAATGAGCACAGCCTTTTAAAGCCAGAGCTGTCTGACATTGTTACAAACATTGAAAACAATCACACAAATTGGATTTAATGGAGAATCAGCATAATAAAAAACTTTCCCCTATTTGTCCATTAAATCAAGGTTTCACTGTATAATATTCAAGTGAGGCATCTATATGTCCACTACTGTATAATTCTAGTGAATAAAATAATACAGTGCAGTAAATATGTAATGCAGTACTGTAATTATATAATACTGTAATACAATAACATAACACATTAATTATATATAACAATGTTGTACTTAGATAATACAGTACTGTAGTTACATGATACAGTACTGTATCATGTTATATAATACAGTACTGTAGCTACATAATATAATAATGTAGTTATATAATACAGTACTGTAGTTACACAATATATCAATGTAGTTGCATAATACAGAACTGGTTATATAATACAGTACTATAGTTACATAATACAGTACTGTAGCTACATAATATAATAATTTAGTTACATAATACAGTACTGAAGTTACATAATATAGTAATGTAGTTACATAATACAGAATTGTAGTTACATATTACAGATCTGTAGCTACATAATACAGTACTGTAGCTACATAAGAGAGTGCTGTAGTTACATAATACAGTACTGTAGTTACATAATATAGTAATGTAGTTACATAATACAGAATTGTAGTTACATAATACAGATCTGTAGCTACATAATACAGTACTGTAGCTACATTATACAGTATGTAGTTACATGATACAGTACTCTAACTATATACTATAATGCATTACAGTACATCTTCAACTTACAAAGACAGGAAGTCTTCAACTTACAAAGACAGGAAGTCTTCAACTTACAAACACAGGAAGTCTTCAACTTACAAACACAGGAAGTCTTCAACTTACAAGCACAGGAAGTCTTCAACTTACAAACACAGGAAGTCTTCAACTTACAAACACAGGAAGTCTTCAACTTACAAAGACAGGAAGTCTTCAACTTACAAAGACAGGAAGTCTTCAACTTACAAACACAGGAAGTCTTCTACTTACAAACACAGGAAGTCTTCAACTTACAAACACAGGAAGTCTTCAACTTACAAACACAGGAAGTCTTCAACTTACAAAGACAGGAAGTCTTCAACTTACAAACACAGGAAGTCTTCAACTTACAAACACAGGAAGTCTTCAACTTACAAACACAGGAAGTCTTCAACTTACAAACATGGGAAGTCTTCAACTTACAAACACAGGAAGTCTTCAACTTACAAACATGGGAAGTCTTCAACTTACAAACACAGGAATTCTTCAACTTACAAACACAGGAAGTTTTCAACTTACAAACACAGGAAGTCTTCAACTTACAAACACAGGAAGTCTTCAACTTACAAACACAGGAAGTCTTCAACTTACAAACACAGGAAGTCTTCAACTTACAAAGACAGGAAGTCTTCAACTTACAAACACAGGAAGTTTTCAACTTACAAACACAGGAAGTTTTCAACTTACAAACACAGGAAGTCTTCAACTTACAAACACAGGAAGTCTTCAACTTACAAACACAGGAAGTCTTCAACTTACAAACACAGGAAGTCTTCAACTTACAAACAGGTTGAGACCTTCTGTATCGTGTATAAAAATATATAATAATGATATTATACACAATAATATAATGATATTATACACAATAATATAATGATATTATACACAATAATATAATGATATTATACACAATAATATAATGATATTATACACAATAATGATATAATGATGATATTATACAAAATAATGATATAATGATTATACAGAGTACAGAAGATTCTCAATGTGTTTGTAAGTCGAGGACTTACTGTACTGTAATTACACCGTACAATACTTTAATTACATGGTGTTGTACTGTAATTACTTTACACAGTGCTGCAATTACATTATATCATAGTGTAATTACTGTATACAGAACCATAATTACACTAGACAGTACTATAATTACTAATTATAACTATATTATGTGAAGTACACACCATTTCTTCCATGCTGTAAGAGTCTTACCAATTAGAATATATAAATATTAGGCTGCAGCATCTACTTAATTATCACATGGGGCCTAATGACAAAATATCTAACCATCAATAAAATCTCCTGTAGTGCTTTGAAACTACTGAGTAAACACTTGACCGTGTGGCAGCATCACCTGCGAACAAACACTGGTAACGCATCCAAGATCGTTTCAAAGCTTCGCATAATAAGGGGCCTTCTATAAAGAGGTTTATATATGTCAGTCACCCTAATTGTATAATACACTGTACTCCACTTTATAGACATAAGGTCCATTTTCATTTGAGTGAGAAACTTACCAATGAAATTACAGCGGATCTGCTAACGGTTGTACATATTACGTTATAGCCTGGTAACAGATTTTTGGATAATATATGTGATGTGACAGCAATACATGTGATATGATGTGACTACAATACACTTAATGATGTAACAGCAAAATGTGTGATATGTGACAGCAGTACATGTGACAGAAGTACGTGTGATATATAACAGCAGTATACTGTAAGTGATATGATGTGACAGTAAAATGTGTGATACGTGACAGCAAAACGTGATATGTGACAGTCGTACATGTGATGGCAAAACGTGTGATATGTGACAGCAGTATACATGAAATATGATGCAAAAATACGTGTGATAGGTGCCAGCAGACATGTGATGTAACAGCAGTACATGTGATGTAACAGCAATACATGTGATAGGCAACAGTGGTATATGTGATATGTGAGAGCAATACATGTGATATGATGCAACAATATATGTGATAAAATGTATCACATGTACATGTGATACAAACCAACAACAGTACATTCTAATATAAACATAGCAAGAGGGAAACTCATAATCCACAGAAAAACCAGAGACTATTTCCAAGCACACATTTTTTTCTATCCCCATCAGCATGCCACCTTATGTCATACTGTATCTGTAACAAACTCCTATGTTTTATTTGAAAAAAAAAAATCCCATCCCCCCCCCACCCATATTTCAATACAGATAAATAAAATATAAAACTATAAAGTCACTAATAATTTGCAGAATTTCATAAAATACAATGCATCTAAACAATGCATCCAAAAAGCTCCATAAATAATAATAATAATAAGGGAAGAAAGTTGAAAGAGAACAGAGGTAAGATTATAATAATAATAATAATAATAATAATAATAATAATAATAATAATAATAATAATAATAATAATAATAATATTTTATTTTGACATAATACATGTTATACAAAGGCTTATAATAATTGGGTGTACAATTGTACATGCCAAAAGCCCCTTTATATGCAGAGCATTTCGGGCAAACTTAAAATTAACTTAAGAGTATTAAGGCAATAACAGTACATATGGTCATTAGATGAGTTACAATGAATACAAGAGAACTAAATATTCTATTAGGTCATGCTACTACAGTGGAACCTCTACTTGTGAGCGCATCCACGTGTGAGTTTTTCCAAATACAAGCAGTCGATGGGTCGATTTTTTGCTTCCACACGCGAGCGAAATTTCCATAAGTGAGCAGACCTCAAGGGAGGTTCCTTGATGCTGGTGAGGGGCTCTTGCTCTTGATCTAGGGAACTGGATCTCATTTGTTTGTTAGGCTATCTTATTGAAACTTGGGCAATGTATGATGGAAAGATGCTTCTTAACAAACACCAAAAATGAAAGAAATCAGAGCATAAATAATGGAGTTCACTTCTCAGCAATTAGCCACACCTTAGTGGTATTTTCATATGGTTTTTATGGTATTATTCTCATTTTTTTGGGTCTCATTTGATACAATGGAAGATATATTACAGAAATACACAAGATTCTGATTGCTTTCACGATGAAAAGTACCTTGAAATTGAGCTCAATGTACGAGAAATGTTCGATTCCTTGGTTATGTTCAAAAGTAAACAAATGACGTCACTGCCCATTCCAATATGCAGTCATGAATGGGTTGACATTATTTATACAATTATTGCAATAAGGCAGTAGTCTGCATAACAGTAAATCTTCTATTTTTTGTGTGAATAAAAATTACAAATTATTTATATTGTAATGATAATAATAATATGTATAATGATAATAATACGTATAATAATAATAGTATAAAAATATAACACAATAATAATAATAGTATAAAAATGTAACATAATAATAATAATAAGCATGATATAACATGTATAATAATAATACATATACAGTGGACCCCCGCATACCGTTGGCATCACATAACGATTAATCCGCATACCGCTTGCTTTAATCGAAAAAATTTTGCCTCGCATACCGCTTAAAAACCCGCTCACCGCTGTTCGTCCGAGACGCGTCCAATGTGCGCCTTAGCCAGCCTCACATGTTCCGCTGGTGGCATTGTTTACCAGCCAGCCTCCGCGGTAGCATCCAAGCATACAATCGCAACATTTCGTATTATTACAGTGTTTTTGGTGATTTTATCTGGAAAATAAGTGACCATGGGCCCCAAGAAAGCTTCTAGTGCCAACCCTACAGCAATAAGGGTGAGAATTACTATAGAGATGAAGAAAAAGATCATTGATAAGTATGAAAGTGGAGTGCGTGTCTCCGAGCTGGCCAGGTTGTATAATAAACCCCAATCAACCATCGCTACTATTGGTGGTACAGCTGCTGCTGCTGCACTGTCAGCTGCTGCTGCTGCTGTAGCATCGTCTGCTGCTGCTGTAGCATCGTCTGCTGCTGCTGTAGCACTGTCAGCTGCTGCTGCTGCTGTAGCATTGTCTGCTGCTGCTGTAGCATCGTCTGCTGCTGCTGTAGCATCGTCTGCTGCTGCTGTAGCACTGTCAGCTGCTGCTGCTGCTGCTGCTGTAGCACTGTTGTTGGTGTGGCTTATTGAGAATACCAAGAAACAATTAACCCCAGAGGATTTGCCACCCAGGATAACCCAAAAAAGTCAGTGTCATCGAAGACTGTCTAACTTATTTCCACTGGGGTCCTTAATCTTGTCTCCCAGGATGCAACCCACACCAGTCGACTAACACCCAGGTGAACAGGGAAAAATGCCTGGAACTAGTGCTCATATTGGTGAATTTAAAGCCAGCAAAGGTTGGTTTGAGAGATTTAAGAATCGTAGTGACATACACAGTGTGATAAGGCATGTTCTGGAAGAAAATACCAAACAGGACCTACAGTACTCAGGAGGAAAAGGCACTCCCAGGACACAGTGTCTCATCAGTCATTGCTGCATCTTCAATAAAGGTAAGTGTCATTTATTCTTCATTTAGTAGACAAGTACATGCACAATATATACTGTGCATGTACTACTCTACTATTGTGCATGTATCCTTCTCTTTGTGTGTAGGAAAATGTATATTTCACGTGGTAAAAAATTTTTTTTTATACTTTTGGGTGTCTTGCACGGATTAATTTGATTTCCATTATTTCTTATTGGGAAAATTCATTCGCATACCGATTATTTCGCATACCAATGAGCCCTCTTGCACGGATTAAAATCGGTATGCGGGGGTCCACTGTACAGTGGACTCCCGCTTAACGATCACCTCCTAATGTGACCAATTATGTAAATGTATTTATATAAGTGCGTTTGTACGTGTATGTTTGGGGGTCTGAAATGGACTAATCTACTTCACAATATTCCTTATGGGAACAAATTCGGTCAGTACTGGCACCTGAACATACTTCTGGAATGAAAAAATATCGTTAATCGGGGGTCCGCTGTATAATAATAATAATCATGATATAATATGTATAATAATAATATATATAATAATAATGTACTACATAACAATAATTATAAAGATAGACAGATTCAAAAGGCCGTCACTAGCTGGCAGTGTTTACCACAACAAAGAGGGAGCAGCTATGGCCGCCTCCACCTGTTATATAATGACATATTTTATTCATTCTAGAGTATATATCAGGTTTCTATGTTATTTATATTGTTTGTTATGTCATATTAGATTAACTGTGATAGATAAATAAGCCGTTTAGATGATATTAGCGAAATCATTCAAGAAGTATTTTGTTCGGTCTTCAGACAAACTTTCATCCACCGCCCATACCATTACATGAATTATGTATTTTATTCGTTTTAGAGTATATATCAGGTTTCTATGTTATTTATATTGTTTATGTCATATTAAATGAATTTTGATAGATAAATAAGCCATAAAGCTGATGATAGTGAAATATTCAAGGAGTATTTTGTCCCTTCTCCAGATACTCTCATTGGCCGCTGACGCCGCCACATATATACACCTACCATCCGACTTACGACCGAGTTCGGTTCCGAGAAACCAGTCGTAAGTCGAAATGGTCATAAGTTGAACTTTACTACTGAATATCAACAATACATTTTTGTAATGACTTTATTTTATTTTTTTATTTTGGTATTTCATGTTTTACTTTACTTTTTAAGCTGTTAGTACTGTATTTTATACTGTAAGGTTTAGGATAAACACTGTGTACAACACAAATAGTTGTTTATTTCCCAGAAATTTGGCATAAAAAACACGGTCGTAAGTCAAGTGGTCGTAAGTCGAGCAGGTCGTAAGTCGGATGGTAGGTGTAATTGCAAATTTTATTCATTCTAGAGTATATATCATGTTTCTATATTATTTATATTGTTTATTATATCATATTAGACGAATTGTGATAGATAAATAAGTCGTAGAGTTGATATTAGGGAAATTATTGAAGTGCAGAATTCCACTGGAACAGATTAATTGCATTTCAGTTATAATTTAAATGAGTAAAATTGACTCTGCAAACGAGCAAATCCAGTTGTGAGCAAGGTCATGGAATGGCTTAAACTCGCAAGTAGAGGTTCCACTGTACAGTGGACCCCCGAGTCGCGAAGCCATTGGTATCCGATAAATCCAGTATCCGAAGCACTATATCCCAAAAAATTTGCCTCAGTTCCCATTAAAAAACCCAGTATGCGATATGATTCGTATGAGACGTGTCCACGTGTGGCCTGAACTGCCCCGTGTGTGCCAGTGTTTACAAGCCAGCCAGTATGAGCACATCTAAGGATACATTCAGTACATTCCATATTATCCATATTATCACTGTTTTTGGTGCTTGTTTCTGCAAAATAAGTCACCATGGGCCCCAAGAAAGCTTTTAGTGCCAACCCATCAAGACCAAGGGTGCTAATGACTACTGAAATGAAGAAAGAGATAATTGCAAAGTATGAAAGTGGAGTGCGTGTGTTGGAGCTGGTCAAGTTGTATAGTAAACCCCAATCAACCATCTATACTATAGTGAGCAGGAAAACGGCAATCAAGGAAGCTGTTCTTGCAAAAGGTGCAACTGTGATTACGAAACAGCGACCACAAGTGTTAGAAAATGTTGAGAGACTGTTATTGGTGTGGATAAATAAAAAACAGATAGCAGGAGATAGCATCTCTCAAGCGATCATTTGTGAAAAGGCTAGGCAGTTGCATGAGGATTTAATTAGAAAAATGCCTGCAACTAGTGGTGATGTGAGTGAATTTAAGGCCAGCAAAGGCTGGTTTGAAAGATTTAAGAATCGTAGTGGCATACATAGTGATTAGGCATGGTGAGGCTGGCAGTTCAGACCAAAAAGCAGCTGAAAAATATGTGCATGAATTCAAGGAGTT
Organism: Cherax quadricarinatus; assembly: GCF_038502225.1. Lineage (NCBI taxonomy): Eukaryota > Metazoa > Arthropoda > Malacostraca > Decapoda > Parastacidae > Cherax > Cherax quadricarinatus. The sequence goes on along the minus strand of NC_091292.1, from coordinate 79,532,483 downwards.
GAATTCAAGATATGTTGTGCGACAGAAGTCCAGTGACTCTCAAGCTGGTCCTAGTGGCATTAAAAGAAGAAGGGAAATAACCCCGGAAAAGAACTTGCTACCTCAAGTCCTAATGGAGGGGGATTCCCCTTCTAAACATCAAAAACTTCGACACTCTCCCCTCCTCCCATCCCATCAATCATCACCAGATCTTCATTAAAGGTAAGTGTCAATTATTCTATTGTGATTATTCTATTGTTATTATTGTTATTGTAATTATTATATTGCATTAAACTTAATATTTCATGTGGTAAAAGTTTTTTTTTCATACTTTTGGGTGTCTTGCACGGATTAATTTGATTTCCATTATTTCTAATGGGGAAAATTGATTCGCTTTCCGATAATTTTGGTTTACGATGAGCTCTCGGGAACGGATTAATATCGTGAACTGGGGTCCACTGTATATGGCTTTAACCCTTTGACTGTTTTGGTCGTATATATACGTCTTAGGAGCCACCGCTTTTGACGTATATATACAGTGGACCCCCGGTTTACGATATTATTTCATTCCAGAAGTATGTTCAGGTGCCAGTACTGAACGAATTTGTTCCCATAAGGAATATTGTGAATTAGATTAGTCCATTTCAGACCCCCACACATACACGTACAAACGCACTTACATAAATACACTTACATAATTGGTCGCATTGGGAGGTGATTGTAAAGTGTGGGTCCACTGTACTCATAAATTCTAGTGGCTTCAAATCAAGTAGGACAAAGCTGGTAGGCCCACATGTGAGAGAATGGGTCTGTGTGGTCAGCATGCACCATATAAAAAAATCCAGCAGTACGCAGTGCATAATGAGAAAAAAAAACTCCGACCATTTTTTTTAATTAAAATGCCGGATTTGTGGTCTATTTTCTTATAGTATTTATGGTGGTGTTCTCGTCTTCTTGGTCTCATTTTATAGAATGGAATACATATTATAGAAATGGAGGTGATTTTGATTGGTTTTACTATGGTAAGAACCTTGAAATGGAGCTCAAACTAAGGGAATGTTTGATTTTTGCTGATGTTCAAAAGTAAACAAATGATGTCATTTTCTAATAAATGTCCAAGTAGCCATTCTAATATGCAGTCATGAATGGGTTGACATTATTTATACAATTATTACAATATTGCAGTAGTCTGCATAACAGTAAATCTTCTATTTTTTGTTTGAATAAAAATTCAAAATAGAAAGCAAGAGTAATATCAGAGGAGCCTGGAGACATGATTGATGAACAAAGAAAATGTTATTTTAGAGCCAGGAATGTCTGCATTGTTCATTCTGGACCCTATTTTGAAATTGTCATATTTTTTAATTTGCCAAATTGCCAATTTCTGACCACGTTATTGGGTAGTTGACATCGGTAAATGAGCAGTTTCTTGTATACAATCGATAGAAAAAATGAAGTTCTAAAGAAATAGCTATGAGTTTGGTCGACTGGAACAATGGAATTAGCCGAAAATAGGGCTCAAAGTGGGTGAAATCGCCGATTCGTAAATATCGCTAAGATCGCTAACTTTGCGAGAGTGTAATTCTGTCAGTTTTCTATCAACTTTCATTCTTTTGGTGTCATTACAATCAGGAAAAGATTCTCTATCATTTCATAAGAATTTTTTTTTTTTTTTTTTTTAAATTTTGCGACACCAGGAGACACCTCAGGATTTGGGGTTACGACAGTCAAGGGGTTAACAAGTCTTGTAGAGAAGATGTATAATTTTGATTATTAATCTTATGCAGCCACAATGGAGTGATTAACATCTGAGATGAATACAGATATTGAGAGGAAGTACGTATATATCGATTATATTGATGAGAGAGTTTTACCTATGTTCATGATATTGAACAAATTCAAGTATAGTTTTTACATATGTATTTATGATGGGCTGGGATAGGAAGGCATAGAATTAGGGGGGATATGATTGAGGTGTATAAATGGAAAACAGGAATGAATAAAGGGGATGTAAACAGCATGCTAAAAATATCTAGCCTAGACAGGACTTGCAGCAATGGTTTAAAGCTGGAAAAATTCAGATTCAGGAAGGATATAGGAAAGCACTAGTTTGGTAAAAGAGTTGTGGATGATTGGCACAAACTCCTGAGCACCATTATAGAAGCTAAGACGATGTGTACTTTTAAAAATAGGTTAGATAAATACATGAGTGGGTGTGGGTGGGTGTGAGTTAGACCTGACTAGCTGGTGCTACTGGGTCAGATGCCGTGTTCCTGCCTTAAGTGGAGGTGACCTGACTGGGTGGGCCATTGGTCTAAGCCGGGGGCTGACATGGACCTGCCCCACATGGGCCAGTAGGCCTGCTGCAGTGTTCCTTCTTTCTTATCTTCTTATGTTCTTAACTGTAGTGTTAAAAATTCTAGATAAGCCAGTGGTTCTGGAGATTTCAGGCAGGGAGTTCCAGATTTTGGGCCCTGCTATGTACAGTGAGTTTTTGAAAAGATTTAGCCTGACACGGGGAATATCATAGAGGTGTTTGTGCCTAGCGTTGTGTCTATGAGTCCTATTGCAACTGCCAAGAAAGCGTTTCAGGTCGGGGTTTATGTTAGAATTGATTGTTCTGTAAATGTAGGTTGCACAATAGTACAAGTGAATGTTTTGTATAGTGAGTAGGTTTAGGTCTTTGAAGAGTGGGGGGGGTGTTGTCTAGCAGTGGATTGTGTGATCATTCACACTGTGGCTTTTTGTTGTGTTATTATTGATTTTAGGTAGATTTTCACTGTGGAACCCCAGGCACAAATAGCATCGGTGAGGTATGGGTAGATCAGTGAATAGTACGTATAGTGTAAGTAGTGTTGTTTGTGGTACATAGTAACTATCTTTGAGAGGATGCCAAAAGTTTTAGAAACTTTTATTTGTTGTGTTGGATACGGGTGTTGAATTTCATGTTATCAAGGTGCAGACCCAGGAATTTTCCCTCATTATGTTTACCAATAAGGGTGTTGTTAAGCATAAAGTTTAGGTGGACCTTACTTGTTCAACCCTCAAACAAAATGTAAAAGGTTCTGTCTATATTAAGTGTAAGTTTATTGATGGTCAACCAGGTTGCTATTTTTCCAAGTTCTTCTTTAACAATGGTGTTGAGTGAGGCTAGATCTGGGTGAGATGACAAAAATTGTGATGTCAGCAATGAGAATAGGCGTAAGTTATTGTGAAATGCTTGGAAGATCGTTGATGTATAAAAGGAAATGGAGGGGACCAAGAACACTACCCTGTGGTACACCAGTGTCCAGGGGTCTTGTTGAGGAGGTTGCATCCTTGACAGAGATGTATTGCTTTCTATTAGTAAAGTAGGACTTGATAAATGCAAGCACATGGCCTTTGTACTGTAATGATCAAGCTTGACGAGTAGGATACACAAATAACCCGCACATAGAAGAGAGGAGCCTGTGACGACGTTTCGGTCCGACTTGGACCATTTACAGAGTCACACTAACCAGAAGTGGAGCAGGACGGCTATATATAGGCAGGTAGAGGAGGAGGAGGAGGAGGAGGAGGAGGAGAAGGAGGAGGAGGAGGAGGAGGAGGAGGAGGAGGAGGAGGAGGAGGAGGAGGAGGAGGAGGAGGAGGTGGTGTTGTTGGTGTTGTTGGTGTTGTTGGTGTTGTTGTTGTTGCTGTTGTTGTTGTTGTTGTTGTTGTTGTTGTTGTTGTTGTTGTTGTTGTTGTTGTTGTTGTTGTTGTTGTTGTTGTTGTTGTTGTTGTTGGTGTTGGTGGTGGTGGTGGTGGTGGTGGTGGTGGTCCTTGCTAATCTTTACATGGAATACTTCGAGACTGTTCTTCTTCCTACCATCGATGTGCAACCTTCACTCTGGCTCTGCTATGTGGATGACATCTTTGCTCTGTGGCCTCATGACTCCAATCTCTTCTAACCTTTTTTTGAAGCTCTTAATAATCTTGCCCCTTCCATTAAGTATAAAGCTGAATGGGAATCTAATTCCTTGCTTTCTTTCCTTGATGTCCATGTCCACGGCTCAGATACAGGTTTTTCCTTTTCCGTTTGCCAAAAACCTATGCACAGTGGCATGTACATTCACTACTTTTCCTATCGTGCTTCCCCTGTCAAGAAAAGTGTTCTTATCTCCCTCTTTCTCTATGCCCTCCGCATCTGTGATCCTCAGTTCCTTCCAGCAGAAATTTCCACTCTTCATAACTCGTTTTCCAGTCTTGGCTACCCTTCCCATTTCATAGACTCTGCCTTCTCACAAGCTAAACGTAATTTCTTCTCTCCCAAACTCTCTACTCCTGGGAACTCTTCTGTCCTCAGCCTTCCCTACATTTCCGGTCTTTCTAATCTCAACAATTCTCTCCGTCCCTTAGACATCAAGCTTACTTTCCGCCAGACTAACACTCTTCGCACTAATCTCGTTCATACCTCTCCTCCCTCTACAGATGTTCTTGGTGTCTACTCTATTTCTTGTTCCTCCTGTCCTCTTCAATACTTTGGAGAAACTGGCCGATCTCTTTCTGACAGACTTAGGGAGTACAAAAATAGTGTCAGGCTTGCCGACACTAACAATGCTCTTTTCTGTCACGTCAGAGATCACAGCCATCCTATAGACTGGTCTTCTGCTAAAACTGTCTTCCCTACTTCCAACTTTAACAGTTGCTGTTTGGTTGAATCCTCTCTAATACACAACTTTCCTTGTATAAATCTTAGTCCTGGCTTCATCTCTGTAGTTGCCTTCCTCTCCCACTACATTGTAAAATGCTCCAAACTTCAGAACACCCATGACTTAACCTGATTCCTCATTTTTTCTTCTCCTTCTTCCCCTTTCCTCTTTCCTTTTTTTGTCTTTCTTCTGTCACGTGTTTCTGTTCCTTCATTATTTATTTCATCACTTTCCCTTCCCCCCACCTCTGTGCACTTGCTCTTCCTCTGTGGGCACTTAGCTCCCTTGCAGTGCTCCCCTTTCTTTATATTTGACTGGCTCCTCCTCCTTAGTTCTCCACTACTACCACTACTACTACTACTACTACTACTACTACTACTACTACTACTACTACTACTACTACCACCACCACTACTACTACTACTACCACCACCACTACCTCTTCCTGCCTATATATAGCCGTCCTGCTCCACTTTTGGTTAGTGTGACTTTGTAAATGGTCCAAGTCGGACCGAAACGTCGTCGTAAGCTCCTCTCTTCTATGTGCGGGTTATTTGTGTATCGTTCCAGTCATGGTATTGTGCCTTTTTTTGTTATTTACTGACGAGTAGGATGCTGTGATCTACTGTATCAAAAGCTTTCTTATGGTCGATAAAGAGTCCAAGCGGGTATTCATTTTTTCCTGTGCTGTGTAAAGTAGATCTAGCATTTTAATCACTGTGTCATTTGTGGTTTTGTTTCTCCTGAATCCAAACTGGCAGGGGTTAATGATATTTTGTGATGTTACAAAGTAGTATAAACTTTTGTGTATGAGTTTCTCAAAGCTTTTGGAAAGTAAAGGCAAGTTTGATATTGGCCTATAACTATTCACGTCTGTTGGGTCACCACTTTTGTGTATTGAAGTAATCCTTGCTAGTTTGAGTGATGCCGGGAAAGTGTTGGTTTCTAGCGATTTGTTGAAGAATAATGCAAGGGTGGGTGAAAAGATTTGAGTTACTTATTTATACAATAGTGGTGGTGATGATGAGGGTAAGAAACGAGCTAGGTAAAGAAAAATTGGACATGACATTGGATGGAGGGAGTATGGAAGAAGTGAATGTGTTCAGATATTTGGGAGTAGACTTGTCAGCAGCTGGGTTTATGAAGGACGAGGTTAACCACAGAATTGATGAAGGTAAAAAAAGATGAGAGGTGCATTGAGGTATCTGTGGAGACAAAAAAATGTTATCCATGGAGGCAAAAAAAAGGAATGAACAAGAGTATAATGGTACCAACACTCTTATGAGTGTGAAGCATGTGTTGTAAATGCTGCAGCAAGGAGGAGGCTGGAGGCAGTGGAGATGTCATGTGTGGTGTAAATATCATGCAGAGAATTTGTAGTGTGGAAACTAGGATTTGTGGAATTACTAAAAGTGTTATTCAGAAGGCTGAAGAGGGGTTGTTGAGGTGGTTAGGTCATATAGAGAGGAAGGAGCAAAACAGGATGACTTGGAGGGTGTATAAATCTGTAGTGAAAGATAAGATAAGATAAGATAAGATTTCGTTCAGATTTTTAACCCCGGAGGGTTAGCCACCCAGGATAACCCAAGAAAGTCAGTGCGTCATCGAGGACTGTCTAACTTATTTCCATTGGGGTCCTTAATCTTGTCCCCCAGGATGCGACCCACACCAGTCGACTAACACCCAGGTACCTATTTGCTGCTAGGTGAACAGGACAACAGGTGTAAGGAAACGTGTTGAAATGTTTCCACCCGCCGGGAATCGAACCTGGGCCGTCCATGTGTGAAGCGGGAGCTTTAGCCACCTTTCACCCAATGAAAGGATAGAGTGAGGGGGTAAAAGAGGTTTTGTATGCAAGGGGCTTGGACATGTAGCAGGCATGTGTGAGCATATTATATAGGAGTGAATGGGATTCAGGGAAAATGGTAAGCTGGACTCAAGTCCTGGAGGTGAGAATTACAATGCCTGCACTTTAAAGGAGGGGTTTGGGATATTGGCTGTTTAGAGTGACATCTAATCTATTGTATCTGAGCGCCTCCGCAAAGACAGTGACACTCATACACTCCAATAGCTCATTAGGTCTCCAAAACCATTCATCTCCTTTCACTCCTCACTAACACTCTCACACATGCCTGCTGCATATCCAAGCCCATTACACACAAAACCTCATTTAACCCCCCCCCCCAACCTTTCCATGGTGACCCCTACCCCTACCTTCCTCCACTACAGATTTATACAAGTCATCCTTTTTTGCTTCATCCTCTGTAAATGCGAAAACCACCTCAACAACCCCTCTTCAGCCCTCTGAATAATACTTTTATTAGCTCTACACAAAATTTCCACACTACGAATTTCCTGCATAATATTTACACCACAGTCTCTTTTTTGCAGCAACATTTACAACCCATACTTCACACTTATATAAGAGTGTTAATACCACTATACTCTTGTACATTCCCTTCTTTGCCTCAATGGATAACATTTTTTGTCTCCACAGAGACCTCAATGCAATACTCACCTTTTTTCCTTTCATCAATTCTATGGTTAACCTCATCCTTCATAAACCCATCCACTGACAAATCTACTCCCAAATATCTAAACACATTTACTTTTTTCATACTCCCTCCAATGTCATTTCTAATTTTCTTTACCTAACTTGTTTGATACCTGCATCATGTACTCTTATCTCAGCTCACTTTGAACTTTCCTCCTTTACACACCTTCCCAAACTCATCCACTAACCTTTGAAACTTCTCTTTGGAATCTCCCAAAAACACAATATCATCAACAAACAGTAACTATGTCAACTCCAATTTTGTACTTAATTCCCCATAATTTAATCCCACCCCTCTCCCCAACACCCTAGCATTTACTTCTTTTACAACCCCATCTATAATTACGTTAAACAACCATAGTGACATTACACATCCCTGTCTAAGGCCTACTTTTACTGAAGAGTAATCTCCCTCTCTCCTATACACCCTAACCTGAGCCTCACCATCCTCATAAAAACTCTTTACAGCATTTAGTAACTTACTATCTATTCCATACAATTGCAACATCTGCCACATTGCTCACTTATCCATCCTATCACATACAATTGCAACATCTGCCACATTGCTCACTTATCCATCCTATCACAAGCCTTTTCTAAGTCCATAAATGCAATGAAAACTTCCCTACCTTTATCTAAGTATTGTTCAATTACATGCTTCAATGTAAACACTTGGTCTACACATCCCCCTACCCATTATAAAGCCTCTTGTTCATCTGTATTCCTGCTCTTTGTCTTATATCTAATTCTTTCAATAATAACCCTACCATACTCGGTAAACTTCTTTCTTTCAACAAACTGGCCATATACTGGCCATATCCCACCGAAGCAGGGTGGCCCCAAAAGAAAAACAAAAGTTTCTTTTTTTAATTTTAGCAATGTATAAAGGTGAAGGGGGTTACTAGCCCTTTGCTCCCAGCATGTTAGTCAGTAAACTTTTTTTTTTTCAACAAGTTGCCATCTCCCACCTAGGCAGGGTGATCCAAAAAGAAAGGAAATCCCCAAAACAAAAATACTTTCATCACCATTCAACACTTTCACCTCACTCATACATAATCACTGTTTTTGCAGAGGCACCCAGATACAACAGTTTAGAAGCATACATAAAGATACAATACAAAAAGTGACCTGAAATAATATAATAAACTCCATGTAGAATATAATATCAGGGCCCCAATTATGTATATATACTGTCTGATTACACATCCCTCCAAACTGCCAATATCCCAAACCCCTCCTTTAAAGTGCAGGCATTGTACTTCCCATTTCCAGAACTCAAGTCTGGCTTTATAAAAATAACCGGTTCCCCTGAGTCCCTTCACTAAATATTACCCTGCTCACACTCCAACAGCTTGTCAGGTCCCAAAAACCATTTGTCTCCATTCACTCCTATCTAACATGCTCATGCATGCTCGCTAGAAGTTCAAGCACCTCGCCCACAAAATCTTTACCCCCTCCCTCCAACCTTTTCGAGGACAATCCCTACCCTGCCTTCCTTCCCCTACAGATTTATATGCTCTCCATGTCATTCTACTTTGATCAATTCTCTCTACATGACCAAACCACCTCTACAACCCTTCTTCAGCCCATTGACTAATACTTTTATTAACTCCACACCTTCTCCTAATTTCCACACTTCAAATTCTCTGCATAATATTTACACCACACATTGCTCTTAAACAGGACATCTCCACTGCCTCCAACTGCCTCCTCACTGCAGCATTTACCACCCAAGCTTCACACCCATATAAAAGTGTTGGTACCACTATACTTTCATACAATCCCTTCTTTGCCTCCACTGATAATGTTTTTTGTCTCCACATATACCTCAATGCACCACTCACCCTTTTTCCCTCATCAATTCTATGGTTAACCTCATCCTTCACAAACCCATCCGCTGACACATCAACTCCCAAATATCTGAAAACATTCGCTTCTTCCATACTCCTTCTCTCCAATGTGATATCCACTTTTTCTTTATCAAACTCATCTGATACCCTCATCACCTTATTCTAATCTATGTTCATTTTCAACATTCTACCTTTACACACCCTCCCAAACTCATCCACTAACCTTTGCAATTTTTCTTTAGAATCACCCATAAGCACAGTATCATCAGCAAAAAGTAACTATGTCAACTCCCATTTTGTATTTGATTCCCCATAATTTAATTCTACCTCTCCTAGCATTTACTTCTTTTACAACCCCACCTATAAATATATTAAACAACCATGGTGACATTACACATCATTGTCTTAGACTTACTTTTACTGAGAAGTAATCTCCCTCTTCTACACACCCTAACATGAGCCTCACTATCCTCATAAAAACTCTTTACAGCATTTAGTAACTTACTACCTATTCCATATACTTGCAACATCTGCCACATTGCTCCCCTATCCATTCTATCATATGCCTTTTCTAAATCCATAAATGCAATGAAAACTTCCCTACCTTTATATAAATACTGTTCACACATGTGCTTCAATGTAAACACTTGATCTACACATCCCCTACCCACTCTAAAGCCTTTTTGCTCATTTGCAATCCTACTCTCTGTCTTACCTCTAATTCTTTCAATAATAACCCTACCGTACACTTTTCCTGGTATACTCAGTACTAATTCCTCTATAATTTTTACAATCTCTTTTGTCCCCCTTCCCTTTATACACTATACATGCTCTCTGCCAATCCCTACGTACCTTCCCCTCTTCCATACATTTATTAAACAAAAATACCAACTATTCCAACACTATATCCCCCCCTGCTTTTAACATTTCTGTCATGATCCCGACAGTTCCTGCTGCGTTACCCCCTTTCATTCTATGTAATGCCTCACGCACTGCCCCCACACTCACATCCTGCTCTTGTTCACTCCTAAAAGATGTTATACCTCCCTGGCCAGTGCAAGAAATGACAGCCTCCCTCTCTTCGTTGACATTTAAAAGTTCCTCAAAATATTCCCACCATCTACCCAATACTTCCAGCTCCCCATCTACTAATCCCCCTACTCTGTTTTTATCTGACAAAGCCATTCGTTCCCTAGGCTTTCTTAACTTGTTTATTTCACTCCAAATTTTTTTATTTTCATTAAAATTTCTTGACTGTGCCTCTCCCACTCTATCATCTGCTCTCCTTTTGCACACTCTCACCACTCTCTTCACCTTTCTTTTACTCTCCATATACTCTGCTCTTCTTATAACACTTCAGCTTTGTAAAAACCTCTCATAAGCTACCTTTTTTCTCTTTTATCACACCCTTTACTTTATCATTCCACCAACCACTCCTCTTTCCTCCTGCACCCACCCTCCTATAGCCACAAACTTCTGCCCCACATTCTAATACTGCATTTTTAAAACTATTCCAACCCTCTTCAATTCCCCCACTACTCATACCTGCACTAGCCCACCTTTCTGCCAATAGTTGCTTATATCTCACCCTAACTCTCCTCCCTTAGTTTATACACTTTCACCTCTCTTACTTGTTGTTTCCATTTTCCTTTCATCCCATCTACCTCTTACTCTAACTGTAGCTACAACTGTTACAATCTCTTTTGTCCCCCTTCCCTTTATACAAGGGAACTATAAATGCTCTCTGCCAATCCCTAGGTACCTCCCCCTCTTTCATACATTTATTGAACAAGAGTACCAACAACTCCAAAAGTATATACCCCGTGCTTTTAACATTTCTGTCATGAATAAATAGATTAATATTCTCTTCAAACACTGGTTTTTGCCTACTTAGATGATGAGATTATGTGAGTGGGCACACAGGCAGGGCCAGCAGCTCCTCTTGTGAAGGAACTATGAGAGTGGACAGGTCCTAGATGAAGCTCAGACCGGACAAACTTATTATTAAGCAAGTTTTGTGTTCACCTTATCGATTATTTGACCAGACTAGACAGCTATGTGATAAGGTCAAAATGCACTGCTATTTTTATCAGTAAACCCATTAAATGTACGTGGTGAACTTTTGTCCAACCACATTATTTTTATCCATTTTAGCTGATAGTCATTTTAACCCTTTGAGGGTCGACAGGCCCTCTCCGAAACTCGTTCTCAGGGTCGGCCAAATTTAAAAAAAAAAAAAATTATTTTCTCTTATGAAAAGATAGAGAATCTTTTCCCGATCATAAAGACACCAAAAGTTTGAAATTTGATAGAAAACTTACGGAATTATGCTCTCGCAAAGTTAGCGGTCTCGGCGATGTTTACGCATCGGCGATTTTGCCCACTTTGAGCCCCATTTTCGGCCAATTTCACTGTACTAGTCGACAAAAAACATGAATATTTCGCTAGAACTCCATTTTTTCTATCGAATGAGTACAAGAAACCACCCATTTATGAAATTCAACTATCCAGTACAGTGGTCAGAATTTAGCAATTTTGCCAATTTCACACAAATTTCAAAAGATGCCAATTTCCAAATAGGGTCCAGAATAAACAAGAAAGATATTCCTGGCACTAAAATGACATTTCCTCTAGTCATTAGTCACATCTCAAGGCCCCTCTTATATTCTTTTGCTTTCCACTTTGAATTTTTATTTTCACAAAAAATATAAGATTTACTGTTATGCAGACTACTGCATTAGTGTAAAAAAATGGTATAAATATTATTGGTGCACTTGTGAAAGAATATTAGACTCACCAGTTGACGTGTATTGCACGCTTGGCACGATTTGTTTACTTTTGAAGTTTGGTAAAAATCGAACATTTCTGCTACTTTGAGCTCAATTTCAAGGCACCTTTCATTGTAAAACCAGTCAAAATCATCTCAATTTCTGTAATATGTCTTCCATTCTATAAAATGAGACCAAGAAAACTAGAATACAACAATAAATACCATACGAAAATACACTGCAAAGTCGCCGATTTATTAAAAAAAAATGGTCAAAGTTTTTTTTTCTCATTATGCACTGTGTGCTGCAGGATTTTTTTTAGACTGTGCACACTGACCACATAGACCCATTCTTTCATGTGAAGGCCTACCATCTTTCTCCCACTAGATTTGAGGCCGCTAAAATTTATGAGTACTAGTACGTCAAAAACCCCTACGCGTAAGACGTACTAGTACGACCAAAACCCTCAAAGGGTTAAAGAGGTCCATTTTATTGAAAGTTTACCGTATTAGAGATTTTGTCTAAAAATTTTCACAAAGGAGCTCCTTACCATGCTATCTTTATTTAAATTTATGGCAGGGGAAAACACTCCATTTGTGGCTTTTGATAAATAAACCCATCAAATATGACATCAACCTCTAGTCACAACTGGTAAACTCGAGTAATACAGTAAAACTCCAGTTTTCATCAGGTCTGAATATCATACAATCAAATTTCGACCACTTTTTTCGACAAATTTTTTACTCCGGGTTTTGTACATCGACTCGGAAATCATCCATATCAGATGCGTCCACCCACTCAGGACGCCACCACCTGACTCAGTGTGCCTCTGTCACTTGTCAAGTGAGCAATACTCTGCGCATTCATCCATTGTTTTTGGTGCTTGTTTATTAAGTGCGACTGCGAAATAAGCACCATGGGGCCAAAGAAAGTTCAGAGTGCCAGCCCCTTGGTAAAGAAGGTGAGAATCTATTGTGTTTTTGGGAAAGTTCATGAGGTTGGATGTGAGTGGCCAGGATGTGGAAGAGTTGGTGGAGGACCACAGGGAAGAGCTAACCACTGAAGAGCTGCAAGACCTTCAACTGGAACAGCAACAGATCACAGATGAGGAAATTGCTTCAGAGGAGGAGGAGGAAGAGAGAGGGGAGAATGTGCCCTCTTCAGTGATTAAGGACACGTGTGCAAAGTGGAGTGAGTTGCAAAGTTTTGCGGAGAATTATCTCCCTAACAAAACTGCTGCAAGCTGTGTCTGCAACATGTTCAATGACAATGTCTTGTCCCATTTTAGGTAAATCTTAAAGAGATGCCAGAAACAGGTCTCTCTGGACAGATTTTTTGTGCAATGGGGTGCATTGACTCTCAAGCTGGTCCTAGTGCCAGTAAAAGACAAAGAAGGGAAATAACCCCAGATAGGACTTTGATACCTGAAGTCCTTTTGGAAGGGAATTCCCCTTCCAAACAATAACCTCTCCTCTCTCTTCCCTCCTCACCTTCTTCCATATGCCAACAAGAGTCTTCAATAAAGGTATGTAATAGTGATTTATCCCTTTCAGGGTCTAAAGGCCAAATTTCAAAGTGTGTGCCAGGGTCCAAGAATTTAAAAGAAAAAAAGTTGTTATTTTTTCTTATGAAATGGTAGAGAATCTTTTTCTGAAGGTAATAACACAAAAAGTACGAAATTTGATGGAAAATTGATGTAATTATGTAAAGTCGGCAATTTTGCTGACTTTGACTCCCATTTCAGGCCAATTGCATTATTCCAGTTGACCAAATTCTCAGCTATTTCGCAAGTATTACTTCTATTCTATTGACTGAGCACAAGAAATCGCCCAGTCAGCTGTTTCAACTATAAAATAAAGTGATCAGAAATTGGTAATTTGGCTAATTTAATGCAAAGTTCAAAATAGTATTCCAATTTCAAAATAGGGTCTAGAATAAACAATGCAGGCATTCCTGGCACTAAACTAACATTTCCTCTGTCCATTAGTTATATTTTCAGGCTTTACAAATGAATTCCATTTTGATTTTTTATTCACATAATGAATTTTTATTTAAACCAAAAAATGGAAAATTTACTGTTATGCAATACTGTAATAACTGTATAAATAATATCACCTCATTTGTGAACGTATATTAGATCCACCAGCTGGCAAGTATTAGACGTGTGAGGTCATTTGTTTACTCTTGAACACTGGCAAAAATTTAACATATCCAATGCTTTGAGCTCAGTTTCAAGCCATTTCCAGTACTAAAACCAATCAAAATCATCCTATTTCTGTAATATATCTTCCATTCTATCAAATGAGACAGAGAAATTGCAAGTACAACTATAAAAAAACATACAAAAGAACACAGCAAAGTCACTGTTTTAATTGAAAATTATGGTCTCAAGTTTTTTTTTCTCATTATGCACTATGTGCTGCAGGATTTGTTTAATGTGGTGCACACTTACCACATAGATGTATTCTCTCATATCTAGGCCCAAATTTATCGTCCAGAGCTTATCTGAGTGAGCTGAGCTCATGGCGTAGAACTACGGTTTGGACCCTCAACTCAAAGCCGTAGAACAACGGCACAGACCCTGAAAGGGTTAAATGTTCATTTATCCATTAAAATTAGTGCTTTATATTTAGTGTATTTCTCATTGTTTTCTGTATATAAAATTGTAGTTATTCTCTATAAAATGCATTTTTTGTTAATATTTTTGGGTGTCTGGAAGGGATTAATTGGATTTACATTATTTCTTATGGGAAATACATGTATTACTTTGGTTTTCGTCCATTTCAGATTTTGACCAACCTTCTGCAACGGATTAAGGATGAAAACCAGGGTGCCACTGTACACTGAAATACATAACCCCAAATTATAACAAAAGAAAGTGTACTTCCAGCATGGTAAGGTTTATTTAGTTACTAAATTATAATATAAATCTCAGAAATTTGACTCTTCTCTGACAATAAAGTTGAGACAAAGAACCAAGGAGAACACAAGCACTAACAACAGTCATGTTGCTGACCACAGTGCCTATTAGTTACAATAATTAAATCATTAGTACTGTACTCTTCTGAGCTGTAAAACAGAAGGCAATATTTTCTGTGGTAGGGTTATAGTGGTCCATTAGGAACACAAGCAGTACACTTTCATACCAAATAATTCCTTCTCTACACCCCCAGTAGAAATTATTGTTACTTTTGCCCTCACTGTAAGTTTCCACTCCACTCCACTGGCATCTCATTCCTCACTACAGCCATCACCCTCCAGCGACCCTTGCAATGCTCAGATCATCATTTAAAAAATATAAATCCTCTTGTGTCAACACCCAAATTTTCTCTCTACTTGAAGAATACTTCTAACCTTGAATCTCATTTTCTTGGGCCCCTTGGAGACATGCACCCTTTCAAATTCAAATTCAAATTCAAATTCAAAGTTTATTCTCTATAAGGATTACAATGCTGAGTTTACAGAATTTGGTTATTGTGTGGTTTACATGTAGTAAAATACTAATTACAGAGGGTGCCACTAGAACACCTAGCATGGCTAGGCATTTCGGGCAGACTTAGATTAATTCTTAAATTTAAAATATTACAAATTATGAGGTAAGTTGGTATTATGGCTAAGTGACTAAATACAGTGGACCCCCGGTTAACGATTTTAATCCGTGCAAGAGGGGTAATCGTTATGCGAAATAATCGTTATGTGAATGAATTTTCCCCATAAGAAATAATGGAAATAAAATTAATCCGTGCAAGACACCCAAAAGTATGAAAAAAAAATTTTTTTACCACATGAAATGTTAATTTTAATACACACAAACTGAAAAAGGCATGCACACTTACATGACACTTACTTTTATTGAAGATCTGGTGATGATTGATGGGATGGGAGGAGGGGAGAGCATTATCTTCTTACTGTTTAGAAGGGGAATCCCCTTCCATTAGGACTTGAGGTAGCAAGTCCTTTTCCGGGGTTACTTCCCTTCTTCTTTTAATGCCACTAGGACCAGCTTGAGAGTCACTGGACCTCTGTCGCACAACAAATCTGTCCATAGAGCTCTGTACCTCCCGTTCCTTTACGATTTGTCTAAAATGGGCCACAACATTGTCATTGAAATAGTCACCAGCACGGCTTGCAACAGCTGTGTCAGGGTGATTTTCATCCATAAAGGTTTGCAGTTCAACCCACTGTGCACACATTTCCTTAATTTTTGAAGTAGGCACAATGGATTCCACAACTGGCATAGGCTTCTCAGGGTTAGCCCCAAACCCTTCAAAATCTTTCTTAATTTCCATACTAATTCTCACCCTTTTTACCACAGGGTTGGCACTAGAAGCTTTCTTGGGGCCCATGGTCACTTATTTTCCAGAAACAGCACCGAAAACACTGTAATAATACGAAATATTCCGATTGTATGCTTGGATGTTACCGCGGAGGCTGGCTGGTAAACAATGCCACCGGCGGAACATGTGAGCGTGGCTCAGGCCGCACATTGGAAGCGTCTCGGACGAAAATCGTTAAGCGGGTTTTTAAGCGGTATGCGAGGCAAAATTTTTGCAATTAAAGTAAGCGGTATGCGAAATAATCGCTATGTGATGCCATCGTTATGCGGGGGTCCACTGTACTAGTTTGTGAGTTTAGCAATGTGAATGCTTTTGTTTTGGCACAATACATAGTTTCAGTATTGGAGTATCACAGGCCAACTTATGACTAATTAGGATTCATTATTTTAAGATTGAGATTGATATTTCTGTTTATGGTCAAATGGGTGAGTGAGTGTAAGTGTGAACCACCAGGTGGTATTCGTGTAATTAGTTGACGGGGTGTATCAGGGAGATAAGATGTTTTCTAATGGTAGTTTTGAAGGTGATGAATGTGTCTGCAGTTCTAGAGTTTTCAGGTAGGGTGTTCCAGATTTTAGGGCCTTTGACATAAATTGAATTTTTGTAAAGGTTTAATCAGACACGGGGAATGTCATAGAGATGTTTGTGTCTGGTGTTATGCCTGTGGGTCCTGTCACAACTATCAAGAAAGCATTTTAGGTCAAGGTTAATATTGGAATTTAAGGTCCTGTAGATGTAGATTGCACAGCAGTAAGTGTGGATGTACTGAACAGGGAGTAAGTTTAGATCTATGAAGAGTGGGGGGGGGGGGTGTTGCCAGGGATGGGATTTAGTGATTATTCTTACTGTGGCTTTTTGTTGGGTTATTATTGGTTTTAGGTGTGTTGCTGCAGTTGATCCCCAAGCACAAATAGCATAGGTGAGGTATGGATAAATAAGTGAGTGGTATAGTGTGAGAAGGGCATTTTGCAGCACGTAGTATCGTATCTTGGAGAGGATCCCAACCGTTTTGGATACTTTTTTGGTTGTGTTGGATATGGGTGCTGAAATTCAGGTTGTTGTCGAGGTATAGGCCTAGGAATTTGCCCTCATTATGTCTGGCAATTAGAGTGTTGTCGATCTTAATGTTAATTTGCGCAACTCCTGCTCTGCTACCAAACACAATATAGTAGGTTTTGTCAGTGTTAAGCGTAAGTTTATTGGCTGTCATCCAAGTCGATATTTTGATCAGCTCCTCATTAACAATGGTGTTGAGAGTGGCAAGATTAGGGTGAGAGATGACATAAGTCGTGTCGTCAGCAAAGAGAATGGGGTTCAGGTGTTGGGATACGTTCGGAAGATCATTGATGTATATGAGGAAGAGCAGGGGACCAAGGACACTTCCCTGCGGAACTCCAGTATCAAGTGGCCTTGTTGTTGATGCTGTGTCTTTAATGGTGACATACTGATACCTAATAGTAAGGTAAGATTTGAAATATGCAAGCGCATGGCCTCTTATACCATAATGGTCAAGTTTGCGGAGTAGGATGCCGTGATCTAGTGTCAAAAGCTTTTCTTAGGTCAATAAAAATTCCTAGTGGATATTCCTTATTTTCCAATGCTGTGTAAAGCAGATCTAGCATTTTTATAATTGCATCATTAGTGCTTTTATTTTTCCTGAATCCAAATTGGCAGGGGTTGAGTATGTTTTGTGCTATTATAAACGAACATAGTTTCCTGTGCACAAGTTTCTCAAAGATTTTGGATAGCAATGGTACGTTTGATATTGGCCTATAGTTGATTAAATCTGCAGGGTCACCACCTTTATGTATTGGATTAACCCTTGCCGTCTTGAGTAGTTTTGGGAAGGTGCTAGTTTCTAGTGACTTGTTAAAATGTAATGAAATAGCATGCGAAAGGACATGGGCCACTAGCTTGTACAATAATGGTGGGACTTGAGACAGATTCCCTGAGTTATTTTTAAGTGACTTTATAATCTCGGTGACTTCCGTGGGCTCAGTATGTCTGCAGGAGATCCTTACACTTTTTTTTTTATTTCTAGTAGGGTTAAGTGTTTGCTCTGCTTCACCTACCATCTTTTTGAGCCCCAAACAACCAATCCTGACTGCTCCCTGATAGGTAAAGGATGTTTCATTCCTGAAGATACATCCCTTCAAGTGCTCTGTGGAATAGATTCTTTTGTATATGCTACTGGTTCATAAAAAGAACTTTCCTTAAGCTGTTGGTAAGAAACTACATATCTTTTTTTAGAGGGTTTGGCACTTGTCAGCAGAGTGCTGTTCCCATTCATCATTAACCAAAGCCCCAAAGGGACCAGGTGGGATTTCCAAATGCTCCAATTTTCCCAGGTCTATGAGGTAATATCAATGAGTTCCTGGACTGTTGCAAAAAAAAATATTAGACCTACCTAATTACCTAGTTGAAGTTGTCTTCAGTGAAGTTAAATTAGACACATATGCAAATCTTGGGTATCTTTATTGAGGAAATGTTTTGCCACACAGTGGCTTCATCAGTCCATACAAAGGAGAATCTTGAAGAACAGGATGAGAATGAGGTAATCAGTCCCTCAACCTTGAGTCGATGTGGTCAGTCCATCAATCTTGAATAGAATACGGCATATAAGCGGAGAAGCAGCTTATAAACTGTATGGGAGGAGAGGTGCAGCAGTCATAGGCGGTGTCACATTTGTCCAATGTGGAAGTAGGTCGTGCCCAAGGGTTAGGCAAGCGAAGAATTCCTAAGTATTAAGATACCAAGAAGTTGCAGCTTCCTTGAAGTATTCTCCCTGGGAGGCTATACACTGATCCCAGCACCTCTGCCACTTCTCAAAACATTTCTGGTACTCTTCTTTCCTAACAGTTTCCAGCTTGGACTGGGATTCTGCTTAAATCTTCTCCACATAATTATAATGCCACCCCTTGAGTGCCATTTTTGGGAAGAGAAAGAAGTCACAGGGGGCTAGGGTGGGGATGAACGCCATTTTATTTTTGGCCAGAAAATGCTGATTTTGTCATTGATGGATGACCAGAGCATTCATCAACCTCAACTGATGCTCATTCAGTTTTGAATCTGTGAAATCATTCAAAATGCTGTGTCCAACTTATTGCTTCATTGCTAAATGCTTGCTAAAGCATTTTATGAGTTTCACTAGCCATTTTCCCGAGCTTGAAACAGAATTTTACACACACACACACACATGCTGTTTTACAAAGATTCCATTCTGTTGCAGGAATGCACTGACAACACAACAAAAAAATGCTCATTTAATTTCAACTTAAGGACTGACTGCACTAAAACTTGCCACATTACATCACAAAGGAGTGTACTGCACAGCATAATCTAAGCCTCTGCCATATTTCATCCAGGAAGAATGCAAAAATCTGAGTCCAGGAACTTTTTAATAGCACCTTATATGTCCAAGTCATTGTCTGTTTCATAGAGTACTGAATATGCAGCCAGCAGCTCACATGTTTAACAAACAGATGGTGGGCTGGCAAACCATTTACTGCTGCCTTTTGTTTTCTTACCTTAATGCAGGATTAAAAGTATTCATGTGTTTGAGAAATTAATACTTTGATATCTTCAGGGGCAACCTGTTTATTGGGCTGATGCATCATTATTCCAAGTCTCTTGATTCTGCTCGAAGGACAGCCCTCTTGAGAGGGCTGTTTGCACATCATCTACCAGATATAGGAGGCTCTTAGCATCATCCTTGCCCTTTCAATTGTTCAAGCAGGGATCAAATTATTGTTCCCAAGGGATTTTCCTCCTCTGTCATCCAAGGGGTTAGTTGTGATTATTCCAGCCACATTATTTTGACATTCATTATCAATGTTCTTATTGCTAGCATATGAGAGGGTCACTCTGATTTTTAGTGCTCTGTTCAGGGATATTTACTCCAGTTCCTGTTAGGATTATGCTTACTCTCAAGGCATCTGACCTCAAGGCATTTGCTGAGAACTCTGAGCCTTAAGTCTCACCTCTGTTCAAAAGCTGCCTCTGTGGCCCAGGTGCTGATAGTACAAAGATGTAAACAAAGAATCAACAAAGATGTACAAAGATGGTACAAAGATGTAAACAAAGAAACAACAATAAACCCATTTATAACACATGGGTTACTCTCCTGAAAATCAGCAATTACTGTAAAATAGCACTACATGAATTGGAAAACATATGGAGAAATAAGGTTATGTTCCACACATCTCCAAATTTGCCATGAAAATTTTTTTATTGCTGTACTAAGTAAAAATTACAACAGAATAACTTACCTTATATTCTAGCAGTGCTTACTCCTGGAAATGAAAGTGTGGGGAGGCATGATGTGAGCCTACTGGACTAAGGTAGATGGTTCTGTTGGTTCTTGGATTGTTGTGGATGTAGAGCTGTTAGTAACTGAACATTGTATTGAAGTGTTCAGACATTATGAAATGCACATCTTGTATGTTCTATCCTACAGTACTTTAAAGAGCTGACCAAAAAACCTTATATACACTGTTGTGAAGGCTCTCCTTCCTTTTCATACCAGCCATATTATCTGAGCACTAAGTTTGGCCTCTTTATTTTTTTCCTAAATCCACAACTTAGTGACTTTTCCATCTTTATCCATAGTGACCTCTTTGACACTTTTGAGCAGGCAACAATTTGTGCTACTTAATGCACTACAGAATACAACTGTAGGTGGAGTGGGCTGTTACTGGGAGGAAAGGAGTAATGTACCATGGTGTGTAGTACTCAAATTTTGCATGTAAAGCCCTGGATTGTTGAACTGATGTCTCACTCATTAGCTGAATCTTTAATGCTTCATGGTACACATGAAATTAAAGTTTTTGGTTCCATATTTTTAAATTGCAGACTTCTTCTTTCTTGCTCTAGATGCTTCAACTACAAGGTCACTAGCATAATTCTAGACAACTGCAAGCAAATTATGCTACATAAAGTTGTGTTGTCAGTGGGTTTGTTGTACAGTGCAGGTATGCTGAGCTGGAAAGTATTGCCAAGGTCACTAGAGAATGCCTCAGTCACAGTGCTGAGGACAAAAGCCCAAGATAGTCCCTACTGGTAAGTACTATACATGTTATTTGTTTACTATAATTTTTACCACTGAATATATCATTGCTTAGTTAATCTTAAGTTAATTTTAAGCCTGCCCATAATGCTCTGCATACAAGGGGTTTTTGGCATGTTACACTTAACCACTGTATTTCTTTGTACATCTATGTATCATGTCCAAATTAATAATAAATAAATAAATAAATAAATAAATAAATAAATAAATAAATAAAAATAAATAAAAAGTGCTGCGTGTGCTCCTAGTGGACCAACTGGAATCCACTCCAGAAATGTCAGTGTCATGTTTCAAACCCATTTATTATCAATATTTAATCTGCAGTGTTATATTTCTGGCTTACATTAACCCTTTGAGGGTTTCGGACGTACTAGTACGGCTTACGCTCAGGGGTTTTTGACGTACTAGTATGCATAAATTCTAGCGCCGTCAAATCTCGCGGGAAAAGGCTGGTAGGCCTAGATGTGAGAGAATGGGTCTGTGTGGTCGGTGTGCATGGTAGAAAAAAAGTCTGGGACCCAGTGGTGCATTGTGGGAACGCCATCTTAGTACACAATGTCCACCATGCCTCACGGTAAGAAGTTCCTCACTCCTCGGCGAATTGGGACACTTTTGTTCCCCAGTGACAGTTCTAATACAGATGGAAGTGTCAGTGAAGATGAGTTTCAAGGTTTTGGTGAGGTTCTGACTGAAACTAATGACCATAATATCAGTAATAGTGAGGAAAACCCAGATGACCCTCAGCCTTCCACCTCTGGTGCTGGGCTGTCTTGTTCACGTTCAGTTGTACCAGAATCAAAGAGGAAACTCCTATTTTTCCCAAATCCCAGACTCAGATGTGAGCATTTGTGATGATAGCGATAGTGATTATGAACTACAAGCTCTTGAAAACAGTTCCAGTAGTGATAGTGAAGTGGAATATTCCCCAGTGAAACGTCAGTATATACGACGATATATGCGCTCTGGTAGTGTGCCATATGCTATTCCAAGGGGAAGGAGTACATCTTGGAGTACATCCCGTGGTTGTACAACAGGAACAGACAGTGAAAATGACGATGATAGTGTTGTAATTGGGATGGAAAATGTGCATGGTGGTGACGGCTGTGAGGCACCAGCAGTGAGCCATGCTGCCATCCACGCCGCTGCTTCAGCTGATCTACAACAAAGGCCACCATCCCCCACCCACCCACCACACCAACCTCCACAACCACAACCTCCACAACCACAACCACCTGTCATTGTCCAGTACCCACCAGCAGACTGCACCTGGGATTGGCAGGAAGCTGTCAATTTTGTTCCAAATGCCCACCAGTTTGATGACAGCCAAAGTGGAATATGGCCATCTTGTACACTTGGGAACAATGCCACTTAACTGGAATGTTTCGAGTTATTCTTTGACGAACCCCTGATTGAAAGTATTGTCATGGAAAGCAACACATACTACGAGTACACCATGGCAAACACAATACTTTCACCAAAATCACATCTACATCCGTGGAAGGCGGCAACTGTGGCTGAGATGTATCTTTTCTTTGCCACAATAATGCTTATGCCACATGTGTATAAGCACAAAGTGAAATCATACTGGTCAACAACCGCCTGATTGCAACCCCAGGTTTCAGTGATATAATGCCAGTGAATCGATTTGTGCTAATGTTACGTATGCTTCACTTCTCAGACAAAACCAGGCCTGACAGAAACGGCAGGTTATATAAGATTAGGCATGTGTTTGTGAATCTGAAAGAGAAATTCAACATGTATTTTTATCCCTTCAGGAAGCTTGTAATTGATGAGTCTTTGATTCTGTTCAAAGGAAGACTCTCTTTCAAGCAGTACATACCAAGCAAGAGGAAACGCTTTGGTATAAAGTTGTTTGTGCTTTGTGATTGTTACAGTGGTCTGGTATTGGATATTATTGTGTACACTGGAAGTTATACATAGCAAAATACCAGGAAGTTATTGGGCATCTCTGGTGATGTGGTTAGAACAATGATAGAACCATACCTTGGTAAGGGGCATATATTATATACTGATAACTGGTACACAAGCCCCTCACTCAGTGCTTTTTTGCGAGTGAACATGACAGATATGTGTGGCACAGTGCGTGTAAATCGGAAACATATGCCCAGGTTTGACGCTGGCACTTGTAGAGGTGAGGTGCAGGCGTTTGCTGCCAATGACATCGTGGCATTTCAGTGGCATGACAAACAAGATGTCACACTGTTGTCATCAGTTCACCCTAATGAAATGGCAGACACTGGCAGGCAGCATAGAGAGAGCAATGAACCCAATCTAAAACCTGCAGCTGTGATTGATTACACCCTCAATATGTGTTCAGTGGACAAATGTGACATGCAGATTGGGTTTGCTGATTGTGTTTGCAAGAGTTATAAGTGGTACATAAAACTCTTTTTCCATCTTCTGGACATTTCCATGCTCAATGCTTATAATATGTATAAGATGAGGACCAGAAACAAACCATAATACGGTGAATTCTGTTTGTCTGTCATCAGACAAATAGTATTCAAGTACCAAGGAAGAACACCTGCAATAGACCACCCACCAAATTATCAACAACTACCTTCTCGTCTGAAGCATGGTGATCACTTCCTGGTAAAACTGCCTGCTACTGCTTTCAAGAAAAAGACTCAGAAGAGGTGTTACGTCTGTGCACATACAAGGAAACACCCACAACAACACAGAGACACTTGTTTTATGTGTGGGGAGTGTAAAACACCACTGTGCATGACACCATGTTTCAAAGACTTCCACAGGCTGCAGAACTTCTAGAAACATTCCCTGTGACTGTATATGTGTATATAAAATATAGAAAAATAGTAATAAACAACATTTCATATCGTTTGTGTAAATATTTTTTATAAACAAAACAATGACAACAGTGTTTATGCCCTTATTGTGTAGTATTGAAAAAGAAAAAACTTACAAAATACTGATCATATTGGTCTCACAGGCCATAAAAGTTACTTGGAAAAAGAAAAATTAAAAAAATAATAGAAATTAGTACATAAGAAAGTAAATAAAAGAATACCGGGAGACGGCAGTCGGTGATGTTGCCACATTGTTCCCCTTTTTCATCAACTTCATGCCTCCATATCTCGGTATGTATTGATGGTAAAAAAATTTTCTTTAGCCTATAATATTTAAAAAAAAAAACTATTTTTTCATAAGATTTTTTTTTTTTTTTTTTTTTTAAATTTGGCCGACCCTGAGAACGAGTCTCTGAGAGGACCTGTTGACCCTCAAAGGGTTAAACATATAAAAAATATATTAATAGTGTGTCATCATAAAGTGAGGTCGAGTTCTGACCAATTTTAACCTTCGCCAGATATGTATACAAAATTATCCAGTAATGTAACAGTTAATTTAACCTAAAATGCCAAAAAACACAAACCAGGCCACAATCTTACCAAAAAAAGAAAAGTCGCTTACAGAACATTACAACTATCACCAGAAATAACCATTTTCAATAGTATACAGCTCAGATGATGTTCCTTGAAAAATAATGGCTTCCTATTACCAAGATAACTGTAAGTCTCATACAGTAATAAAGTATTTAAGTTTCAGGTGACTTTACAATGTGATTATCAAACAGGTGCAAATTGGTGCAATATCATGCAAAAATTCTTGTCCTTAAGTAATACAGTAGAATATTATCTAAACAGTCATACACACTACAATACTGAAAATGTCTGAAAAATACAGAAGTGAGCATGGCACAAATAAAACAAAAAATTATAGTTTTTAACCCTCTCACCAGATAAAGAAAGGAGCTAATTCTTTACTAAAATATTAAATGTATATCAACAAGGAAAACTGAATAATTACACTGGTCTTGCTACCGAACTTCACACTTCAAGCTCAGTTGTTTCCAACAACATCAGCTATCAGATAATCTATCAGATCCTTGGTTATGTATATGAAGCAGCTACCTGTTGCATGACCTCAGCTTTTAACTTGACATGAAGGAGTGCACATCTAAGACACTCTAGTAGACATTAGTGTTAAAAGTAAATAATTTCTGCTTCTCTGGAGTATGACACACCTCATTCTTACTGAGACTCACTTCTCTAGGCCTGAGCAAAGTCTGTAAGTATGTTTTGTGCTCTGATTGCTAGGTTTGTCTATTACAATCAACATTGTCTAAAACTCGCAGAATGCACCAGAATCCAACATACATTCTCTCTTCACTGCATGAACAATACACATAACTCTCATTGTGGATACAGTAGGGCCCCATTTATTTGGCAAGTTAAGTTCCAGGATACTGTCATAAACCGAAAATCACTGTAAAGTGAAATGCCATTTTTTCCACTTATAAATGCATATAAATGCCAGGTAACAAATTTACAATAACATATATTAAGTTAACAGTAGAACAAGGCATTAAAAACAATAAAAAGTAAAATACATACACAGTACATTCATTACTTACCTTAAAATATTTGTAGTCTTAATGTAGAGTGAGAAGTGAGTAGTATTAAGATTAAATAAAGATCATTAAAAAGTTAACCACCCTTATCTTGTCTAATTTAAGTAGTTATTATGTACTAGGATTAGTCTGCCCAAAATGCCCCAGAATGATAGTGGCTTTCTTTGTACTTAACAAACCAAAATTGTAATTACACATTGTAACCTTTGCAAAGAAAATCTTTATTCTTTATTCTTTTATTCTTTTTACTGTAGGAAGTCAGGTGTGGTATGTATGGTAGCCCACCTGGCTACCACACCTACACATAATACATATACGATATTTAACCCGTAAAAGGTCCAAACGTATATATACGTTTTTTCAACATTTGATAGTATGTAAAAAAGTAATCTTTTTTTTTTTTTTACATTTGAAAATGCGTAAAAAAGCTTTGATCTACTTTTTTTTGTTATATTTGAAAATATTTAAAAAAACGTAGATCTACTTTTGGAGCACTACGCATGTGAACATAGATCTGCTTGGACCGTTTATGGGTTAAAGCACCCCAGAGCAATAAAATACACATTAAGCAGATGCATTACTTACCTTAAAATGTGTGTAGTCTTAATGTAGGGTGAGAGGTGAGTATTTTTTGTAGAAAGTCAGGTGTGGTAGCTTCAGTGAGAGAGAAGATGCTGAGAATTGCAAACACACAGACAAACGCATAAGGGGAGTCACTCAGTCAGACGCATATTAATACCTGTTTATTTTTGGTTTATACAAGTACATTTGCATGAGATGGTGAAATATTTACCCCACAATACAAACACTTACAGTGTGTACAAGTTGTCTTCACATTTGTGCAGTAGAATAAATAAATAGCTACGCGTGAAGGAGCACAAAAGGAATAATTTTCTACAGTTACCCCTAGTAATTCAATTGTGCCCAGAGTTTCGAACCCCTCCAACTCCAACAATTATGTAAGTTTATTATTATAAGTGCTTTTGTATGTGTATTTTTGGGGGTCTGAAACTGACTAACCTAATTTATATTATTTCTTATGGGAACAAATTTGTCCAGTATCGGCACCTGAACAGCCTTCTGGAACAAATTAAGTTCAAAACTCGGGGTACCATTGTACGTGTATTAGTAAAATGCCATAGAGCAGGGCCCCCTACTGTACTTTGTTTATCAAAACTCATAGAGGCACTCCAACTGCCTGCAAAATTTATGGCAGTTCCTACTGCTCCTTAGAACTTTCTTTAGTGGATGGAAATTTACTTTACTTTGCACATAGGACTTGTGATACCCATTCAAACAGATTGGCTTACCCTTCCTAGGATTGGATTGCCCCCTCCCCTCATGGGGATTCATATGTGCATACAAAACAACATACACTGGATCCTCACAGGGACCTTTTATGTTAGGACATTATCTCTCTAGTGCTTCAGGTGGCAAATGCCAACCTCCTTTATCAATGGATGGGGAGGACTCGAGCCACATCAAGAGGACTCATGCCACAGATGCTTATCCCAAAGGACTCTCTGGTGCCTGCTGCTGGGGAATAAGATACACCTGATGAGTGCAGCTCATGCACTGGGCCCTGAGGTTGTCTTTGCAAAAGATATTTGCTTCTTGTCTGCTTACACTGGGGCCAATGCTGTAGTCAGCAGCTCTACTATTGAACAAGTATTTGCCAAGATGACTCCTCATTTGATGCTGGACTCCTCTGCCAGTGCCTGCACCTGTTCACTAGATCTAGCACCTGAAGACAGTGTGTGCACTCCACTATCCTCTGTATTTCCAAAGTTTCTGGAGGCTCTATACTTGCCCCTCTTGATTCTCCTCTGTCGTTACATAATATTCACTCATACTACTATGTATACTATATATACAGAACAATCAATTCTAATATAAAACCTGCTCTGAAACTCTTCCTTGATAACAGAACTCATAGGCACCACACATGACACATAAATCTCTTTGATATCCTCAATGTCCAACTCAACCTATGTAAAAACTCACTGCATATAAAGGTTCCCTATCTGCTAACTGCTTTAAATCTATTGTTTAAATACATCTCATTATCTTGCAAGCAATTTACCATAGCAAACAAATCCTGAAACCTGCTTTTTTCATCCAATTTTGTCCTTGTTCTTCTCCTTCTATCTTTCCTAGAACTCCCATATATTATTAGATGCATAATACTATCTTAATATATTTGTACTGCAATTGAAGTAACTAGCATCACTCACTCTGCTAAATTTGACAATTATGTCCTCTTGCTATGATTTTTATTATGAACTGAGTAAATTTAAAGCACAATATACATATAGGCTAAGTTTTTCCTGAGATGCTGTACATTCTTTAGGCCTTCAGATTATTGCATATCCTATGCAGTAATACAGTGGACCCCCAGTTTTCGGCCGGTGTGGAAATCGTACAATTCGGATTTCAAGCACTTTTTTTGGTGAAATTTTCCCCCGGGTTTCGTATAGCCCTTCCGAAATTGTTGGTGCCAGACACGTGCGCCTGAGCTGCTCATACGTTCATGACTCACTTTTGGGCACATTAAATGTCTTATTTTAGATTATTATAGACATTTTCATTAATCCATCTATGATATTGTCTTCAAAATTATGTAAGGAACATATTACACAGCATATAAACATGCCTCTGTTACTCGTTCACTCAGAGTGTCCCTCAAGTCTAAACACCATAGTAATATTAATACGATAATCACTCTTGGGCACATTAAATGTCTTATTTTATGTTAATAGAGACATTTTCATTAATCCAGCTATGATATTTTCTTCAAAATTATGTAACACGTTACACACCATATAAACACGCAATGTTTATATGTGGTGGAGGATAAACATTACGTTTTCTCTAGTCCAGTGTTAGAGAAAACTGTATGAATCTGGGTTGGCCCATTGACCGCCCTAAACACATAAGCTTTTGTTTACAATTCTCGGCATGAATTATTCATTGCTTCTCCCTGTTTATGATGGCATCTAAAGGTAGTTGTTAGAAACGATTAAACTCAGCGAACATGGTATGTCGAGAGTAATAATAGGTACACACTGGGATGTAGTCCACCTGGGACTACAAATAAATACTACTCACCAAAAAGAGTCTTCAATAAAGGTATATAATGTTCATTTGTCATTAAAATTAGTCATTTATATTTATTTCTCATTGTTTTCTGTATATAAAACTATAGTTATGTCTATAAAATGTATTTTTTGTTAATATTTTTAGGTGTCTGAAACGGATTAATTGGATTTACATTACTGGGAAATATTACATCGGTTTTCGGCCATTTCGGATTTTGGCCAACCTTCTGGAACGGATTAACTACGAAAACCGGGGGCCTACTGTACTAAAATTTAGATTAGTATCTGCATCTGCATTTAACCAACATTCATAATAACCACCACAAATGTTACAGCAAACTGTCTTACTAAAACTTCCAACAAATTGGTCTGGCAAAAATTTCAGAAGAAAAGTTTATCATTTACCATTTATTATTTTAACCTAACATAAGAACATAAGAAAGAAGGAACACTGCAACAGGCCTACTGACCCAAGCAGAGCAGGTCCATGTCCCCCCCCGGATTAGACCAATGACCCCCCCCCCCCCCCCGGATTAGCCCAATGACCCACCCAGTCTGGTCACCTCCACTCAAGGATGGAACACTGCACCAGACCCAGCAGCACAAGCTAGTCAGGTCTAACTCACACCCACCCACACCCACTCATGTATTTATCTAACCTATTTTTAAAACTACACAACGTTTTAGCCTGAATAACTGTACCCGGGAGTTTGTTCCACTTATCCACAACTCTATTACCAAACCAGTGCTTTCCTATATCCTTCCTGAATTTGAATTTTTCCAACTTGACACCACTGCTGCAAGTCCTGTCTTGGCTGGAAATTTTCAGCATGCTATTTACATCCCCTTTATTTATTCCTGTTTTCCATTTATACACCTCGATCATATCCCCCCTAATTTTACGCTTTTTGAGAGAGTGCAGATTCAGGGCCCTCAGTCTATCCTCATAGGGAAGATTTCTGATACATGGGATCATCTTTGTCATCCTCCTCTGTACGTTTTCCAGAGCATTTTTATCCATTCTGTAATACGGTGACCAGAACTGAGCAGCATAGTCTAAATGAGGACTAACCAAGGATATATAAAGTTGAAGAACAACCTGAGGACTTCTATTATTTATACTTCTAGATATGAAACTAAGAATTCTGTTAGCTTTATTGCAAACACTAATGCACTGTTGTCTTGGTTTTAGATTACTGCTAACCAGAACTCCTAAATCCTTTTTGCAATCAGTAGTATTAAGATCTACATTATTTAGTTTATATGTGGCATGGTTATTTAACTGTCCAACATTCAGAACTTTGCATTTGTCAATATTAAACTGCATCTGCCACTTCTCCAACCATTGCATCAGTCTATTCAAAACATCCTGGAGTGCTCTATTGATTTCTTAACTGCCCATCCCCTCTTTTGATATGCCTATATATGCCTCTCATTTGACCAATGAGATGTTTTAATCTATTGTTCATCCATTTGGGATCATTTTTGCTAGATCTAATTTCCCTACTCGGAACAAAAGTTGTCTGGGCAGCTAGAACTATGCTCTGAAAAATGTCATATTGGCAACCAAGATCACCTACCTAACCCATAGTCAGGACATCCCAATTTAGCCCACCCAGGTAATTTTTCAGTCCCATGAAGTCGGCCAAGCGAAAATCTGGGACAGAGATTTGATTGCAGTTATCTGGATAATTCCATGATATATTGAATTTGTCTAAAGTTAAAATCTCCCATTATCACAACATTTTCATATCTAGATGCCTTATGAGTTTCGTCCCATAACAGCTTACTGCCCTCCCTATCAAGGTTTGGGGGCCTATAAGTCGCACCCAAAATTAATTTGTCACGTCCCTTGAGAAACTGTAGCCAAACAGATTCTGTGTTAGATGTTTCTAATCTTATATCATGTCTAAGACAACAATTTAAATTTTCTCTAACATACATCACCACACCACCACCCTTCCTGTTGACCCAAATGGAACATTTTTGCATTAGGGACCTTGTGAGGCCTACAATTTCCACCATCTCTCCCAACTGTAGTGTTTTAGCTGACAATGAATTCCAATGTGCTCTGAGTCTTGGGAGATGTCAATCATAACAAGTAAGCAACACCTAGTGATCAGAGAGGAAGTTCTTACTGAACACACAGCGAACCTTGCTTAAGTCTGCGAGTGAGTACCAGTGTAAATGAGGTGTGGAATAACTCAGTAGTGCCTACTAATGAACAAATGTGTCTTTCTTCAAGGTTAAAATGCAGTTCCATAGAATTTCAAGTTCAAATTTATATGCCTATTTAGAAAATACTGATGTATAAGCCATTTAAATTGAAAAATAAAACTGTCAAAAAAACAGTAGCAATTTTTCACCTTTTACATATAAAACATTTATAACATTGGCAAGACAACAAGAGCTCTTTTATTTATTCTGCATTTTCACTTATCTAGAAATGTGGGCTCATTTTTTGCTAATTACAGATAGGTAAATAACTTTTTAAAAATTACAAGGAGATGGTAAGCATCTCTTTTTTTTTCACCCACTAGTGAAAGGGTTATATAAAATTAAATTTAATGTCTTTTGCTCCCAAATAAGATAAAGATAAAAAATGCAGCAGCCAATCATGTGTGTTAGGCCTACATACCTTATCCTTTACTGCTGGCTTCCAGTCAAGCTTGTAATATACCAAATATAAGATTTATGCTTTTCCAGTATGATAACCGAGAAAATCAATAATGCTCTCTCATTTTACAAATAATTAATTTTTGAGAGAATAAAAAAATGTAGCAGAATCTTCATTCAATAACTTGAGATTTTTTTTATTTTTTTTTTTTTTATTATCACACCGGCCGATTCCCACCAAGGCAGGGTGGCCCGAAAAAGAAAAACTTTCACCATCATTCACTCCATCACTGTCTTGCCAGAAGGGTGCTTTACACTACAGTTTTTAAACTGCAACATTAACACCCCTCCTTCAGAGTGCAGGCACTGTACTTCCCATCTCCAGGACTCAAGTCCGGCCTGCCGGTTTCCCTGAATCCCTTCATAAATGTTACTTTGCTCACACTCCAACAGCACGTCAAGTATTAAAAACCATTTGTCTCCATTCACTCCTATCAAACACGCTCACGCATGCCTGCTGGAAGTCCAAGCCCCTCGCACACAAAACCTCCTTTACCCCCTCCCTCCAACCCTTCCTAGGCCGACCCCTACCCCGCCTTCCTTCCACTACAGACTGATACACTCTTGAAGTCATTCTGTTTCGCTCCATTCTCTCTACATGTCCGAACCACCTCAACAACCCTTCCTCAGCCCTCTGGACAACAGTTTTGGTAATCCCGCACCTCCTCCTAACTTCCAAACTACGAATTCTCTGCATTATATTCACACCACACATTGCCCTCAGACATGACATCTCCACTGCCTCCAGCCTTCTCCTCGCTGCAACATTCATCACCCACGCTTCACACCCATATAAGAGCGTTGGTAAAACTATACTCTCATACATTCCCCTCTTTGCCTCCAAGGACAAAGTTCTTTGTCTCCACAGACTCCTAAGTGCACCACTCACTCTTTTTCCCTCATCAATTCTATGATTCACCTCATCTTTCATAGACCCATCCGCTGACACGTCCACTCCCAAATATCTGAATACGTTCACCTCCTCCATACTCTCTCCCTCCAATCTGATATTCAATCTTTCATCACCTAATCTTTTTGTTATCCTCATAACCTTACTCTTTCCTGTATTCACCTTTAATTTTCTTCTTTTGCACACCCTACCAAATTCATCCACCAATCTCTGCAACTTCTCTTCAGAATCTCCCAAGAGCACAGTGTCATCAGCAAAGAGCAGCTGTGACAACTCCCACTTTGTGTGTGATTCTTTATCTTTTAACTCCACGCCTCTTGCCAAGACCCTCGCATTTACTTCTCTTACAACCCCATCTATAAATATATTAAACAACCACGGTGACATCACACATCCTTGTCTAAGGCCTACTTTTACTGGGAAAAAATTTCCCTCTTTCCTACATACTCTAACTTGAGCCTCACTATCCTCGTAAAAACTCTTCACTGCTTTCAGTAACCTACCTCCTACACCATACACTTGCAACATCTGCCACATTGCCCCCCTATCCACCCTGTCATACGCCTTTTCCAAATCCATAAATGCCACAAAGACCTCTTTAGCCTTATCTAAATACTGTTCACTTATATGTTTCACTGTAAACACCTGGTCCACACACCCCCTACCTTTCCTAAAGCCTCCTTGTTCATCTGCTATCCTATTCTCCGTCTTACTCTTAATTCTTTCAATTATAACTCTACCATACACTTTACCAGGTACACTCAACAGACTTATCCCCCTATAATTTTTGCACTCTCTTTTATCCCCTTTGCCTTTATACAAAGGAACTATGCATGCTCTCTGCCAATCCCTAGGTACCTTACCCTCTTCCATACATTTATTAAATAATTGCACCAACCACTCCAAAACTATATCCCCACCTGCTTTTAACATTTCTATCTTTATCCCATCAATCCCGGCTGCCTTACCCCCTTTCATTTTACCTACTGCCTCACGAACTTCCCCCACACTCACAACTGGCTCTTCCTCACTCCTACAAGATGTTATTCCTCCTTGCCCTATACACGAAATCACAGCTTCCCTATCTTCATCAACATTTAACAATTCCTCAAAATATTCCTTCCATCTTCCCAATACCTCTAACTCTCCATTTAATAACTCTCCTCTCCTATTTTTAACTGACAAATCCATTTGTTCTCTAGGCTTTCTTAACTTGTTAATCTCACTCCAAAACTTTTTCTTATTTTCAACAAAATTTGTTGATAACATCTCACCCACTCTCTCATTTGCTCTCTTTTTACATTGCTTCACCACTCTCTTAACTTCTCTCTTTTTCTCCATATACTCTTCCCTCCTTGCATCACTTCTACTTTGTAAAAACTTCTCATATGCTAACTTTTTCTCCCTTACTACTCTCTTTACATCATCATTCCACCAATCGCTCCTCTTCCCTCCTGCACCCACTTTCCTGTAACCACAAACTTCTGCTGAACACTCTAACACTACATTTTTAAACCTACCCCATACCTCTTCGACCCCATTGCCTATGCTCTCATTAGCCCATCTATCCTCCAATAGCTGTTTATATCTTACCCTAACTGCCTTCTCTTTTAGTTTATAAACCTTCACCTCTCTCTTCCCTGATGCTTCTATTCTCCTTGTATCCCATCTACCTTTTACTCTCAGTATAGCTACAACTAGAAAGTGATCTGATATATCTGTGGCCCCTCTATAAACATGTACATCCTGAAGTCTACTCAACAGTCTTTTATCTACCAATACATAATCCAACAAACTACTGTCATTTCGCCCTACATCATATCGTGTATACTTATTTATCCTCTTTTTCTTAAAATATGTATTACCTATAACTAAACCCCTTTCTATACAAAGTTCAATCAAAGGGCTCCCATTATCATTTACACCTGGCACCCCAAACTTACCTACCACACCCTCTCTAAAAGTTTCTCCTACTTTAGCATTCAAGTCCCCTACCACAATTACTCTCTCACTTGGTTCAAAGGCTCCTATACATTCACTTAACATCTCCCAAAATCTCTCTCTCTCCTCTGCATTCCTCTCTTCTCCAGGTGCATACACGCTTATTATGACCCACTTCTCGCATCCAACCTTTACTTTAATCCACATAATTCTTGAATTTACACATTCATATTCTCTTTTCTCCTTCCATAACTGATCATTTAACATTACTGCTACCCCTTCCTTTGCTCTAACTCTCTCAGATACTCCAGATTTAATCCCATTTATTTCCCCCCACTGAAACTCTCCTACCCCCTTCAGCTTTGTTTCGCTTAGGGCCAGGACATCCAACTTCTTTTCATTCATAACATCAGCAATCATCTGTTTCTTGTCATCCGCACTACATCCACGCACATTTAAGCAACCCAGTTTTATAAAGTTTTTCTTCTTCTCTTTTTTAGTAATTGTATACAGGAGAAGGGGTTACTAGCCCATTGCTCCCGGCATTTTAGTCGCCTCATACGACACGCATGGCTTACGGAGGAAAGATTCTTTTCCACTTCCCCATGGACAATAGAAGAAATAAAAAAGAACAAGAGCTATTTAGAAAAAAGAGAAAAACCTAGATGTATGTATATATATATATGCATGTGCGTGTCTGTGAAGTGTGACCAAAGTGTAAGTAGGAGTAGCAAGATATCCCTGTTATCTTAGCGTGTTTATGAGACAGAAAAAGAAACCAGCAATCCTACCATCATGCAAAACAGTTACAGGTTTTTGTTTCACAGTCATCTGGCAGGACGGTAGTACTTCCCTGGGTGGTTGCTGTCTACAGCTAGTCTACAGCTGTCTACAGCTAGTAAAATATACCATGCACAGGTAAGCAAATATATGGTAAAAGTATTGTGTCATTATGCATAAACTTTCTTAAATTTTATATGTAGATTTTGATGCATACTTTGAACTAAGATATTTACCAGGTATAAACATTAATCTTTACACATAATATACAATACTGTACATAAAAACATGTTGCACTTTCTTAAAGTCCTTAATATAGCAATAAAATAAAACTGATCATACATATATCACTGTTTCTACATTGTGATATCAAGTGTTTTAGCAGTATATAAACATATAAGCCCAGTACACTTGCAAATATAACCAATAAAATCCAAAATAGTCCAGAAAAGTTCTTGTTTGAAATATGACACCAATTAATGATTAAAACATAACGTTACTATTCAAATACCATCATTATGTAAAAGTCTGCTATTTATATATACTATATTGCCTTTAACAAAAGGTCCTATGAACTGTAGTTGAAAAATGCTTGATGCTGCCAAGGAGTGACTGGGAAAGATATTATCTTCCAATGTACATTAAACGGAAATACGGTACAAGGTAGACCCCTAGAAACACGTTTTACACACCAGTTACTCTTAATTATTCATGGTAAAACTGTTTTCTGCAGCTAACCTGCAGAAGTTTAATTTTATTTTTTGAGTTAATGTATGATACTGTAATTTTTAAATATGTAGAAAGTACTGTACGAAAGTTAGGAACCATGTAGGCTTCAGTCTCAATCAACCTATGCTATCCCATGATGTGAGTACATATTTCTTGTATTCCAACACTCACTAGGCTTGAAATCTTACTCATCATGTCATGTAAACAATATGAATAAAAAATATACAATGGGTAATACCCAGGGATTGTGACTGAAGCTTACATATTGCCACAATGATGTGCTCACTGCCTCAGGTTTGCAGTGCACATCCATGAAATGAAGTTCTGCTCTCCTCATGAATATGATTCTACCTCTATCAGAGTCATTCTGAGAGGCCCTACATTCTCAGAGAACCTGTGAGGACTTGGTTTCTATGAGCTTTCTTCATCCCACAAATGCCCTGATGATGAAAACCTTATTCACCAGCTGTAGAGCTGCCTATGGACTTTGAACTTGTTTAGCCAGATATCAAGGATTTGCCATCTTTATCCACTCCACTTTCACATGACCTGGGAGGGACTAAAGATCATTCACCTTGATACTGTTCACTGCAGCCTCCATCCGTGGAACTCAACTCTGACAGTCAGATAAGACAGTCTTGTTCCTACTTAGCTTCAAATGCATCTGGAGTCTCATATGTTAGGCTCATTCTTTACCATCAAAGAGAAGATACTGAGCTTCTGCAAAACAAGTAACATTCATTTCCTGAACTCTGCAGATTCTTTGACATCTAAACATGATAAGATCCTGTTTCAGACTTCAGAGGAGGGGCCTGTCCAGATTCTGGAACATTTGACTTTGGCACATGTGGCTGTTATGAGGAGTTCCTTACTACATGCTAAGCTCCCTCTTACATGCTAGTCTGAACTCAAAAAAATCAGTGTGGAGATTTTCACACTCATCCTGGACAAATGTAATAGTGTACCCCAATTTTAGGGACTTCACAATCTTCGGCAGTAAAATTCCTCATTCAGATTAGAATTTCCTTATGAGTATAATAATAATAACAACAATCTCAATGTTCAGAATAGGGAAGGCTATATAAATTAACAAATATGCTTTAGATGGCCAAAAAAAATTGAAACATAAATCTCTTTATTAACCTTGTCTTCATATAAAATGCCAACTCTCTTTTAATTTCAATGTGCAGTCAGGAAATTCTTCATTTTGGCTTATGGCAAACAGGTCAAGAGTCCTCTGCAAATCCTGACCCACACACCAGGGGTGTACCCATCTCTGAGCATGTCTGCTCAGGTCTCAAAAGAACTTATACTGAAGGGCAATAAAGGACATTACACTACATAAAAAAGAGAATAAATTTAGGTATCAGGAAATGCAAAAACAATGTCTCAATAGTTTCCTTCACTGCTTTTATTAGTGATATCTGAAATGCTGATTGTAATCTGGCCTTCATAAAAATCTTACAATTTAGTCACACCTATTTACCAATGCCTGTAATATTACAGTGAACCTTCACATTAATGGACTAATAAGGGGGAGGGGTGAATGATATTGCCAATTTTCTAAAACTTTCAATTTATGAAATTAATTTTTCATGATCATCCAGTTGTTCTCTGAACTAGTGGTCTTGGTGTGCTAATGCAAGAGACAGCTGGACACAAATAATATGGGAAGTGTAATATGTAGCACTACAGAACAATACTGTATTGTACAGTAATTTTATAGTACTGTACATAATTTACAGCAATATTACTTACCTTTTTGTGGTTGAAAGACGAGGTGTAAACTGCCATGATCAAAGCTGTAAAGCTCCATTAACATCTATATTAAACTTAAGAACACAGTTTGTAAACTTGTCCTTGCTTCTACAGATATCAGACACTGTTTCTTAACACCTTATTCCTCGCATACTCAAGCCAAGGGGTGGGCAAACTTCTAAAGCCAT
Organism: Cherax quadricarinatus; assembly: GCF_038502225.1. Lineage (NCBI taxonomy): Eukaryota > Metazoa > Arthropoda > Malacostraca > Decapoda > Parastacidae > Cherax > Cherax quadricarinatus. The sequence continues at coordinate 79,494,730 of NC_091292.1, read as the reverse complement.
CAACTGGGAACTGTACTTGTCTGATAATGCTTGTATAACAGCTTGTGTTTTCAACAGAGAAAAATGAACAAAGTTTTGCTCATTCAGCTGCACATACGTGAGTATATGACTTGATCTTGGCAGGCCGCATGAAAACCTTTGGCAGGCCACAGTTTGCCCACCCCTGCCCAAGCCACTGAGATGCCAGACTCAACCTTCAAGTTTCTGCTTAACACTGAGCATCACACATATTTTCTAATCACCACCACTTGCTTCAGAAACCATTCTTAATTGTACTTTCCTTAGTATATTAATAAAGTCACACAAAATGCTCTAAATCCAGGGAAAACTGAAGACTGAATGACGAGTGTATGCGTGAGTAAACACAAACAATAAACTGTCATGGGTGGCCTATGACTCATGAAACAAAGAAAACAAGAAATGTCCTGGATGTGACCACTCTGGCCTGTACCAGACAAAAGTCAGAGTCATCTGGCTTGGTCAGATACTTCAGAAGAACTAGACACTATCACTACAGACAAAATCTGGAATTACAGAATTTTGTCCATTTTGTATGATACATCCAATATCTGTCTGACCAATATTTTGTTGAAAGTGCCGAAATCCATTAATTAGAGGTCCGTTAATGAGAGGTTTTGCTGTATATGAGTCAAGATTTTATTTTTTCATCTATCAACCATGAAGATGACATCTTTAAGACTCCATCTTCTCTCCCTACCACTACTTTCTCTCCCACAAATTCCCTCTAGTTATACTCACTCACTCCTATCCCACCCACTCCCTCATATCCCACTCAGCACTTTTTATCTCAACCACTGCTTCCTCTCTTGCCCAATCCCTCCTCTCATACACATTTGCTTCTTCCCCACTAACCACATGATAGTTTCGATGCCTGCCACCACAGCAGGTACCCCTGTGAAACTCATGACAGCAAATTATTATCAAAATTTTATATGCAGACCTTGATGAATATATGTAACTTTAATATTTCCCATTTGTTAAATTAGTATGAGACCCCTTGAATAGATAATATAAATTTACAATACAAATAATTTTGACCTATAAAACAGGTAAGGACATGCTTACAGATACAAGAACAATTGTCAGTGGTTGCCCACAGCAACAACTGGATGGGCAAAATAAAGAAAGATGCCTCAATATAATCTTTAAACGCTTACTATTCTACTTGCTGTTTTTCCTTTTGTTTATACCTAATATTTTCTGCTTCATTCATTTAATGCTTTCCATCATTACATAACCATCCACACATTTTTTTTTATGCAGAATGACTACTGCTTTATTTGATTACAAAACCAACAAAAAAACATTTCAGCAAATTGTGAAATGAGCATTGGCAACTACAGTATCACTGTACCAACTATGCCAATGGGTGAACTTGCATGAGAAGATCTAAAAAATTGTTTTAAGAAAATAGATTACATAACTTCAAAGATGATATGAAAAAGAATTGGAAAAAACTATCTGAAATATTTGGAACTAAAAAGTTATCCAAAAACAAAACAATCAACTTAACAAAATCAGACGAACCCTTACTCACACCAATTGAAACAGCAAACAGACTCAATGTTTTCTTCTCCACCATAGGAAAAAATCTAGCGAGCAAAATACCAAGCTCAAACACCCGTCCATCAGACTACCTCATAGATACCTACCCAAATACACTATTCCTAGCTCCAACCAACCCATCATCAACACCCTTAAAAACAAGGCAGGAGACATAAACAACTTGCCTGCTTTTATGTACAATAAAGCTTCTCAAGTTATTTTTTTATTATCACACTGGCCGATTCCCACCAAGGCAGGGTGGCCCGAAAAAGAAAAACTTTCACCATCATTCACTCCATCACTGTCTTGCCAGAAGGGTGCTTTACACTACAGTTTTTAAACTGCAACATTAACACTGTACTTCCCATCTCCAGGACCCAAGTCCAGCCTGCCGGTTTCCCTGAACCCCTTCATAAACGTTACTTTGCTCACACTCCAACAGCACGTCAAGTATTAAAACCATTTGTCTCCATTCACTCCTATCAAACATGCTCACGCATGCCTGCTGGAAGTCCAAGCCCCTCGCACACAAAACCTCCTTTACCCCCTCCCTCCAACCTTTCCTAGGCCGACCCCTACCCCACCTTCCTTCCACTACAGACTGATACACTCTTGAAGTCACTCTGTTTCGCTCCATTCTCTCTACATGTCCGCACCACCTCAACAACCCTTCCTCAGCCCTCTGGACAACAGTTTTGGTAATCTCGCACCTCCTCCTAACTTCCAAACTACGAATTCTCTGCATTATATTCACACCACACATTGCCCTCAGACATGACATCTCCACTGCCTCCAGCCTTCTCCTCGCTGTAACATTCATCACCCATGCTTCACACCCATATAAGAGCATTGGTAAAACTATACTCTCATACATTCCCCTCTTTGCCTCCAAGGACAAAGTTCTTTGTCTCCACAGACTCCTAAGTGCACCACTCACCCTTTTCCCCTCATCAATTCTATGATTCACCTCATCTTTCATAGACCCATCCGCTGACACGTCCACTCCCAAATATCTGAATACATTCACCTCCTCCATACTCTCTCCCTCCAATCTGGTATCCAATCTTTCATCACCTATTCTTTTTGTTATCCTCATAACCTTACTCTTTCCTGTATTCACTTTTAATTTTCTTCTTTTGCACACCCTACCAAATTCATCCACCAATCTCTGCAACTTCTCTTCAGAATCTCCCAAGAGCACAGTGTCATCATGTCATCAGCAAAGAGCAACTGTGACAACTCCCACTTTATGTGTGATTCTTTATCTTTTAACTCCACGCTTCTTGCCAAGACCCTCGCATTTACTTCTCTTACAACCCCATCTATAAATATATTAAACAACCACGGTGACATCACACATCCTTGTCTAAGGCCTACTTTTACTGGGAAATAATTTCCCTCTTTCCTACATACTCTAACTTGAGCCTCACTATCCTCGTAAAAACTCTTCACTGGTTTCAGTAACCTACCTCCTACACCATACACCTGCAACGTCTGCCACATTGCCCCCCTATCCACCCTGTCATACGCCTTTTCCAAATCCATAAATGCCAAAAAGACCTCTTTAGCCTTATCTAAATACTGTTCACTTACATGTTTCACTGTAAACACCTGGTCCACACACCCCCTACCTTTTCTAAAGCCTCCTTGTTCATCTGCTATCCTATTCTCCGTCTTACTCTTAATTCTTTCAATAATAACTCTACCATACACTTTACCAGGTATACTCAATAGACTTATCCCCCTATAATTTTTGCACTCTCTTTTGTCCCCTTTGCCTTTATACAAAGGAACTATGCATGCTCTCTGCCAATCACTAGGTACCTTACCCTCTTCCATACATTTATTAAATAATTGCACCAACCACTCCAAAACTATATCCCCACCTGCTTTTAACATTTCTATCTTTATCCCATCAATCCCGGCTGCCTTACCCCCTTTCATTTTACCTACTGCCTCACGAACTTCCCCCACACTCACAACTGGCTCTTCCTCACTCCTACAAGATGTTATTCCTCCTTGCCCTATACATGAAATCACAGCTTCCCTATCTTCATCAACATTTAACAATTCCTCAAAATATTCCCTCCATCTTCCCAATACCTCTAACTCTCCATTTAATAACTCTCCTCTCCTATTTTTAACTGACAAATCCATTTGTTCTCTAGGCTTCCTTAACTTGTTAATCTCACTCCAAAACTTTTTCTTATTTTCAACAAAATTTGTTGATAACATCTCACGCACTCTCTCACTTGCTCTCTTTTTACATTGCTTCACCACTCTCTTAACCTCCCTCTTTTTCTCCATATACTCTTCCCTCCTTGCATCACTTCTACTTTGTAAAAACTTCTCATATGCTAACTTTTTCTCCCTTAGTACTCTCTTTACATCATCATTCCACCAATCACTCCTCTTCCCTCCCGCACCTACTTTCCTGTAACCACAAACTTCTGCTGAACACTGTAACACTACATTTTTAAACCTACCTCATACCTCTTCGACCCCATTGCCTATGCTTCTCAAGTATTGTCACCAATTATTGCAACACTCTTTAACAAATCCATTGAATCATCTACCTTCCCAACAATCCTCAAAATAGCGAGGGTCACTCCGATCCATAAAAGGAGGTGACCAAGGTGACTTGAATAACTATAGACCAATATCTAACTTACCACTGCTCTCTAAAATCTTTGAAAAATTAATTCATAGATGGATCTATTCCTACCTCGTCTCACACAACATATTCAACCCTTGTCAGTTTGGATTCAGGAATAATAAAAGCACAAATGATGCTATCATAGACATGCTAGGACTAATATATACCGCATTTGAAAAGAAAGAAGTCCCGCTGGGCATTTTCATTGATTTAAGTAAAGCTTTTGATGCAGTCAACCATGAACTTCTGTACTCTAAATTAATGCACTATGGTATCAGAGGCCACTCCCTCAACTACCTAAAGTCATACATTAGTAGCAGAATTCAATATATGTACACAAATGGTGCAAACTCTTCCACCCAACCAATCACAGTAGGAGTCCCACAGGGAAGTGTCCTTGGACCACTCCTCTTTCTCATCTACATCAATGATCTACTGAATGCATCACAGCTACTCAAACCCATATAATTTGCAGGTGACACTACATACATCTTCTCCCACCCAAACCGAGTCATACACGCCAACACTGGATGATGACTAATAAACTTACCCTGAATACTGATAAAATCTATTTCATTCAGTTTGGAAACAAATCTGCGAATGTTCCACTTAACATAACGCTAAATTGATCACCAGTCAAGAAGACTTGCAGAGGGAATAATTCCTAGGTATCCGCCTTGACAGTAGCCTCAAGTTTCAGACACATATACAACAAATCACCAAGAAAATCTCTAAGACTGTAGGCATACTATCCAAGATACGGTACTACGTTCCAGAATCAGCTCTCCGGGCACTGTACCATTCACTCATATCCCTTATCTTACATATGGAATTTGTGCATGGGGATCAACAACATTAAATCACCTAAGACCTCTAATAACCCAGCAAAAGGCAGCAATCAGAATGATAACAAATTCCCACTCCCGACAGCATACTCCACCAATTTTCAAAAGTCCAAATCTGCTCACCATTAAGAACATCCATACTTATTCATGTGCCTACTACATACACAGAACAATACACGCAAATATAAACCCTCCACTCAAACTTCTCCTCAACAATCTTAATAGGACACATGACCATAACACAAGATACAGATCTCTTTTTGATGTACCCCGTGTCCATATCACACTGTGTAAAAACTCTATGCACATAAAGGGCCCCAAAATATGGAATTCATTACCAGGAGATACTAAAGTAACCCAGTCTGAAAATCAATTTAAGACTCTTCTCAAAAGCCACTTAATCACCCTATACTAAATACTCAATACTCAGTACTCACATACTCAATACATATTCCCATATCATAATTTCAACAATTACTTTTGAACCTTTTATGCATTATCGACAGGAATATAATTGAATCATTGTTTCACAAAATGCATTTTTGAATATATGAATTTATCTATTGTCTTATATAAATTAGATTCACTTATAATTAATAATCTACTGTACAATTATAATATAATTAATAATCTGCTGTACAACTATGATATAATTCTTAGTGTTAAGTAGTCAGTAAGCCAATAATGTTAAGTTGGCCCATAATGTCTAGGCATAATAGAGGCTCTCTTTGCATTGCAAACTCATTATTGTAAATTCATAATCTCAATGTACTATTTGCAATGACATAAATAAATAAAAAAATAAATAAATGAGTAAGGTCACCAGATCAATCTCCCATATTCATTATACAATCTGTTATCTTCAAGATATGGTGAGTCTTATTCATTCAGTAAATATCTCAAATGCTCTTTCAAGTCTTCAGCAACCTTGAAAATATCTGGGAAAGGCTCTACATGAGGTTATCCCTTGAAGAAATGGTAATTAAGAAATGTTTAATTCTGTCTCCTCCTGTTTCTTTCCTTCCATTTCATTAACCAGTAAATATATGCTCAGGCTTTAAGCATAGCGCATTTTTTTGTTTCTTGGTAGCAATGATGGATGTTTTCCCTTACAATGGTAACCAGTCATGTACATGAAGTTCTTTGGTAAATACACTGAAAAACTTCTTTGCCCCTCAAAACTGCGTAAAATTTGAAGTGTGTTGATATGTCTGGGGAAGGTTATCATTAGAAAAGAAAGTTTCACAGGTAGTATAGTGTCAGAGGATATATAAAAGGGACTACCACAGATATCAAACCATAAGAAATGGTAGACTAGTATATATATACTATACATATTTTGAAGGACATAAAACAAATTTCTGAGTAAGGGTCTGAGAACATACATAAGAACATAACGTAAGAAAGGAGAAACACTGAAGCAGGCCTACTGGACCATACTAGGCAAGTCCTTTTCAAACCTAAACCCTCCAATAAAAGCATTTGCCCAACCCACCCTCAATACTACCCAAGGATAATCCTATTAACATAAGTTGTGTAAGTCCCACTCAAATCCTACTCATGTATTTATATACAGTGGAACCTCTATTTACGAGTGCATCCATGTGCGAGTTTTTCCAAATACGAGCAGTCGCTTGGTTGAGTTTTTGTTTCCAGACATGAGCAAAATTTCCAGATGCGAGCAGGTCTCAAAGGAGGTTCCCTGACACTGGTGAGGGGTTCTTGCTCTTGATCTAGGGAATTGGATCTCATTTGTTTGTTGGACTATCTTATTGAAACTTGGGCAATGTATGATGGAAAAATGCTTCTTAACATACACCAAAATGGAAAGAAATCAGACCATAAATAACGGAGTTCACTTCTCAGCCATTAGCCACTCCTTAGCGGTACATTTTCGTATGGTTTTTTATGGTTGTATTCTCGCTCTTTTTGGTTTCATTTGATAGAATGGAAGATATATTACAGAAATAGATATGATTTTGATTGATTTCATGACGAAAAGTACCTTGAAATTGAGCTCAAAGTAGCAGAAATGTTTGATTTTTGCCGATGTTCAAGAGTAAACAATATCTCTCCGAGTGGCCATTTCAAATATGCAGTCATGAATGGGCTGACATCGTTTATACAATTATTACAATAATGCAGTAGTCTACATAACAGTAAATCTTCTATGTTTTGTGTGATTAAAAATTCCAAATGGTAAGCAAGAGTATAATAATAATAATATGTAATATGGATTTATGAAGGATGAGGTTAATCATAGAATTGATGAGGGAAAAAAGGTGAGTGGTGCATTGAGGTATATGTGGAGTCAAAAAACGTTATCTATGGAGGCAAAGAAGGGAATGTATGAAAGTATAGTAGTACCAACACTCTTATATGGATGTGAAGCTTGGGTGGTAAATGCAGCAGCGAGGAGATGGTTGGAGGCAGTGGAGATGTCCTGTCTAAGGGCAATGTGTGGTGTAAATATTATGCAGAAAATTCGGAGTGTGGAAATTAGGAGAAGGTGTGGAGTTAATAAAAGCATTATTCAGAGGGCAGAAGAGGGGTTGTTGAGGTGGTTTGGTCATTTAGAGAGAATGGATCAAAGTAGAATGACATGGAAAGCATATAAATCTATAGGGGAAGGAAAGAGGGGTAGGGGTCGTCCTCGAAAGGGTTGGAAAGAGGGGGTAAAGGAGGTTTTGTGGGCGAGGGGCTTGGACTTCCAGCAAGCGTGCATGAGCGTGTTAGATAGGAGTGAATGGAGACGAATGATACTTGGGACCTGACGATCTGTTGGAGTATGAGCAGGGTAATATTTAGTGAAGGGATTCAGGGAAACCGGTTATTTTCATATAGTCGGACTTGAGTCCTGGAAATGGGAAGTACAATGCCTGCACTTTAAAGGAGGGGTTTGGGATATTGGCAGTTTGGAGGGATATGTTGTGCATCTTTATACGTATATGCTTCTAAGCTGTTGTATTCTGAGCACCTCTGCAAAAGCAGTGATAATGTGTGAGTATGGTGAAAGTGTTGAATGATGATGAAAGTATTTTCTTTTTGGGGATTTTCTTTCTTTTTTTGGGTCACCCTGCCTCGGTGGGAGACGACCGACTTGTTGAAAAAAAAAATGTATAATATAATAATTATATAATAATAAAATATAATAATATAAATTATTATAATAATACATACATACTACTAATAATAAATAATACTATAATAATATTACGTATAAGTGAGTTTGAGAATACCTCCACAAGATGGCATTATATGTATGAAAACACTCCATGTATGCTTCAACTGGCGGGGGAGATAATTCTCATAATTTCCTTACATTTCGTGCATTTATTTTCCAGAATTTCTTGTTTCTAACTATGGGTCCTAAGAAAGCAAGTGCAAAGAACAGTGCTGAGAAGAAAAAGAGGATGATTTCCATGGAATTTTGGAGTGAGATTAACAAGTTAAGAAAGCCTAGAGAACAAATGGATTTGTCAGTTAAAAATAGGAGAGGAGAGTTATTAAATGGAGAGTTAGAGGTATTGGGAAGATGGAAGGAATATTTTGAGGAATTGTTAAATGTTGATGAAGATAGGGAAGCTGTGATTTCGTGCATAGGGCAAGGAGGAATAACATCTTGTAGGAGTGAGGAAGAGCCAGTTGTGAGTGTGGGGGAAGTTCGTGAGGCAGTAGGTAAAATGAAAGGGGGTAAGGCAGCCGGGATTGATGGGATAAAGATAGAAATGTTAAAAGCAGGTGGGGATATAGTTTTGGAGTGGTTGGTGCAATTATTTAATAAATGTATGGAAGAGGGTAAGGTACCTAGGGATTGGCAGAGAGCATGCATAGTTCCTTTGTATAAAGGCAAAGGGGATAAAAGAGAGTGCAAAAATTATAGGGGGATAAGTCTGTTGAGTGTACCTGGTAAAGTGTATGGTAGAGTTATAATTGAAAGAATTAAGAGTAAGACGGAGAATAGGATAGCAGATGAACAAGGAGGCTTTAGGAAAGGTAGGGGGTGTGTGGACCAGGTGTTTACAGTGAAACATATAAGTGAACAGTATTTAGATAAGGCTAAAGAGGTCTTTGTGGCATTTATGGATTTGGAAAAGGCGTATGACAGGGTGGATAGGGGGGCAATGTGGCAGATGTTGCAAGTGTATGGTGTAGGAGGTAGGTTACTGAAAGCAGTGAAGAGTTTTTACGAGGATAGTGAGGCTCAAGTTAGAGTATGTAGGAAAGAAGGAAATTTTTTCCCAGTAAAAGTAGGCCTTAGACAAGGATGTGTGATGTCACCGTGGTTGTTTAATATATTTATAGATGGGGTTGTAAGAGAAGTAAATGCGAGGGTCTTGGCAAGAGGCATGGAGTTAAAAGATAAAGAATCACACACAAAGTGGGAGTTGTCACAGCTGCTCTTTGCTGATGACACTGTGCTCTTGGGAGATTCTGAAGAGAAGTTGCAGAGATTGGTGGATGAATTTGGTAGGGTGTGCAAAAGAAGAAAATTAAAGGTGAATACAGGAAAGAGTAAGGTTATGAGGATAACAAAAAGATTAGGTGATGAAAGATTGAATATCAGATTGGAGGGAGAGAGTATGGAGGAGGTGAACGTATTCAGATATTTGGGAGTGGACGTGTCAGCGGATGGGTCTATGAAAGATGAGGTGAATCATAGAATTGATGAGGGAAAAAGAGTGAGTGGTGCACTTAGGAGTCTGTGGAGACAAAGAACTTTGTCCTTGGAGGCAAAGAGGGGAATGTATGAGAGTATAGTTTTACCAACGCTCTTATATGGGTGTGAAGCGTGGGTGATGAATGTTGCAGCGAGGAGAAGGCTGGAGGCAGTGGAGATGTCATGTCTGAGGGCAATGTGTGGTGTGAATATAATGCAGAGAATTCGTAGTTTGGAAGTTAGGAGGAGGTGCGGGATTACCAAAACTGTTGTCCAGAGGGCTGAGGAAGGGTTGTTGAGGTGGTTCGGACATGTAGAGAGAATGGAGCGAAACAGAATGACTTCAAGAGTGTATCAGTCTGTAGTGGAAGGAAGGCGGGGTAGGGGTCGGCCTAGGAAGGGTTGGAGGGAGGGGGTAAAGGAGGTTTTGTGTGCGAGGGGCTTGGACTTCCAGCAGGCATGCGTGAGCGTGTTTGATAGGAGTGAATGGAGACAAATGGTTTTTAATACTTGACGTGCTGTTGGAGTGTGAGCAAAGTAACATTTATGAAGGGATTCAGGGAAACCGGCAGGCCGGACTTGAGTCCTGGAGATGGGAAGTACAGTGCCTGCACTCTGAAGGAGGGGTGTTAATGTTGCAGTTTAAAAACTGTAGTGTAAAGCACCCTTCTGGCAAGACAGTGATGGAGTGAATGATGGTGAAAGTTTTTCTTTTTCGGGCCACCCTGCCTTGGTGGGAATCGGCCGGTGTGATAATAAATAAAAAAAAAAAAAATAAATCAGGAAATCATTAATAAACACAAACTAAGAGTGTAGCATAAAGAACGTAGCATTAAGAGTGTACCATTAAGAGTGTACCATTAAGAGTGTAGCAATTAAGTGAATAAGCGATAGAAAAAGGACAAAATGAAATGAACTCCTGACAGCATACGCCCGCTGTGCCCAGCATCTCTTCTACCTCATCAACCTTCGTCAGCATCTCTTCTCCAAGGTAAATGCTGTAGTATTATTATTATTATTTATTACGTATTATTATTATTACTGTTTTCCTTATGAACTACGTAGTGGTCTAATGGAGTTTGCCTTACAAACACTCCATTTTCTGTTATAATAAAAGCATGGGAAGATATGTAATCAGGAGCAGGAACAATGGCCGCTGTGCCGCCACCTCCACTACCACTACTCAAATATATAATGGCATATTTCATTCATTCTAGTGTATATATCATGTTTCTATGTTATTAATATTGTTTATTACATCATATTAGATGAACTGTGATAGATAAATAAGCCACAGAGTTGATATTAAGGAAATATTCAAGTATTCTGTCGTGCCTGGAATTCCACTGGGATGGATAAATTCCATTTCAATTAATTTAAATGGGAAAATTTGACTCTACAAACGAGCAAATCCAGATGTGAGCAAGGTCACAGAACGGATTAAACTCATATGTAGAGGTTCCACTGTATTATACATATTTGAAGCTACCCAAGGTTTTAGCTTCAAAGATCATACTAGATAGTAATAACACAATTGCAAACAAAACATGGTATGGGTGGGGCTCAAACTCACGGTAAGTGTCGTAAAACACTAGGCCAGTGCGTAAGCCACTGAGCCAGTTGGCTACAATAAGATGAATCTTATTTTAACCAGCTGGCCCAGTGGCTTACACACTGGTCTGGAGTGTGGCTTACGCACTGGCCTGAAGTTTTAAGACTCACTTGCCGTGAGTTCAAGCCCCACCTGTACCACGGTTTGATCATACTAGGTAGACTGTTCCATTCACTGACTACTCTACTTCCAAACCAGTACACTTCTATATCCTTTCTAAGTCTAAACTTATCAAATTTGAATCCACTATATCGGGTTCCTTCTTGAAGGGAGATTCAACACACACGCATTTATTTACTCACCTCTGAAAAGTACCAGTGGATTATCTTGCAATCTTGACTCAGTATACACCCTTCTGATCCTGTTTTCTATCTCTTTGCTCACTCTTTACAGACAGTAGCCAATCAGAAAGTGCTGATGGATCAGCCTCATTAGTTAATGACTGGTGTACTATAGAACTGTTAACATCAAGATGTGGCAGTATCTTAGGGTCATCAGGCCCTTAATACTGTATAGTTATAATGTAATACTGTACAGTATTAGTGTAACATTGTACAGTATTAATGTAATACTGTACAGAATTAATGTAATACGGTACAGTATTAACCCCTTGACTGTCGCAACCCCCAATCCTGAGGTGTCTCCTTGTGTCGCAAAGTTTCAAAAAAAAAAAAAAAAGATTATTTTTTCTTATGAAATGATAGAGAATCTTTTCCCGAATGTAATGACACCAAAAAAACGAAATTTGATGGAAAACTGACGGAATTATGCTCTCGCAAAGTTAGCGACCTCGGCGATATTTACAAATCGGCAATTCTGCCCACTTTGAGCCTTATTTTTGGCTAATTCTATTGTTCCAGTTGACTAAACTCATAGCTATTTCTTTAGAACTCCATTTTTTCTATCGATTAAGTACAAGAAACTGCCCATTTACCGATTTCAACTACCCAATAATGTGGTCAGAAATTTGCAATTCGGCCAATTTCACGAAAATTAAAAAATATGACAATTTCAAAATATGGTCTAGAATGAACAATGCAGACATTCCTGGCTCTAAAATAACATTTTCTTTGTACATCAGTCATGTCTCCAGGCCCCTCTGATATTACTCTTGCTTTCTATTTTGAATTTTTATTCAAACAAAAAATAGAAGACTTACTATTAAGCAGACTACTGCAATACTGTAATAATTGTATAAATAACATCAACTCATTCATGACTGCATATTAGAATGGCTAGTTGGACATTTATTGGGCAATGACATCATTTGTTTACTTTTGAACACTGGCAAAAATCAAACATTTCCCCTACTTTGAGCTCCATTTCCAGGTTCTTTTTATAGTAAAATCAATCAAAATCACCTCTATTTCTATAATATGTTTTCCATTCTATCAAATGAGACCAAGAAAATGAGAATACAACAATAAATACTATACGAAAATAGACCACAAAGTCGGCATTTTAATTAAAAAAAAACGGTCGGAGTTTTTTTTTCTCATTATGCACTGCGTGCTCCAGGATTTTTTTTATATGGTGCACACTGACCACACAGACCCATTCTCTCACATGTGGGCCTACCAGCTTTCTCCTGCTTGATTTGAAGCCGCTAGAATTTATGAGTATATATACATCAAACACGGTACCTCGTAAGACGTATGTATACGGCCGCGACAGTCAAAGGGTTAATGTAATACTGTAGAGCATTAATATACTCTTTCGTTTAACTGTCTGAACCTAATTAAGCTTCAGGTATTTCAAGGAGCATCCTCATCAACAAAATTAGGTCGTAAAAAATATTATTTTTAGAAGAATTATAACAGCACAAAAATATGAACTTAACTTGGACAGCATGATAAATATCCAGAGACAAGATGGGGTGATGAAAAGAAATTAAACTATTTTCTAGCATCACTTGATATACTCAACCCCTGCCAGTTTGGTTTCAGGCAAAATAAAAGCACATATGATGAAATCATAAAAATGCTAAACTTCCTTTATACAGCTCTTCAAATAAACAAATATCCACTAGACATCTTCACTGACCTTAGGGAAGCTTTTGATACAGCATCCTGCACCTCAAACTTGAGCATTATGGTATGAGGTCACACACTTGCATAAATAGTCCTACCTTACCAACAGACATCAATATGTCTCTAACAAGGGCATAACCTCATAAACAAGATCTGTCAACATAGGTGGCCCACAGGGCAGTGTCCTCTGTTATTTTTCTCATATACATCAAGAAGAGCCCTAGCTGAAAAACGAGACACTTGTGCAACATTTGGGAATCTTTACAGCATTACAGAGAAGAATGGTGGAAGCTGAGGAGGAGTATGAGGTAATCTGTCCCTGAGCCTGGAGTCTATGTGTTCAGTCCATCAATCTTGAGAAAAGTACAGCATATGCTGTATATACTGTAGACATGAGAGTTGAAGCAGCAGGAGCTGGAGTCAGTCAATGAAAAAATCCACCAGAGTAAGCAAGTCATGCCTATAGGTTAGGCAAGAGTTGAAGAAATTTTTGAATCAAGATCCCAAGATGGAGCTATATCTAACAGTTATGATCTATGAGCAAGTTGAAGAATGAGACACTTGTGTAATATTTGGGAATCTTTATTAAGGAAATGATTTGCCAGCCAGTGGCTTCTTCACTCCATTACAGACAAAAGCAATTACCTCAAGCTCCTCATCTTCCACCATTCTTCTCCATAATGGACTGGAGAAGCCACTGCTTGGCAAAGCGTTTCCACAGAAAATATTCTGAAATGTTGCGCAAGTGTCCCAGTGTTCCCCTTAGTCATTTATCTAAACCATTTACATCAAAAGAGTCCTAGCTGGTGGCTTGGAAAGACTGGTGGTATGAGCAAACCAATAAACATGTGACAGTAGAACAGTGGGTTGCAACTGAGTGGTAATTGCTGGTACAGAAAACAAGTAGAAAACAGGGAAGGAAGAATGCATACTGAACCAAAATAAAGTCTGATATAGTCTACTGGTATTGTACCTTTTAAAAGGTGATTATGTGCGTGTGTTTTCAGAATGTGTTTCTAGTGGGTCATTAGGCCCCAAAACAGACTTGTTGAAAAATATATATATATATATATATATATATATATATATATATATATATATATATATATATATATATATATATATATATCCATATATATATATATATATATATATATATATATATATATATATATATATATATATATATATATATATATATATATATATATATATATATATATATATATATATATATATATATCCATATATATATATATATATATATATATATATATATATATATATATATATATATATATATATATATATATATATATATATATATATATATATCCATATATATATCTATATATATATATATATATATATATATATATATATATCCATATATATATCCATATATATATCTATATATATATCTATATATATATCTATATATACATGTATATATCTATATATATATATATATATATATCAATATATATATATATATATATATATATATATATATATATATATATATATATATATATATATATATATATATATATATATATATATATATATATCCATTTATATATCCATTTATATATCCATTTATATATCCATTTATATATCCATATATCGGTGGGAGACGGCCGACTTGTTGAAAAAATATATATGTATATACATATATATATATACACATATACACATATACATATATATATATATATATATAAATATATATATATATATATATCCATATATATATATATCCATACATATATATATATCCATACATATATATATATATATATATATATATATATATATATATATATATATATATCAATAATTTTTATACAGAGCTTTCCATCTTAGCTTAAACAGTAAAAAATTAATCACACTCATATTACTGCAAAAACTACAAAAATCAGAAAGAATGTTACAGAACTGATATACAGTATCTTAATTTTATTAAATAATACAAACTAAATTTAGGCTGACCTAAAGTTGGGCTGTATTAACTTAAGTTCTATTATGTTAATGCTAGCAAGGTTATGCAAAACTTAAAAGTTAATTTTTTAAACAAAATTAAAAATGTGTACATCATTCACAAAAACTATATCCACGAATGTTTGGTAACAAAAATTAAAATAAATTTTAAGGCAGTTTGGCTTGTTTGACTGACTCTGTTTAAAAATTACAACATACTTCAAGTATACCATATACATACTATAATAGTTAATGTACAATACTGATAAAAATGGAAATTATTTTTTGTACAGTACAATTTTAAATTAAATTAATAATATTTTTTACACAGCTGTAAGCAGAGATCTACTATTGTTAATTATGTTACATATTAAATTCTACATCTACATTAGTAATAATTTGTGGAAGACTTTTTTTTCTACAGTAATATTTTATGAATTATAAAAAAGTATTGGAACTATAAATATTGTTGTTAATAAAGGAAAAACCATATAACCTATTTTCATTATAAAACAGCCTAGAATTGATGTGTTATGAGATTAGAATTTTTTAAATTTAAATCTATTTCTACTTAATGTTAACAGTAACATACCCTGTAAGAATACCAAAAAGAGAGTTACTGCAAATTAATCCTCTTTGGATTTTGTTGTTATTTGGCCCTGGCCACTACGTGATATGTTCTGTATTCAGCGGATAAAACCTACCTTTTTGTTTTTCAAGCCATGATTCCCCAAGCAAAAGGGAGACTTCTTGTTGTACTCTCGAACCATATTTTCCACTTTTTTAACATCAGGAAGCCGGTTAGCAACAACCACAAATGCACCATCATAAGCCCTCAGATCCCGTTCAAAACATACTTTATTCTTGCTAATCTCAAGCATTGCATTCGTCCCTGAAAAGTTTTGATGTGTTATTCCATCGTAAAACACATTTTAAATTACAGTATATATAACTGAAACAATGTAACATTTGTGAAGGGATTCAAAGTAAATTGATTAGCCAGACTTGAGTCCTAGAGGTGGGAAATACAGTGCCTGCACTCTAAAGGAGGCCTGAGGATATTTCCTTTTCAGAGGATCATCTGAACTGTTGTATCCACACGACTCTGGCAAGACAGTCATAGTGTGAATGATAGTGAAAGCATTTTGTTTTTGGGTCACCCTGCCTCAGTGGGAGACAGCCAGTGTGTTAAAAAAATAGATGGAACAGCAATACTTATTCCTTTCCACTAATATTACAGTATATCCTATTTAATTGCACATATAATATGATCAGTACCCCTAAGATTAGCATCAAGACTTAAAGAGATCTGTGTACAATTCTATTTTACAATAATATATAACTTCCCTGTCCACTTACCCCATATATAGCTGTGCCAGGTATTTGGAACATACTCTTCACGTTCTACGAAGAGGAGTAGATACTCTTTTATTTCCCTTGGTGTGAATATTCCAGTCATGGCCATTACAGTTAAAAGGTGATTTACTTCATTGCGATGGCCAATGTACACATAAACTATGTAAAGAAAACACTATTAACCAAACATTTATATGAAATACATAATTACTTAAGCCAAATAATAATAATAATAATTCAGAGTGCTGAGGAGAGGTTGTTGAGATGGTTTGGGCATGTAGAAACACTGTAGAGGGATAGGACAGAAAAGGGAGTATAAAGCTGGAATGGACAGTAGGAGGGATAGGAATCATCCCAGGAATGGTTGGAGGGAAGAATGTAAAAGAGATTTTGAGTTTTAGGTGCTTGAGCATTCAGCAGGCTTATGTGAGAATGTTAGAGGCAAATGGAGATAAGTGTTTTTAATGGAGGTGCTGTTGAAGTGTGAACATTGTAACTATTATGAAGGGTTCAGGTAAACCAGTTAACCAGACCTGAGTCCTGGAGGTGGGAAGGGCAGTGCCTGCATTCTGAAGGAGAGGTGGGGATGTTGCAGTTCGAGGGTAATCTGAATTGTCATGTCAGCACACTCCTAGAAAGGCAGCAATTGCATGACCGATGGTGAATATTTTTTCTTCTTTGGTCACTCTGCCTTGGCAGGTAATGGCCATTAAGGTTTAAAAACATTACTGTATTAAAATTCTATTAAAACAAACCTATCTTCATTTTACATTAATTTTCTTGAGATTCCCAGCATTCATTTCTTCAAAGTTCCTGTACAGTAACTCCACAAATGTTATTTTCTTCTGGTCCAGTATATATACCTTGATCAATGTATCCCTGTTTCAGAGTGATAGATGTAATAATAATAATAATAATAATAATAATAATATCTTTATTTCTACAAGTACATGTACAAGGTATATAGACCATAGCTGACATCAATGATATACTACTATATAGAAAGTTGCTTGTTATACCTGGAGTTTACCTGGAGAGAGTTCCGGGGGTCAACGCCCCCGCGGCCCGGTCTGTGACCAGGTAGGTATCAAAAAAGCTACTAATTATGCTTCGCATTTCTGGAAACTAATCATAAGGCTTAACTGTTACTTAAGAACTAGACACAGCCTATTAAGTAGGAATTCTAATGCAGTTAATTACAATCATAAGTACTACTATAAGAAAGGTAGTTAATGACAAAAGGTTAATTACAAGAGAATCACATATTATTTAACTACTGTTAATGTTAATGTTAAGTGAATGTATAGGAGCCTTTGAACCAAGTGAGAGAGTAATTGTGGTAGGGGACCTGAATGCTAAAATAGGAGAAACTTTTAAAGAGGGTGTGGTAGGTAAGTTTGGGGTGCCAGGTGTAAATGAAAATGGGAGCCCTTTGATTGAACTTAGTATAGAAAGGGGTTTAGTTATATGTAATACATATTTTAAGAAAAAGAGGATAAATAAGTATACAAGATATAATGTAGGGCGAAATGACATAAATTTGTTGGATTACGTATTGGTAGATAAAAGATTGTTGAGTAGACTTCAGGATGTACATGTTTATATAGGGGCCACAGATATATCAGATCACTTTCTAGTTGTAGCTACACTGAGAGTAAAAGGTAGATGGGATACAAGGAGAATAGAAGCATCAGGGAAGAGAGAGGTGAAGGTTTATAAACTAAAAGAGGAGGCAGTTAGGGTAAGATATAAACAGCTATTGGAGGATAGATGGGCTAATGAGAGCATAGGCAATGGGGTCGAAGAGGTATGGGGTAGGTTTAAAAATGTAGTGTTGGAGTGTTCAGCATAAGTTTGTGGTTACAGGAAGGTGGGTGCAGGAGGGAAGAGGAGCGATTGGTGGAATGATGATGTAAAGAGAGTAGTAAGGGAGAAAAAGTTAGCATATGAGAAGTTTTTACAAAGTAGAAGTGATGAAAGGGGGGAAGAGTATATGGAGAAAAAGAGAGAGGTTAAGAGAGTGGTGAAGCAATGTAAAAAGAGAGAAAATGAGAGAGTGGGTGAGATGTTATCAACAAATTTTGTTGAAAATAAGAAAAAGTTTTGGAGTGAGATTAACAAGTTAAGGAAGCCTAGAGAACAAATGGATTTGTCAGTTAAAAATAGGAGAGGAGAGTTATTAAATGGAGAGTTACAGGTATTGGGAAGATGGAGGGAATATTTCGAGGAATTGTTAAATGTTGATGAAGATATGGAAGCTATGATTTCGTGTACAGGGCAAGGAGGAATAACATCTTGTAGGAGTGAGGAAGAGCCAGTTGTGAGTGTGGGGGAAGTTCGTGAGGCAGTAGGTAAAATGAAAGGGGGTAAGGCAGCCGGGATTGATGGGATAAAGATAGAAATGTTAAAAGCAGGTGGGGATATAGTTTTGGAGTGGTTGGTGCAATTATTTAATAAATGTATGGAAGAAGGTAAGGTACCTAGGGATTGGCAGAGAGCATGCATAGTTCCTCTTTATAAAGGCAAAGGGGACAAAAGAGAGTGCAAAAATTATAGGGGGATAAGTTTGTTGAGTATACCTGGTAAAGTGCATGGTAGAGTTATTATTGAAAGAATTAAGAGTAAGACGGAGAATAGGATAGCAGATGAACAAGGAGGCTTTAGAAAAGGTAGGGGGTGTGTGGACCAGGTGTTTACAGTGAAACACATAAGTGAACAGTATTTAGATAAGGCTAAAGAGGTCTTTGTGGCATTTATGGATTTGGAAAAGGCGTATGACAGGGTGGATAGGGGGGCAATGTGGCAGATGTTGCAGGTGTATTGTAGGTTACTGAAAGCAGTAAAGAGTTTTTACGAGGATAGTGAGGCTCAAGTTAGAGTATGTAGGAAAGAGGGAAATTATTTCCCAGTAAAAGTAGGCCTTAGACAAGGATGTGTGATGTCACCGTGGTTGTTTAATATATTTATAGATGGGGTTGTAAGAGAAGTAAATGCGAGGGTCTTGGCAAGAGGCATGGAGTTAAAAGATAAAGAATCACACATAAAGTGGGAGTTGTCACAGTTGCTCTTTGCTGATGACACTGTGCTCTTGGGAGATTCTGAAGAGAAGTTGCAGAGATTGGTGGATGAATTTGGTAGGGTATGCAAAAGAAGAAAATTAAAAGTGAATACAGGAAAGAGTAAGGTTATGAGGATAACAAAAAGATTAGGTGATGAAAGATTGGATATCAGATTGGAGGGAGAGAGTATGGAGGAGGTGAATGTATTCAGATATTTAGGAGTGGACGTGTCAGTGGATGGGTCTATGAAAGATGAGGTGAATCATAGAATTGATGAGGGGAAAAGGGTGAGTGGTGCACTTAGGAGTCTGTGGAGACAAAGAACTTTGTCCTTGGAGGCAAAGAGGGGAATGTATGAGAGTATAGTTTTACCAACGCTCTTATATGGGTGTGAAGCATGGGTGATGAATGTTGCAGCGAGGAGAAGGCTGGAGGCAGTGGAGATGTCATGTCTGAGGGCAATGTGTGGTGTGAATATAATGCAGAGAATTCGTAGTTTGGAAGTTAGGAGGAGGTGCAGGATTACCAAAACTGTTGTCCAGAGGGCTGAGGAAGGGTTGTTGAGGTGGTTCGGACATGTAGAGAGAATGGAGCGAAACAGAATGACTTCAAGAGTGTATCAGTCTGTAGTGGAAGGAAGGCGGGGTAGGGGTCGGCCTAGGAAAGGTTGGAGGGAGGGGGTAAAGGAGGTTTTGTGTGCGAGGGGCTTGGACTTCCAGCAGGCATGCGTGAGCGTATTTGATAGGAGTGAATGGAGACAAATGGTTTTTAATACTTGACGTGCTGTTGGAGTGTGAGCAAAGTAACATTTATGAAGGGGTTCAGGGAAACCGGCAGGCCGGACTTGAGTCCTGGAGATGGGAAGTACAGTGCCTGCACTCTGAAGGAGGGGTGTTAATGTTGCAGTTTAAAAACTGTAGTGTAAAGCACCCTTCTGGCAAGACAGTGATGGAGTGAATGATGGTGATAGTTTTTCTTTTTCGGGCCACCCTGCCCTGGTGGGAATCGGCCAGTGTGATAATAAAAAAAATAATTAGCAGTAGCAACTGCAGAAGAAGCAACAGCAGTAACTGCTGCTGTTAATGATACTGATATTGCAGCTGCTATTGCTGCTGCTGCAGATGCTGCTGCTGATACTGTAGCTGCTGCTGATACTGCTAATGCAGCTGCTGCTGCTGCTGCTACTGCTATACAGTAGCAGTAGCAATGGAAGTGGTTTAAAATTGATCTCAAACTGGGCAAAATTAATGATGCATGAATTGCACCCGTGTAATTCCTTAAGTTTTCCATCACATTTTGTATTTTTGGTCATTACTTTCAAAAAAAAGATTCTCTATCATTTCAGAAGAATTTTTTTTTAATCCTTAAATTGTTGATGCTGTAAATTCCAAGGTCCTGACAGTAAAAGGGTCAATATATTTATAGATAAGGTTGTAAAAGCAGTGAAGGCTAGGGCATTGGGGAGAGATGTTTACCTGGAGTTTACCTGGAGAGAGTTCCGGGGGTCAATGCCCCCGCGGCCCGGTCTGTGACCAGGCCTCCTGGTGGATTAGAGCCTGATCAACCAGGCTGTTACTGCTGGCTGCACGCAAACCAACGTACGAGCCACAGCCCGGCTGGTCAGGAACCGACTTTAGGTGCTTGTCCAGATGTGGGAAAGGTTGGGGTAAGGTGTGGAGAGGTTGTGGAGAGGTGCAGATGAGGTGTGGGAGAGGGTAGGGTGATGTGTGGGAGAGGGTGGGATAAGGTGAGGGAGGGTTGAGGAGAGGTTTGGGAGAGGTTGGGGGCAGGATGTATGAAGTGTGGGAGAGGTTGAGAAGCATAGGAGAGGTTTGGGAGAAATGCAGAGTTCGGGATGAGGTGTGAACATAATAACCAGAAAATCTTTTGTGCATTAAGAAGACTTTATTTAGATTAATAACCCTGAAGATTAGTAACCCCCTTGTCATAACTTATCATTACAATGTAATCACACATTGCTGTGCCATCACCAGCATGAATTTACACTTTAGCTGTTATCTCAACAATAGTGATGATGAATCAGAAACAAGTTCAACACTGGCATCTTTACTGCCAAAACTCTTCACCTTCTCTGTTCCTATGCACTTACTTCTGGTGCCGTTCTTCGTTTGAAGGAAGTTGTAGGAGAGGAGGTCCCTGTTGTAGAGAATCTCGTGGTTGATTGTCATATTTTCTTTGGAGGCCTCATACTTAAGTGTATCCTTCATGCTGAGGTTATCTTCACTGTAGATGATCGAGAATTTACGCCACTTGTTGTGTCGTAGTGTAGCTACTGTTGTCTTGATGATCTGTAAGTCATTATTTATTATTATCATTATTATTGTTATATACATGGGAATCACTAAAGCTGTATGGGTCACACAGTGCCTGGGGAACAGGAGGTAATAAGGTTTGACCCAAAAAAGAAGATAGTTCTAACTGCTTGGATCAAGAGCCCCTCACCGGCATCAAGGCAACAAATTGCTTGATGTGAAATATCTCGTCACTTTCTCTCCCACTCTAACTCTCCGAATACAATGTACTTTCCTTCAAGCAGTATCCCCTAATGCTGGTTTAGAGCTCTTGATCCAAAAACCTAGAGCTGCCCTCCTTTTATAATAAAAATAATAATAATTTTTATTAGGTAGCAGGTTGGTAAACAGCAACCGCCCAGGGAGGTACTACCGTCCTGCCAAGTGAGTGTAAAATGAAAGCCTGTAATTGTTTTACATGATGATAGGACTGCTGGTGTCCTTTTTTCTGTCTCATAAACATGCAAGATTTCAGGTACGTCCTGCTACTTCTACTTACACTTAGGTCACACTACACATACATGTACAAGCATATATATACACACCCCTCTGGGTTTTCTACTATTTTCTTTCTAATTCTTGTTCTTGTTTATTTCCTCTTATCTCCATGGGGAAGTGGAACAGAATTCTTCCTCCGTAAGCCATGCTTGTTGTAAGAGGCGACTAAAATGCCAGGGGCAAGGGGCTAGTAACCCCTTCTCTTGTGTAAATTACTAAATTTAAAAAGAGAAAATTTTGTTTTTCTTTTTGGGTCACCCTGCCTTGGTGGGATATGGCCAGTTTGTTGAAAAAAAAATAATAATAATAATTTTAATTTGGATGTGATACATAGTTGTACAAGGAATTATAGTAGTTGGGTGTACATGCCAAAAGCCCCTTGCATGCAGAGCATTATGGGCAAGCTTAAAATTAGCTTAAGATTAACTAAGCAATGATAGATTAAGTGGTAAAAATTACCATAAACAATTTACAATATGAAGTAAAATTGAGTATTTTAAACAATGAAATTTGAACATTTCAATTATAAAGCATTATAGTTGTACAAATTTGTAGCACTACCATTAAAAACGTAGTTTGATAGGGTCACGGGTTATACATCTATGATATAGTTATTCAATATTTATTAAGTTTTGAGTGAGTAAGTGTTTTTTAAGAAGAGTCTTGAATTGATAAACAGTGTTTCCTTTGTATTCACAGGTAATGAATTCCAAATTTTTGGGCCTTTTATGTACATTGAGTTTTTACATAGTGTGAGATGGACACGGGGAACATCAAAGAGTGATCTGTGCCTTGTGTTATGGTCATGTGTTTTGTTGAAGTTGGTAAGAAGTTTGAGGGGAGGGTTTATATCTGAGTTTAGTGTTCTATGTATGTAGTAGGCACAATAATAAGAATGGATGTTTTGTACAGTGAATAAGTTTAGAGTTTTGAATATTGGTGGAGTATGTTGCCTGGAGGGGGAATTTGTTATCATTCTGACTGCAGCCTTTTGTTGAATAATTAATGGTCTGAGATGATATATTGTTGTTGAACCCCATGAACAGATTCCACAAGTGAGATAGGGATAAATGAGTGATATGGGGCAAGAAGAGCTGATTGTGGAACATAGTACCGTATCTTTGATAGTATGCCTACGGTCTTGGAGATTTTCTTGGAAATTTGTTGTACACGTGTTTGGAATTTGAGTCTATTATGGAGGTGGATTCCTAAGAATTTACCCTCAGTGAGCTTTGTGATAGGTGAACCGTTTATCATTATGTTAAGTGGAACATCTGTAGTTCTGTTCCCAAACTGAATGAAGTAGGCTTTGCCAATACTAAGAGTAAGCTTGTTAATCATCACCCAGGTAGCTATTTTCTGTAATTCAGTATTTACAGTATTGGCTAGTATGACTGGGCTTGGGTGAGAGAAGATGTATGTAGTGTCATCTGCAAATAGTATGGGTTTGAGTAGTTGAGATGCATTTGGTAGGTTGTTTATGTAAATGAGAAAGAGAAGAGGGCCAAGGATACTTCCCTGTAGGATACCAACTGTAATTGGTTGTGTGGAAGAGTTTGCTCCATTTGTGTACACATATTGGCTTCTGTTGCTAAGGTATGACTTTAGGTAGTTGAGGGAGTGCCCACTTATACCATAGTGTGATAATTTTATCTGCAACAAATCATGGTCAACTGTATCAAAAGCTTTACATAAATCAATGAAGATTCCCAATGGGGCTTCTTTTTTCTCGAGTGCAGTGTATATTAGTTCTAGCATGTTTATAATAGCATCATTTGTATTTTTATTAGGCCTGAACCCAAACTGACAGGGGTTGAGTATGTTGTAGCAGATGAGGTAGGAATAGATTTGCTTATGAATTAATTTTTCAAAGATTTTAGAGAGAAGGGGTAAGTTGGATATTGGCCTATAGTTGTTCAGGTCTGCTTGATCTCCTCCTTTATACATAAATGACCTACCAAATGCTTCGCAATTACTCAAACCCACACTTTTTGCAGATGACACTACATACGTCTTCTCTCACCCGAGCCCAGTCACGCTAGCCAATACTGTAAACACCGAATTACAGAAAATATCTACCTGGATGAGGACTAACAAACTTACACTAAACATTGACAAAACCTACTTCATTCAGTTTGGTAACAGAGCTACAGATGTACCTCTTAACATAACGATAAACAGATAACCTATCACAAAGCTAACAGAGGGAAAATTCTTAGGAATCCACCTTGATAATAGACTCAAATTTCATACACATATACAACAAATTTCTAAGAAAATTTCCAAGACTGTAGGCATACTATCGAAGATACGGTACTATGTTCCACAGTCAGCCCTCCTGGCCCTTTATCACTCTCTTATTTACCCCTATCTCACCTATGGAATTTGTGCATGGGGCTCAACAACAATTAACCATCTCAGACCACTAATTACCCAACAAAAGGCTGCAGTTAGAATGATAACAAATTCTCACTACAGGCAGCACACTCCACCAATATTCAAAACACTCAACCTACTCACCATACAAAACATCCATACTTATTACTGCACCTATTACATACATAGAACACTTAACTCTGATATTAACCCTCCCCTCAAACATCTCCTTGCCAACCTCAACAGAACACATGACCATAACACAAGACACAGATCACTCTTTGATGTTCCTCGTGTCCATCTCACGCTATGCAAAAACTCAATGCACATAAAAGGCCCTAAAATCTGGAATTCATTACCTGTAAATATAAAAGAAACACTACCTGTTTATAAATTCAAGTCTCTTCTCAAAGATCACTTACTCACTCAAAACCAAATAAATACTGAATAACTGAACCTTATAAATTGTATATCCTATATGTTACTCACAATTATATCACACAAATGTTAAACCTAGGACCCAATCTAACTTTGTTATTTTTTTAAATACACTACCTAACAGAATACTCCATTCGACTGAATGTACAGCAATGCATGCAACCATATGACCTGTCTTTGTAATACTCATTTGTGCTTTATAGTTATCTGTTTACAATAATGTTTTATCACTGATTTCATCATTGCTTAGTTAATCTTAAGTTAATTTTAAGCCAGCCCGTAATGCTATGCATATAAGTGGCTTTGGCATGCTGCTCTTACCTGTATTTTTTGTACCTCTGTATGTATGCTTAAATTACTAAATAAATAAATAAATAAATAAACCTCGTTATTTTGAGAACTGTGGGGAAGGGAGAGGATTCGATGGATTTGTTAAAGAGTGTTGCAATAATTGGTGACAGTACCTGTGAAGCTTTTTTGTATATAAAGGGTGGTAAGGTATTTGAATCTCCTGCCTTGTTCTTTAGTGAGTTGATAATAAGTGAGACTTCTGTTGGGTTGGTCGGAGCTAGGAATAGTGTATTCGGGTAGGTGCCAGTGAGGTAGTCATTAGATGGGATGTTTGAGCTTGGGATTTTACTGAATCAAGCCTGATTATTTCCCAGCCAGCTTATCTTCAAGTCATATACTAGGTGTCTCCTGTAACTGGGCATCCTTTAACTGGGTATTCACAATAATGGAGTATCCCCATAAAAGGATATAACACTATTTATTTTATTTATTTATTTATTTATTTTTATTTATTTATTTTAAATTTGTGCACACATACAGAGGTACAAAAAAAAAAATACAGATAAGAGCAGTATGCCAAAGCCACTTATACTATGCATAGCATTACGGGCTGGCTTAAAATTAACTTAAGATTAACTAAGCAATGATGAAGTCAGTGATAGAACATTAATGTATACAGATTACTATAAAGCACAAGTGAGTATTACAAAGACAGGTCATATGAAGGATTCTGTTAGGTAGTGTATTTAAAAAATAATAAAGTTAGATTCGGGTTTAGGTTTAACATTTATGTGATATAATTGTGAGAAACATTTAAGATATACAATTTATAAGGTTCAGTTATTCAGTATTTATTTGGTTTTGGGTGAGTAAGTGATCTTTGAGTAGAGACTTGAATTTATAAACAGGTAGTGTTTCTTTTATATTTACAGGTAATGAATTCCAGATTTTAGGGCCTTTTATGTGCATTGAGTTTTTGCATAGTGTGAGATGAACACGAGGAACATCAAAGAGTGATCTGTGCCTTGTGTTATGGTCATGTGTTCTGTTGAGGTTGGCAAGGAGATGTTTGAGGGGAGGGTTAATATCAGAGTTAAGTGTTCTATGTATGTAATAGGTGCAGTAATAAGTATGGATGTTTTGTATGGTGAGTAGGTTTAGTGCATTGAATATTGGTGGAGTGTGCTGCCTGTAGTGAGAATTTGTTATCATTCTAACTGCAGCCTTTTGTTGGGTAATTAGTGGTCTGAGATGGTTAATTGTTGTTGAGCCCCATGCACAAATTCCATAGGTGAGATAGGGGTAAATAAGAGAGTGATATAGGGCCAGGAGGGCTGACTGTGGAACATAGTACCGTATCTTCGATAGTATGCCTACAGTCTTGGAAATTTTCTTAGAAATTTGTTGTATATGTGTATGAAATTTGAGTCTATTATCAAGGTGGATTCCTAAGAATTTTCCCTCTGTTAGCTTTGTGATAGGTGATCCGTTTATCATTATGTTAAGAGGGACATCTGTAGCTCTGTTACCAAACTGAATGAAGTAGGTTTTGTCAATGTTTAGTGTAAGTTTGTTAGTCCTCATCCAGGTAGATATTTTCTGTAATTCGGTATTTACAGTATTGGCTAGTGTGACTGGGCTCGGGTGAGAGAAGACGTATGTAGTGTCATCTGCAAATAGTGTGGGTTTGAGTAATTGCGAAGCATTTGGAAGGTCATTTATGTATAGGAGAAAGAGAAGAGGGCCAAGGACACTTCCCTGTGGGACACCAACTGTAATTGGTTGCGCAGAAGAGTTTGCCCCATTTGCGTACACATATTGGCTTCTGTTGCTGAGGTATGACTTGAGGTAGTTGAGGGAGTGCCCTCTTATACCATAGTGTGACAATTTTACGTGGAGCAAGTCATGGTCAACTGTATCAAAAGCTTTACGTAAGTCAATGAAGATCCCCAGTGGGACTTCTTTTTTCTCTATTGCAGTGTATATATGTTCTAGCATGTGTATAATAGCATCATTAGTATTTTTATTAGGCCTGAATCCAAATTGGCAGGGGTTGAGTATGTTTTGGGAGATAAGGTAGGAGTAGATTCGTTTATGAATTAATTTTTCGAAGATTTTTGAGAGAGGGTGTAAGTTGGATATTGGCCTATAGTTATTCAACTCTGTTTGGTCTCCTCCTTTGTGGATCGGGGTGACCCTTGCTATTTTGAGTACTGTAGGGAAGGTGGAGGATTCAATGGATTTGTTAAAGAGTGTTGCAATGATTGGAGATAGCACTTGTGACACTTTTTTGTATATAAAGGGTGGTAAGGTACTTAAATCTCCTGCCTTGTTTTTTAGTGCATTGATAATAAGGGAGACTTCGTATGGGTTAGTCGGAGCTAGGAACAGTGTGTTCGGGTAGTTGCCGGTGAGGTAGTCATTTGGTGGGGTATCTGAGCTTGGGATTTTATTGGCAAGGTTTTGTCCTATAGTGGAGAAGAAATCATTGAGTCTGTTTGCTGTTTCTGTTGGTGGGAGTTGGGGTTCATCTGATTTTGCTAATTTTATTTCGCTATTTCGTGATATCTTTTTTGTTCCCAGAATTTCTGATAGGGTTTTCCAGGTCTTTTTTATATCACCTCGTAAGTTGGATAATCTGTTCTCATAATACAATTTTTTTGCCCTTCTTATCAGGCTGGTTAGGATTGACGAGTAACGTTTTGTTTGGTCTCTGGTTATGTGACCCATTCTGTACTGTTTTTCATATTGGTGTTTTGTATTTATGGATTTGAGAATGCTGGGTGTTAGCCAGGGACTGTTCAGTCTCTTTGCTGTCATCTGTTTAGTTTTTTTAGGGCAGTGCTTGTTATAGAGGTATTGGGTCTTTTTTAGAAAATTATTAATACATTCGTCAATATCTGTATAGATTTCTAGCTCAGTGTGCCAATCAATGTTTGCTAATGCTGTTGTGAAGTTATTAATGGCTGCCTCATTGTGAAGTCTGAAGGTGACTTTAGTAGTGTCTTGGGGTAGTTTACCAAGAGTTGTTATGAGGAAAGTAGGGTAGTGGTCTGTGGTATTATCTGTAATTATGCCTGATTTTAAAGGGGATATGGTGTTGGTCCAGATGTGGTCAAGTAGGGAAACACTAGTCTCTGTAACTCTTGTAGGTTTTGTTACTGCTGGTAGTAACATACAGTTACTCATTGTGTTTGTGAATTCAGTAACGTGTGGGTCTTGGTCTTGCAGGAGATTTATATTGAAGTCACCTGAGAGTAGTAAGTGATCTTTGTTCATGCGTGCATCAGTTATCATACTTCCTAGATTTTGACTAAATTGGCTAATGTTTGACTGTGGAACTCTGTAGATGTTTATCAATGTGAGAGGTTTTTGTAGGTATTTGGATTTGAATTTAGCTATTATATATTCCCCATGTTCATCCCTTGTGCAAGTATTAGTGATACATTCTAGTTGGTCTGAGTAGTATATGGCTGTGCCACCCCCTTGTTGGTCTGGCCTACAGTTGTGTATGGCTGTGTAACCAGGAATGGCATAGACATCTGTACTATCAGGCTTTAGCCAGGTTTCAGTTAGTGTAATGATGGACATATTGGCATGTAAGGAATTTAGTAATGCTATGAGGTCATCGTAATGCTTGCTTAAAGATCTGATATTGTAGTTAAAGATAGTTATGTTGTTGTTGGCACTGAGAAGTGCCTTTGATTGTTCTGCAGTGTAGTAATTACAGTAACTGTTTGATTCATTTAAGTCATTAAATAAGAGGTTGGTATCAGGATCAATGCTTGTAATCATAAGATTTGTAGTGAATCTATAGTTAGAATTAAGTATAAAACAAAGTAAATAGTCTTAAGCTAAAAAAGAGCACCTGAATTATTTAACAAATGTAAAATAATGAGCTAAGGGACTAATACAAATAAAGTGATGATCATATAATAGTGCTTGGGAATATGATAGTAGGTAGTACTATAAAGGTAATTTTTTAAAGTTAGAATTATAGTTTAAAATTATAATAAAAAGGGACTAATATAGGTTGTGGTGAACAACAAAGTGGTAATCAAATAAATGAGCTTTGGAATATAATGGCAAAATTGTGAGCTTATTCTACTTTAGCACCTGAGAATAGCACCTTGATTATTTTAACAGTTGTGGATATATAAACTAGGATAGTTATATAAAGCTAAAATAAAGGAGAAAATATATAAGGGACTAAAATTAAGTAATGGTAAGAAAAGTTAAATGGACAGATGGTAGGAATTATAATATAAACTTATAATATAAAAATACAATTTGAAATGGTACTTGCAATTGCACTAGAGTCTAGTATAGGTTGTTGACAAGATCAAGATTATAACTATAGATTTAAATTGACAAAATAAAATTCACAATTAAAGTACAAAAGAATAATAGTAAAAAATCACAATGGTAATGTCTTGGTTATAATATGATAGTAAGATGGTAGACAGGTACCCAGGTACACAGGTACAAAGGATAATACAAAGGTTGGGGTTGAATATAAAAACTTGAAAATTTGGCAACAAAATGTTATGGGAAGTATAAAATAATGTTTAATGTACAAAAGTAAAATTGACTGGTAGTAAATATGGTGTTTAATAAAAATTTTAGTAAGTAATAATGATTACAAAAAAGTGAAAAAGTAATGTTTATTTCATTCAATATTGCACTGGTAGTTATACTTGAGGTTATATGGCAGTACAAGGTAATTAAGAGTAATCTAGGATAGTAAATGTGGTATTAAAACAGGTAAAGGTAATTAGACAAGTAATGGTTATTAAATGTCAAAAATGTTAAGAGTAAATAGAAATTTTAGTAAAAATGATATTTATTAATTTTAGTAAGTAATATCAATTGATAGTATTTAAAAAAAAAAAAGAGGTAGTAATATGGACAGAGAAAGTATCAATTCAGCTAATGTTCAAGCGAACAATAGTAAATAAGAAAATCACATAAGGTGATTTATGCTTACTAGTAAAATCACAAAATGAGGTAGTTGAATATTTAATTACTAAGAGATTGTACAATGAAATTTGAACAATAATGGAGTAAAACATACACTACACTACGTAGGCTTTTAAGTTGGACATTGTTTAGTTATTCTCTGTAAGATTAGTATCCCTGAGAAATCGTGATAGATCATTCTCGTTCGTGATTGTGTACAGTTGACCTACATTTGTTTTCCTAACTAGAATTTTCCCATCCCGTGTGAAGCATTGGTGTATTGTGTCATTATTCTCTCGCTTAAGTTTTCTGACTCTATACAGGAGGTTCTGACGTTTTTTGGTAAGACACTCGTTTATGTATACCTCTATACCTCTATAACTGGGTATCTCCTATAACTGGGTATCCCCTATAACTAGGCATCCACAATAACAAGTGTGATAAAAGTATAATGACAGTGTGTAGAGCAAGCCTTTATACATAGGTAAATGGACACATGCACTATGTAACCTAGTGATATATCTATCAAGGTAATGATGTTTTTGCCCACCAAGAGCTCTGGGAGGAGGGTGTGGGAAGAACAGTGTTTGACTAGGCTGTGGTCCATAGTCTATACCACCAAACATTATTGTTCTGAATGGTACACTATATTCGTGGGTTTTTGGTAGGTTACACGTTAATGCATGTTTTAGATTATGTACTCAAAATGTGGTAATTCCCTGTCATCCTCTTATAGACAAGGTTCAGCTCTAGGAAGAGCTTTAATGAAGCTCTGTTCAGAGCATAATGTAGCCTATATATAGAAGTTTGCTCTGTAAAGTGTCTTTTTACCATACTTATCGACAAGACTTGCTTCTGAATATTAAGACAAAAGCAGCAAGGAATACTTAATAATAACAATGTCTCACTCATGCAGGACCTTTATCAACTTGGTAAATTTCCTCCATGAGTGAAACCTTGCTATCACAGTGTTTGATAATGATTTTACATCTATTTTAGGCAAATCTCGCCTCTCAGACAAGAGAAATATGTAACAATATTGTTGCTGAAACAATGCATAAATAACTCACTTGTATTTGACAAAACTTTAAACACAATTTTTGTTAGTCCTGGATCACTATATAAAATAGTCCAGAACTGACCAAAACATCTATAAAGTTTTCTCTAGCAAGCATGGGTTATTTGTGAATTTCTGAAGAAGTGTGGTGGTCAATGTATTAACTCACATATATCTCTGAAGGGTTTGTCCTGGCAAAAGTGGTGAATTTAGTGGCTCGTTCATCACTGCAGGCCTGTGGAGAAAAGTTTCCTTAGTAGCAATTGAAAGTGGGGTCTAAAAGGCATGCTGCACACAGTAGTGAAGAAAAAATATACTTAAAAAAAGACAAAGATCGAAATGTGGTTTCAGTAAAAGCTCATTCTGCAGAGTGTCCTCTCTTCCTAGCAAATCAGATTGAAGATAACAGGTCAGTACTGAAATTCAAACTTAATGAATACTTTTCTCTTAGCTGAAACATTTCAGATGAGTCAGATGCAAAAATCATCCACCTTCATTTAACAATCTTTTCTATAATTACTGTCAATCTATAATCATTACCATTTTGTGTTAACCCTTTCAGGGTCCATGCCATAGTTTTATGGCTGTGAGTTGAGGGTCCACCCAGTAGATCTACCGCCGTGAGCGGTAAATTTGGGCCTAGATGTGAGAGAATACATCTATGTGGTATGTGTGCACCACATAAAACAAATCCTGCAGCACACAGTGCATAATGAGAGAAAAAAACAGACCGTAATTTTCGATTAAAATAGCGACTTTGCAGTGTTTTTTCATACGTTTTTTATAGTTGTATTTGCGATTTCTTGGTCTCATTCGATAGAATGGAAGATATACTACAGAAATAGAGATGATTTTGATTGGTTTTAGTAATGGAAATGGCTGGAAATTGAGCTCAAAGTAGTGGAAATGTTAAATTTTTGCCGATGATCAAGAGTAAACAAATGACCTCACACATCTAATACACGCCAGCTGGTGGGTCTAATATACATTCACAAATGTGATGATGATGATACTTACACAATTATTACAATATTGCATAAGAGTAAATCTTCTATTTTTTGGTTTGAATAAAAATTCATTATGCAAATAAAAAATCAAAATGGAATTCATTTGTAAAGCCTGAAAACATAGCTAATGAACAGAGGAAATGTTAGTTTAGTGCCAGGAATGCCTGCATTGTTTATTCTGGACCCTATTTTGAAATTGGAATATTTTGAACTTTGCGTTAAATTGGCCAAATTACCAATTTCCGATCACTTTATTTTGTAGTTGAAACAGTTTACTTGGCGATTTCTTGTGCTCAATCAATAGACCAGAGGTAATACTAGTGAAATAGCTAAGAATTTGGTCGACTGGAACAATGTAATTGGCCTAAAATTGGAGTCAAAGTAGGCAAAATCACTGATGTGTAAATATCGTTGACACATCAAAATTCGCGAGAGCATAATTTCGTCAATTTTCCATCAAATTTCATACTTTTTGTTTTATTACCTTCAGAAAAAGATTCTCTACCATTTCATAAAAAAATAACAATATTTTTTTTTTTTTTAAATTCTTGGACCCTGTTGCACACTTTGAAATTTGGCCTCTGGACCCTGAAAGGGTTAAACATCTCTACTAATCATCATCATTCTCCTTTAATATTCAATACTATAATCATAAAGGAGGTACTAGCATTCTGCCAAATGCATGTAAAATGGAAACCTGCAATGTTTTACATAATGGTAGGAATGCTGGTGTCTCTTTCTTTCTGTCTCATAAACACACAGGAAAACAGGTCCGTCTTGCTACTTCTACTTACACTTAGGCACACTACATATACATGTACATGTACATGTACAGTGGACCCTTGGTTATCGGCCATAATCCGTTCCAGAAGGTCAGCCTAAAACTGAAAAGGCCGAAAACTGAAGTAACATTTCCCATAAGAATTAGTGTAAATCCAATTAACCCTTTCAGGGTCCGTCCCGTAGATCTATGGTTTTATGTTCAGGGTCCAAACCGTAGATCTACGCCAAAATTCTAGCACCGTTAAACTTAACACAAGAAGGCTGGTAGGTCTACATCTAAGAGAATGGGTCTGGGTGGTCAGTGTGCACACCATAGAAAAAATCTGGACGCCCACATGGCATTGTGGGAACGCCGGCAAAGTAGCTTTTCTCATAGTGCCTGGTGGCAAGGAAGCTCTCACTCCCCACTCGCTCTCCGGGCGAATTCTGACTCTCCTCTTCACAACTTACAGTTCTAAGACTGATGGAAGTGGAGTTGAAGACGAATTCTATGGTTTTGAACCATATGGTGCCATTGTGCCATATGGTACAATTGCACCCTATGGCACCATTGTACCATATGGTACTATATGGTACCATTGTATTCAACACAATAACTGCACTAATATTTTCATCATTTTGTTTACAATAAACTTGTAAACAAGTTTTGTAAGCAATATAATGATAAACAAATTAGTGCAGTTATTGCATGGAATACAATGAGTGTACACTTATACAATATACATTATACTGGTCTCACAGGCCACAAATGTTATTAGAAAAAGAAAAAAATTAGAAAAGAAAAGAAAAAAGTATAAAAAACATAAAATAAAAAAATGGGATTTTGCAGAAGTCGCTGAAATTGCCGTCACTCGGTCATTTTGGGTCAACTTCCCGCCACTGTATCTCGGTAAGTACTGATCAGAAAAAAAAAATTTTTGTCTTATTTCCTTCACAAAAATATACTCTTTAATTCTGTAAGAAAAAAAAATGTTTTTTTTTTTTTTCAAAATTTCTTGGACACTGGAGCACCACTTCAGATTTTGGCCTTGGACCCTGAAGGGGTTAATCCATTTCAGACACCCAAAAATATTAGCAAAAAAATACACTTTTTAAAGATTTTAACTATAGTTTTACATACAGAAAACAATGAGTACATTCATTACTTACATTAAATGTTTGTAGTCTTAATGTAGGGTGAGAGGTGAGTAGTATTTATTTGTAGGAAGTCAGTGTAGGCAGCGGAAGATGTAGGTACAGTACACATATGTAGCCCCCCCCCCGGGCTACACTACACAGCCATATTATTACTATGTTCACTGAGTTTAATCGTATCTAACAACTACCTTTAGATGACATCATAAACAAAGGGAGAGGTAATGAATAATTCATGCCGAGAATTGTAAACAAATGCATATGAAGGGCAGTTACTGGGTGAGACGCCAGATTCACAGTTTTCTCTAACATTAATCAGAGAAAATGTAATGTTTACTCTCCACCTGACTCTCCACTCAATAGCATATAAACATTGCATGTTTATATGCTATGTTTATAATGTTTTACCACTGAATACATCATTGCTTAGTTAATCTTAAGTTAATTTTAAGCCTGCCCATAATGCTCTGCATACAAGGGGCTCTGGCATGCTACATTTAACTGTATTTCTTTTGTACTTCTCTGTATCATATTCAAATTAATAAATAAATAAATATGCTATGTAACATGTTTCTTATAATCTTGAAGAAAATATCATACATGGATTAATGAAAATGTCTATATTAACCTAAAATAAGACATTTAATGTGCCCAAGAGTGATTATTATTAAACATACATTGCATATAAATATTGCTACACTCCCTGCCTTCCTGCTACACTCCCTGCCTTCCTGCTACACTCACTGCATGCCTGCTACACTCCTTGCCTCTATGCCTGTCTGTTATACTCACTGCCTGCCTGCTACACTCCCTGCTACACTCATTGCCTTCCTGCTACACTCCCTGCCTGCCTGCTACACTCCTTGCCTCTATGCCTGCCTACCTTGAATTCTATTGTTTCTCACTTTCTTTACCAAAGGAACTTTACTAGGAACTTTCTTTGGGGCCATGGTTACTTATTTAGCAGCTACACTTAATCAATAATCACCAAAAATAATGGATTATAGCAAAATGCTTGGATGAATGAGCAGAAGCTTCCTCACCCGCCCAGAGACACAGCCACACTGACTCAGGAACGCGCGAGCTGCTGGCAGTGGACACATCCAATACGGCCGATAAGCGAAATAATGGCTGATAACTGGAAGCCGAAAAACCAGCCGATAACCATGCTGGGCGATAAGCGGAATGGCCAATAACCAATGGTCTACCGTGGAACCTCGGCTTATGAACGCCCCACCATGGAAACTTTTCAGGATACGAACAGTCGTTTGGTCGATTTTTTGCTTCTGGATACGAACGAAATTTCAGGATGCTAACTTTCCCCTCAAGGGAGGTTCCTTTAATAAATAAATAAATAAATAAAATATTTATTTCTTTGCAAAAGTTACAATGTGTGTTTACATATCATAATATGATTGGAGCAAAGAAAGCCACTATCATGCCGAGGCATTTCAGGCAGACTTAACCTAGTACAGTGGAACCCCAAATATCGACCGTAATCCATTCCAGAAGGTTGGCCTAAATTCGAAATGGCCTAAATTCGAAGCAATATTTCCCATAAGAATTAATGTAAATACAATTAATCTGTTCCAGACACCAAAAAAATAATAAAAAAAAAATACATTTTGTGAAGTTTAACTATAGTTTTACATACACAAAACAATGATAAATAAATATAAATAAATAAAACATTACATACCTTTATTGAAGACTCTCGTTGGCATATGGAAGAAGGCGAGGAAGGGAGAGGGAGTTTGGGTTATTGTTTGGAAGGGGAATCCCCCTCCATAATGACTTCAGGTAACAAGTCCCTCTCTGGGGTTACTACCCTTCTTTGTCTTTTACTGGCACTAGGACCAGTTTCAGAGTCACTGGACCCCTGTCACACAAAATATCTATCCAGAGAGCTCTGTTTCTGGTGCCTCTTTAAGATTTGCCTGAAGTGGGCCAAGGTTTTGTAACTGAACATGATGCAGATATGGCTTGCTTCAGCTTGGTCAGGGTGATATTCCCAGGAAAAGCTTGCACCCTACTCCACATTGCACAAATTTCCTTAATCTCTGAAGAAGGCACCTTCTTCCCTCTCTTTTCCTCCTCCTCTGAAGCAAGTTCCTCAGCTGTGCTCTGTTGCTGTTCCAGTTGGTGTTGCAGCTCTTCAGTGGTTAGCTCTTCCCTGGGGTCCTCCACCAACTCTTCCATATCCTCGTCACTCACATCCAGCCCCATCGACTTCCCCAAAGACACAATAGACTCCATAACAGGCGTAGGGTCGTCAGGGTCAGCCTCAAACCCTTCAAAATCTTACTCGAGGACACATTCTGGCCACCTATAAGGCTTATGCAGTTGTAGATATTGAAGTGATTCCTCCAGAACTCTCTTAGGGTCAATTCAGTGTCCAAGGTCACTTCAAAGCACCTTCAAAACACTGCTTTTGTGTAGAGCTTTTTGAAGTTAGAAATGACCTGCTAGTCCATGGGCTGGATGAGAGGAGTGGTGTTAGGAGACAAGAACTTCACTGTTATAAAATGGAAATCCTTAGACAACTGGTCTGCCAAGTCTGGAGGATGAGCAGGAGCACTGTCCATTACCAGGAGGCAATGAAAATTTGCCTTGTGACCCATGCCTTATTGTTAGCCCTCCACATCACACACAATCTACTCTTGATGACATTGTTTTTCTTGAACACTCTGGGACTTTCAGAGTGATACACCAGTAAAGGCTTCACTTTGAAATCCCCACTAGCCGAAAATAGGGCTCAAAGTGGGCAAAATCGCTGATGCGTAAACATCATCGAGACCGCTAACTTCGTGAGAGCATAATTCCGTAAGTTTTCCATCAAATTTCATACTTTTGGTGTCATTATGATCGGGAAAAGATTCTCTATCTTTTCATAAGAAAAAATAATTTTTTTTTTTTGAAATTTGGAGGACCCTTAGAACAAGTCTCTCTGAGAGGGCCTGTGGACCCTGAAAGGGTTAAGGGACTACTTTCACATGTTATAATATTTTTCCCTCTTGTCCATATAGTCACATTTGTTAAAATACTCCAGGTGCTATTGACTATCTCAGGTGCTATTGTTTTTTTAATTTCATTCTTTTATTATTACATTCACTAGCTCCTTTATTTTAGTTGTAAATATCTACTGTAGTTCATATACTCACATTTGTCAAAATAATTAAGGTGCTATTTAGATGCTTAAGTGTATAATTGAATTACCTTTTCTATAATAATCCCTAATTCTTTTATATTTTTACAAGTTTTAGAATAATTACAGAGTCTTATTCCTAAGTCTAACTGTAGATTCACTATAAATCTTATAATATTTTACTCAGAAAATATAGTTTGTAGAGTCACTCTCATCTTATGACTACAGGCATAGATCCTGATGTAAACTTTTACTAAATGAATTACATGAATCAAACAGCAACTGTAATTATTATACAGCAGACCAAGCAAAGACATTACTCAGAGCAAACAATAACATAACCATCTTTAACTACAATGTCAGATCCTTGAGCAAACATTATGACAACCTCAGAGCATTACTCAATTCCCTTCATTCCAATATATCAATCATCACACTCATTGAAACCTGGCTTAAGCCTGATATTACAGATATCTATGCCATTCCTGGCTACATGGCCATACACAACCATAGAACAGACCAGCAAGGGGGAGGAACAGCTATATACTACTCAAATTAACTCAAATGTATCAAAAAATCTTGCACAAGGGATGAACATGGTGAATATATCATAGCCAAATTTAAATCAAAAGACCTGCAAAAGCCCCTCACATTTATAAACATCTACAGAGTACCACAGTCAAACATTTACTACTTTAGTGAAAAACTAGGAAACATAATTACTGATGCACACATGAATATAGACCACCTGCTACTAACAGGAGATTTCAACATAAACTTACTACACGACCAGGACCCACAAGTAACCGAATTCACAAACACTATGAGCAACTGCCTGTTGCTACCAACAATATCTAAACCTACAAGAATCACCGAGACAAGTATCTCCTTAACCTTTTCAGGGTCCATAGGCCCTCTCAGAGACTTGTTCTCAGGGTCTATGGAAAATTTTCTAGGGTGCTTACCTGTATGTACCTCAACATTATATACATACCAGTAATCTCATTGGGAGACAATCATATTGTTTACCGTAGTCACCCCGTGTAGACATGTGAGAAAACTTAACCACCCCTGGTCGCACCAAGTGGTCCCCTCGACCTCACAATCTTATCCATATCTATCCGAGACCAGTATGGATTGGGTAGCACCCACAAGTACGGTGCTACTAATTAATTGTGGACTGTATAGATTATATTAGTTTAGCTGAATGAAGGGGAGGGGGGTAGGATACACCTGGATACATCCATCAAGGAAAACATTTGTACATAATCCCACCACTTACCAGATGTTCTCTGGTGATCACTTGAGGTAGCTGGATCACTCATAACCTATCTAATTATAACATACCACCACTGGCCAGTCTAAGGTTGCTATAACTAGAAGGGTTACTTAACTGTGGGTGATTGATATTCCTCATTTCTTGATTCACCATCTCATTTTCGATGTCCTGCTACACCGACACGATTCTCATTCCAGCAGGACGAGGTATCCGCTGGTTTGTCCTGCTTTAGACGTCGTGACTCAAGGAGTTTCCCTTTCCTCGTCTCGTTAACAACGAGGTCTAGCGTGTTCACTCGGAGCAAACGACTTATTTCGCTTCACATATTCTCTTAACTTAGCGTTATTATCATTAATTACATTACAATTCACAAGACGATTTAACGTCTCATAACTATTATACAAACTAGAGGTCACTCCATTAAGATCTGAAACCGATGAGTGATGATTAATCCAAGGGTAATTTTCCCCAGGACACAGTCCATTGTGACGCGTCAGTCACCCGCTCCTTTTCTTATCACACTTTTACCACTCTATTACTGTGGTCCCGTAAATCCCGTTCCCTCACTCTCCACCAGGAACAGTTATGACACTTCTTATTATGAAATGAGGCCTATATTAATCTTTAGGCCACCGTGAACGTCAATTTCGTGGTTCCATATTTTCTCAGCTTCCTCACCACCATTCAAAACAATACGCGCTGTCCCCCCCGCACATCCGCGCATGCGCAAAGGGAACTCTTGGTTCTACTCTTATTTTCAAATACATTTTTGACCCATATAGACACATTAAACACCTATTAGGCACTATAGTTTCGGAAAATCAAAAAATTTTCCACACTGCGGCCGGGCGGAGGTCGTTGCTAGACGACTTACATAATGTGGAGTACAATTTTCCCATCTTCACTGGCCACCCATATTTATTGAACCCTCAAAATGGACTAATTAGTGTTCCATCCTCTCAGGGGCATAAGCCTATGCTCCCTGGATTAATTTATTGGGCATACTGGAATTTTGAGACTTTAACAATAACAAGTCTCTCAGTATCCCAAGTCAGCCCCAGCACATTACTGCATATAGGCACCAACTCCATGGCCATCCATATTTATTGAACCCTCAAATGGACTAATTAGTGTTCCATTCTCTCAGGGGCATAAGCCTATGCTCCCTGGATTAATTTATTGGGCATACTGGAATTTTGAGACTTTAACAATAACAAGTCTCTCAGTATCCCAAGTCAGCCCCAGCACATTACTGCATATAGGCACCAACTCCATGGCCATCCATATTTATTGATCCCTCAAAATGGACTAATTGGTGTTCCATTCTCTCAGGGGCATAAGCCTATGCTCCCTGGATTAATTTATTGGGCATACTGGAATTTTGAGACTTTAACAATAACAAGTCTCTCAGTATCCCAAGTCAGCCCCAGCACATTACTGCATATAGGCACCAACTCCATGGCCATCTATATTTATTGATCCCTCAAATGGACTAATTAGTGTTCCATTCTCTCAGGGGCATAAGCCTATGCTCCCTGGATTAATTTATTGGGCATACTGGAATTTTGAGACTTTAACAATAACAAGTCTCTCAGTATCCCCAGTCAGTCCCAGCACATTTCTTCATTATTTCATTAACCCCTTCACATATCCTCATTAGTTCCTCTTCAGTTGACGTCACACCCGGAAATTGTCCACATAAGATTATTTACCCAATTACTTCGCTCAGTGGACCGCCTGTGCACTTAAGGTGTGCATTTATCGTCGCCTGAAGTAAGAACAATTTATTATTTAACTGCTTATTAATTATATCATTATAAGCGGTCAACAATTTTGGTGTCTTGCTCAGTTCGCAGAGCTGGGCCCTTTAACTGTCCATACGCCATCCTATAATTAGTAGGTAATTCTGGACGGTCAAGCTTCCACGGAAGTCGCACCCAGTAATGTCCAGATTCACATTTAACATCCTTCAGGTATTGTTCCTGAGTAAAGGAATCATTTGGACTTTCCTCATTTACATTAATCCCTATGCTGTCCAGCTCCCACAAATTAGACTGGTTCAACATCATTCTCGATAGAAGAATACTTGTACTGGGTTGACCTTTCATGAGTAAGACACCGTGACCGTATTCACTACTTCCTCTAGTCATTATTACTAGGCGGTAGTCTGCCATATATTACATGGCCCGTACCAGTGTTCAGGAGAGTGACACCGTATGGTTTTGGATTTATGCCCTTTATCCTGAATTTTTACATCCAACACCGGCAAGGCTACCTCAGCTAGGCCATCATTATTGCCATTAGCTGCAACCTTTACATCAGTCACTGTAGTGTCAGGGTTATTAACATTATCATTATTGTCACCATTATTATAAGAATCACATACAACCCTGCACATAACTGTATGGTGCTTTCTCTTGTTGCATTGATAGCAACTGTTCAATTTGGTATGACAATCCTTTACATTATGATTGTCTAGACATCTGATAAATCTGTCAAGTTCTTTCATTCTTTCCACTTTAATATCCCATGAATTACAGGCATTACAATTTTTCGTGAAATGAGTACCCTGGCAGAAGAGGCAGTCTCTCTTTTCCTTGCCTGACCTCTTATTAACTGGGTTACACTTACTGAGGTACTTATTCCTCTTACCTTGATGTGAGGAACCACTATTACTGATTCCTGACTTGATATGTGCCTATTTAACTCTTAACTATGATTATTACCACTGGGATTATTTTTCCCTTTTGAGGCTTGACAGATACTTCAGAGTCATTATGTGTTATATCCTTAGAACTGTTTGGCTGACTGGTCTGCAATTGAACAATTAATTCCTGCCGACCTAGTCTGATTTCCTCCAGACCGTACTATGGAGGTTTTGGCAAACCCACCCTTTGCATTAATAGGTTGATCAACTGCCTGGCTTACACCCTTTAATTTATTCAAAGCCTTACTTTTACAAGACAGTTTTTCTTCCAATTCGTAATGTTGATTAATTAAAACATTCATTTCCATTCCATCTGCACAATTCTCTAGCAGATCTCTTTCACAGTCTTTAAACCACAATTTGTACCAATCAAATCTACTCTCTAAAGCATCTAAATATAACTTTAATTCATTAGGGTTCACGGTTCTTTGATTCACTAAATCAAATGCCTTCGTCACATGGCTTTTAATAGCCTGTAATGATGCTTTCATTACTCTAAAATTCACGGACTTGTCAGCCACATTAACTCCATTAGATCCAGTCATGGTTAGAGAATTATTAATCACTGATTATACAACTTAAGTAGGCGCCTTATAAGAGTAATTCTTGCACTTTACTCTTGTATAAATCCTAGCCACACATGTGCTAGCAATTAATTGGGCTAATTGTCATCCATCACACGATCGATTAAACTTGTGCACCCTACACCCACTTCCTTCAATCAGTCACTTAATTATTAAGTAATTAATTCAATTAATTTTTTTTCACTGATTGCATCCGTTCTCGAAGGACCAACGGGCAGATATGGAAAATTTTCTAGGGTGCTTACCTGTATGTACCTCAACATTATATACATACCAGTAATCTCATTGAGAGACAATCATATTGTTTACCGTAGTCACCCCGTGTAGACATGTGAGAAAACTTAACCACCCCTGGTCGCACCAAGTGGTCCCCTCGACCTCACAATCTTATCCATATCTATCCGAGACCAGTATGGATTGGGTAGCACCCACAAGTACGGTGCTACTAATTAATTGTGGACTGTATAGATTATATTAGTTTAGCTGAATGAAGGGGAGGGGGGTAGGATACACCTGGATACATCCATCAAGGAAAACATTTGTACATAATCCCACCACTTACCAGATGTTCTCTGGTGATCACTTGAGGTAGCTGGATCACTCATAACCTATCTAATTATAACATACCACCACTGGCCAGTCTAAGGTTGCTATAACTAGAAGGGTTACTTAACTGTGGGTGATTGATATTCCTCATTTCTTGATTCACCATCTCATTTTCGATGTCCTGCTACACCGACACGATTCTCATTCCAGCAGGACGAGGTATCCGCTGGTTTGTCCTGCTTTAGACGTCGTGACTCAAGGAGTTTCCCTTTCCTCGTCTCGTTAACAACGAGGTCTAGCGTGTTCACTCGGAGCAAACGACTTATTTCGCTTTACATATTCTCTTAACTTAGCGTTATTAACATTAATTACATTACAATTCACAAGCCGATTTAACGTCTCATAACTATTATACAAACTAGAGGTCACTCCATTAAGATCTGAGACCGATGAGTGCTGATTAATCCAAGGGTAATTTTCCCCAGGACACAGTCCATTGTGACGCGTCAGTCACCCGCTCCTTTTCATATCACACTTTTACCACTCTATTACTGTGGTCCCGTAAATCCCGTTCCCTCACTCTCCACCAGGAACAGTTACGACACTTCTTATTATGAAATGAGGCCTATATTAATCTTTAGGCCACCGTGAACGTCAATTTCGTGGTTCCATATTTTCTCAGCTTCCTCACCACCATTCAAAACAATACGCGCTCCCCCCCGCACATCCGCGCATGCGCCAAGGGAACTCTTGGTTCTACTCTTATTTTCAAATACATTTTTGACCCATATAGACACATTAAACACCTATTAGGCACTATAGTTTCGGAAAATCAAAAAATTTTCCACAGGGTCCCCCAAATTTCAAAAAAAAATAAAAAAAATTATTTTTTCTTATGAAAAGATAGAGAATCTTTTCCCGATCATAATGACACCAAAAGTATGAAATTTGATGGAAAACTTACAGAATTATGCTCTCGCGAAGTTAGCGGTCTCGATGATGTTTACGCATCGGCGATTTTTCCCACTTTGAGCCCCATTTTCAGCCAATTCCAATGCACTAGTCGACAAAAATCATAACTATTTCGCTAGAACTCCATTATTTTTTATCGAATGAGTACAAGAGACCACCAATTTACCGATTTCAACTATCCAATACAGTGGTCAGAATTTAGCAATTTTGCCAATTTCACAAAAATTTCAAAAGATGCCAATTTTCAAATAGGATCCAGAATAAACAAGACAGACATTCCTGGCACTAAAATAACATTTCCTCTGTTCATTAGTCACGTCCCCAGGCCCCTCTTACACTTCTTTTGCTTTCCACTTTGAATTTTTATTCTCACTAAAAAAATAAGATTTACTGTTATGCAGACTACTGCATTATTGTAGAAATGGTATAAATAATATCGGCGCACTTGTGAAAGAATATTAGACTCACCAGTTGACGTGTATTGGATGCTTAGCATGATTTGTTTACTTTTGAACTTTGGTAAAAATCGAACATTTCTGCTACTTTGAGCTCAATTTCAAGGTACTTTTCATTGTAAAACCAGTCAAAATCATCTCAATTTCTGTAATATGTCTTCCATTCTATACAATGAGACCTGGAAAACTAGAATACAACAATAAATACCATACGAAAATATAGTGCAAAGTCGCTGTTTTAATCCAAAAAC
Source organism: Cherax quadricarinatus (assembly GCF_038502225.1). NCBI lineage: Eukaryota > Metazoa > Arthropoda > Malacostraca > Decapoda > Parastacidae > Cherax > Cherax quadricarinatus. Next base: position 79,450,172 of record NC_091292.1, on the reverse strand, counting down.
ACGATCAAAGTTTTTTTTTTCTCATTATGCACTGTGTGCTACAGGATTTTTTTTATACTGCACACACTGACCACATAGACCCATTCTTTCATATGTAGGCCTATTTTCTATTTTTTGTGAGAATAAAAATTCAAAGTGGAAAGCAAAAGAAATGTAAGAAGGGCCTGGGGATGTGACTAATGAACAGAGGAAATGTTATTTTAGTGCCAGGAATGTCTGTCTTGTTTATTCTGAACCCTATTTGGAAACTGGTATCTTTTGAAATTTGTGTGAAATTGGCAAAATTGCTAATTTCTGACCACTTTATTGGATAGTTGAAATCGGTAAATGGGTGGTGTCTTGTACTCACTCGATAGAAAGAATGGGGTTCTAGCGAAATAGTTATGATTTTTGTCAACTAGTACACTGGAATTGGCTGAAAATAGGGTTCAAAGTGGGCAAAATTGCCGATGCGTAAACATCATCAAGACTGCTAACTTCGCTAGAGCATAATTCCCTAAGTTTTCTATCAAATTTCATACTTTTGGTGTCATTATGATCGGAAAAAGATTCTCTATCTTTTCAAAAGATTTTTTTTTTTTCGAACAAGTTTAGGAGAGGCCTCTCGATTCTGAAAGGGTTAAAATAAGCGTTAGATGCAAAAAGTGGGTCATAATAAGTGTGTATGCAAATGGAAAAGAGAGGGGTGTAGAGGAGAGAGAGAGAGATTTTGGGAGATGTTAAAAAAGTGTTTAGGAACTTTTGAACCAGGTGACAGAGTAATTGTCGTAGGGGACATAAATGCTAAAATGGGAGAAATTGTTAGAGAGGTTGTGGTAGGTAAGTTTGGGGTGCAATATGTAAATGAAATTGGGGTTTGGTAATACGTAATACATATTTTAAGAGAGGGTTCACAAATAACCCACACATAGAAGAGAGGAGCTTACGACGACATTTCGGTCTGACTTGGACCATTTACAAAGTCACACTAATGAGAAGGAGAGGAGGATGGGTATATATAGGCAGGAGGTGGGAGTGGTAGTAGTGGAGGTGGAAGGAAGTAGTAGTGGGTGGGGTAGTAAGAGTAGAAGGGGCCAATCAAATACTAAGAAAGAGGAGCACTGCAAGGGAGCTGGTGCCCACAGAGGGTAAGAGCAAGAACACAGAGGGGATGAAACAAATAAATAAGTAATTAAAGAAGGAACAAATACACAGGGGAGAAGACAACCCAAAGGAGAAAAAGAAAAAAGGAAAGGGGAAGAGGGAGAAGAAAAAAGGAGGAATCAGGTTAGGTCACAAGTGTTCTGAAGTTTGGAGCATTTTACAATGTAGTGGGAGAGGAAGGCATCTACAGAGACGAAGCTGGGACTAAGATTCATACAAGGAAAGTTGTGTATTAGGGAGGACTTTTTTTTCTTCTTCTCCCTCTTCCCCTTTCCTTTTTCCTTTTTCTCCTTTGGGCTGTCTTTCTTCTGCCCTGTGTATTTGTTCCTTCTTTATTTACTTATTTATTTGTTTCCCCCCCTCTGTGTTCTTGCTCTTACCCTCTGTGGGCACCAGTTCCCTTGCAGTGCTCCTCTTTCTTAGTATTTGATTGCCCCCTCCTACTCTAACTACCTCCCCACTACTACTTCCTTCCACCTCCACTACTACCACTCCCACCTCCTGCCTATATATACCCATCCTCCTCTCCTTCTCGTTAGTGTGACTTTGTAAATGGTCCAAGTCAGACCGAAACATCACCGTAAGCTCCTCTCTTCTGTGTGTGGGTTATTTGTGTATCCTTCCAGTCACGGTACTGTCTTTTTTTGTTATTTAAGAGAGGGTGTGATAGGTAAGTTTGGGGTGCCAGATGTAAATGAAAATGGGGGTGCCCAACATAAATGAAATTGGGGTTTGGTAACAGGTAATACATATTTTAAGAAAAAAAAAAGGATAAATAAGTGTACAAGATCAGATATAGGGTGTAATGACAGTAGTTTGTTGGGCTATGTATTGGTAGATAAAAGACTGACAGGTAGACTTCAGGATGTACATGTTTATAGAGGGGCCACAGATATATCATATAATTTTTTAGTTGTAGCTACAGTGAGAGTAAAAGGTAGATGGGAAGCAAGTAGAATGGAATCAGCAAGTAAGAGAGAGGTGAAGGTTTATAAACTAAAGGAGGAGGAAGATAGGGTAAGATAAACAACTACTGGAAGAAAGATGGGCTAATGAGAGTATAGGAAATGAAGTTGAAGAGGCATGGGATAGATTTAAGAATGTAGTGTTAGAGTGTTCAGCAGAAGTTTGTGGTTACAGGAAAGTGGGTGTGGGAGGGAAGAAGAGCGATTGGTGGGATGATGAGGTAAAAATAGTAGTAAGAGAGAAAAAGTTAGCATATGAGAGGTTTTCACAAAGTAGAAGTGGAACAGAAAGGGAGGAGTATATGGAGAGAAGAAGAGAGTTAAGAGAGCAGTGAAGGAATGTAAAAGGAGAGCAAATGAGTGAGTGGGTGAGATGCTATCAACAAATTTTGTTCAGAATAAGAAAAAGTTTTGGAGTAAGATTAATAAGTTGAGAAAGCCTAGGGAACAAATGGATTTGACAGTTAAAACTGGGAGAGGACAGTTATTAGATGGAGAGTTGGAGGTATCAGGAAGATGGAGGGAATATTTTGAGAAACTGTTGAATGTTGAAGATAGGGAAGCTGTGATTTCATGCACTGGGCAGGGAGGTATTACATCTTGTAGGAGAGCCAGCTGTGAGTGTGGGGAAAGTGTGAGAGGCAGTGGGTAGAATGTCATGGGGTAAAGCAGCTGAGATTGATGGGATAAAGACAGAAATGATAAAAGCCCTGACCAGCCGGGCTGTGGCTCGTACGCTGGTTTGCGTGCAGCCAGCAGTAACAGCCTGGTTGATCAGGCTCTGATCCACCTGGAGGCCTGGTCACAGACCGGGCCGCGGGGGCGTTGACCCCCGGAACTCTCTCCAGGTAAACTCCAGGTATAACAAAAAAAGTATCCAAAACGGTTGGGATCCTCTCCAAGATACGATACTACATGGCACAATCTGCCCTTCTCATACTATACCATTCACTCATTTATCCATACCTCACCTATGCTATTTGTGCTTGGGGATCAACTGTAGCAACCCACCTAAAGCCAATAATAACCCAACAAAAAGTCGCAGTAGATCTAAACTTACTCACTGTTCAGAACTTACTACACTTACTACTGTGCAATCTACATCTACAGGACCTTAAATTCCAATATTAACCCTGACCTAAAATGCTTTCTTGATAGTTGTGACAGGACCCAAAGGCATAACACCAGACACAAACATCTCTATGACATTCCCCGTGTCTGATTAAACCTTTACAAAAATTCAATGTATGTCAAAGGGCCTAAAATTTGGAACACTCTACCTGAAAACTCTAGAAATGCAGACACATTCATCACTTTCAAAACTATCTACCATCAGAAAACATCTTATCTCCCTGATACACCCCATCAGCTAACTACATGAAAACCACCTGGTGGTTCACACTTACACTCACACCTGTCAAATAGAGTATCCTCTGGCTTTAGAAGTGAGTCTAAAGAAATGTCTTTAGGTACACCGCAGGGAGGAGTTCTCAGTCCCATGCTATTTAATATTCTGATTAATGCTCTCCTAAATGCTCTACCTGCCTCACCTAAACATATAGCTATAAGTTATGCTGATGACATCATGATCCATACAACAGGGTATAAGAAGATGAGTACCATTCTTAATGAAGTTCAAGCAATTTGTAACTGACTAGGCCTCATAATATCCTCTTCTAGAACAAAGATATTAACAAGCAAACGACATCCCCCACCCATCTATTTGCAGGGTGAAAACATTAGCTACGTTAAAACTTACAGATATCTTGGCGTAGATGTACCCTTTAACAAATCCACTATACCACTACTAAATAAGAAGTGCAAAGATAGGCTAAATGCTCTCAAAGCTGTTGCTGGCTACAACCCCAACTATGGTGTTAATGTGAGAATCGTGAGAATGATGTATATAGCCTATGTTAGGTCCTTAATTGATTATGCTGCTCCCATGTTAATAATAGCTAGAGAAAGTTCTCTCCAACCCTTGGGGTTAATGCAAAAGGAAGCTCTCAGAATTATTCTTGGGGTGTCCCAAATCTACAAAGGTTCTAATATGAGGAAGGAGCTTGGTATTTCTAGTATCAGTGATAGGATTGTTGAGATTAACACTGTACTCGGTATTAGAATGCTATGAAATGAACCAGACAGTGTCACAATGAACCTTACTAAGTGTCTAGAAGTAAATACACACAGATCTAAATGGATTGTGAAAACGTGCAAACTCACATTGTATAGTTAGCTGATAACAGAGTCAGGGTGGACAACATCATGTAAATATGGAAATAATTCTAGAAGGGTACCCAGAGTATAACGAATTCCATGAAAATAGTGTTATTGTAGGTATGTGCAACCAGTGTCTCTTTTAAAGCCTGTATTAAGGTCAGGGCAGTGCCGCCCTTTGAGTCATATGTCACACCTTAGGAAATGCTACCGTCAGTCAATGTTTACAGATGTGAGGGTGCAACAGTGCTCGTGGATGAGTAGTCAAGCCTGATGTTCAGCCCTGCGGACAACCTGTATATAGAAGATTTTAGTTCCAGTGCCGACGTCTCCTGGCTCTGTCCTCAATGAAGCTGCACAGGCTCACCAGTTTCCTCTTCCCTCAGGCTGGGAGAGTTTTTTTTTTTTTTTTTTTTTTTTTTTTTTTTTTTTTTTTTTTTTTGCCTGCTGCATTTTATGTCCATTTTAGATTTACGAGTGAGCAAAAGCCAGTCCCTCCCTGGGGTAGCTATTGTAAGTAATTCTTTCACACCTTTGGACCCACCAGTATTGTCGTGTCAGGACGATGCGAGGTGCATGGCTGAGCAAATGTAGACAGCCATTTCTGTCTGCTAGTTTCATATTCCGCAGCATTCGGGTGCTGCCCTCTCTAGGCCTGCCCAGGTCAGTGGGACGCTGGGCCCACTCTCTCTCACTTCACGGCCTACCCTCTCAGGTTCAACTGCTCCCCTCTGCAGACTGGCTATCGGTCATTCCCTCACTTTGTCCATTGTGTACTCACTCCATTCCAATTAAAGCCAAACTAATCCAAGGCCATATCTTTGCTACCTATGCTACCTCCTTTGGCACTAAACCGCTGTTCAACAGAACGAACAGTAATAACAGAATTTCATGAAGAGACCTTCATGACTGCTCATATTTTGCCGGTCCAGAGCCCTGTGCATACATGTCTGTACAGTGGACCCCCGGTATTCGATATTAATCCGTTCCTGAGAGCTCATCGAATACCGATAATATCGAAAACCGAATCAATTTTCCTCATAAGAAATAATGAAAATCAAATTAATCCGTGCAAGACACCTAAAAGTATGAAAAAAAAAATTTTACTACATGAAATATTAAGTTTAATGCAACAGAATAATTACAATAACAATAAAATAATTGACACTTACCTTTAATGAAGATCTGGTGATGATTGATGGGATGGAAGGAGAGGAGAGGTGTTAGTGTTTAGAAGGGGAATCCCCTTCCATTAGGACTTGAGGTAGCAAGTCCTTTTCCAGGGTTACTTCCCTTCTTCTTTTAATGCCACTAGGACCAGCCTGAGAGTCACTGGACCTCTGTCGCACAACAAATCTGTCCATAGAGTTCTGTACCTCCCGTTCCTTTACGATTTGTCTAAAATGGGCCACAACACTGTCATTGTAATAGCTGTGTTAGGGTGATTTTCATCCATAAAGGTTTGCACTTCAACCCACTGTGCACACATTTCCTTAATTTTTGAAGTAGGCACAATGTATTCCACAACTGGTATAGGCTTCTCAGGGTTAGCCCCAAACCCTTCAAAATCTTTCTTAATTTCCATACTAATTCTCACCCTTTTTACCACAGGGTTGGCACTAGAAGCTTTCTTGGGGCCCATGGTGATTTATTTTGCAGAAACAAGCACCAAACACAGTGATAATATGGATAATATGGAATGTACCGAATGTATCCTTAGATGCGCGCACACTGGCTGGTGTGTAAACACTGGCACACAAGGGGCAGTTCAGGCCACATGTGAACAGGTCTCGTACGAATCGTATCGAATACCGGGTTTTCAGTCGAATACCGAGGAAAATTTTTTGCGATATAATGCATCGAATACCGGATTTATCGAATACCGATGCCATTGAATACCGGGGGTCCACTGTACTTCTATTATGTTGTGATCTGAGTGAATTGTCCGTGATCCAGTCATATTACGTATCAGATCATCATTGTTAGTGAAGATGAGGGCCAGCGTATTTTCTAGTCTTGTAGGCTCAACTATTTGCTGGTTTAAGGTGAATTTTTTACAGAGATTTAGTAGTTCATGTGTGTGTGTGAATTTTCATCTGAGCTGCCTCCTGGAGTGATCTCTGCTAAAACATTGTTTGCTATACTCTTCCATTTTAGGTGTCTCAGGTTGAAATCTCCTAGTAGTAAGATGTTTAGGGCAGGAGTTGGGAGATTTTTCAGACATTGGTCAATTTTCTCAAGCTGCTCCTGAAATTGCTGGGGAGTTGCATCTGGAGGCTTGTATACTACCACAATGACAAGGTTTTGGTTTTTGATCTTTACCGCCAAAACTTCAACTACATCATTTGAGGTGTTTAGTAGTTCTGTGCAAATGAGTGACTTTGTGACATACAGGCCAACCGCCCCTTGTTGCCTCTTTAGTCTGTCGCATCGGAATAGGTTATAACCTGGGATCCATATTGCATTGTCATAATGATCCTTTGTGGGTCTCTGTGAATGCTGCAAACATTGCATTTGACTCCGTGAGCAGTCCCTTGATGTAAGGAATTTTGTTGTTTTTTGACGGCATTAGACCCTGTATGTTTGCAGAAGACAAATGTCGTATTGGTGGAATTTAGGGGGATTTTATTTGCTGACTCTAATATCTGTTGTTCTGGGGTATAGGCCAATGTTCGTGCCTCTGCTCCAGAAGTGTTTTCCGGTGGTGTAGGATTATTGTCATTTCTTGCCAGTGTTTTTTCCTTTCTGGCCCTAAAAAACCTCTGTCCCTGGAGAGGTTGTGGGTCCTCTCTTTTGTTTCCCATAGTCTTGCTGGTCTGTGTCTTCTGGTCCCCTTTAGATGATATGCCTGGCAGTATGCATTGTAGCATTTTCTTTCATGGATTGATGAGTGACACATTTCTGGGTAAAATAGGTTGCAAGAAAGGAAGTTGCACTCTCCTGTTGTCATGTGGGTGCCGCATTTTTTGGGATGGTCAAAGGTGCATGTCCCACCTGTTTTACCAGATATACCGTGCCTGCAGATACCCAAGGCATAGTATTTACATAGATTGTACTTCTGTTTGCTAGGATTTATTGTAGCTGCGTTCACTGCTGGTGCATTTATTTTTCCTGTTTCCTCAATATCTTTTACCCCTGTATGGACATCAGTGCTTCCACCAGGTTTTGCTGGTAGTGTGTCGACACTGTTCCCTGAGACCACATCCCATTTTGATTCATCTCCAGCAGTATCTCTATTTTGAACCTCTGTGGACTGAATAAGGTTGTCTTCAGTGTCCTCCAGGACAACACTAGTACCCTCACGAGCTCTATCTTCTAAGACATCACTAGGACCCTCTGGAGCACTTTTCTCCAGGACAACACTAGCACCCTCAGCACTGTCCTCCAGGACAGCACTAGCACCCTCAGAAGCACCTTCCTCCAGGACAACACTAGCACCCTCAGCACTGACCTCCAGGACAGCACTAGCCCCCTCAGGAGCACTGTCCAAGACAGCCCAGTCCCTACCACCCATCTTTTTTTCCCAGCTGTCATACCATGTTGACAGTCTTTCAAGAAGGATGTTTTATTGGTGTTCTTGTCTTTTAATATAGATGTCATTTCCTCATACAGGTGTATCTCATTTGGGCAGCCCCAAAAACATCTCTCTGAGTTTATGTCAAGTGTGGTCACTAGTTTAAAATCCCTGCATATACTATGGGACCACTGACCACACAGGTGGCAAGCAATCCAGGCCTGTCTTCGTCCCTTACCCTTTCTGCAGACTACACAGATCTTCATGGTAGTGTTCATCTTAGCAGTACTAGACAACTCTCCAAGCTAGCTAGTCTATAATTCCCCGATGTATTTAATTTTTTGTAACAGTTCTTCCGATTTGGCTTTATTTCCAACGAAACCATTTGAATCTGTCCGAATCCAGCGAAATCCGTTTGACTCCACCTGAATCCAGCAAACCTGGTAATGCAGATAGTGGATCACTTAGTGGATTACTTAGCAAACCAAAATTGTAATTACACATTGTAACCTTTACAAAGAAATAAATCTTATCTTTATCTTTAGGTAGGCACTGTGGTGTGATCCAACTACAGTAATTAAATGATAAGTGGTAATACAAATTTCTTTTCTAATGACACTATTGTATTAAATGTATTGTACTAACAGTTATATTTTGTGTACCCAGCAAGCAAACCAAAATAAAATACAGTCCACATAATTTTAATTTACCAGAGTAGCTTTTTTTTTTTTTTTTTTAATTATTAATTTAATGTCAGGTCAAGCTTTTTTGTGAGAGTGGTGAAGGAGTGGGCATCGAGGGAGTGACAGTTCTGCAACCTACTGTGACTAAGGCCCACTTACCTCACCCAAATTACTTACATGTAATAATTCAGGTAATACCCTTTAAACCTCATGCAGGTAATTTCTCACACTATGCATGGAGAGGTAGGGTGGTGGTGATAGGAATAATTACATGTGATGAAGGAAGGGAAAAACTGTGTAGAAAGACAGGTGGAGAGGAAAACTGCGAGTTTGGTTGGGGCAACAAAGAGAGTTAGAAAGGTGGGGTAAATAAAGTGTGAGGACCCCCTAATGAAATAAGATACATTAAATCTTGGGTTGTCTTACGTTAAATCTTGGGTTATCCTTGGATAATTGAGTTATCATAGGATAATTCTTGAGTTATCCTAGGATCATTCTTGAGTTATCCCAGAATAATTCTTGAGTTATCCCAGAATAATTCTTGAGTTATCCACAGATAATTCTTAAATTTTGCTGGTCAAATATTAAGTTATTCTAGGTTAAATTCTGGGTTATCCTAGATTAAATCTTAGGTTATCCTAAGTCAAATCTTGAGTTACTTAAGGGTAATTCTTAGGTTATATCTTGTTATCCTAGTAAATCTTGCGTTATCCAAGGCTAAATCTACATAATGGACTATATGAGAACTGAAATGTCGCTAGGAGAATCTCATAGGTATGGTGACCTTAGACTTAAAAAGGCCTTTGATGCGGTCAACCATATTATGTAAGAAACTACAAGCTATCGGCATAGGTTCTGCAGACTGGTTCAAGTCCTACCTGAGCTACAGGAAACAAATTGTCAAGATCAACAACACAGAACCAGAACCCCTGCCGATAGCATGTGGGGTTCCCCAAAGTAGTATTCTGGGTCCCTTATCGTGAATGGCATGCCCATCACTGTCAAGTGTAATCTTCTGTTGTATGCATTATATCTCAGGTAAAGACCCACAAGATACAGCTAATGTACTGTCACTAGAACTAGAGCCCTGCAGCAAATGGCTAGTAGACAACAAATTATAATTACACCTCGGGAAAACAGAAGCCATACTCTTTGGCACGAAAAAACAACAGAAAAGGGTAAATAATTTTAATGTCTAGTGTAGAGGGGAACCATCACTTCAGTATCTTCAGTGAAATATCTAGGAATCCCCTTTGACCCAAACATATCAGGAGAATTGATAGGAAACAGTGCAGCAAAGAAAGCGAATGGCAGACTAAAGTTCCTCTACAGACAAGCACAGTGTCTCAGTACTGAGGCACGCAGGACCTATGTCTAGCGCTTATACAGTGCCATACAGATTACTCGTTCTTCATGGTACTCTGCCTTAACAAGCAAACAAAAATGAAAGATAGACTACAAATCATCCAGAACAAAATGTCAAGACTCATCCTAGACCTGGGTCGAATTATTATTATAGTCAAGGGGGAAGCGCTAAACCCGGAGGATTATACAGCGCCTGGGGGGGGGGATGATGTGGAAGGCATTCAGGCTTAATTCGGGGTACTGGAGCACAGACCCAATTCCCTAAATCAAGAGCCTCTCACCAACATCAAGGAACCTTCCTTGAGGGGACCTGGGTCGAAGAGCATGAAAGCCAGCATGACTTACAACAACTGGATATGCTGAATGTTGAAGACAGTAAAACAACTGAAGCTAAATCATGCTTATAAAACTACTCAGTGTCCAGAATATCTTGCTGCCAAGTCTGTCAAGGCTGGGAACCAAAGGAATTATAGTACTAGAAGGGAACACAACTTCGTAGCACCCACAGTAAGTGGTCAGGCTTCAAAGATCTTTTACTGTATAGTAATAAAGGAATGGAACGCCGTGACTGCCTGCACATGTCAAAGCCTGTCACAGCATGAGCCAGTTCAGGAAGAGAGCCAAAAGGTACCTAATGAATGTAGCGACAGAGGAAGGAGAGTGACTCATTGTATAGCTAACATACATGTACCTATTACTGTGATCTTATCCTCTCTTTAATGTTAATGTAAATAACTCAGTTTACCTTATTCCTAGTACATCTCCTTTTATTGTAACTGTCTCTCACATAATTGAGTTACTTAGCTGTTATAACTTTTAAGTTTAAATAAGATATTACAAGGACCCCAGTGACAATAAGTCACTTTGTCTGACTTTCTTGGGTTATCCTAGGTACTCTACACATATGCTGCTATGTATGATAATTTATGTAACTATATTTATGTGTACAGTCCCTGGACTCATTATTTACCTCTAATCTTTTTGACTACCGCCCACAGGATGGGTATAGGGTGCATAATAAAGATATTAAATTAACCTATACCTGAACAAACTTACTATTGTAGGCCTACAACCTGTGACCTCAGAACCGACACTATAAAATATTTGTAATTTCCATGAATAAAGTTGTTTGTTGGTGATAGCGTTGTCATTTGTTGGTGTTGGTGACAGTGTTGTTTGTTGATAATAGTGTTGTCGTTTGTTGGTATTGGTGATAGTCTTGTCGTTTGTTGTGTCTGAATAGTTTTGAGGATGAGGAAGATTGGTGAGAAGAATTACAAATGCAAGAAGTGAGGGTAGCGTGGCGGGTTGTTAAGCAGGCCGCCCACTCCAGATGAGACGGCTGGCTAAATATAACCTTGTCAGCTACTTAGCATCTCACAGCAACACACTCAAATAAGACGTCAACACATTAGAATGAGATGTCAAACACACTCACATGAAACTTCAACACACTAGAATGAGACATCAAACACACTCAATGAGATGTCAAACACACTAGAATGAGGCGTCAACACACTAGCTAAAATGAGTTGTCAACACACTCCAATTGGACGTCAACATACTTAAATAATACTCAACACACTGAAATGAAACGCCAACACAGTAGAATACATTTTTGCTAATTTTACTGTAAAAAACCTTAAGACACCTATAACAATCAGTGCCATTTACCGGATACCTCACACAAACATCCCAAATTTCAGTGAGAAATTAAAGTCACTAATAACAAACAGACAAATGAATAAGCACCACCTTCTCTTAGCTGGAGACTTCAACATCAACCTTGGCTTACTAGATGATCAGCCTGTAACTGATTTCATCAACAATATGAACAACACACTTCTCATACCAACAATAACTAAACCAACCAGGCTCACTGAGACAAGTGCAACCATAACAGACCACATATGGACCAATATACTAGCCCCCCTTAAATCAGGGATAATCAGAGATAGCACTACAGACCACTACCCTACCTTCCTCCTGACAAACATTAGTAAATCACCACTTGAATTCAACAAAGTCTCATTTAGACTCCATGACGAGGCCTCAATAAGAAAGTTCACAGCTGACCTAGAGATTGTTGACTGGCCTACAGAATTCTCCAAGGCCAATGGTATTGATGACTGGACAGACATTTTTCTTAACAAATTACTTAGACTATACAACAAACATTGTCCTATAAAAACGAAACAGATCACAAACAAACGGCTTGGTTGCCCATGGCGAACCAGTACCATTCTGAAATCTATTGACAAGAAACACCAATATGAAAAGCAATATAGACAGGACTTAATACACAAAGATATTCTTAAACACTATTCATCAGTTCTCACCAAAGTAATAAAGAAAGCCAAACAACTATACTACTCCAGTAGATTCACAGACACTAGAGGAGATATAAAAAAGACCTGGAAAACACTCTCTCAGATTCTAGGGACCCACAAACTGAAAAAAAACAAGAATATTGTCCTAACTAAACCTAATGAAACACCACTACATCCCACTGACACAGCTAACAAGATAAACGACTTCTTCTCAACCATAGGATCTAATCTCGCCAATAAAATCCCACATACCAATGCCCATGCCGGGGACTACCTAGATGGGAATTTCCCAAATTCCTTCTATCTTGCACCAACTGAGCCCTCGAAAGTCACCGAGATTATAAAGTCACTTAAAAATAACTCAGGGAATCTGTCTAATGTCCCACCATTACTGTACAAGCGAGCGGCCCATATCCTTTTGCATGCTATTTCATTACTTTTTAACAAGTCACTAGAAACTAGCACCTTCCCGAAACTACTCAAGATGGCAAGGGTTACACCAATACATAAAGGTGGTGACCCTACAGACTTAAACAACTAAAGGCCAATATCAAACTTACCATTGCTATCCAAAATCTTTGAGAAACTCGTGCACAGGAGACTATGTTCATTTATAACAACACAAAACATACTCAACCCCTGCCAATTTGGATTCAGGAAAAATAAAAGCACTAATGATGCAATCATAAAAATGCTAGATCTGCTTTACACAGCATTGGAAAATAAGGAATATCCACTAGGAATTTTTATTGACCTAAGAAAAGCTTTTGACACAGTAGACCACGACATCCTACTCCACAAACTTGACCATTACGGTATAAGAGGCCATGAGCTTGCTTATTTCAAATCTTACCTTACTAATAGGTATCAGTATGTCACCATTAAAGACACAGCATCAACAACACGGCCACTTGATACTGGAGTTCCGCAGGGAAGTGTCCTTGGTCCCCTGCTCTTCCTCATATACATCAATGATCTTCCAAACGTATCCCAACACCTGAAACCCATTCTCTTTGCTGACGACATGACTTATGTCATCTCTCACCCTAATCTTGCCACCCTCAACACCATTGTTAACGAGGAGCTGATCAAAATATCGACTTGGATGACAGCCAATAAACTTACGCTTAACACTGACAAAACCTACTATATTATGTTTGGTAGCAGAGCAGGAGATGCACAAATTAACATTAAGATCGACAACACTCCAATTACCAGACATAATGAGGGCAAATTCCTAGGCCTATACCTTGACAACAACCTGAATTTCAGCACCCATATCCAACACATAACCAAAAAAGTATCCAAAACGGTTGGGATCCTCTCCAAGATACGATACTACGTGCCGCAAACTGCCCTTATCACACTATACCATTCACTTATATATCCATACCTCACCTATGCTATTTGTGCTTGGGGATCAACTGCAGCAACACACCTAAAGCCAATAATAATCCAACAAAAAGCTGCAGTAAGAATAATCACTAAATCCCATCCCTGGCAACACACCCCCCCCACTCTTCATAGATCTAAACTTACTCCCTGTTCAGTACATCCACACTTACTACTGTGCAAGCTACATCTACAGGACCTTAAACTCCAATATCAACCTTGACCTAAAACGCTTTCTTGATAGTTGTGACAGAACCCACAGGCATAACACCAGACACAAACATCTCTACGACATTCCCCGTGTCCGACTAAACCTTTACAAAAATTCAATGTATGTCAAAGGCCCTAAAATCTGGAACACCCTACCTGAGAACTCTAGAACTGCAGACACATTCATCACCTTCAAAACTACCATTAGAAAACATCTTATCTCCCTGATACACCCCATCAACTAACTACACAAATACCACCTGGTGGTTCACACTTATACTCACTCACCCATTTGACCATAAACAGAAATATTAATCCCAATCTTAAAATAATGAATCCTATGATACTCCAATACTGAAACTATGTACTGTGCCAAAACAAAAGCATTCACATTGCTAAACTCACAAACTAGTATTTAGTCACTTAGCCATAATACCAGCTTACCTCATAATTTGTAATATATTAAAATAAAAAATTAAACTAAGTCTGCCCGAAATGCCTAGCTATGCTAGGCGTTCTAGTGGTACACTCTGTAATCATTATTTAACTACATGTAAACCACACAACAACCAAATTCTGTAAATTCAACATTGTAATCTTTATAGAGAATAAACTTTGAATTTGAATTTGAATTGAATGTGACGTCAAGACACTAGAATAATACGTCAATACATTCTAATGAGACGTCATCACACTCAAATGAGACGTCAACACACTCAAATGAGATGTCAACACACTCAAATGAGACGTCAACACACTCAAATGAGATGTCAACACACTCAAATGAGACGTTAACATTAAAATGAGACATCACCAGCAAAATGAGACGTCAACATACTCAAATGAGACGTCAACACTCAAACAGATGTCAATGCACTCAAATGAGATGTCAGCACCATTCAAATAAGACATCAACACACAAGACATCCAAACAATATAAAATAAGACCATACCTGGAGGGTGTTCCGGGGGTCAACGCCCCCGCAGCCCTGTCCATTACCAGGCCTCGCGGTGGATTAAGGACTGATCAACCAGGCTGTTACCGATGGCCGCACGCAAACCGACGAACGAGCCATAGCCCGGTTGGTCAGGAACTGACCTTAATTAAATACTGGGAGCGCCTGGAAGCGATTGACTTGTACTCAATGGAGCGTAGGCGAGAGAGATATATCATAATCTACACCTGGAAGATTCTGGAGGGACTGGTTCCTAATTTGCACACAGAAATCACTCCCTACGGAAGCAAAAGACTTGGCAGGCGATGCAACATACCCCCAGTGAAAAGTAGGGGCGCCACTGGTACACTAAGAGAAAACACAATAAGTGTCTGGGGCCCAAGACTATTCAACAGCCTCCCACCAGCTATAAAGGAAATTACCAATAGGCCCCTGGTTGTCTTCAAGAGGAAGCTGGACAGATACCTAAAGTCAGTGCCGGATCAGCTGGGCTGTGGGTCGTATGTTGGACTACTTGCGGCCAGCAGTAACAGCCTCGTTAATCAGGCCCTGATCCACCGGGAGGTCTGGTTATGGACCAGGCAGCGGGGGCGTTGATCAGGGTGGTGGATCAGGGTCTGATCAATCAGGCTGTTACTGCTGGTCGCACGTAAACTGACGTACGAACTACAGCCCGGTTGGTCAGGTACTGACTTTAGGCGCCTGTCCAGTGCCTTCTTGAAGACAGCCAGGGGTCTATTGGTAATCCCCTTTATGTATGCTGGAGGCTGTTGAAGTCTTGGGCCCCTGACACTTACTGTGTTGTCTCTTGGCGTACTACGGCACCTCTGCTTTTCACTGGGAGATGTTGCACCGCCTGCCCAGCCTTTTGCTTTCGTAGGGAGTGATTTCCGTGTGCATATTTGCGACTAGTTCCTCTAGGACGAACGAAATGATGTTATACTTGAATATTTTCAGTTTCATCACCCAAAGTATGTTAATGTTGAAGATATTATTCCTCAGGAACAATGAGTAAGATCCGGACACGGTTTTTAACCGGATATAACAGAAGTGTAGTTGGCAGGACTGACAGACAGGTGCTGTAGAAGATGCTTAAATGCTTAACAATAACAATATCTACTAGTGTTGATACTGACGATAACATTCTCTCTCTCTCTCTCTCTCTCTCTCTCTCTCTCTCTCTCTCTCTCTCTCTCTCTCTCTCTCTCTCTCTCTCTCTCTCTCTCTCTCTCTCTCTCTCTCTCTCTCTCAAACACACACACTCTCTCACTCTTGCTAAAATATAACAAAAAACATTTTAATGAGAATATGTTTGAGAGAGCCAACCCGGCGTGGAGACAACACAGTAGAGAAGCAAGGCGGGCAAGTAATAATTGTGTTAAAACAAAAGACTGTAAGCTAAGCAAAGCGAAATAACACAAACCTTTGTTTTTTTTTCTTTTTAAATTAAAGTGATAAAAATCCAAATTAAAAATTGCTAACTTCTTAAAAGTTAAAGTGTATTATGTGTGTGTGTTTAGTGCAGCACATTAGTGGGTCTTGAGTGTATCTGAAGTGTTGATGTGTTCAGCTGAAGGACTCTCCACGGGGGGATAACAACGCCTCGAACTATCCACAGTGATACCAACGGCCCCACAGTGCTACCTACTACCCACAATGTTACCCACCACTATCCACAGTACTACCTGCGGCCCCACAGTGCTACTTACTACCTACAAGTAAGTAAGTAAGTAAGTTTATTCAGGTATACACAAATACAGTTACATAGAATTATCATACATAGCAGCATATGTGTAGAGAACCTAGGATAACCCAAAAAAGTCAGACAGAGTGACTTATTTCCAATGTTACCCACCGCTATCCACAGTACTACCTGCGGCCCCACAGTGCTACCTACTACCCACAATGTTACCCACCACTATCCAAAGTGCTACATGTAGTCCCACAGTGCTACCTACTACCCACAATGTTACCCACCACTATCCAAAGTGCTACACGCAGTCCCACAGTGCTACCTACTACCTACAATGTTACCCACCACTATCCACAGTACTACCTGCGGCCCCACAGTGCTACCTACTACCCACAATGTTACCCACCACTATCCAAAGTGCTACATGCAGTCCCACAGTGCTACCTACTACCCACAATGTTACCCACCACTATCCACAGTGCTACCTGCGGCTCACAGTGCTACCTACTACCCACAATGTTACCCACCACTATCCACAGTACTACCTGCGGCCCCACAGTGCTACCTACTACCCACAATGTTACCCACCACTATCCACAGTGCTACCTGCGGCCCCACAGTGCTACCTACTACCCACAATGTTACCCACCACTATCCACAGTACTACCTGCGGCCCCACAGTGCTACCTACTACCCATAATGTTACCCACCACTATCCACAGTACTACCTGCGGCCCCACACTGCTACCTACTACCCACAATGTTACCCACCACTATCCACAGTGCTACCTGCAGTCCCACAGTGCTACCTACTACCCACAATATTACCCACCACAACCCACAGTGCTACGCGACCCACAGTGCTACCTACATACTACCCATGTCAGCATACTTCAATATTTCAGATACGATAAGTTCGACTCAAGAAATCGTAATGACACGATTGCAAACAAACCATACCCCCGGCCGGGATTGAACCCGCGGTCATAGAGTCTCAAAACTCCAGCCCGTCGCGTTAGCCGCTAGACCAGCTAGCCACAATAAGATTCATCCAACTAGGTATATTTCTACATCATAGGAAGGTTAGCACAGGCACTACTGTGACCACAAATGCTCCTCAAATCACTTCCCGACCTGCCAGACTGTGGTTCGTACGTTGGACTGCGTGCTGCCAGCAGTGACAGCCTGGTCTACCTACCTGGAGTCTACCTGGAGGGCATTCTAGGGATCAACGCCCCGCGGCCCGGTCCACGACCAGGCCCCCCGGTGAATCAGGGCCTGAGCAACGAGGCTGTTACTGCTGGCCGCACGTAGCCCAACGTACGAACCACAGCCCGGCTGATCCGGCACCGACTTTAGATATCTGTCCAGCTCCCTCTTGAAGACAACCAAGGGTCTATTGGTAATGCTCCTTATGACTGGTGGGAGGCTGTTGAACAGTCTTGGGCTCCTGACACTTAATGTGTTTTGTCACTGGGGGTATGTTGCATCGCCTGCCAAGTCTTTTGCTTTCGTAGGGAGTGATTGCTGTGTGCATATTAGTGACCAGTCCCTCCAGAATCTTCCAGGTGTAGATTATGATACATTTCTCTCGCCTGCGCTCTAGTGAGTACAAGTCAAGTTAAGATGATTGATGGAACTTATACGTGCAGTAAAGGTTCTCTGTACATTCACTAGTTCTGCAATTTCACCTGCCTTGAATGGAGATGTTACTAAACAGCAGTATTCCAGCCTAGAGAAAACAAGTGATTTAAAAAGGATCATCATTGGCTTAGCATCTCTTGTCTTGTATGTTCTCATTATCCATCCTATCAGTTTCCTCGCAGATGTGATAGTGGCATTGTTGTGGTCCTTGAAGGTGAGGTCTTCGGACATTACCACTTCCAGGTCCTTCACATTACTTTTCCTCTCTATTGTGTGATTGGAGTTTGTAGTATACTCAGTCCTAGTTATTATTTCCTCCAGTTTTCCATAACGGAGTAGTTGGAATTTGTCTTCATTGAACATCATATTGTTTTCTGTTGCCCATTGGAAAACTTGGTTTATATCTTCTTGGAGATTTGCCGTGTCCTCAATGGATGACACTCGTGCAGATCCTAATATCGTCTGATATGAGGATGAGGAACAGGATAGGGGCAAGTACTGTGCCTTGTGGAACACAGCTCTTCACTATGGCAGCTTCCGATTTAACTCTGTTTACCACTACTCTTTGTGTTCGATTGGTTAGAAAGTTGAAGATCCATCTGCTATTTTACCAGTTATCTCTTTAGCGTGCATTTTGTGTACTATTACACCATGATCGCACTTGTCAAAGGCTTTTATAAAATCTGTGTACACTACATCTGCATTCTGTTTTTCTTCCACTGCATCTAAGACCATATCATAGTGGTCCAGTAGTTGCGAGAGGCAGGAGCGACCTGCTTTGAAATCATGTTGCCCTGGATTGTGAAATTTTTGGGAGTCCAGGTGGTTTGCTATCCTGCTTCTTAGAACTCTTTCAAAGATTTTTATGATATGGGACGTTAAAGCTATTGGTCTATAGTTCTTAGCCACTGCTTTGCTGTCACCCCTATGGAGTGGGGCTACATCCGTTGTTGTTAGTTACTGCGGAATCTCACTTGTGTCTATGCTCCTTCTCCATAGCATATTAGGGCCCGTGAAAGGGGTTTCTTGCAGTTCTTAATGAACACAGATTTCCAGGAGTCTGGGCCTGGGGCAGAGTGCATGGAGATGTCGCTGATGGCTTTCTCAAAGTCTAGTGGAGTTAGGGTTATGTCAGAAATTTGGCATACATTAGCAGGGTTTTGAGGCTCATTCATGAAAAAATTGTTTGGACTGTATCTTTAGACTGATTAGTGGCTCACTGAACACAGTCATATTGAGATTTCAGTATCTCACTCATTTCTTTGTCATCTGTGTAGGATCCGTCTTGTCTGAGCAGGGGCCTATACGAGAAGTGGTTTTTGTCTTGTTTTGGGCATATGAAAGGAAATATTTCGAATTTTCAATTTCGTTAATCGCTTTTAGCTCCTCTTGGCTTTCCTGGATCCTGCATGAGTCCTTTAACTGTAGCTCGATATTTTCCACTTCCCTGGTTAGCACTTCCTTCCGTGTTTCAGATAATCTAGCATTTTTGAGGAGCTCAGTGATTCTTCACCATCTCCTGTAGAGGGAGCATCTCTCTCTCTCCAGTTTACTTCTTCTCTTCTTTTTTCTTAGGGGAATATGCCTTGAACATACTTCAGCTACCAAGAGGTTGATCTTTTCAAGGCACTGGTTAGGGTCAATGTAATTTAAGATATCTTTCCAACATGATTCATTTAGGGCATAGTTTACCTGATCCCAGTTGATGTTGTTTTTGAAGTTGAATTTGGTAAAGTTACCCTCACAGCTGTATGCATTTTGATGATCAGGACCCCTGTGCTGATCAGGCCCTGTGGTTGATCAATCCCTGTGGTTGATCAGGCCCTGTGGTTGATCAGGCCCTGTGCTGATCAGGCCCTGTGGTTGATCAATCCCTGTGGTTGATCAGGCCCTGTGGTTGATCAGGCCCTGTGCTGATCAGGCCCTGTGGTTGATCAGGCCCTGTGGTTGATCAGGCCCTGTGGTTGATCAGGCCCTGTGGTTGATCAGGCCCTGTGGTTGATCAGGCCCTGTGGTTGATCAGGCCCTGTGGTTGATCAGGCCCTGTGGTTGATCAGGCCCTGTGCTGATCAGGCCCTGTGGCTGATCAGGCCCTGTGGTTGATCAGGCCCTGTGGTTGATCAGGCCCTGTGGTTGGTCAGGCCCTGTGGTTGATCAGGCCCTGTGGTTGGTCAGGCCCTGTGGTTGATCAGGCCCTGTGATTGATCAGGCCCTGTGGTTGATCAGGCCCTGTGCTGATCAGGCCCAGTGGCTGATCAGGCCCTGTGGCTGATCAGGCCCTGTGGTTGATCAGGCCCTGTGCTGATCAGGCCCTGTGGCTGATCAGGCCCTGTGGCTGATCAGGCCCTGTGGTTGATCAGGCCCTGTGGTTGATCAGGCCCTGTGGTTGATCAGGCCCTGTACTGATCAGGCCCTGTGGTTGATCAGGCCCTGTGGTTGATCAGGCCCTGTGGTTGATCAGGCCCTGTGGTTGATCAGGCCCTGTGGTTGATCAGGCCCTGTGGCTGATCAGGCCCTGTGGTTGATCAGGCCCTGTGGTTGATCAGGCCCTGTGGTTGATCAGGCCCTGTGGTTGATCAGGCCCTGTGGCTGATCAGGCCCTGTGGTTGATCAGGCCCTGTGGTTGATCAGGCCCTGTGGTTGATCAGGCCCTGTGGTTGATCAGGCCCTGTGGTTGATCAGGCCCTGTGGTTGATCAGGCCCTGTGGTTGATCAGGCCCTGTGGTTGATCAGGCCCTGTGGTTGATCAGGCCCTGTGGTTGATCAGGCCCTGTGGTTGATCAGGCCCTGTGGTTGATCAGGCCCTGTGGTTGATCAGGCCCTGTGGTTGATCAGGCCCTGTGGTTGATCAGGCCCTGTGGATGATCAGGCCCTGTGGTTGATCAGGCCCTGTGGTTGATCAGGCCCTGTGGTTGATCAGGCCCTGTGGTTGATCAGGCCCTGTGGTTGATCAGGCCCTGTGGTTGATCAGGCCCTGTGGTTGATCAGGCCCTGTGGTTGATCAGGCCCTGTGGTTGATCAGGCCCTGTGGTTGATCAGGCCCTGTGGTTGATCAGGCCCTGTGGATGATCAGGCCCTGTGGTTGATCAGGCCCTGTGGTTGATCAGGCCCTGTGGTTGATCAGGCCCTGTGGTTGATCAGGCCCTGTGGTTGATCAGGCCCTGTGGTTGATCAGGCCCTGTGGTTGATCAGGCCCTGTGGTTGATCAGGCCCTGTGGTTGATCAGGCCCTGTGGATGATCAGGCCCTGTGGTTGATCAGGCCCTGTGGTTGATCAGGCCCTGTGGTTGATCAGGCCCTGTGGTTGATCAGGCCCTGTGGTTGATCAGGCCCTGTGGTTGATCAGGCCCTGTGGTTGATCAGGCCCTGTGGTTGATCAGGCCCTGTGGTTGATCAGGCCCTGTGGTTGATCAGGCCCTGTGGTTGATCAGGCCCTGTGGTTGATCAGGCCCTGTGGTTGATCAGGCCCTGTGGTTGATCAGGCCCTGTGGTTGATCAGGCCCTGTGGTTGATCAGGCCCTGTGGTTGATCAGGCCCTGTGGTTGATCAGGCCCTGTGGTTGATCAGGCCCTGTGGTTGATCAGGCCCTGATCCACCAAAAAAGTCTGAAACATTCTTCAGGTAAGGTTGGAATTTACTTACACACTATCAAAAATATTTTAGTCCCCACAATAATGCACCTTAATCAAAGTCCGTTAGATAAATATAATTATAATCAACCTTAATTTTTAAAGGGGTGGGCCAATAAGCCAGCGGAAGGCCTTGCTCAGATGACCAAAAGCTCCAGTTGCGGGTCATCATATGACTAAGACCCACGTCTGGAAGCACTTGTAATGTTTCTTGGTAAACCTTACGTAACCTAAGTTAGATAAACAGTCAAGTCAATTGAATATTAAAACATATTTGATATATTATAAATTTATGAAATCAATAACTGCCGAGCGTCTCAAGGCTAGAGACACTGCAGACCTGGAGAGTGTACAAAGAACTTTCACGCCACACATAAGTGCGATAAGGCACCTAAACTACTGGGAACGGTTGAAGGTCCTTGATCTGTATTCCCTTGAACGTAGGCGAGAGAAATACATGATAATATACACTTGGAAGGTCCTGGAGGGATTGACACCAAACGTGCACACGAAAATCACTCCCTATGAAAGCAAAAATCTCGGCAGGAGATGTAACATTCCCCCGATGGAAAGCTGTGGCCCCACAAATACACTGAGAGACAACACAATAAGTGTCCGGGGCCCAAGACTGTTCAACTGCCTCCCAGCATACATAAGGGGGATTATCAATAAACCCCTGGATGTCTTCAAGAAGGCACTGGACAAGCACCTGAAGTCAGTACCTGACCAACCGGGCTGTGGTTCGTACGTCAGTTTGCGTGCGGCCAGCAGTAACAGCCTCGTTGATCAGACCCTGATCCACCATGAGGCCTGGTCTCAGACCAAGCCGCGGGGCGTTGACCCCCGAAACCCTCTCCAGGTAAACGTCAGGTAAGGTCCTAGCCTCTATCCCCCTATTCGGAAAACTGTTCCACGCATCCACAACTCTGTTCGAAAACCAGTACTTACCTATGTCCTTTCTAAATCCAAATTTATCCAACTTTAATCCGTTATTTCTAGTTCTTACCAGGTTTGACACCCTCAGTACTTTATTAATATCTCCCTTGTTTATGCCCGTCATCCACTTATACACTTCAATATCTCCCCTCATTCTACGTCTCTCCAGAGAGTGGAGATTCGAGGCTCTAAGTCTATCTTCATACGGGAGATTCCTTATACAGTAAATCATTTTAGTCATTCTTCTCTGTATGTTCTCCAGTGAGTCTATATCCATCCTGTAGTAAGGAGACCAAAACTGAGCAGCATAATCTGAACGAGGCTTCACTAGTGATGTATAGTGAGGCCTCACTAGTGAGGTATAGTGAGGCCTCACTAGTGATGTATAGTGAGGTATAGTGAGGCCTCACTAGTGAGGTATAGTGAGGCCTCACTAGTGAGGTATAGTGAGGCCTCACTAGTGATGTATAGTGAGGTATAGTGAGGCCTCACTAGTGAGGTATAGTGAGGCCTCACTAGTGAGGTATAGTGAGGCCTCACTAGTGATGTATAGTGAGGTATAGTGAGGCCTCACTAGTGAGGTATAGTGAGGCCTCACTAGTGAGGTATAGTGAGGTATAGTGAGGCCTCACTAGTGAGGTATAGTGAGGCCTCACTAGTGAGGTATAGTGAGGTATAGTGAGGCCTCACTAGTGAGGTATAGTGAGGTATAGTGAGGCCTCACTAGTGAGGTATAGTGAGGCCTCACTAGTGAGGTATAGTGAGGTATAGTGAGGCCTCACTAGTGAGGTATAGTGAGGCCTCACTAGTGAGGTATAGTGAGGCCTCACTAGTGAGGTATAGTGAGGTATAGTGAGGCCTCACTAGTGAGGTATAGTGAGGTATAGTGAGGCCTCACTAGTGAGGTATAGTGAGGCCTCACTAGTGAGGTATAGTGAGGTATAGTGAGGCCTCACTAGTGAGGTATAGTGAGGCCTCACTAGTGAGGTATAGTGAGGCCTCACTAGTGAGGTATAGAACTGTAAAATAACTTCTGCACTTCTCTTACTTATAATTCTTGAAGTGTGTGTGATAAATGGCTTTGAAAATTGACAAGTTGAAGATTGAGACACTTTTGCAACACATGGGAATCTTTACTGAAGAAACGTTTCGCCACACAGTGGCTTCATCAGTCCAATACAAAGCAGAAAGGAGTAAGGAGAGGAGGAGGGTGAGGTAACACGGGCAAACAACCAAAATGCTTCCCAGATCACAGTAGCAACTTCCAACTAATTTTAGGTCACTGACAATTAATATCATGGTTAAAATTCTTTCTTAGCTCTACTTTTCAACACAGACCTACGTGTCACAACACGTTCCAACAAGTTTGTGGCAATGTCTTAGGTTAACATCTTTATTATGTACCCCATACCCATCCTGTGGGTGGTAGTCACCCCATACCCATCATGTGGGTGGTAGTCACCCCATACCCATCCTGTGGGTGGTAGTCACCCCATACCCATCCTGTGGGTGGTAGTCACCCCATACCCATCATGTGGGTGGTAGTCACCCCATACCCATCCTGTGGGTGGTAGTCACCCCATACCCATCATGTGGGTGGTAGTCACCCCATACCCATCATGTGGGTGGTAGTCACCCCATACCCATCCTGTGGGTGGTAGTCACCCCACACCCATCCTGTGGGTGGTAGTCACCCCATACCCATCCTGTGGGCGGAAGTCACTCCATACCCATCCTGTGGGCGGTAGTCACTCCATACCCATCCTGTGGGCGGTAGTCACCCCATACCCATCCTGTGGGCGGTAGTCAATCCATACCCATCCTGTGGGCGGTAGTCACTCCATACCCATCCTGTGGGCGGTAGTCACTCCATACCCATCCTGTGGGGGGTAGTCACCCCATACCCATCCTGTGGGCGGTAGTCACTCCATACCCATCCTGTGGGCGGTAGTCACCCCATACCGATCCTGTGGGTGGCAGTTACCCCATATCCATCCCGTGGGTGGTAGTCACCCCATACCCATCCTGTGAGTGATAGTCACCCCATACCCATCTTGTGGGCGGTAGTCACCCCATACCCATGCTGTGGGTGGCAGTTACCCCATATCCATCCCGTGGGTGGTAGTCACCCCATACCCATCCTGTGAGTGATAGTCACCCCATACCCATCTTGCGGGTGGTAGTCACTCCATATCCATCCTGTGGGCGGTAGTCACCCCATACCCATCGTGTGGGTGGTAGTCACCCCATACCCATCTTGTGGGCGGTAGTCACCCCATACCCATGCTGTGGGCGGTCGTCACCCCATATCCATCCTGTGGGCGGTAGTCACCCCATATCCATCCTGTGGGCGGTAGTCACCCCATACCCATAATGTGAACGGTAGTCACCACATATCCATCGTGTGGGCGGTAGTCACCCCATACCCATCGTGTGAGCGGTAGTCACCCCATACCCATCTTGGGGGCTGTAGCCACCTCTTATCCATCCTGTGGGCGGTAGTCACCCCATACCCATCCTGTGGGTGGTAGACACCCCATATCCATCCTGTGGGTGGTAGTCACCCCATACCCATCCTGTGGGTGATAGTCATCCCATATCCATCCTGTGGGTGGTAGTCATCCCATATCCATCTTGTGGGCGGTAGTCACTCCATATCCATCCTGTGGGCGGCAGTCACCCCATACCCATCCTGTGGGTGGTAGTCACCCCATATCCATCTTGTGGGCGGTAGTCACTCCATATCCATCCTGTGGGCGGTTGTCACCCCATACTTATCCTGTGGGCGGTCGTCACCCCATATCCATCCTGTGGGCGGTATTCATCACATACCCATAATGTGGGTGATAGTCACCCCATACCCATCCTGTGGGAGGTAGTCACCCCATATCCATCCTGTGGGCGGTAGTCACCCCATACCCACCCTGTGGGCGGTAGTCATCCCATACCCATCCTGTGGGCGGTAGTCACCCCATACCCATCCTGTGGGCGGTAGTCACCCCATACCCACCCTGTGGGCGGTAGTCACCCCATACCCATCCTGTGGGCGGTAGTCACCCCATATACATCCTGTGGGTGGCAGTCACCCCATATCCATAATGTGGGCGGTAGTCACCCCATACCCATCCTGTCGGCGGTAGTCATCCCATACCCATCCTGTGGGCGGTAGTTACCCCATACACATTATGGGGCGATAGTCACCCCATACCCATCCTGTGGGTGGTAATCACCCCATACCCATCCTGTTGGTGGTAGTCACCCCATACCCATCCTGTGGGTGGTAGTCACCCCATACCTATCCTGTGGGCGGTAGTCACCCCATACCCATCAAGTGGGCGGTAGTCACCCCATATCCATCCTCTGGGTGGTAGTCACCCCATATCCATCCTGTGGGTGGTAGTCACCCCATATCCATCCTGTGGGCGGTAGTCACCCCATATTCATCCTGTGGGTGGCAGTCACCCCATACTCATCCTGTGGGCGGTAGTCACCCAATTTCCATACTGTGGGTGGTAGTCACCCCATACCCATCAAGTGGGCGGTAGTCACTCCATGTCCATCCTCTGGGTGGTAGTCACCCCATATCCATCCTGTGGGTGGTAGTCACCCCATATCCATCCAGTGGGCGGTAGTCACCCCATATCCATCCTGTGGGTGGCAGTCACGCCATACCTATCCTGTGGGCGGTAGTCACCCCATACCCATCATGTGGGCGGTAGTCACCCCATACCCATCCTGTGAGTGGTAGTCACCCCATACCCATCCACTGGGTGGTAGTCACCCCATACCCATTTTGTGGGTGGTAGTCACCCCATACCCATTTTGTGGGTGGTAATCACCCCATACCCATCCTGTGGGTGGTTGTCACCCCATACTCATCCTGTGGGTAAGAGTCACCCAATACCTATCCTGTGGGCGGCAGTCACCCATACCCATCCTGTGGGTGGTAGTCACCCCATACTCATCCTGTGGGCGGTAGTCACCCATATTCATCCTGTGGGTGGTAGTCACCCCATACCTATCCTGTGGGCGGTAGTCACCCCATACCCATCCTGTGGAAGGTAGTCACCCCATACCCATCCTGTTGGTGGTAGTCACCCCATACCCATCCTGTGGGCGGTAGTCACCCCATATCCACCCTGTGGGTGGCAGTCACGCCATACCTATCCTGTGGGCGGTAGTCACCCCATACCCATCATGTGGGCGGTAGTCACCCCATACCCATCCTGTGAGTGATAGTCACCCCTTACCCATCCACTGGGTGGTAGTCACCCCATACCCATTTTGTGGGTGGTAGTCACCCCATACCCATTTTGTGGGTGGTAATCACCCCATACCCATCCTGTGGGTGGTTGTCACCCCATACCCATCCTGTGGGTAAGAGTCACCCCATACCTATCCTGTGGGCGGTAGTCACCCCATACCCATCACGTGGGGGGTAGTCACTTCATATCCATCCTGTGGGTGGTAGTCACCCGATATCCATCCTGTGGGTGGTAGCCACCCCATATCCATCCTGTGGGCGATAGTCACCCCATATCCATCCTGTGGGAGGCAGTCACCCATACCCATCCTGTGGGTGGTAGTCACCCCATACTCATCATGTGGGCGGTAGTCACCCATATCCATCCTGTGGGTGGTAGTCACCCCATACCTATCCTGTGGGCGGTAGTCACCCCATACCCATCCTGTGGGAGGTAGTCACCCAATATCCATCCTGTGGCTGGTAGTCACCCCATATCCATCCTGTGAGCGGTAGTCACCCCATATCCATCCTGTAGGTGGTAGTCTCCCCATATCCATCCTGTGAGCGGTAGTCACCCCATATCCATCCTGTGGGCGGTAGTCACCCCATTTCCATCCTGTGGGCGGTAGTCACCCATACCCATCCTGTGGGCGGTAGTCACCCCATACCCATCATGTGGGCGGTAGTCACCCCATACTCATCCTGTGGGCGGTAGTCACCCCATGCCCATCCTGTGGGCGGTAGTCACCCCATACCCATCCTGTGGGTGGTAGACACCCCATACCCATCCTGTGGGCGGTAGTCACCCCATATCCATCCTGTGGGCGGTAGTCACCCCATACCCATCCTGTGGGCGGTAGTCACCCCGTACCTATCCTGTGGGCGGTAGTCACCCCATACCCATCCTGTGGGTGGTTGTCACCCAATATCCATCCTGTGGGCGGTAGTCACCCCATACCCATCCTGTGGGCGGTAGTCACCCCATACTCATGCTGTTGGCGGTAGCCACCCCATATCCATCCTGTGGGTGGTAGTCACCCCATACCAATCCTGTGAGTGGTAGTCACCCCATATCCATCCTGTGGGCGGTAGGCTCCCCATACCCATCCTGTGGGCGGTAGTCACCCCATACCCATCCTGTGGGCGGTAGTCACCCCATACCCATCCTGTGGGCGGAAGTCACCCAATACCCATCCTGTGGGTGGTAGTCACCCCATACCCATCCTGTGGGCGGTAGGCACCCCATACCAATCCTGTGGGCGGTAGTCACCCCATACCCATCCTGTGGGCGGTAGTCACCCCATACCCCTCCTGTGGGCGGTAGTCACCCCATACCCATCATGTGGGTGGTAGTCACCCCATATCCATCCTGTAGGCGGTAGTCACCCCATACCCATCCTGTGGGCGGTAGTCACCTCATACCCATCCTGTGGGCGGTAATCACCCCATACCCATCATGTGGGCGGTAGCCACCCCATATCCATCCTGTGGGCGGTAGTCACCCCATACCCATCCTGTGGGTGGTAGTCACCCCATATCCATCCTGTGGGTGGTAGCCACCCCATACCCATCCTGTGGGCGGCAGTCACCCCATACTCATCCTGTGGGCGGTAGTCACCCCATACCCATCCTGTGGGTGGTAGTCACCCAATATCCATCCTGTGGGCGGTAGTCACCCCATACCCATCCTGTGGGCAGTAGCCACCCCATATCCATCCTGTGGGTGGTAGTCACCCCATACCCATCCTGTGGGTGGTAGTCACCCAATATCCATCCTGTGGGCGGTACTCACCCCATACCCATCCTGTGGGAGGCAGTCACCCCATACCCATCCTGTGGGCGGTAGCCACCCCATATCCATCCTGTGGGTGGTAGTCACCCCATACCCATCCTGTGGGTGGTAGTCACCCCATACCCATCCTGTGGGCGGTAGTCACCCATACCCATCCTCTGGGCGGTAGTCACCCCATATCCATCCTGTGGGTGGTAGTCACCCCATACCCATCCTGTGGGTGGTAGTCACCCAATATCCATCCTGTGGGCGGTAGTCACCCCATACCCATCCAGTGGGTGGTAGTCACCCCATTCCCATCCTGTGGGTGGTAGTCACCCCATATCCATCCTGTGGGCGGTAGTCACCCCATACCCATCCTGTGGGTGGTAGTCACCCAATATCCATCCTGTGGGCGGTAGCCACCCCATATCCATCCTGTGGGTGGTAGTCACCCCATACCCATCCTGTGGGTGGTAGTCACCCCATACTCATCCTGTGGGCGGTAGTCACCCCATACCCATCCTGTGGGTGGTAGTCACCCAATATCCATCCTGTGGGCGGTAGTCACCCCATACCCATCCTGTGGGCAGTAGCCACCCCATATCCATCCTGTGGGTGGTAGTCACCCCATACCCATCCTGTGGGTGGTAGTCACCCAATATCCATCCTGTGGGCGGTACTCACCCCATACCCATCCTGTGGGAGGCAGTCACCCCATACCCATCCTGTGGGCGGTAGCCACCCCATATCCATCCTGTGGGTGGTAGTCACCCCATACCCATCCTGTGGGTGGTAGTCACCCCATACCCATCCTGTGGGCGGTAGTCACCCATACCCATCCTCTGGGCGGTAGTCACCCCATATCCATCCTGTGGGTGGTAGTCACCCCATACCCATCCTGTGGGTGGTAGTCACCCAATATCCATCCTGTGGGCGGTAGTCACCCCATACCCATCCAGTGGGTGGTAGTCACCCCATTCCCATCCTGTGGGTGGTAGTCACCCCATATCCATCCTGTGGGCGGTAGTCACCCCATACCCATCCTGTGGGTGGTAGTCACCCAATATCCATCCTGTGGGCGGTAGCCACCCCATATCCATCCTGTGGGTGGTAGTCACCCCATACCCATCCTGTGGGTGGTAGTCACCCAATATCCATCCTGTGGGCGGTAGTCACCCCATACCCATCCTGTGGGAGGTAGTCACCCCATACCCATCCTGTGGGCGGTAGCCACCCCATATCCATCCTGTGGGTGGTAGTCACCCCATACCCATCCTGTGGGTGGTAGTCACCCCATACCCATCCTGTGGGCGGTAGTCACCCCATACCCATCCTGTGGGCGGTAGTCACCCCATATCCATCCTGTGAGTGGTAGTCACCCCATACCCATCCTGTGGGTGATAGTCACCCAATATCCATCCTGTGGGCGGTAGTCACCCCATACCCATCCTGTGGGTGGTAGTCACCCCATACCCATCCTGTGGGTGGTAGTCACCCCATATCCATCCTGTGGGCGGAAGTTACCCCATACCCATCCTGTGGGTGGTAGTCACCCCATATCCATCCTGTGGGTGGTAGTCACCCCATACCCATCCTGTGGGTGGCAGTCACCCAATATCCATCCTGTGGGCGGTAGCCACCCCATATCCATCCTGTGGGTGGTAGTCACCCCATACCCATCCTGTGGGTGGTAGTCACCCAATATCCATCCTGTGGGCGGTAGTCACCCCATACCTATCCTGTGGGTGGTAGTCACCCAATATCCATCCTGTGGGCGGTAGTCACCCCATACCCATCCTGTGGGTGGTAGTCACCCCATACCCATCCTGTGGGCGTTAGTCACCCTATATCCATCCTGTGGGTGGTAGTCACCCAATATCCATCCTGTGGACGGTAGTCCCCCCATACCCATCCTGTGGGTGGTAGTCACCCAATACCCATCCTGTGGGTGGTAGTCACCCCATACCCATCCTGTGGGTGGTAGTCACCCAATATCCATCCTGTGGGCGGTAGTCACCCTATACCCATCCTGTGGGTGGTAGTCACCCAATATCCATCCTGTGGGCGGTAGTCACCCTATACCCATCCTGTGAGTGGTAGTCACCCAATATCCATCCTGTGGGCGGTAGTCACCCTATACCCATCCTGTGGGTGGTAGTCACCCAATACCCATCCTGTGGGTGGTAGTCACCCCATACCCATCCTGTGGACGGTAGTCAACCCATACCCATCCTGTGGGCGGTAGTCACCCCATACCCATCCTGTGGGTGGTAGTCACCCCATACCCATCCTGTGGGTGGTAGTCACCCAATATCCATCCTGTGGGCGGTAGTCACCCCATACCCATCCTGTGGGTGGTAGTCACCCAATACCCATCCTGTGGGTGGTAGTCACCCCATACCCATCCTGTGGGCGGTAGTCAACCCATACCCATCCTGTGGGCGGTAGTCACCCCATACCCATCCTGTGGGTGGTAGTCACCCCATACCCATCCTGTGGGTGGTAGTCACCCAATATCCATCCTGTGGGCGGTAGCCACCCCATATCCATCCTGTGGGTGGTAGTCACCCCATATCCATCCTGTGGGTGGTAGCCACCCCATACCCATCCTGTGGGCGGCAGTCACCCCATACTCATCCTGTGGGCGGTAGTCACCCCATACCCATCCTGTGGGTGGTAGTCACCCAATATCCATCCTGTGGGCGGTAGCCACCCCATACCCATCCTGTGGGTGGTAGTCACCCCATATCCATCCTGTGGGTGGTAGCCACCCCATACCCATCCTGTGGGCGGCAGTCACCCCATACTCATCCTGTGGGCGGTAGTCACCCCATACCCATCCTGTGGGTGGTAGTCACCCAATATCCATCCTGTGGGCGGTAGTCACCCCATACCCATCCTGTGGGCAGTAGCCACCCCATATCCATCCTGTGGGTGGTAGTCACCCCATACCCATCCTGTGGGTGGTAGTCACCCAATATCCATCCTGTGGGCGGTACTCACCCCATACCCATCCTGTGGGAGGCAGTCACCCCATACCCATCCTGTGGGCGGTAGCCACCCCATATCCATCCTGTGGGTGGTAGTCACCCCATACCCATCCTGTGGGTGGTAGTCACCCCATACCCATCCTGTGGGCGGTAGTCACCCATACCCATCCTGTGGGCGGTAGTCACCCCATATCCATCCTGTGGGTGGTAGTCACCCCATACCCATCCTGTGGGTGGTAGTCACCCAATATCCATCCTGTGGGCGGTAGTCACCCCATACCCATCCAGTGGGTGGTAGTCACCCCATTCCCATCCTGTGGGTGGTAGTCACCCCATATCCATCCTGTGGGCGGTAGTCACCCCATACCCATCCTGTGGGTGGTAGTCACCCCATATCCATCCTGTGGGCGGTAGCCACCCCATATCCATCCTGTGGGTGGTAGTCACCCCATACCCATCCTGTGGGTGGTAGTCACCCAATATCCATCCTGTGGGCGGTAGTCACCCCATACCCATCCTGTGGGAGGTAGTCACCCCATACCCATCCTGTGGGCGGTAGCCACCCCATATCCATCCTGTGGGTGGTAGTCACCCCATACCCATCCTGTGGGTGGTAGTCACCCCATACCCATCCTGTGGGCGGTAGTCACCCCATACCCATCCTGTGGGCGGTAGTCACCCCATATCCATCCTGTGAGTGGTAGTCACCCCATACCCATCCTGTGGGTGGTAGTCACCCAATATCCATCCTGTGGGCGGTAGTCACCCCATACCCATCCTGTGGGTGGTAGTCACCCCATACCCATCCTGTGGGTGGTAGTCACCCCATATCCATCCTGTGGGCGGAAGTCACCCCATACCCATCCTGTGGGTGGTAGTCACCCCATATCCATCCTGTGGGTGGTAGTCACCCCATACCCATCCTGTGGGTGGCAGTCACCCAATATCCATCCTGTGGGTGGTAGTCACCCAATATCCATCCTGTGGGCGGTAGTCACCCCATACCCATCCTGTGGGTGGTAGTCACCCCATATCCATCCTGTGGGTGGTAGTCACCCCATATCCATCCTGTGGGTGGAAGTCACCCTATATCCATCCTGTGAGTGGTAGTCACCCCATATCCATCCTGTGGGTGGTAGTCACCCCATATCCATCCTGTGGGTGGTAGTCACCCCATACCCATCCTGTGGGTGGTAGTCACATGATATCCATCCTGTGGGCAGTAATCACCCCATTCCAATCCTGTGGGTGGTAGTCACCCAATACCCATCCTGTGGGCGGTAGTCACCCCATACCCATCCTGTGGGTGGTAGTCACCCCATACCCATCCTGTGGGTGTTAGTCACCCCATACCCATCCTGTGGGTGGTAGTCACCCAATATCCATCCTGTGGACGGTAGTCACCCCCATACCCATCCTGTGGGTGGTAGTCACCCAATACCCATCCTGTGGGTGGTAGTCACCCCATACCCATCCTGTGGGTGGTAGTCACCCAATATCCATCCTGTGGGCGGTAGTCACCCTATACCCATCCTGTGGGTGGTAGTCACCCAATATCCATCCTGTGGGCGGTAGTCACCCTAATCCCATCCTGTGGGCAGTAGTCACCCCTTGCCCATCCTGTGGGCAGCAGTCACCCCATACCCATCCTGTGAGCAGTAGTCACCCAATACCCGTCCTGTGGGTGGTAGTCACCCCATACCCATCCTGTCTACGGTAGTCAACCCATACCTATCATGTGGTTGGTAGTCACCCCATACCCATCCTGTGGGTGGTAGTCACCCCATACCCGTCCTGTGGGCGGTAGTCACCCCATACCCATCCTGTGGGTGGTAGTCACCCCATACCCGTCCTGTGGGCGGTAGTGACCGATTTCCCATCCTCTGGGTGGTAGTCACACCATTCCCATCCTGTGGGCGGTAGTCAACCCATACCCATCCTGTGGGCGGTAGTCACCCCATACCCATCCTGTGGGTGGTAGTCACCCAATATCCATCCTGTGGGCGGTAGCCACCCCATATCCATCCTGTGGGTGGTAGTCACCCCATACCCATCCTGTGGGTGGTAGTCACCCAATATCCATCCTGTGGGCGGTAGTCACCCCATACCCATCCTGTGGGCAGTAGCCACCCCATATCCATCCTGTGGGTGGTAGTCACCCCATACCCATCCTGTGGGTGGTAGTCACCCAATATCCATCCTGTGGGCGGTACTCACCCCATACCCATCCTGTGGGAGGCAGTCACCCCATACCCATCCTGTGGGCGGTAGCCACCCCATATCCATCCTGTGGGTGGTAGTCACCCCATACCCATCCTGTGGGTGGTAGTCACCCCATACCCATCCTGTGGGCGGTAGTCACCCATACCCATCCTCTGGGCGGTAGTCACCCCATATCCATCCTGTGGGTGGTAGTCACCCCATACCCATCCTGTGGGTGGTAGTCACCCAATATCCATCCTGTGGGCGGTAGTCACCCCATACCCATCCAGTGGGTGGTAGTCACCCCATTCCCATCCTGTGGGTGGTAGTCACCCCATATCCATCCTGTGGGCGGTAGTCACCCCATACCCATCCTGTGGGTGGTAGTCACCCAATATCCATCCTGTGGGCGGTAGCCACCCCATATCCATCCTGTGGGTGGTAGTCACCCCATACCCATCCTGTGGGTGGTAGTCACCCAATATCCATCCTGTGGGCGGTAGTCACCCCATACCCATCCTGTGGGAGGTAGTCACCCCATACCCATCCTGTGGGCGGTAGCCACCCCATATCCATCCTGTGGGTGGTAGTCACCCCATACCCATCCTGTGGGTGGTAGTCACCCCATACCCATCCTGTGGGCGGTAGTCACCCCATACCCATCCTGTGGGCGGTAGTCACCCCATATCCATCCTGTGAGTGGTAGTCACCCCATACCCATCCTGTGGGTGGTAGTCACCCAATATCCATCCTGTGGGCGGTAGTCACCCCATACCCATCCTGTGGGTGGTAGTCACCCCATACCCATCCTGTGGGTGGTAGTCACCCCATACCCATCCTGTGGGCGGTAGTCACCCCATATCCTTCCTGTGAGTGGTAGTCACCCCATACCCATCCTGTGGGTGATAGTCACCCAATATCCATCCTGTGTGCGGTAGTAATCCCATACCCATCCTGTGGCTGGTAGTCACCCCATACCCATCCTGTGGGTCGAACTCACCCTATACCCATCCTGTGGGCGGAAGTCACCCTATACCTATCCTGTGGGTGGTAGTCACCCCATATCCATCCTGTGGGTGGTAGTCACCCCATACCCATCCTGTGGGTGGCAGTCACCCAATATCCATCCTGTGGGCGGTAGCCACCCCATATCCATCCTGTGGGTGGTAGTCACCCCATACCCATCCTGTGGGTGGTAGTCACCCAATATCCATCCTGTGGGCGGTAGTCACCCCATACCTATCCTGTGGGTGGTAGTCACCCAATATCCATCCTGTGGGCGGTAGTCACCCCATACCCATCCTGTGGGTGGTAGTCACCCCATACCCATCCTGTGGGCGTTAGTCACCCTATATCCATCCTGTGGGTGGTAGTCACCCAATATCCATCCTGTGGACGGTAGTCCCCCCATACCCATCCTGTGGGTGGTAGTCACCCAATACCCATCCTGTGGGTGGTAGTCACCCCATACCCATCCTGTGGGTGGTAGTCACCCAATATCCATCCTGTGGGCGGTAGTCACCCTATACCCATCCTGTGGGTGGTAGTCACCCAATATCCATCCTGTGGGCGGTAGTCACCCTATACCCATCCTGTGAGTGGTAGTCACCCAATATCCATCCTGTGGGCGGTAGTCACCCTATACCCATCCTGTGGGTGGTAGTCACCCAATACCCATCCTGTGGGTGGTAGTCACCCCATACCCATCCTGTGGACGGTAGTCAACCCATACCCATCCTGTGGGCGGTAGTCACCCCATACCCATCCTGTGGGTGGTAGTCACCCCATACCCATCCTGTGGGTGGTAGTCACCCAATATCCATCCTGTGGGCGGTAGTCACCCCATACCCATCCTGTGGGTGGTAGTCACCCAATACCCATCCTGTGGGTGGTAGTCACCCCATACCCATCCTGTGGGCGGTAGTCAACCCATACCCATCCTGTGGGCGGTAGTCACCCCATACCCATCCTGTGGGTGGTAGTCACCCCATACCCATCCTGTGGGTGGTAGTCACCCAATATCCATCCTGTGGGCGGTAGCCACCCCATATCCATCCTGTGGGTGGTAGTCACCCCATATCCATCCTGTGGGTGGTAGCCACCCCATACCCATCCTGTGGGCGGCAGTCACCCCATACTCATCCTGTGGGCGGTAGTCACCCCATACCCATCCTGTGGGTGGTAGTCACCCAATATCCATCCTGTGGGCGGTAGCCACCCCATACCCATCCTGTGGGTGGTAGTCACCCCATATCCATCCTGTGGGTGGTAGCCACCCCATACCCATCCTGTGGGCGGCAGTCACCCCATACTCATCCTGTGGGCGGTAGTCACCCCATACCCATCCTGTGGGTGGTAGTCACCCAATATCCATCCTGTGGGCGGTAGTCACCCCATACCCATCCTGTGGGCAGTAGCCACCCCATATCCATCCTGTGGGTGGTAGTCACCCCATACCCATCCTGTGGGTGGTAGTCACCCAATATCCATCCTGTGGGCGGTACTCACCCCATACCCATCCTGTGGGAGGCAGTCACCCCATACCCATCCTGTGGGCGGTAGCCACCCCATATCCATCCTGTGGGTGGTAGTCACCCCATACCCATCCTGTGGGTGGTAGTCACCCCATACCCATCCTGTGGGCGGTAGTCACCCATACCCATCCTGTGGGCGGTAGTCACCCCATATCCATCCTGTGGGTGGTAGTCACCCCATACCCATCCTGTGGGTGGTAGTCACCCAATATCCATCCTGTGGGCGGTAGTCACCCCATACCCATCCAGTGGGTGGTAGTCACCCCATTCCCATCCTGTGGGTGGTAGTCACCCCATATCCATCCTGTGGGCGGTAGTCACCCCATACCCATCCTGTGGGTGGTAGTCACCCAATATCCATCCTGTGGGCGGTAGCCACCCCATATCCATCCTGTGGGTGGTAGTCACCCCATACCCATCCTGTGGGTGGTAGTCACCCAATATCCATCCTGTGGGCGGTAGTCACCCCATACCCATCCTGTGGGAGGTAGTCACCCCATACCCATCCTGTGGGCGGTAGCCACCCCATATCCATCCTGTGGGTGGTAGTCACCCCATACCCATCCTGTGGGTGGTAGTCACCCCATACCCATCCTGTGGGCGGTAGTCACCCCATACCCATCCTGTGGGCGGTAGTCACCCCATATCCATCCTGTGAGTGGTAGTCACCCCATACCCATCCTGTGGGTGGTAGTCACCCAATATCCATCCTGTGGGCGGTAGTCACCCCATACCCATCCTGTGGGTGGTAGTCACCCCATACCCATCCTGTGGGTGGTAGTCACCCCATATCCATCCTGTGGGCGGAAGTCACCCCATACCCATCCTGTGGGTGGTAGTCACCCCATATCCATCCTGTGGGTGGTAGTCACCCCATACCCATCCTGTGGGTGGCAGTCACCCAATATCCATCCTGTGGGTGGTAGTCACCCAATATCCATCCTGTGGGCGGTAGTCACCCCATACCCATCCTGTGGGTGGTAGTCACCCCATACCCATCCTGTGGGTGGTAGTCACCCCATATCCATCCTGTGGGCGGAAGTCACCCCATACCCATCCTGTGGGTGGTAGTCACCCCATATCCATCCTGTGGGTGGTAGCCACCCCATATCCATCCTGTGGGTGGTAGTCACCCCATACCCATCCTGTGGGTGGTAGTCACCCAATATCCATCCTGTGGGCGGTAGTCACCCCATACCTATCCTGTGGGTGGTAGTCACCCAATATCCATCCTGTGGGCGGTAGTCACCCCATACCCATCCTGTGGGTGGTAGTCACCCCATACCCATCCTGTGGGCGTTAGTCACCCTATATCCATCCTGTGGGTGGTAGTCACCCAATATCCATCCTGTGGACGGTAGTCCCCCCATACCCATCCTGTGGGTGGTAGTCACCCAATACCCATCCTGTGGGTGGTAGTCACCCCATACCCATCCTGTGGGTGGTAGTCACCCAATATCCATCCTGTGGGCGGTAGTCACCCTATACCCATCCTGTGGGTGGTAGTCACCCAATATCCATCCTGTGGGCGGTAGTCACCCTATACCCATCCTGTGAGTGGTAGTCACCCAATATCCATCCTGTGGGCGGTAGTCACCCTATACCCATCCTGTGGGTGGTAGTCACCCAATACCCATCCTGTGGGTGGTAGTCACCCCATACCCATCCTGTGGACGGTAGTCAACCCATACCCATCCTGTGGGCGGTAGTCACCCCATACCCATCCTGTGGGTGGTAGTCACCCCATACCCATCCTGTGGGTGGTAGTCACCCAATATCCATCCTGTGGGCGGTAGTCACCCCATACCCATCCTGTGGGTGGTAGTCACCCAATACCCATCCTGTGGGTGGTAGTCACCCCATACCCATCCTGTGGGCGGTAGTCAACCCATACCCATCCTGTGGGCGGTAGTCACCCCATACCCATCCTGTGGGTGGTAGTCACCCCATACCCATCCTGTGGGTGGTAGTCACCCAATATCCATCCTGTGGGCGGTAGCCACCCCATATCCATCCTGTGGGTGGTAGTCACCCCATACCCATCCTGTGGGTGGTAGTCACCCAATATTTATCCTGTGGGCGGTAGTCACACCATACCCATCCTGTGGGTGGTAGTCACCCCATACCCATCCTGTGGGTGGTAGTCACCCCATACCCATGGTGTAGGTAGTAGTCCCAACATTACAGAGGTACATAATGGGTCCAGGGACTGGGCAACAAGTTATGATAGCTGAACAAATTACAAAGGTAATGAATCCTGTAAGTAAGTAAATTTACTTATGTTTATACATATTAACAATCATGAACAAATTATGAAGTAATGAGTAATTGACACGTCTACACCCAGTCACAGGTGTAATGAATTATTAGTGCAAATATTGATTGTTGGGCCACACACACACACACGGAAACACACACGGAAACACACACGGAAACACACACGGAAACACACACGGAAACACACACACACACACAAACACACACACACACACACACACACACACACACACACACACACACACACACACACACACACACACACACACAGGAGCTCGGACTCGACCCCCGCAACCTCAACTAGGTGAGTACACACACACACACACACACACATGATAACGACATACAAAATACTGAGAGGAATTGACAAAGTGGACAAAGACAGGATGTTCAAGAGATGGGACACAGCAACAAGGGGACACAGTTGGAAGTTGAAGACACAGATGAATCACAGGGATGTTAGGAAATATTTCTTCAGCCAGAGTAGTCAGGAAGTGGAATAGTTTGGGAAGCGATGTAGTGGAGGCAGGATCCATACATAGCTTTAAACAGAGGTGTGATAAAGCTGACGGTTCAGGGAGAGTGACCTAGTAGCGACCAGTGAAGAGGCGGGGCCAGGAGCTTGGACTCGACCCCTCCAACCTCAACTAGGTGAGTACAACTAGGTGAGTACTCACACACACACACACACACACAGGATGTTAAAGAGAGGGGACACAGAAGCAAGAGGTTACAATTGGAAGCTGAAGACTCAGACGAGTCACAGGGATATGGCCCGGTGGCCTGGTGGCTAAAGCTCCCGCTTCACACACGGAGGGCCCGGGTTCGATTCCCGGCGGGTGGAAACATTTCGATACGTTTCCTCACACCTATTGTCCTGTTCACCTAGCAGCAAATAGGTACCTGGGTGTTAGTCGACTGGTGTGGGTCGCATCCTGGGGGACAAGATTAAGGACCCCAATGGAAATAAGTTAGACAGTCCTCGATGACGCACTGACTTTCTTGGGTTATCCTGGGTGGCTAACCCTCCGGGGTTAAAAATCCGAACGAAATCTTATATTAGGAATTATTTCTTCAGTCATAGAGTTGTCAGGAAGTGGAATAGTCTAACAAGTGATATAGTGGAGGCAGGAAGCATACATAGCTTTAAGACGAGATATGACAAAGCTCAGGGAGCAAAGAGAGAGAGGACCTAGTAGTGATCAGTGAAGAGGCGGGGCCAGGAGCTGTGACTCGACCCCTGCAACCACAAATAGGTGAGTACAAATAGGTGAGTACACACACACAGGAGCTGAGTCTCGACCCCTGCAACCACAATTAGGTAAGTACACGAGTAATGCTTTATTTACAGGCAGCAAAGTCAGGGTATTTTTCCAGAATGGTCTGTAACATACCACTGAGGATAAAATACCTTGACATATCTTGAACATTTCTGAGTGAGTTGTCTCTGAATTCATTAATTTGATCGCACTCCAGTACATAATGACGCAAGGTGTGACAGTAGTCCATCTGGCAAAGTTTATATTTCGTTTGGTCTACATCTGGTGGTGGTGATTTAACCTGCCAAAGATACTTGTAACCCAGCCGGAGCCGGGCGGTAGTGACATCCAAGAGTCGGCTTATTTTGTTGGATGCACCATAGACATGTGGCTCCTCCTGCATGATAGAATGATGATAGATGGACTGACTGGTGTCAGTCTCCCTGAGTCTTAAGTCAATAAAATTCAGTTGAAGTTCTTTTCGTATTATTGTTTTCAAACTGCTAAATGACAGACCAAGATTATAATCTACTCTCTTTGAAAGCATACAACTTAGGCTTGTGGCAGTGTGTTTCTTACCACACTCACAGTCTCACTGATCTTCATTATTGTTCCAGCAGTCATAGAAGGTGGTTGTGATGTGCCAGTTTATATTCTGAGGTGAAAGGTAGGTGATTTTCTTAGCCAAACACTTTTTAAACTTATAATAAATATTCACTGAGCAAGCTATTGATATGCTGTCATGCTCTGTATTATGATAAATTAATGAATAAATTTTCTGTTTATTTTCTAACTGTTTGTTGTTTTCTTCTTTCAGATGCCTCGTACTTGTATGAATAGGGGAGACAACTTCTGCTACATCTGTGGTGAAGTGACCTTTGTATCACAGAAGCGCCGTATAACTGCTATGGTTAGAAAGGCACATCATCTATATTTTGGATGAAAGATTGGTGACCAGGATAAGAACTGGGCTCCACACACATGCTGCAACAATTGTGCTACTAACCTTCGTCAATGGTTGAACAGGAAGAGGAAAGGAATGCCTTTTGCTGTGACAATGACATGGCGGGAGCCAACGGACCAATGGTCCACAGATTCGAGATTATTATTATTATTATAATCATGGGGGAGCGCTAAACCCGTAGGATTATACAGCGCCTGTGGGAAAAGGAAGGCATTCAGGCTCAATTCAGGGAACTGGAACACAGATCCAATTCCCTAGATCAAGAGCCCCTCACCAACGTCAAGGAACCTCTCCTGAGGGGCACAGATTCGAGAGCTTCTTAAAGATGGTGACTTTGAATCAGACCTTCATGGGGAGGAGAAAGTTGCTTGGGAAGCATTCAAGTTAGTGGCCAAGGGATTTCTGGGAAACAGAAGGGAAGGCAACTATGAAGAACTGGTGGA
Organism: Cherax quadricarinatus; assembly: GCF_038502225.1. Taxonomy (NCBI): domain Eukaryota; kingdom Metazoa; phylum Arthropoda; class Malacostraca; order Decapoda; family Parastacidae; genus Cherax; species Cherax quadricarinatus. The sequence goes on along the minus strand of NC_091292.1, from coordinate 79,408,807 downwards.
AAACCTCATCAAGGCTTACAAGAACATGGGATCTAACATGTCACTTAAAATCCACTTTTGGGACTCACATTTAGACTTTTTTCCCATCAAACTGTGGGGCAGTTAGTGACGAACATGGTGAAAGGTTTCACCAAGATATTTCAACCATGAAAAAATGGTACCAGGGCAAATGGGGCACAAGAATGCTTGCAGACTATTGCTGGACATTGGCAAGAGATGATTCTTCAACCCACTATAAGCGTCAAGCAAAAAGGCAGTGAGTAGGTACGGATTAGAATTTAAAACATACTGATGCATATTGTATGTTAAAGTAAAATAATCAGATATTACATGTCTCGTATCTTTAAATTAAACCTATAGCCAATAAACATTTTTCGAGGTGATATTTGGATTCAGGACATGAAAATACATAAGAATTAACTAATCGCATTTAAAAAGCATATAACTTTTCAAAAATTGTTGACCAGTATAATCAGTCCCTCAGCCTGGAGTCGATGTGTTCAGTCCATCACTCTTGTAGAAAGTACAGCGTATGGCCGAAGAAGTGGCTTATATACTGTAGTCAGGTGAGTCGATGCAGGAGGTTGGATCACAGTGGAACCATCCACTAGTGAAAGTAGGTCTTCGTCCAAAGGTTGGACTCGCCTGACTACAGTATATAAGCTACTTCTCCGGCCCTGTGCTGTACTTTCTACAAGACTGATGGACTGAACACATCGATTCCAGGCTGAGGGACTGATTACCTCAAATTCCTCTTCTTCTTACACCTTTCTGCTTTGTATTGGACTCATGAAGCCACTGTATGTTGAAATGTTTCTTCAATAAAGATTCCCATATGTTGCAAAAGTGTCTCAATCTTTAACTTCTTGAAATAAATCCTAGTAATCTGTTAGCCTTATTGAGCACACTTAGGCACTGCTGTCTTGGTTTTAGATTTCTGCTTACCATGACTCTCAAGTCTTTTTCACATTCTGTTTGATCAAGCTCTATTTCACCTAGTTTATAACTTCGAGGGCTATTTTCATTACCAAGGACTAGGACTTTACACTTGTCCACTATGAACTTCATCTGCCACTTTTCAGACCAAGACATTAATTTGTCCAAATCCTCCTGGAGTTCACTGGTATCCTCCTCAGAATGAATCATATGGCCTATTTTTGTATCATCAGCAAATCTGCTCTTGTCACTTGCAATTCCTTCATCAAGGTCATTAATGTAAATTATGAACAACAATGGGCCTAAAACTGATCCTTGTGGAATACCACTAGTGACCAGTTCCCATTCAGATTTGACCCCATTAATGGAAACTCTCTGCTTTCTATTGGTAAGCCATGCCTTTATCCATGCCAGAACTCTACCTCCTATACCATGAGCTGCCACTTTTCTTAAGAGTCTTTTGTGAGGTACTCTATCGAAATCTTACTGAAATTCAAATAAACAATATCATATTCTTCATCACTGTCTACTGCCTCAAATGTTTTACTGAAAAACGCCAATAAATTTGTCAGGACGGAAAGACCATGCTGGGATTCATTAATCAAATTATCAGTCAGTGGTGACCTGTACCTTGCTCAGTGAAGACGTGTCTAGTGTACTCTCTGTGGACTGAACCAAGATGCCCTCCATTGAGCAACTTCACCAGCAGCTTAAGGAGGAACTAAGGGTGGCTAAGCTTGAGATATGGCAGTTGACAGAGGAAAACAAGAGGATTCGTAGTAGTCCTCCTGTTTTTAATCCTCAGGTCAAGAAAGGAACCTGGGCAGTGGCCAGACAGCATGGAATGAAGTTGAAGATCAAGAGGACAAATGGAGAGGTAGAAATGATGAAGAAGCAAGAGAGTGCTGTGGAAACTTCGAACTCTTTCTTTGTGCTACCATATGAATGTGAGTCGACTACTGAGAACGTCGCAATGAAGAACAACAAGGTAAGAATATTGTGCTTGTTGGGACAGTCAGTTTAGGTACATGGAAAGGGCCTTCTGCTTGAGGGATAGGAGTAGGAGACAGAGGGTGTGCTTCCCTGGGGCTGGGAAGGAGGATATTGTTAGCTGGCTTGACAACATCATGTATGGTAATGGGTTCAATCCTATCATCCGCCTTAGTGATGGAGGCAATGATGTAGGCAAGTGCAGATGTGAGGATTTAGAAGGCATAGGGAAGCAATAGGCATTATTAGAAAAAAGGGAGGGAGCCCTGTTATATGTGGCATTTTGCCAAGAAGGGGTGATGAAAATGAAAGGTTGTCCAGAGTGATTGGTATAAATTGCTGGCAGGACAAACACTGTAAGGATAATGGACTACCATTCATTGACAACTGGGACCACTTCTATGGCCGAAATGACATGTATGCCAGGGATGGGGTTCGCTTACCAGGGCAGGTGTGAGTTTTCTTGCTATCTCAGCTGAGGATGCTGTTAGGGCTTTAAACTAGGATTAGTTGGCGGTCTGGGTTAGGAATGGAAAATAATGAGTGTCGAAATGCTGATTTAGGCTTTGAGATCATAAATCTTAACAATGTATTTTATACTAACTGTCGAAGCACCAGAAATAAAATTAATGAATTACGTTTGGTAGCATGTGCTGATAACTTTGATGTCACTCCCCTCAAGGGAGGTTCCTTGACATTGGTGAGGGGCTCTTGATCTAGGGAATTGGATCTGTGCTCCAGTTCCCTGAATTGAGCCTGAATACCTTCCATCCCTGCCCCCCACATGCGTTGTATAATCCTAAGGGTTTAGCGCTCCCACATGATTATAATAATAATAATAATTTGATGTCACTGCAATAACTGAAGCATGGTTTAATTTAAAGAGTCTGGATATGATTGCTGAGTGTCATATTCAAGGGTTTAAGTTGTTTCATGTAGATAGATATAACGGGAAAGAGGGTGGAGTTACAATATATGTACGAGAAAATATAAATTGTTGCATAAAAACAGGTATAAAAATAAACGGGTCCGTAACATAATCTGTTCGGGTAGAGTTTCTAGAAGGTCAAGAAAAACTAATTCTAGGTGTAATATACCGACCTGCAGGCTTGAATCACGATAGAGGGAGACTTCTTTGGGATGAAAATGTTAGGGCTTCTAGACATCCAGAGACCTCCAAACACATATTTCAGAACACCAGTATGCACGCAGATCTGACGATTCAGGGAATGCCTGTATTCAACACTGAAATTCACACAATCATTTAATCAACTACAGAAATGCAAGACTTATCGCCAGAAAAGACAACACTCAATACTGAAGAATCCTGGAATCATCGCTTATCTGTATATCCAACAACTTCAACCAAAACAACGGCTTCTATAGAACAGCTGAACTCTTTGCCAAGAAACTTCTTCATTGTTATCCCACATAAGAACATATGAAGGAACACTGCATGTCTACTCATATACTTGTCCAAACTCTTTTTAAAGCTATCCGAGGTCCTAGCCTCTATCACCCTAGTCGGAAGATTGTCACATGCAACATTCTCCACCTGACCCAGCATTCTCCACCTAACTCCATCCTATAAATACTTACATACCTTTCACTCAGGTAGATCTGTTTGACCTGATGAAGCCCACTGTCTGGGCGAAAAGTTGTCAATAAAGGATCACATTATACTGCTTATGTGCTTACATTTCCAAACTCATGCTGCTTAGATCCTTCAGTGTAAATAAACTGTGATATATTATTACTAACAGTTAAGTCAGAAATTTCTTCTCGAACAATTGCATTCGCAAATGATTCAAGGAAAGTATTACTAGTGATGACATTCTTAAGAGGGGCTTTCATATATATAACATTAAATGAATACAATTTCCATAGAAGGTCGAAATGCTTACGCTGTTCTGTTCTGTTACAGATTCGCCGGTATTATCGCCCGGCCCGGGTCTTTTCCAAGAGGTGGCCTGGCCTTGGCTCCCTGTTGTGGGAGTATCTCAGACCAATGTCTGCCATGGGAGGAGGTACAAGTACCTCCTCGTCTTCTGGGAGTAGCTGTCCACAGGCCTAGCCCCATTCCCCTCCCCCACAGAGCTCAGAGGGAGAAGCTAGGCACCTTGGGCTGCCACAAGCCCCACCCACACTGGGCTCAAAGGGTGTGACTGCTGCATAACAGCACACGATGTCAGGAGGTGCAAAGGCAGCAAGCCCTACAGAATCCTTTTGGAGTCACACCCCAGTTTTGGGCATTAAGCCTAAGCACAGGGGAAGCTCAAGAATGACTCTTGCTGTATGTGTTGCTGCTGCTACTACAACATTTGTCCGCTGCACTCTGTCCTGTTTACATCAATACAGTTCGTGTAAGCTATAAAACTTAATTTCACGTTTCCACAACCCATTCAGATCTGTTTATTTACTTCAAGACTTTTGGTAAGATTTGCAGTGATTGTACTTTGTCAGGTTCATTTCTTAACATTCTAATATCAAGTGCAGTGTTAATCTCAATAATCTTATCACTGATGCTAGGAAGATAAGGCTTCTTCCTTTTATTAGGAACCTTGGTAATTTTAGGAGTTAATAATTCTGATGGCTTCATTTTGCATTAGCTCCAAGAGCCGGAGTGAATTTTCTTTAGTTAATATTAACATGGACACAGAACAATCAATTAAGGATCTAATATAGATTACGTATTACTCCTTTTATATACCTTTGATGAGTTTCGAGAGTCTTTCTACTCCGAGCCAGCCCAGTATTCGTACCTTAGCACTACAGGGTAGTAGCCAGCAACAGCTTTGATCATTTAGCCTATTTTTGTATTTCTTATTTAGTTGTGGTATTACCTGGAATTTACCTGGAGAGGGTTTCGGGGTCAACGCCCCCGCGGACCGGTCTGAGACCAGGCCTCATGGTGGATCAGGGTCTGATCAACCAGGCTGTTACTGCTGGCCGCACGCAAGCTGACGTACGAACCACAGTCCGGTTGGTCAGGTACAGACTTTAGGTGCCTGTCCATGCGTTCTTGAAGACAGCCAGGGGTCTATTAGTAATCCCCCTTATGTATGCTGGGAGGCATTGAAGTCTTGGGCCCCGGACACTTATTGTGTTGTCTCTCAGTGTACTCGTGGCACCCTTGCTTTTCATCGGGGAAATGTTGCATCTCCTGCCGAGTCTTTTGTTTGGTGGAACTATTGAATGCTGATCTTTTCATGGATGGGTAGGAGACGTCGTTTGCTTGTTTCAGATGAAAATAAAGCGAGTCTAGTTGATCACAAATTACTTGCACTTCGTTAAGAATGGTACTCTTCTTATGCCCTGTTGTATGGATCAATATGTCATCAGCATAGTTTATAATCGTCGTAGAAACGAGAAATTAGGAGAGGCAAGTAAGGAAGCGCCCAAGAAGGAGGTCAAGGGTAAAAACCCACCTCCCGGATGCCACTCACATGGAGGCCACAACCCAGGAGGGCAGGCGGCCTGCGTGCATGGCAGGGCACCAGTCTGCCTATACTCGGGCTCCGCAGCAGACAATAGTGGGGGCAGGGGGGTGGAAGTAGCTGTGTGTGCGGGGGAAAAAATAACACAAGAAAATGATGCCAGGATCGGTGGAGGAGAGGAAGGAAAAAAAGGGCGACCATCTCCTCTCCTGAAATTTACACCTAGGTGTGAGGTCTCGCAACACAAGGTTTCTGCCACTTTTTTGTGAACACACAAGTGTGAGTTTTCACAGCCAAGCTGGGTGAGCTGCATTATGAGACTATCCTACCATTTTCACGAAAGCCACAACACTGTAAAGCGTACAACACAACTTTAAGAAGCGCTAAACATGTATGAGATCACACAGCAGCTGAGGATTGGTAACAGTCACGCCTGATCCGAAAAAGGATGTAGAACTCGCAATTCCTTATATGGAAATTTCTTCATCATCAAAACACACCCATGAAGGGACTACATACACATTGAAAATTGCACCATTGTGGTTGGGTCACTTCCCTTTAGTATCCTACCTCTCTTCCCCCTCCCATCCTTTTCCCATATTTCTATCCTTACCCATCCTTCTTCCTCTTCTTACCAAAGCTCTGGTCATAAGTTCAAGTTCAAGACCCTTCCCTCAACAACACTGGACTCTCCCCTCAACAACACTGGACTCTCCCCTCAACAACATTGGACTCTCCCCTCTACAACAACACTGAACCCTCCCCTCAACAACACTGGACTCTCCCCTCTACAACAACACTGAACTCTCCCCTCAACAACACTGGACTCTCCCCTCTACAACAACACTGGACTTTTCCCTCAACAACAACACTGGACTCTTCCCTCTACAACAACACTGGACTTTTCCCTCAACAACAACGCTGGACTCCTCTAAACAACAACACTGGACTCTTCCCTCAACAACAACATTGGACTTTTCTCTCAACAACACTAGATTCTTCCCTCAACATCCACACTGGAGTCTTTCTACCCCGTCAACACTGGACATTCCCCCCCTTCCTTTCCACACCAGCAACCCGGACTCTCCCTCTCAACAACTCCAGACTCTTCCCCTAACCTCAGTTGAGCTCCCCCTCCCCCCGCAGACCAGATGAACCTGCTGAACCACCAGAGAACAACTGTCGACTGGCTGGCTATTTTTAGCCTGGCCGGCACCCCGGAGGTCCACACAACCTGCCCACCTCTCCATTTATAAACCCACTACCCACCTACCCCACTCCGACCTCTTCAAACTAACCCACCATCCATATCACCTGCTTACGACTCCTCCTTACTCAATAATCCCCATTAAGGGACGTTGCCGGGGGACTGTATATCCGGGTATCTTGACGTGGTAGGATGATACAGGGGGAAAAAAAATTACACAGTTGGGATGAGGCTGTTGCCACGTTGACGCTTCTCGTTTGTCAGCTTCGGCTCCTCTCATAATTATTATTTATACTAGGCTTCAACACTCGTATTTCTCCTACGTTAACGCTGCTGTTTAATAATGTAACTGTTTTATGTCAGGCTAGTAACAGTGCTGGACTTCCCTTACTCTCTATATAAAAACAGACGTAATCGTAGAGCTGAATAAATACCAGTAAAGCACTGGAAATAATCTGAGTGGATTTGAATGGCAACGTAAGAATTAAATATGATTTTTATTCTTCTGCATACAATAATAATAATCTTTAATTATACAAGTACATGTACAAGGTTTACAGGCCTAGCTGACTATTACATACAGTCTTCCCACATGCGAGTGCAACCAATATACATATATGTATATATATACATACATACATACATATATATATATATATATATATATATATATATATATATATATATATATATATATATATATATATATATATATATATATATATATATATATATATATATGTTAGGAAGTATTTCTTCAGTCATAGAATAGTCAGGAAGTGGAATAGCCTAGCAAGTGAGGTAGTGGAGGCAGGAACCATACATAGCTTTAAGATGAGGTATGATAAAGCTCATGGAGCAGGGAGAGAGAGGACCTAGTAGCACTCAGTGAAGAGGCGGGGCCAGGAGCTGAGTATCGACCCCTGCAACCACAATTAGGTGAGTACAAATAGGCAGTGTTGGCAAGACTTAGGGTTGGTTACGGTAAGACAGCTGTGACCTTCAACACCAGATGTAGGATAACTATTATAATGTACTGACTAATATATATAATGTTTTTTGTACTTGACACAGTATTCGCTCAGTGAGCGGTGTAACTGGTCACTTGTGGCCGCCTTAATACACGAAATATCAACCAAAAAACTTTGATTCAATAAAGGAAGACTGACGCTTGCCACGTGGAGGAGGCTGCAAACTGGAACTCGACTTCACATCCAAACAATTAGCGCATGAGCAATCTTCCATTATTATTATTTTGAATGGATAGAACGCTAAACTCGCAGGGGTCATATATCTCCTGGGAAAATCGATCCAAGGAAGGAAAGGTCAGGTCCAATTCCTTGGATCAAGAGCTCCTCAGCAGAGTCAAGAACCTTCCTTGAGGAAGAGGAATGTTGGAGAAAGCCTTCACCCTAAAAGCTAACAGCTAACAACAGTATTTCAGCAAGTGTACAAGGGAAGAAAACAAGACCTGATTCATATTATTTAACTAGAAAGATAGTAACCCAGGTTAACCCAACACAGTCAATCAGTGTGACTTATTTCCCCTGGCGTCCTCTGGTCCTCTTCCCCAGGATGAGACCCACACAGACGGCTAGATAAAAAGACAGCTACCATGGTAGTGCTAAAGGGGGTCTACATTCTTTTTTTTTTTTTTCAGTGGCTATATAATACACTTCTCTTTTCCTATCTAAGTTTGTCATACAAATTTCCATATCTGTAAATATTTCTCCCTTTCTGTCTTTTTTAATTACCCACACATGGTAACATTCACATTCCTGGAGGCTCCCTGGAAGGTGTTCCAGGGTCAACGCCCCCGTGGTCCGGTCTTCGACCAGGCCTTACGGTGGATAAGGGCCTGATCAACCGGGCTATTATTGCTGGCCGCATGCAATTCAGCCCGGCTGATCGGGAAATAACTTCAGGCATTTGTCCGGTTCTCTCTTGAAGACAGCTAGGGTTCTATTGGTAATTCTCCTTACGTATGATGGGAGGCAGTTAAACAGTCTTGGGCCCCAGACACTTATTGTGTTTTCTCTCAGTGTACTCATGGCACCCCTGTTTTTCATTGGAAGCATGTTGCACGAGTGCATTTTAGGACCAGTCCCTCTACGATTTTCCTGGTGTAGATTATGATGTATCTTTTTCCCTGCGTTGTAGGGAGTACAGGTCAACGGACTTCAAACTATCTCAGTAATTAAGGTGCTAGACTGAACTAATACATGCAGTAAAGATTCTCTGTACATTCTCTAGATCTGCCTTGAATGGGGCTGTTAGCGTACAAAAGTATTCCAGCCTACAGTTTTCTAAGGTTCTTTTGGTACAAAATTATTAATTTTTACATAACAAAGTAAAAACAATATACCTGGAGTATACCCGGAGAGGGTTCTGGGGGTCAACGCCCCTGCGGCCCGGTCTGTGACCAAGCCTCATGGTGGATCAGAGTCTGATCAACCAGGCTGTTACTGCTAGCCGCACGCAACCCGACGTAATGAACCACAGCCCTGCTGGTCAGGTACTGTCCAGTGCTTGTCCAGTGCCTGCTTGAAGACAGCCGAGGGTCTACTGGTAATCCCCCTTATTTATGCTGGGGGGCAGTTGAACAGTTTTGGACCCCTGACACTTATTGTGTTGTCTCTTATCGTGCTAGTGGCACTCCTGCTTTTCATTGAGAGGGATGTTGCATCGTTTGCAGAGTCTTTTGCTTTCATAGGGAGTGATTTTCGTGTGCAAGTTTGGTACTAATCCCTCTAGGATTTTCCAAGTGTATATAATCATGTATCTCTCCCGCCTGCGTTCTAGGGAGTACAGGTTTAGGAACTTAAGCGTTCCCAGTAACTGAGGTGTTTTATCGCAGTTATGTGTGCCGTGAAGGTTCTCTGTACATTAACTAGGTTAGCAATTTCACCTGCCTTGTGTGCAGCAATATTCCAGCCATAGAGCAAGCGACCTGAATGTCATCATGGGCTTCGCATCCCTAAGTTTGAAGGTTCTCATTATCCATCCTGTCATTTTCTAGCAGATGTGATTGATACAATGTTATGATCTTTGAAGGTGAGATCCTCTGACATGATCACTCCCAGGTCTTTTACATTAGCTCTTCGCTCTATTGTGTGGATGCAATTTGTTTTATACTCCGATGTAGTTTTAATTTCCTTACGTTTTCCTTATCGGAGTAATTGAAATTTCTCATCACTGAACTTCATATTGTTTTCTGTGGCCCATTTAAAGATCTGGTTGACGTCCGCCTGGAGTCTTGTGGTGTCTTCAATGGAGGACACTGTCATGCAAATTCGGGTGTCATCTGCAAGGGAAGACACGGTGTTGTGGCTTATATCCCTGTCTATGTCAGATATGAGGATGAGGAACAAGATGGGAGCGAGTCTACCTGGAGTCTACCTGGAGGGCATTCCGGGGATCAACGCCCCCGCGGCCCGATCCACGACCAGACCTCCCGGTGGAGCAGGGCCTGATCAACGAGGCTGTTACTGCTGGCCGCACGCAATCCAACGTACGAACCACAGCCCGGCTGATCCGGCACCGTCTTTAGGTATCTGTCCAGCTCCCTCTTTAAGACAACCAGGGGTCTTCCCGTAATGCCCCTTATTGCTGGTGGGAGGCTGCTGAACAGTCTTGGGCCCCGGACACTTACTGTGTTTTCTCTTAGTGTACCAGTGACGCCCCTACTTTTCACTGGGGGGGGGGGTATGTTGCATCGCCTGCCAAGTCTTTTGCTTTCGTATGGAGTGACTGCTGTGTGCATATTAGTGACCAGTCCCTCCAGAATCTTCCAGGCGTAGATTATATGTCTCTCTCGCCTGCGCTCTAGTGAGTACAAGTCAAGTGCTTCCAGGCGCTCTCAGTAGTTAAGGTGTTTGATGGAACTTATACGTGTAGTAAAGGTTCTATGTACATTCTCTAGCTCTGCAATTTCACCTGCCTTGAATGGGGATGTTAATGTACAGCAGTATTCCAGCCTAGAAAGAATAAGTACTGTGACTTGTGGAACAGAGCTTTTCACCGTAGCCGCCTCAGACTTTACTCTGTTTACTACTACTCTTTGTGTTCTATTTGTTAAGAAATTACAGATCCATCTACCAACTTTTCCTGTTATTCCTTTATCACGTATTTTGTGCGCTATTTCACCATGGTCACACTTGTCAAAGGCCTTTGCAAAGTCTGTGCATATTACATCTGCATTCTGTTTTCTTCTAGAGCATCCAAGACCTTGTCATAGTGGTCCAGTAGTTGGGGCAGACAAAGCGACCTGCTCTAAACCCATGCTGCCCCGGGTTGTGTAACTGATGGGTATCTACATGGGTGGCGATCTTTAAACGATCTTTAGAAACGACTTAATTTTAAATGAGTTCTTGCTTAATGGCCAATTTTACCTATTGAGTACGACATATATATACATATATATATATATATATATATATATATATATATATATATATATATATATATATATATATATATATATATATATATATATATATATATATGGATGAATTTGGTAGGGTGTGCAAAAGAAGAAAATTGAAAGCGAATACAGGAAAGAGTAAGGTTATGAGGATAACAAAAAGATTAGGTGATGCAAGATTGGATATCAGATTGGAGGGAGAGAGTATGGAGGAGGTGAATGTATTCAGATATCTGGGAGTGGACGTGTCAGCGGATGGGTCTATGAAAGATGAGGTGAATCATAGAATTGATGAGGGGAAAAGGGTGAGTGGTGCACTTAGGAGTCTGTGGAGACAAAGAACTTTGTCCTTGGAGGCAAAGAGAGGAATGTATGAGAGTATAGTTTTACCAACGCTCTTATATGGGTGTGAAGCATGGGTGATGAATGTTGCAGCGAGGAGAAGGCTGGAGGCAGTGGAGATGTCATGTCTGAGAGCAATGTGTGGTGTGAATATAATGCAGAGAATTCGTAGTTTGGAAGTTAGGAGGAGGTGCGGGATTACCAAAACCGTTGTCCAGAGGGCTGAGGAAGGGTTGTTGAGGTGGTTCGGACATGTGGAGAGAATGGAGCGAAACAGAATAACTTCAAGAGTGTATCAGCCTGTAGTGGAAGGAAGGCGGGGTAGGGGGCGGCCTAGGAAAGGTTGGAGGGAGGGGGTAAAGGAGGTTTTGTGTGCGAGGGGCTTGGACTTCCAGCAGGCATGCGTGAGCGTGTTTGATAGGAGTGAATGGAGACAAATGGTTTTTAATACTTGACGTGCTGTTGGAGTGTGAGCAAAGTAACATTTATGAAGGGGTTCAGGGAAACCGGCAGGCCGGACTTGAGTCCTGGAGATGGGAAGTACAGTGCCTGCACTCTGAAGGAGGGGTGTTAATGTTGCAGTTTAAAAACTGTAGTGTAAAGCACCCTTCTGGCAAGACAGTGATGGAGTGAATGATGGTGAAAGTTTTTCTTTTTCGGGCCACCCTGCCTTGGTGGGAATCGGCCGGTGTGATAAAATATATATATATATATATATATATATATATATATATATATATATATATATATATATATATATATATATATATATATATATATATATATATATATATATAATTTCCATTTATATTTTGTGATTATGTAGAAGAGCTGTTCAAACTTGTGAGAGGCCAGATAGGCAGCAAGGATGCAGCAGACATAACCTCCACAGCAACACTACTGGGGGTGCTGAGAGAGCGAGGAGGTAGCCCACGGCTCTAGCAGTTTCCATGACCTTGGAACCCAATTCGACGTTCATATTTTTTCCTTCCCCAGACTTGGTCTTTTCTGTGTTCACTTTCTTCTTTTATACATCCTTCCAAACTCATCTAATTTCTGCAACTAATTTTTTAGTACTTTAAAAAATAAGCATTGTCATCCCCAAAGAGCAACTATGAAAACTTTCACTTACCTGGAGTCTACCTGGAGGGCATTTTGGGGATCAACGCCCCCGCGGCCCGGTCCACGACCAGGCCTCCCGGTGGATCAGGGCCTGATCAACGAGGTTGTTACTGCTGGCCGCACGTAGTCCAACGTACGAACCACAGCCCGGCTGATCCGGCACCTATTTTAGATATCTGTCCAGCTCCCTCTTGAAGACAACCAGCGATCTATTGGTAATGCCCCTTATGGCTGGTGGGAGGCTGTTGAACAGTCTTGGGCCCCGGACACTTATTGTGTTTTCTCTTAGTGTACCAGAGACGCCCCTACTTTTCACTGCGGGTATGTTGCATCGCCTGCCAAGTCTTTTGCTTTCGTAGGGAGTGATTTCTGTGTGCAGATTAGGAACCAGTCCGTCCAGAATCTTCCAGGTGTAGATTATGATATATCTCTCTCGCCTGCGCTCCAGTGAGTACAAGTCAAATGCTTCCAAGCATTCCCAGTAGTTAAGGTGTTTGATGGAACTTATACGTGCAGTAAAGGTTCTCTGTACATTCTCTAGGTCTGTAATTTCACTTGTGGCTTTATTATCCCTACCACTCTGGCATCCCTATCCTTTACAACCATGTATATATAAATACATCGGTGGATTAAATCTCGTCTTGCATTGCCTTGGTGGTATTTGAACTTGATGAGTTACGAACATCCTCTCCAAAAATATAATATTTATCTTCCCTTCCACATACCTAACCTCACCCTCATCATCCTCGTAAAAACAATGAACGAGCAAGCAATGTAAACATCCGGTATATAACACCACCACTACCTCCCAATCTAGCACCTAACACAACTACCTCCCAATCTAGCACCTAACACCACTACCTCCCCATCCAGCACCTAATACCACCACCTCCCAATCTAGCACCTAACACCACTACCTCCCCATCCAGCACCTAACACCACTACCTCCCCATCCAGCACCTAACACCACTACCTCCCCATCCAGCACCTAACACCACTACCTCCCCATCCAGCACCTAACACCACTACCTCCCCATCCAGCACCTAACACCACTACCTCCCCATCCAGCACCTAACACCACTACCTCCCCATCCAGCACCTAACACCACTACCTACCCATCCAGCACCTAACGCAAACTACCTCCCAATCCAGCACCTAACACCACTACCTCCCAATCCAGCACCTAACACCACTACCTCCCAATCCAGCACCTAACACTACTACCTTCCAATCCAGCACCTAACACCACTACCTCCCAATCCAGCACCTAACACCACTACCTCCCCATCCAGCACCTAACACCACTACCTCCCAATCCAGCACCTAACACCACTACCTCCCAATCCAGCACCTAACACCACTACCTCCCCATCCAGCACCTAACACCACCACCTCCCCATCCAGCACCTAACACCACTACCTCCCCATCCAGCACCTAACACCACTACCTCCCAACCCAGCACCTTAGACCACTACCTCCCCATCCAGCACCTAACACCACTACCTCCCAATCCAGCACCTAACACCACTACCTCCCCATCCAGCACCCAACACCACCACATCCCCATCCAGCACATAACACCACTACCTCCCAATCCAGCACCTAACACCACTACCTCCCCATCCAGCACCTAACACCACTATCTCGCAATCCAGCACCTAACACCACTACCTCCCAATCCAGCACCTAACACCACTACCTCCCCATCCAGCACCTAACACCACTATCTCCCAATCCAGCACCTAACACCACTACCTCCCAATCCAGCACCTAAAACCACTACCTCCCCATCCAGCACCTAACACCACTACCTCCCCATCCAGCACCTAACACCACTACCTCCCCATCCAGCACCTAACACCACTACCTCCCCATCCAGCACCTAACACCACCACCTCCCCATCCAGCACCTAACACCACTACCTCCCCATCCAGCACCTAACACCACTACCTCCCCATCCAGCACCTAACACCACTACCTCCCAATCCAGCACCTAACACCACTACCTCCCCATCCAGCACCTAACACCACTACCTCCCAATCCAGCACCTAACACCACTACCTCCCCATCCAGCACCTAAAACCACTACCTCCCCATCCAGCACCTAACACCACTACATCCCCATCCAGCACCTAACACCACCACCTCCCCATCCAGCACCTAACACCACTACCTCCCCATCCAGCACCTAACACCACTACCTCCCCATCCAGCACCTAACACCACCACATCCCCATCCAGCACCTAACACCACTACCTCCCCATCCAGCACCTAACACCACTACCTCCCAATCCAGCACCTAACACCACTACCTCCCCATCCAGCACCTAACACCACTACCTCCCAATCCAGCACCTAACACCACTACCTCCCAATCCAGCACCTAACACCACTACCACCCCATCCAGCACCTAACACCATTATCTCCCAATCCAGCACCTAACACCACTACCCCCCAATCCAGCACCTAACACCACTACCTCCCCATCCAGCACCTAACACCACTACCTCCCCATCCAGCACCTAACACCACTACCTCCCCATCCAGCACCTAACACCACTACCTCCCCATCCAACACCTAACACCACCACCTCCCCATCCAGCACCTAACACCGCTACCTCCCCATCCAGCACCTAACACCACTACCTCCCCATACAGCACCTAACACCACCATTTCCCCATCCAGCACCTAACACCGCTACCTCCCCATCCAGCACCTAACACCACTACCTCCCCATCCAGCACCTAACACCACTACCTCCCCATCCAGCACCTAACACCACTACATCCCCATCCAGCACCTAACATCACCACCTCCCCATCCAGCACCTAACACCACTACCTCCCCATCCAGCACCTAACACCACTACCTCCCAATCCAGCACCTAACACCACTACCTCTCCATCCAGCACCTAACACCACTACCTCCCCATCCAGCACCTAACACCACTACCTCCCCATCCAGCACCTAACACCACTACCTCCCCATCTAGCACCTAACACCACCACCTCCCCATCCAGAACCTAACACCGCTACCTCCCCATCCAGCACCTAACACCACTACCTCCCCATCCAGCACCTAACACCACTACCTCCCAATCCAGCACCTAACACCACTACCTCCCCATCCAGCACCTAACACCACTACCTCCCCATCCAGCACCTAACACCACTACCTCCCCATCCAGCACCTAACACCACTACCTCCCCATCCAGCACCTAACACCACTACCTCCCCATCCAGCACCTAACACCACTACCTCCCAATCCAGCACCTAACACCACTACCTCCCCATCCAGCACCTAACACCATTACCTCCCCATCCAGCACCTAACACCACTACCTCCCCATCCAGCACCTAAAACCACTACCTCCCAATCCAGCACCTAACGCCACTACCTCCCCCTCCAGCACCTAACACCACTACCTCCCCATCCAGCACCTAACGCCACTACCTCCCCATCCAGCATCTAACAGTACTACCTCCTCATCCAGCACCTAACACCACTACCTCCCCATCCAGCACCTAACACCACTACCTCCCCATCCAGCACCTAACACCACTACCTGCCCATCCAGCACCTAACACCACTACCTCTCCATCCAGCACATAACACCACCACCTCCCCATCCAGCACCTAACACCATTACCTTCCCATCCAGCACCTAACACCACTACCTCCCCATCCAGCACCTAACACCACTACCTCCCCATCCAGCACCTAACACCACTACCTCCCCATCCAGTACCTAACACCACTACCTCCCCATCCAGCACCTACACCACTACCTCCCCATCCAGCACCTAACATCACCACCTCCCTTCCAGCACCTAACACCACCACCTCCCAAATCCAGCACCTAACACCACCAGCTCCCCATCCAGTATGTAACACCTGCACCTGCTCATCCAGTATCTAACACCTCCACCTGCCCCTTCAGTACCTAACACCTCCACCTGCCCCTCCAATATCTAGCACCTCCACCTGCCCCTCCAGTACCTAACACCTCCACCTGCACCTCCAGTATCTAACACCTCCAACTGCCCCTCCAGTACCTAACACCTCCACCTGCCCCTCCAGTATCTAACACCTTCACCTGCCCCTCCAGTACCTAACACCTCCACCTGCCCCTCCAGTACCTAACACCTCCACCTGGCCCTCCGGTATCTAACACCTCCACCTGCCCCTCCAGTATTTAACACCTCCACCTGCCCCTCCAGTATCTAACACCTCCACCTGCCCCTCCAGTATCTAACACCTCCACCTGCCCCTCCAGTATCTAACACCTCCACCTGCCCCTTCAGTATCTAACACCTCCATCTGCCCCTCCAGTATCTAACACCTCCACCTGCCCCTCCAGTATCTAACACTTCCACCTGCCCCTCCAGTATCAAACACCTCCACCTGCCCCTCCAGTATCTAACACCTCCACCTGCCCCTCCAGTATCTATCACCTCCACCTGCCCCTCCAGTATCTAACACCTCCACCTGTCCCTCCAGTATCTAACACCTCCACCTGCCCCTCAAGAATCTATCGCCTCCACCTGCCCCTCCAGTATCTAACACCTCCACCTGCCCCTCCAGTACCCAACACCTCCACCTGCACCTCCAGTATCTAACACCTCCACCTGCCCCTCCAGTATCTAACACCTCCACCTGCCCCTCTAGTATCTAACACCTCCACCTGCCCCTCCAGTACCTAACACCTCCACCTGCCGATCCAATATCTAACACCTCCACCTGCCCCTGCAGTACCTAACACCTCCACCTGCCCCTCCAATATCTAACACCTCCACCTGCCCCTCCAGTATCTAACACCTCCACCTGCCCCTCCAGCATCTAACACCACCTGCCCCTCCAGTATCTAACACCTCCACCTGCCCCTCCAGTATCTAACACCTCCCCCTGCCCCTCCAGTATCTAACACCTCCACCTGCCCCTCCAGTATCTAACACCTCCACCTGCCCCTCCAGTATCTAACACCTTCCCCTGCCCCTCCAGTATCTAACACCTCCACCTGCCCCTCCAGTATCTAACACCTCCACCTGCCCCTGCAGTATCTAACACCTCCACCTGCCCCTGCAGTATCTAACACCTCCACCTGCCCCTCCAGTACCTAACACCTCCACCTGCCCCTCCAGTACCTAACACCTCCACCTGCCCCTCCAGTACCTAACACCTCCACCTGCCCCTCCAGTACCTAACACCTCCACCTGCCCCTCCAGTATCTAACACCTCCACCTGCCCCTCCAGTACCTAACACCTCCACCTGCCCCTCCAGTATCTAACACCTCCACCTGCCCCTCCAGTACCTAACACCTCCACCTGCCCCTCCAGTACCTAACACCTCCACCTGCCCCTCCAGTATCTAACACCTCCACCTGCCCCTCCAGTATCTAACACCTCCACCTGCCCCTCCAGTACCTAACACCTCCACCTGCCCCTCCAGTACCTAACACCTCCACCTGCCCCTCCAGTATCTAACACCTCCACCTGCCCCTCCAGTATCTAACACCTCCACCTGCCCCTCCAGTACCTAACACCTCCACCTGCCCCTCCAGTACCTAACACCTCCACCTGCCCCTCCAGTATCTAACACCTCCACCTGCCCCTCCAGTATCTAACACCTCCACCTGCCCCTCCAGTACCTAACACCTCCACCTGCCCCTCCAGTATCTAACACCTCCACCTGCACCTCCAGTATCTAACACCTCCACCTGCCCCTCCAGTATCTAACACCTCCACCTGCCCCTCCAGTATCTAACACCTCCACCTGCCCCTCCAGTACCTAACACCTCCACCTGCCCCTCCAGTATCTAACACCTCCACCTGCACCTCCAGTATCTAACACCTCCAACTGCCCCTCCAGTACCTAACACCTCCACCTGCCCCTCCAGTACCTAACACCTCCACATGCCCCTCCAGTATCTAACACCTCCACCTGCCCCTCCAGTACCTAACACCTCCACCTGCCCCTCCAGTATCTAACACCTCCACCTGCACCTCCAGTATCTAACACCTCCACCTGCCCCTCCAGTACCTAACACCTCCACCTGCCCCTCCAGTACCTAACACCTCCACCTGCACCTCCAGTACCTAACACCTCCACCTGCCCCTCCAGTATCTAACACCTCCACCTGCACCTCCAGTATCTAACACCTCCCTGCCCCTCCAGTACCTAACACCTCCACCTGCCCCTCCAGTACCTAACACCTCCACCTGCACCTCCAGTACCTAACACCTCCACCTGCCCCTCCAGTATCCTAACACCTCCACCTGCCCCTCCAGTACCTAACACCTCCACCTGCCCCTCCAGTACCTAACACCTCCACCTGCCCCTCCAGTACCTAACACCTCCACCTGCCCCTCCAGTACCTAACTAACACCTCCACCTGCCCCTCCAGTACCTAACACCTCCACCTGCCCCTCCAGTACCTAACACCTCCACCTGCCCCTCCAGTATCTAACACCTCCACCTGCCCCTCCAGTATCTAACACCTCCACCTGCCCCTCCAGTACCTAACACCTCCACCTGCCCCTCCAGTACCTAACACCTCCACCTGCCCCTCCAGTATCTAACACCTCCACCTGCCCCTCCAGTACCTAACACCTCCACCTGCCCCTCCAGTATCTAACACCTCCACCTGCACCTCCAGTATCTAACACCTCCACCTGCCCCTCCAGTATCTAACACCTCCACCTGCCCCTCCAGTATCTAACACCTCCACCTGCCCCTCCAGTACCTAACACCTCCACCTGCCCCTCCAGTATCTAACACCTCCACCTGCACCTCCAGTATCTAACACCTCCACCTGCCCCTCCAGTACCTAACACCTCCACCTGCCCCTCCAGTACCTAACACCTCCACCTGCCCCTCCAGTATCTAACACCTCCACCTGCCCCTCCAGTACCTAACACCTCCACCTGCCCCTCCAGTATCTAACACCTCCACCTGCACCTCCAGTATCTAACACCTCCACCTGCCCCTCCAGTACCTAACACCTCCACCTGCCCCTCCAGTACCTAACACCTCCACCTGCACCTCCAGTACCTAACACCTCCACCTGCCCCTCCAGTATCTAACACCTCCACCTGCACCTCCAGTATCTAACACCTCCACCTGCCCCTCCAGTACCTAACACCTCCACCTGCCCCTCCAGTACCTAACACCTCCACCTGCCCCTCCAGTACCTAACACCTCCACCTGCCCCTCCAGTACCTAACACCTCCACCTGCCCCTCCAGTATCTAACACCTCCACCTGCACCTCCAGTATCTAACACCTCCACCTGCACCTCCAGTATCTAACACCTCCACCTGCCCCTCCAGTATCTAACACCTCCACCTGCACCTCCAGTATCTAACACCTCCACCTGCACCTCCAGTATCTAACACCTCCACCTGCCCCTCCAGTATCTAACACCTCCACCTGCACCTCCAGTATCTAACACCTCCACCTGCCCCTCCAGTATCTAACACCTCCACCTGCACCTCCAGTATCTAACACCTCCACCTGCCCCTCCAGTACCTAACACCTCCACCTGCCCCTCCAGTACCTAACACCTCCACCTGCCCCTCCAGTATCTAACACCTCCACCTGCCCCTCCAGTACCTAACACCTCCACCTGCCCCTCCAGTATCTAACACCTCCACCTGCACCTCCAGTATCTAACACCTCCACCTGCCCCTCCAGTACCTAACATCTCCACCTGCCCCTCCAGTACCTAACACCTCCACCTGCACCTCCAGTACCTAACACCTCCACCTGCCCCTCCAGTATCTAACACCTCCACCTGCACCTCCAGTATCTAACACCTCCACCTGCCCCTCCAGTACCTAACACCTCCACCTGCCCCTCCAGTACCTAACACCTCCACCTGCCCCTCCAGTACCTAACACCTCCACCTGCCCCTCCAGTACCTAACACCTCCACCTGCCCCTCCAGTATCTAACACCTCCACCTGCACCTCCAGTATCTAACACCTCCACCTGCACCTCCAGTATCTAACACCTCCACCTGCCCCTCCAGTATCTAACACCTCCACCTGCACCTCCAGTATCTAACACCTCCACCTACACCTCCAGTATCTAACACCTCCACCTGCCCCTCCAGTATCTAACACCTCCACCTGCACCTCCAGTATCTAACACCTCCACCTGCCCCTCCAGTATCTAACACCTCCACCTGCCCCTCCAGTACCTAACACCTCCACCTGCCCCTCCAGTATCTAACACCTCCACCTGCACCTCCAGTATCTAACACCTCCACCTGCCCCTCCAGTATCTAACACCTCCACCTGCCCCTCCAGTACCTAACACCTCCACCTGCCCCTCCAGTATCTAACACCTCCACCTGCCCCTCCAGTACCTAACACCTCCACCTGCCCCTCCAGTACCTAACACCTCCACCTGCCCCTCCAGTACCTAACACCTCCACCTGCCCCTCCAGTATCTAACACCTCCACCTGCCCCTCCAGTACCTAACACCTCCACCTGCCCCTCCAGTATCTAACACCTCCACCTGCACCTCCAGTATCTAACACCTCCACCTGCCCCTCCAGTATCTAACACCTCCACCTGCCCCTCCAGTACCTAACAGCTCCACCTGCCCCTCCAGTATCTAACACCTCCACCTGCCCCTCCAGTACCTAACACCTCCACCTGCCCCTCCAGTATCTAACACCTCCACCTGCCCCTCCAGTACCTAACACCTCCACCTGCCCCTCCAGTACCTAACACCTCCACCTGCCCCTCCAGTATCTAACACCTCCACCTGCCCCTCCAGTATCTAACACCTCCACCTGCCCCTCCAGTATCTAACACCTCCACCTGCCCCTCCAGTACCTAACACCTCCACCTGCCCCTCCAGTACCTAACACCTCCACCTGCCCCTCCAGTATCTAACACCTCCACCTGCCCCTCCAGTACCTAACACCTCCACCTGCCCCTCCAGTACCTAACACCTCCACCTGCCCCTCCAGTACCTAACACCTCCACCTGCCCCTCCAGTATCTAACACCTCCACCTGCCCCTCCAGTATCTAACACCTCCACCTGCCCCTCCAGTATCTAACACCTCCACCTGCACCTCCAGTATCTAACACCTCCACCTGCCCCTCCAGTACCTAACACCTCCACCTGCCCCTCCAGTATCTAACACCTCCACCTGCCCCTCCAGTATCTAACACCTCCACCTGCCCCTCCAGTACCTAACACCTCCACCTGCCCCTCCAGTATCTAACACCTCCACCTGCCCCTCCAGTACCTAACACCTCCACCTGCCCCTCCAGTATCTAACACCTCCACCTGCCCCTCCAGTATCTAACACCTCCACCTGCCCCTCCAGTATCTAACACATCCACCTGCCCCTCCAGTACCTAACACCTCCACCTGCCCCTCCAGTACCTAACACCTCCACCTGCCCCTCCAGTATCTAACACCTCCACCTGCACCTCCAGTATCTAACACCTCCACCTGCCCCTCCAGTATCTAACACCTCCACCTGCACCTCCAGTATCTAACACCTCCACCTGCCCCTCCAGTATCTAACACCTCCACCTGCACCTCCAGGATCTAACACCTCCACCTGCACCTCCAGTATCTAACACCTCCACCTGCACCTCCAGTATCTAACACCTCCACCTGCACCTCCAGTATCTAACACCTCCACCTGCACCTCCAGTATCTAACACCTCCACCTGCCCCTCCAGTATCTAACACCTCCACCTGCCCCTCCAGTATCTAACACCTCCACCTGCACCTCCAGTATCTAACACCTCCACCTGCCCCTCCAGTATCTAACACCTCCACCTGCCCCTCCAGTATCTAACACCTCCACCTGCACCTCCAGTATCTAACACCTCCACCTGCCCCTCCAGTACCTAACACCTCCACCTGCCCCTCCAGTATCTAACACCTCCACCTGCCCCTCCAGTATCTAACACCTCCACCTGCCCCTCCAGTATCTAACACCTCCACCTGCACCTCCAGTATCTAACACCTCCACCTGCCCCTCCAGTACCTAACACCTCCACCTGCCCCTCCAGTATCTAACACCTCCACCTGCCCCTCCAGTATCTAACACCTCCACCTGCCCCTCCAGTATCTAACACCTCCACCTGCACCTCCAGTATCTAACACCTCCACCTGCCCCTCCAGTATCTAACACCTCCACCTGCCCCTCCAGTATCTAACACCTCCACCTGCACCTCCAGTATCTAACACCTCCACCTGCCCCTCCAGTATCTAACACCTCCACCTGCCCCTCCAGTATCTAACACCTCCACCTGCCCCTCCAGTATCTAACACCTCCACCTGCCCCTCCAGTATCTAACACCTCCACCTGCCCCTCCAGTATCTAACACCTCCACCTGCCCCTCCAGTATCTAACACCTCCACCTGCACCTCCAGTATCTAACACCTCCACCTGCCCCTCCAGTATCTAACACCTCCACCTGCACCTCCAGTATCTAACACCTCCACCTGCCCCTCCAGTATCTAACACCTCCACCTGCCCCTCCAGTATCTAACACCTCCACCTGCCCCTCCAGTATCTAACACCTCCACCTGCCCCTCCAGTATCTAACACCTCCACCTGCACCTCCAGTATCTAACACCTCCCCCTGCCCCTCCAGTATCTAACACCTCCACCTGCACCTCCAGTATCTAACACCTCCACCTGCCCCTCCAGTATCTAACACCTCCACCTGCCCCTCCAGTATCTAACACCTCCACCTGCCCCTCCAGTATCTAACACCTCCACCTGCCCCTCCAGTATCTAACACCTCCACCTGCCCCTCCAGTATCTAACACCTCCACCTGCCCCTCCAGTACCTAACACCTCCACCTGCCCCTCCAGTACCTAACACCTCCACCTGCCCCTCCAGTACCTAACACCTCCACCTGCCCCTCCAGTACCTAACACCTCCACCTGCCCCTCCAGTACCTAACACCTCCACCTGCCCCTCCAGTACCTAACACCTCCACCTGCCCCTCCAGTATCTAACACCTCCACCTGCCCCTCCAGTATCTAACACCTCCACCTGCCCCTCCAGTATCTAACACCTCCACCTGCCCCTCCAGTATCTAACACCTCCACCTGCCCCTCCAGTATCTAACACCTCCACCTGCCCCTCCAGTATCTAACACCTCCACCTGCCCCTCCAGTATCTAACACCTCCACCTGCCCCTCCAGTATCTAACACCTCCACCTGCACCTCCAGTATCTAACACCTCCACCTGCCCCTCCAGTATCTAACACCTCCACCTGCACCTCCAGTATCTAACACCTCCACCTGCCCCTCCAGTATCTAACACCTCCACCTGCCCCTCCAGTATCTAACACCTCCACCTGCCCCTCCAGTATCTAACACCTCCACCTGCCCCTCCAGTATCTAACACCTCCACCTGCACCTCCAGTATCTAACACCTCCACCTGCCCCTCCAGTATCTAACACCTCCACCTGCACCTCCAGTATCTAACACCTCCACCTGCCCCTCCAGTATCTAACACCTCCACCTGCCCCTCCAGTATCTAACACCTCCACCTGCCCCTCCAGTATCTAACACCTCCACCTGCCCCTCCAGTATCTAACACCTCCACCTGCCCCTCCAGTATCTAACACCTCCACCTGCCCCTCCAGTACCTAACACCTCCACCTGCCCCTCCAGTACCTAACACCTCCACCTGCCCCTCCAGTACCTAACACCTCCACCTGCCCCTCCAGTACCTAACACCTCCACCTGCCCCTCCAGTACCTAACACCTCCACCTGCCCCTCCAGTACCTAACACCTCCACCTGCCCCTCCAGTATCTAACACCTCCACCTGCCCCTCCAGTATCTAACACCTCCACCTGCCCCTCCAGTATCTAACACCTCCACCTGCCCCTCCAGTATCTAACACCTCCACCTGCCCCTCCAGTATCTAACACCTCCACCTGCCCCTCCAGTATCTAACACCTCCACCTGCCCCTCCAGTACCTAACACCTCCACCTGCCCCTCCAGTATCTAACACCTCCACCTGCCCCTCCAGTATCTAACACCTCCACCTGCCCCTCCAGTATCTAACACCTCCACCTGCCCCTCCAGTATCTAACACCTCCACCTGCCCCTCCAGTACCTAACACCTCCACCTGCCCCTCCAGTATCTAACACCTCCACCTGCCCCTCCAGTATCTAACACCTCCACCTGCCCCTCCAGTATCTAACACCTCCACCTGCCCCTCCAGTATCTAACACCTCCACCTGCCCCTCCAGTATCTAACACCTCCACCTGCCCCTCCAGTATCTAACACCTCCACCTGCCCCTCCAGTATCTAACACCTCCACCTGCCCCTCCAGTATCTAACACCTCCACCTGCCCAGGTTTTATCTCCAAAAGTCTTTCTTAATCTCAGCAGCATTTGTTAATGACTCACCAGCACACTTGTAACTTTCACCAGCACACTTGTAACTTTCACCAGCACACTTGTAACTTTCACCAGCACACTTGTAACTTTCACCAGCACACTTGTAACTTTCACCAGCACACTTGTAACTTTCACCAGCACACTTGTAACTTTCACCAGCACACTTGTAACTTTCACCAGCACACTTGTAACTTTCACCAGCACACTTGTAACTTTCACCAGCACACTTGTAACTTTCACCAGCACACTTGTAACTTTCACCAGCACACTTGTAACTTTCACCAGCACACTTGTAACTTTCACCAGCACACCTGTAACTTTCACCAGCACACTTGTAACTTTCACCAGCACACCTGTAACTTTCACCAGCACACTTGTAACTTGTATGAATTAACAGAGAGATGGACTGGGGAGAACTGAACCCTGGCTGTCATTCATATATATATATATATATATATATATATATATATATATATATATATATATATATATATATATATATATATATATATATATATATATATATATATTAATATTACTGTGATCACGAGCAAGTGGTACTGATCAGTAACAACACTGCGACTAGCCAAGCATTCGAACCCTTGCTGCGTTGTCCCGCCTCATGGTGAGCGAGGACCCATGATGCTCTAACCCACAGGACCACGCAATCCTACAAGAACCAAGCTCCCAGCCAGGCTAGGTGTGTTACCCTTGGTCTGAGGACATGCGGTGGTGTGGGTGCCTCTGAGCTAATTTCATTCTCCTTCCCGTTTGGTGTACTAGCCTCAACGAGCAGTATTTTATATTATTGTGACCACGAACAAGTGGTATTGATCAATAACAACATTGCTACTAACCAAGGATTCGAACCCATGCTGCTTTGGCCCGCCTCATGTGTCTTCGCTCATCATGATGCGGGCCAAAGCAGCATGGGTTCGAACCCTTGGCTAGTCGCAGTGCTATTATTGATATATATAGAAATATATATATATATATATATATATATATATATATATATATATATATATATATATATATATATATATATATATATATATATATATATATATATATATATATATATATATATATATATATATATATATATATATATATATATATATATATATATATATATATGTGTGTGTGTGTGTGTGTGTGTGTGTGTGTGTGTGTGTGTGTGTGTTTGTGTGTGTGTGTGTGTGTGTGTGTGTGTTTGTGTGTGTGTGTGTGTGTAAAGAAAAGAATACACGGGGAATCGAACCGTGCTCCTGGCAGAATTCGAAGCTGCAGATACTGTGGTAGAACGATTTACAGAAATGTGATGATACTCACGTATGATATCATTGGAAGGTTTTTTCCTTGGGCGATGGTGCCCTCCACGAAGCAGTTGTGCTCTGGACCGAAGATTGCATGGACTTGCTTGCAGAGCAGGTCCACCACATGCTTGCTGCCCAGATCCTCCCTTCCCTCGGTGTCCTGAATCTACAACATATCAATCAGGTGTACTGTCATGCTGTATTATGGAGTACTGACATAAAATTGCATGAGGAAACATTGGTAGTTACACCATACTGTATGAGGATGGGCAATAATGATACATATAGCATATTTTATGAGGGAGTACTGACACCACCACACTACTGAGAGAGTATTGACACTTACACTACACTACTGAGGGAATTCTGACACTACTACACTGTTTAAGGTAATACTGAGACATTCACCTCTTCCTCCCCTCCCTGACATGCAGGTAATAGCCGGTTCTGTGGAACAAGTTACAGGAGAGACGGACAACAAGGGTACACATATGTAATGGCATTACGAAGAAAAGCCGTGACTTAAAGATAATATCAGACTAACAATCAGAAATTATGGCCACTGTAAAGACATAACTCACGGGATTGATAACCAGTGCAATATTCCTAGAAGGATATCACATAATGATAAAAGGTAGAGGGAAGAGTAGGTGAGGGGTGACCAGAAACGTGTAGATTATTGTTATTTCATATGGAGAGTGCTAAAACCATAGGGGTCACACAATTCCTCGAAAATGGGAGGCAAGCAGATTTGCTCCGAGGTAAAGAAAGGTAATTTCAATTCTTTGGATTAAGAGCCCTAGACAGGCGTCAAGGCACATTCCTTGAAGGAAGAAACATTTAGAATTTTGAAGAGGTAATGCACCTGTGTAGTGGAGCTTCAGCTATCATTAAGGACACTGGCAACGGGAAAGTTGTTTGCAATTCTTTACTAAACAAGAAAACCGAGACAGAAGTACAAGGATAATAACGAGGCAGTGATACAAAGTGTATAGGTAATCCAAAGGTCTAATAAAGGCAAGAAGATTGTGGGAGATTTCAAACAAAATAATATAGGTCCAGTACCGTGAACGATATCAGAGACCATGAAAACAAAATGGCAAAAAGACAGGAAATTTCAGATGAAGAAGAAAGACGGGTTCTGGCCTTTATCATAAGTAAATCAGACAGAGAAGGTATCAAGTATCAGAACCACATGGTTCTGAGCTTTTAATTAATATGTGAAGTTCAGACCGGAGTGGAGGAAACATAGTTGAAGATGATAGAGGGCCTGATGGAGGACCTTATGGAGAGCCTGATGGAAGACCGATGAAGGACCTGATGGAGGACTTCATGGAAGACCCGATGGAGGACATGATGCAGGGCCTGATGGAGGACCTGATTTACAGGAGTCCATGGATAGATACATACCAAGAATAGAGAATGCAATTAGTATAGCATGAACTATAGCACACGAGAACGTAAAGTGGAGAACACTGAACTAAATCAAATCAAATCAAATCAAATCAAGTTTATTCTCTATAAGGGTTACAATGTGGGGTTTACAGGATTTGGATATTGTGTGGTTTACATGTTATAAAATACTAATTACAGAGGGGGCCACTAGGACACCTAGCATGGCTAGGCATTTCGGGCAGACTTAGATTAATTCTTAACATTAAATCCTTACAGATTATGGTATTAAGGCTAGGTGACTACATTATAATTTGTGAGTTTAGCAATGTGAATGCTTTTGTTTTGGCACAATACAAAGTGTCTATATTGGAGTATCATAGGCAAACTTATGACTAGTTAGGATTCATTATTTTAAGATTAAGATTAGTATTTCTGTGTTTATAGTCAGTGGGTGAGTGAGAGTAATTGTGAACAACCAGGTAGTTATCATGTAGTTAGTTGTCGGGGTGTATCAGGGAGATAAGATGTTTTCTAACTGTAGTTTTGAAAGTGATGAATGTGTGTGCAGTTCTAGAGTTTTCAGGTAGGGTGTTCGAGATTTTAGGTCCTTTGAAATACATTGAATTTTTGTAAAGGTTTAGTCGGACACGGGGAATGTCATAGAGATGTTTGTGTCTGGTGTTATGCCTGTGGATCCTGTCACAACTATCAAGAAAGCATTTTAGGTCAAGGTTAATATTGGAATTTAAGGTCCTGTAGATATAGATTGCACAGTAGTAAGTGTGGATGTTCTTAACAGGGAGTAAGTTTAGATCTACGAAGAGTGGGGGAGGGGGTGTTGCCAGGGATGGGATTTAGTGATTATTCTTACTGCGGCTTTTTGTTGGGTTATTATTGGCTTTAGGTGTGTTGCTGCAGTTGAACCCCAAGCACAGATAGCATAGGTGAGGTATGGATATGTAAGTGAATGGAATAGTGTGAGAAGGGCAGTTTGCGGCACGTAGTATCGTATCTTGGAGAGGATCCCCACCGTTTTGGATACTCTTTTTGTTATGCGTTGGATATGGGTGCTGAAATTTAGGTTGTTGTCGAGGTATAGGCCAAGGAATTTGCCCTCATCATGTCTGGTAATTAGAGTGTTGTCGATCTTAATGTTAAGCTGAGCAACTCCTGCTCTGCTACCAAACATAATATAGTAGGTTTTGTTAGTGTTAAGTGTAAGTTTATTGGCTGTCATCCAAGTCGATATTTTGAGCAGCTCCTCGTTAACAATGGTGTTGAGGGTTGCAAGATTAGGGTGGGAGATGACATAAGTCGTGTCGTCAGCAAAGAGAATGGGTTTCAGGTGTTGGGATATGTTTGGAAGATCATTGATGTAAATTAGGAAGAGCAGGGGTCCAAGGACACTTCCCTGCGGAACTCCAGTATCAAGTGGCCGTATTGATGAGGCTGTCTTTAATGGTGACATACTGATACCTATTAGAAAGATAGGATTTGAAATATGCAAGCGCATGGCCTCTTATACCATAATGGTCAAGTTTGTGGAGTAGGATGCTGTGGTCAACTGTGTCAAACGCTTTTCTCAGGTAAATAAAAATTCCTAGCGGATATTCCTTATGTTCCAATGCTGTGTAAAGCAGGTCTAGCATTTTTATAATTGCATCATTAGTGCTTTTATTTTTCCTGAATCCAAATTGGCAAGGGTTGAGTATGTTTTGTGCCGTTATAAATGAATACAGTCTCCTGTGCACGAGTTTCTCGAATATTTTGGATAGCAATGGTAAGTTTGATATTGGCCTATAGTTGTTTACATCTGTAGGGTCACCACCTTTATGTATTGGTGTATTGTAAGAAAGTTAATTAAAAAAGCTATGCAAAGAAATAAAAGGAAGCATAATATCAATTTAATAATGAGAGTAGCAACAACCAAAACAACAGATTCGATATCGCTGTGTGTCCATACAGAATAGAAAACAGCTGCAAGGAACTGCTTAATAACACTTAAAAAAGGGAAGGGGTGGACTGGCAAATAATAACGAAAGTAGGAGAGGAACTGAACAGAAGGTTCAAGGAAAAAGAATCATTGAAGATGTATGGAAAAGAGAAAGTGATGAGCAGCACAGATTGGAAGGAATAAATAAAAAGAGAAGGAAGTGAAGGGGATTCAATAGGAATTAGAAACAAAGGAAGGACTGAGACTTGTTAAGACATTATTATAGGTATTGCAAGGAGTAGAAAATGTGTTTTATCACAGTGAAGATTCTCGAAGTCAAAGGAAAGGAGTTTAACAACCAAAGAGCTGTTAAACTGCAAAAATGATCTGAAAATATGGAAAAAATGGAAATAGACAAAAATCAAAGGAATAGAGGTCATTATTGTTGATGAGCACATTGGCTAAGGCATCAGAAAAGAGAATGAGAAAGAAAGAAGTAGAGCTCCCAGAAAGAAACGTATGCATACGAAGTAACCAATATGGATTTAAGGATGGTAAATCCCGCCTTTCTCTACCAGTAACAAACCACAAACAGGAAAGACAGGAGAGGGTCGACTGAATTTTCGTAGATTGCAAGAAAACATTCGACACCGTAAACACAAGAGGCTGATCTTCATTATTATAACATTCACGGAGGAAGCTCGAAACATGCTGGAGTCATTTAGTGTCAGGGAAAAATAAAAGGTAACTGGATTCGAAACGAAGGATAGTTACAGTTCTTTGGATGAAGAGCGCGCCACCAGCAACAAGGAACTTCCGTTAAAGGAAGGCTCGTCTACAAGTTGGAGGAGAAGGAAGGAGCAACAGAGGTCCTCAAGTGGTTACAAGGACAAAAACTCAAGAAGTAAAAGAAACAGAGCAATGGTAAGAAGTAGTGTATGAAGCAAGGATGATGGTAAGAGAGAATGTATGAGGCAAGGCTGGTGGTAAGACTGAATGTACCCAGCAAAGATGATGGGAAGAGTCCCCTGGTGTTCAGTACTTTAGAGCTTAGCTTTTCACGATTTCCGCGAAGGAAGGGTCAGAATGAAGCATGATTTGATCCCTGCATGCACAAAAAGGCAGTCATAATATTTACCTCGAACCTCATGATGTAGTTCTCTGGCAGGACAGATCTCTTGTTGACATCCTCGACTGACGAAGAGAAAGCCCCAATGATCTTGAGACCCAGTCTCTCGTCCTTGTCCCCCAACCTGGTGGGCAGGAAGCCTACCAGCAGACTCTTGGTGCTATTCTGCATAACATAACGCAGCGTTATCATAAAAAAATAATATACAAGATAAGAAATTAGATACATGTGCAGCACCTGGGTATCTTTACCAATTCGATGCAGAGACGTTATGCGACGACAGTACAAGATGAGGTAATCAGTCCCTCAGCTTTTCAGAACTATACACAGTATATAAGGCAATCAGTCCCTCAGCACATGGGTTTAATGGCTCACAAGACACTCTTACAACACTGTTATTAACGCCACGTTATTCATAACGTACTGATAACTTATTGATAACTTACAGGTAACTTAGTAACTTACTGACAGAGTGTAAGTTAAACCCATTATGACTTTGTATGATTGATCTCACTCAAAATAATATGAAGTTCAAAGAGGAGAAATTTTAATTGCTCAGATAAGGAAAACTTGAAGAAATTAAAAATGTGTCAGGGTATACCACAAATTCTAACCACACAATAGAGCGGAAAAGTAATGTGAAGGACCTGGGAGTGATAATCTCGGAGGATCTCGCCTTCAAAGACCACAACAATGTATCTACCTCATCTGCTAGGAAAATGATAGGATGAATAATGAGAACCTTCAAAACTAGGGACGCCAAGCCCATGATGATTCTCTTCAAATCGCTTGTGCTCTCTAGGCTGGAATACTGCTGTACACTAACGGCCCCCTTCAAGGCTAGAGACACTGCAGACCTGGAGAGCGTACAAAGAACTTTCACGCCACACATAAGTGCGATAAGGCACTTAAACTACTGGGAACGATTGAAGGTCCTTGATCTGTATACCCTTGAACGCAGGCGAGAGAGATACATGATAATATACACTTGGAAGGTCCTGGAGGGATTGGTACCAAATCTGCACACAAAAATCACTCCATATGGAAGCAAAAGACTCGGCAGGAGATGTAACATTCCCTCCATGGAAAGCTGTGGCCCCACAAGTACACTGAGAGACAACAAAATAAGTGTCCGGGGCCCAAGACTGTTCAACTGCCTCCCAGCATACATAAGGGGGATTACCAATAGACCCCTGGCTGTCTTCAAGAAGGCACTGGACAAGCACCTGAAGTCAGTACCTGACCAACCGGGCTGTGGTTCGTACTTCAGCTTGCGTGCGGCCAGCAGTAACAGTCTGGTTGATCAGACCCTGATCCACCATGAGACAGCACAGCAGCAGCAGCAATAGCAGCAGCACAGCAGTACAGCAGCAGCAGTACAGCAGGCAGCAGTACAGCCAGCAGCACAGCAGCAGCAGCAGCAGCCAGCAACTGGCAGCAGCAGCAACAGCAGCAGCAGCAGCAACAGCAGCAGCAGGCCAGCAGCAGCAGCAACAGCAACAGCAGCAAGGCAGGCCAGCAGCAGCAGCACGCAGGCGTTGGCAAAAACAAGGCAGCAGCGTTCAGCAGCAGCAGCACAGCAGCAGTGCAGCAGTACCGCAGCAGCAGCAACAGCAGCAGCAGTACCGCAGCAACAGCAGCAGTACCGCAGCAGCACCAGCAACAGCAGCAGTACCGCAGCAGCAGCAACAGCAGCAGCAGTACCGCAGCAGCACCAGCAGTACCGCAGCAGCAGCAACAGCAGCAGTACCGCAGCAGCAGCACAGTGGTGCAATAGCAGCAGCAGCTGCAGCAACAGCAGCAGAGCACAGTGCAGCAGCAACAGCAGCAGCAGAAAACAGCGCAGCAGGCTGGCAGCAACAGCAGCAGGCAGCAAGAAAGTAGCAGCAATAGCAGCAGTACAGCAGCAAGGCAGCAGCAATAGCAGAAGCAGTAACAAAGGTGGTGCAGTAACAGGCAGCAGAGCAGCAGTACAAAGCAGCAGCAGCACACACAGCAGCAATAGCACCAGTACAGCAGCAGTACAGTAGCAGCACTAGCAGTGGGCCAAGGCAGCAGCAGGTAGCAGTAATAGCAGCAACAGCAGCAGTAACAGCAGCAGCACAGCAGCAGCAACAGCAGCAGCAGGTACAGCAGCAATAGTAGCAGCAGCAGCGCAGTAGAAAACAGAAGCAGCAGTGTTGCAGTAATGAGCAGCAGCAGCAGCACAGCAACAGTAGCAGTACAGCAGCAGTAGCAGCAGCAGCAGTAGCAGTACAGAAACAGTAGCAGCAGCAGCAACAGCAGCAGTAGCATACCACAGCACAGTAACAGTACAGGCACAGAGCAGCACTAGCAACACAGCAGCAGCTGCAGCAGTAACAGCAACAGTAGCAGGCAACAGCAGCAGCAGCAGTAATGGCACCATACAGTACACAGTAGTAGCAGCAGTACAGTAGCAGTAGCAGTAGCAAATGTAACAGCAGCAGTAGTAACAGTAGTAGCAGGCCAGCACAGCACAGCAGGCAGCAGTAACAGCAACAGCAGCAGCAGCAGCACAGCAACAGCACTAGCACAGCAATAGTAGCAGCACAGCAGCAGCAGTACAGCAGCAGCAGCAGGCCAGCAACAGCAGCAGCAGCAGCACAGCAGCAACAGCAGCAGCAGCAGCAGCAGCACAGCAACAGCAGTACAGCAGCAGCAGCACCAGCAACAGCAGGCAGCCAGCAGCACAGCAACAACAGCAGCAGCAGCAGCAACAGCAGCAGCAGCAGCAACAGCAGCAACAGCAGCAGCAACAGCAGCAGCAGCAGCAGCAGCAGGCACAGCAGCAGCAGCAACAGCAGCAGCAGCAGCAACAGCAGCAGTAACAGCAGCAGGTACCAGCAGGCAGCAGCAGCAAGGCAGCAGCAGCAGGCCAGCAGCAGCAGCAACAGCAGCAGTACAGCAGCAGTAATGAGAAAGAGCAGTAACAATAGCAGCAAGAGCAGCAGCAGCACAGCAGAGCAGTGAGCACAGCAGCAGCAGCACAGAGTGAACACAGCAGCACAGGTATAACAGCAGCAGCAACAGCAGTGGCTTGTGCAGCAGCAGCAGCAGCAACAGCAGGCCATGGCACAGCAGCAGGCAGCAGCAGTAGCAGCAGCAGCAGTGAGCATGCAGTAACAGCAGCAGCAGCAGCAATAGCACTAGCAGCAGTACAGTAACAGTGCAGCAGCACACACAGCAGCAGTAGCAGCAGCAGGCACAGCAGCAGGCAGCACAGTAGCAACAGCAGCATTAGCAGTACCCAGTAACAGCAGCAGCAGCAGTACAGCAGCAGCAGCAGCAACAGCAGCAGCAGCACAGCAGCAGCACAGCAGCAACAGCAGCAGCAGCACAGCAGCAGCAGCACAGCAGCAGCAACAGCAGCAGCAGCAACAGCAGCAGCAACAGCAGCACACAGCAGGCAACAGCAGCAGCAGTAACAGCAGCAGCAGCAACAGCAGCAGTAATAGCAGCAGCAGCACAGGCAGCAGCAAGGCAGTAGCAGCAGCAGCAGCACAGCAGCAGTGGCACAGCAGCAGCAGCAGCAGCACAGCAGTGGCAGGTAGCAGCAGCAACAGGCAGCAGCAGCAATGAGCAGCAGGCAACAGCAGCAGCAGTCAGCAGCAACAGCAGCAGGCCAGCAGCAGCAGCAGCAGCACAGTAGCAGCAGCAAGCAGCAGCAGCAGCAGCAGCGGCAGCACAGCAAACACAGCACTGAACAGCAGCAACAGCAGCAGCAGCAGCAGGAGCAACAACAGCAGGCAGCAGCAACAGCAGTACCAGCAGCAACAGCAGCAGCACAGCAGCAGCAGCACAGCAGCAGCAGCACAGCAGCAGGCAGCAACAGCAGCAGCAGCAGCAGCAATAGCAGCAGCAGCAGCACAGCAGGTGCAATAGCAGTACTAGCAGCACCAGCAACAAGTAGCAGCAACAGCATAGTGCCCAGCAGCAGCAGCAAACGCAGCAGCAGCAACAGCAGCAGCAACAGTAGCAGTAACAGCAGCAGCAGCACAGCAGCAGTGGCAACAGCAGTGTGCACAGCAGCAGCAGTAACAGCAGCAGCAGCAGCAACAGCAGCACAGCAGCAGCAGAGCAACAGCAGCAGAGGCGCCAGTAGCAGCAGCAATAGCAGCAGCACAGCAGCAGCAGTACAGTAGCAGCAGCAAGAGCAGTACAGGCAGCAGCAGCAGCAGCACAGCAGCAGCAGCAACAGCAGCAGCAGCAGGTGCACAGCAGCAGCAGCAGCAGTGCAACAGCAGGTGCAGCAGTAACAGCAGCAGCAGCAACAGCAGTAGCAACAGTAGCAGCAGGAAAACGCAGCAGCAACAGCAGCAGCAGTGGCAACAGCAGCAGCAACAGCAGCAGCAGCACAGCAGCAGCAACAGCAGCAAGGCAGCAGCAGCAGCACAGCAGCAGCAGCAGCACAACAGCAGCAGCAGCAGCACAGCAGTACCAGCAGCACAGCAAGGCACCAGCAGCAGCAGCAGCAGCAGCAGCACAGCAGCAGCAGCAGCAGGCCAGCAGGCAGCAGCAGCAGCACAGTAGCAGCAGGCAACAGCACAGCAGCAATGTTGGCAGCAGCCAGCAGCAGCACTAGCAGCACAGCAGTGCAGTAGCTGCAGCAACAGCAGCAGCAGCGCACAGCAGCAGCAGCAGCAGCAACAGCAGCAGCAGCAGTACAGCAGCAAGGCAGCAGTACAGCAGCAGCAGCAACAGCAGCAGCAGCAGCACAGCAGCAGTGCAGCACAGTAGCAGCAGCACAGCAGCAGAAGGGCAGCAACAGCAGCAGTACAGCAGCAGCAGTAACAGCAGCAGCAGCAGCAATGCAGCAGTAGCAGTACAGTAGCAGCAGCAGCAGTACAACAGTAGCAGTAGGCATTAATAATAGTAGTACAGTACCAGGCAACAGCAGTAGCAGCAGCAGCATTAGCAGTAAGAGTAGGCAGTAATAGTGCCAACAGCAGTAGCAATAGCAGGAAAATAGTAGCAGCAGTAACAGTAGCATGGCACAGTAGTAATAGCAGCAATGCAGTAGTAGCAGCAGCAGTAGCAATAGTAGCAGTAGCAGCAGCAGCAGTAATGCAGTACAGTACAGTAGCAGCAATAGCAGGGTAGCACAGAAAGAGGTGCAGAAAAAGTAGCAATAGCAGTAGTAGCAGTACCAATAGCAACAGTACAGCATAGCAGTAACAGTAGTAGCAGCATGAAGTAATAACAATAGCAGTCATGGTGCAGTAATAGCAATAGCAGTAGCAGTAACAGTAGTAGCAGCAGTACAGTAACTGCAATAGCAGTAGTGCAGCAGCAGTAACAGCACAGCAGCAGTACAGCAGCAGTAACAGCAACAGTAACAGCAGCAGCAGGTGCAACAGCAATAGCAGCAGTAGCAGCACAGTACAGCAATAGCAAGAGTAATAGCAACAGCAGCAGCAGCAGCAGCAGTACAGTAGCAGCAGTGTGCAACAGCACAGCAGCAGCAGCAGCAGCACAGCACAGCAGTGGCAGTAGCACAGTGAACAAGTAGCAGTAGCAATAGCAGCAGGTCAACAACAGCAGGCAACAGGCAGCAGCAGCACCAGCACAGCAGCAGGCCAGCAGCAACAGTAGTGGTACAGTAGCAGCAGCACAGTGAGCAGGCAGCAGCAGCAGGCTGAGAAGCAGCAGCAGCAAGCAGCAGCAGCAGGCAATAGTAGGCAGCAACAGCAGCAGCAGCAGTACCAGCAGCAGCAGCATTGTTAGCAGCAGTAGCAGCAATAGCAGTACACAGCAGCAGCAAATAGCAGCAGCAGGCCAGCAGCAGCAGCAACAGTGGCACAGCAGCAGCAGCAGCAGCAATAGCAGCAGGCACAATAGCAGCAGTAGCAGCAGCAAATAGCAAACAGCAGTAACAGCAGCAG
The DNA here is from genome assembly GCF_038502225.1 of Cherax quadricarinatus. Taxonomy (NCBI): domain Eukaryota; kingdom Metazoa; phylum Arthropoda; class Malacostraca; order Decapoda; family Parastacidae; genus Cherax; species Cherax quadricarinatus. The sequence goes on along the minus strand of NC_091292.1, from coordinate 79,372,250 downwards.
AGCAATAACAGCAGTAACAGCAGCAGCAGTGTACAGCAGCAGCAACAGCAGCAGCAGAAACAGTAGCAGCAACAGTAGCAGTGTGCACAGTAACAGCAGCAGTAACAGCAGCAACAGCAGCAGGCTAGCAGCAGCAGCACAGCAGCAGCAGCAGCAACAGTGCAGTGAGGCCAGCAGTACAGCAGCAGCAGCTGCAATAGCAGCAGCAGCAACAGCAGCAGCAGCAGTACAGCAGCAGCAACAGCAGCAGCAGCAGCAACAGCAACAGCAGCAGCAAATAACAACAGCAGCAGCAACAGCAGTAGCAGCAGCACAGCAGCAGGCAGCAGGCCAGCAGTAACAGCAGCAGCAGCACCAGCACAGCAGCAGCAGCAGCAAACAGCAGCAACAGCAGCAGCAGCAGTACAGCAGTGCAGTAACAGCAGCAGTAACAGCAGCAGCAGCAGCAGCAAGGCAGCAGCAGCACAGCAGCAGCAGCAGCAACAGCAGCAGCACAGCAGCAGCAGCAGCAAATGGCAGCAGCAGTACAGTGCAGTAACAGTGCAGTGCAGTAGCAGCAGTAACAGCAGCAGGCCAGCAGTAGCAGTACAGAGCAGTACAGTGGCAGCAGTGAGCAGCAACAGCAGCAGCAGGTACCAGCAGCAGCAGTATAAGTGTTACAGCAGCAGCAAGGCAGTGCAGCAGCAGCAGCAACCACAGCAGTTGCACAGCAGCAATAGCAGCAGCAACAGCATCAGCAACAGCTGCAGCAGCAGCAACAGCAACAGCAGCAGCAAGGCAGCAGCAGGCAGCAGTAAACTGCAACAGCAACAACACAGCAGCAGCAGCAACAGCAGTAGCAGCAGCAATAGCAGTAGCAGCAGCAACAGCAACAGCATTAGCAATAGCAACAGCAGCAGCAGCAACAGGCAGCAGCAACAGCAGCAGTAGCAGTACAGCAGCAGTAGCAGCACAGCAAGAGCAGCAGCAGCAGCACAGCAATAGCAGCAGTGAGCCCAGTAGCAGCAATAGTACAGCAGTAGCACAGTGCAGCACCAGCAACAGCAGCAGCTTGCAGCAGCAATAGCAGCAACAGCAGCAGCAGCAACAGCAGCAGCAGCAGCACAGCAGCAGCAGCAACAGTAGCAGCAGCAGCAGAACAGCAGCAGCAGCAACAGCACCAGCAACAGCAGCAGCAGCAACAGTACAGCAGCAGTAGCAGCACAGCAGCAGCAACAACAGCAGCAGCAGCAGCACAGCAACAGCAGCAGCAGCAGCAGCACTGGCACAGCAGGAGTACAGTAACAGCAGCAGCAGCAGCAGCACCAGCAATAGTAGCAGAAGCAGCAGGTAAATAGCAGCAGCAACAGCAGCAGCAGCAGCACAGCAGTACAGCAGCAGCAGTAGCAGCAACAGCAGTGCAGCAGCACAGCAGCAGCAGCAGCAACAGCAGCAGCAACAGCAGCAGTACAGTAGCAGCAGCAATAGCAGCAGTAACAGCAACAGCAGCAGCACAGCAGCAGCAGCAATACACCAGTAGCAGTAGAAAACAGCAGTAGCAGTGTCAACAGCAGTAGTAATAGCAGTGAGCAGTAGTAGTAGTAACAGTAGTAGCAGTAGGCAACAGCAGTAGCAGCAGAGTAATAGCATGTAAAGCTAAAAGGACAAGTGCAACTAATGTGACATTTATTGTGGCAATGCCTGCCTCCAGGAGCCTCTTTATCATCATTACAAACAATACATGGACACAGAGGGTATATAAAGGCTCAGGAGTGAGGTGAATACTAGTGAGGTACCACTGATGTCTACTAGTGGCAGTACAGTAGTAGCAACAGTAGCAGTAGTAAGAAAGGCAGTAATAGTAGTAGCATAGGTATGTTAGCAGCAGCAGCACATGGCAGCAGTAATAGCAGCAGCAGCAGGCCAGGCAATAGTGGCAGCAGCACAGTGCAGGCACATGCAGCAGCAGTAGCAGCAATGCAGCAGCAGCAGCAGCAACAGCAGCAGGCAGCAAGGCACAGTGTTGGCAATAACAGTAGCAGTAATAGTAGCAGTACAGGCAGGCAGCAACAGCAGCAGCAGCAGCAGCAGCAGTACCAGCACAGCAGTTTGCAGCAATGGCAGCAACAGCAGCAGCAGTACAGCAGGCAAGAGCAGCAGTACAGCAGCAGTAGCAACAGCAGGCAGCGGCCAGCAGCAGCAGTACAGTAGCAGCAGCAGCACAGTACAGCAGTAGCAGCAGCAGCACAGCAGTACAGCAGCACAGCAGTAACAGCAGCAACAGCAGCAGTAGCAGCAGCACAGCAGCAGCACTGCAGCAGCAATAGCAGCAGCAACAGCAGCAGCAACAGCAGCAGCAGCACAGTGCAGTATAACAGGCAGCAGCAACAGCAGCACAGCGGCACAGCAACAGCAGCAGCAGCAGCAACAGCAGCAAGGGCAGTGCAACAGCAGCAGCAGCACAGCAGCAGCACAGCAGCAGGCCGCAGCAGCAACAGCAGCAGCAGCAGCAGCACAGCAGCAGCAGGCCAGCAGCAGCAGCACAGCAGTAGCAGTAACAGCAGTAACACCAGTGCAGTAGCAATAGCAGCAGCAGCAACAGCAGCAGTAACAGCAAGTTGGCACAGTAGCAGTAGCAACAGCAGCAGCAATAGCAGCAGCAGCAACAGCAGCAGCAGCAATAGCAGCAGCAACAGCGCGCAGCACAGCAGCAGCAGCAACAGCAGCAGGCACAGGCAGCAATAGCAGTGCAGCAGCGCCAGCAGCACAGCAGGCCAGCACAGCAGCAACAGCACAGCAGGCAGTACTAGCAATAGCAGCAGCACAGCAGCAGCAGTACAGTAGCAGCAGCACAGCAGCAGCAACAGCAGGTGCAGCAGCACAGCAGCAGCAGCAGCAGGAACAGCAGCAGTACAGTAGCAGCAACAGTAGCAGCAGCAGTACAGCAGCAGAGCAGCAGTACAGCAGCCGCAGCAGCAGGTAACAGCAGCAGCAGCAGCAGCAGCAACAGCAGCAGCAACAGCAGCAGCACGAGCAGCATGAGCAGCAACAGCAGCAGCACAGCAGCAGCACAGCAGCAGCAGCAGCAACAACAGAGCATGGTTCACAGCAACAGCAGCAGGCAGCAACAGCAGCAGGCAGCAGCAACAGCAGCAGTACAGCAGGAACAGCAGCAGCAACAGCAGCAGCAACAGCAACAGCAGCAGCAGCAGCAGCAGTACCAGCAGCAGCAACAGCAGCAGCAGGCCATGGCAACAGCAGCAGCAGCACAGCAGCAGCAACAGTAGTAGTAGTAATAGGGGCAGCACATAGCAGGCAAGAAGAGTAGCAATAGCAGTAGCAGTAGTAGTAGCAATAGTAGTAGTAGCAGTAATAGTAGGAGTAATAGTAGCAGTAATAGCAGTAATAGTAGGCAGGCAACAGTACAGCAGCAGCAGCACAGTGGTAGCAAGGCAGCAGCAGCAGCAACAGCAGCAGTACAGCAGCACAGTGCAGCAACAGCAGCAGCAGCAGCAATGCAAGGTGCAGCAGGCCAGCAGCAGCAGCAACAGCAGCAGCAGCAGCAGCACCAGCAGCAGCAATAGCAGCAGCAACAGCAGGCAACTGCAGGCAACAGGCCAGCAGCAGCAGCAATAGCAGTAGTAGCAAATAGCAGCACCACCAGCAGCAGTACAGTAGCAGAAAAGAGAGCAGCAATAGCCTCTAGCAGCACAGGCAAGAGCAGCAGCAGCAGTACAGCAGCACAGTAGCAGTGAGCAAGGCAGTAGCAAACATGCAGCACAGTAGCAGCAGTACAGCAGCAGTAGCAGCAGCACAGCAGGCCAGCAGCAGCAGCAACAGCAATAGTAGCAGCAGCAGCACAGCAGAAAGCAACCAACAGCAGCAGCACAGCAGTAGCACAGCAGCAGCACGCCAGCAGCACAGCAGCAGCAGCAATAGCAGCACCAGCAGTGCAGCACAGCGCAGCAGCAGCAGGCAACAGCAGCAATAGCAGCAGCAGCACACAGCAGCACTAGCAGCAGCAGCAACATAGCAGAGCAACAGGTGCAGCAGTAACAGCAGCAGCACAGCAGCTTGGCAGTAGTAGCAGCAGCAATAGTGCAGCAGGCAGCAGCAGGCAGCAGCAGCAGCAGCAACAGCAGCAGGCCAACAGCAGGCAGCAGCAACAGCAGCAGCAGCGTGGCAGCAGCACCAACAGCAGCAGCACAGCAGCAGCAGGCAGCACAGCAGCAGCACAGCAGCAATAGCAGCATAGCAGCAGCAGTGTGCAGCAGCAACACACCAGCAACAGCAGTGTTGCAACAGCAGCAGCAGTAACAGGCAGCAGCAACATAGCAGCAGCAACAGCAGCAGCAACAGCAGCAGTAACAGTGGCAGCAGCAACAGCAGCAGCAGCAGCAACAGCAGCAGCAGCAGCAGCAACAGCAGCAGCAGCAATAGCAGCAGTAGTAGTAATAGTAGTAGTAGTGGTAGTAGTAATAGTATGATTATTATTTTCGTTCTTCTTTTTCTATTATTATTATTATTATTATTATTATTATTATTATTATTATTATTATCAGTATCAGTACTATCATCATTCGTGAGGAAGCCCTAAATCCGAAAGGGTCATACAACGACCAGAAAATGAGAAGTAATGAAGATCCAAGGAATCGGACTTAACCCCTGTTAAGCCCATTCCTTGGATCAAGAGCCCTTGGCTCCAAAGAAGACGGTAAGTCGCTTGACACCTACGGGTATAACCCTTCCCTATGAATAAAATAATAATAATAATAATAATAATAATAATAATAATAATAATATAATTATAAAAATAATAACTAATATTATAATAATAACGGTGGTCACACTAGGTCAGATAAGTTAACAAAGTTAGTCAAAGTTACTTCATGCCAGTAAGTTTCTAAGTTATTAAAAGGCTATCAGTAGTTATGGATGAGTTATCAATAAGTTCTTAGTAAGGCATCAACGAGTGATCAATAAATTAATTATCGGCAAGTTATCACCAAGTTGTTAGGTTATCAACAATTTGTAAGTCAATTTTAATCAAGTTATTGACAAGTTATCACTAAGTTAATAAATTATCAGTAATTTATTCTCTCTCGCTCTCTCTCTCTACAATTGTAAGAATTTCTTTCTCAGTTATCGATGCAAGGAAATTTACTTCCTCTAATTTACTGGATCTTGAGAGAGAGAAAGAGAGAGAGAAAGAGAGAGAGAGAGAGAGAGAGAGAGAGAGAGAGAGAGAGAGAGAGAGAGAGAGAGAGAGAGAGAGAGAGAGAGAGAGAGAGAGAGAGAGAGAGAGAGAGAGATGAATCCAAAGTCAGCTGTGTGGTAGCATTGGACATTACTGGTGCTTTCGACGGAGTGTGGCACCAGGGCCTCTTGGTAAAACTGGAAGCACTGGGAATTACAGGCTCTATGCTACGTCTTCTCAGTGATTACCTTCATGGTAGATCTCTAAGGGAAGTTCTCAATGGAATAGAATCAGCAAGACATCCTACTGACGCAAGTGTTTGACAAGGAAGTTTGCTTGGACCATTGTTATGGAATGTCTACTTCAATGACCTTCTTCATCTCATCCCAGAATCTCATGCATATGCAGACGACTACACTCTGGCATTTACTTAACCAAGAGAAGAAATGCCAGCTGCTCTAAGCTACATCAAACACTAGCTCAGAGCTGTATCAGCTTGAGGAAACTGATGGCAGGTAACATTTGCACCTGAGAAAACACAAATGATCATGGTCTCTAGGCACCATGATGGTAATGCTAAAGCAGTAGTAAGTATCAATGGGAGTGTTGGTACCTGGGAAAGAAGTTGATATCCTTGGAGTGAAATTTGACTCCAAACTGACCATGAAGAACCACGTTGTAAATCTTGCAAACAAGGCAGCCAGGAAGCTTACAGCACTTCGACGTATCTCGCATCTGCTTGACAGTAAGGGTTGCAAAATTCTGTATGAGGCACAAGTACGCTCACACCTTGAGTATGCTCCACTTTCTTGGTTTGCCTGCCCCCCCCCCTCTCATCTGCGACTGCTCGACAGAGTAGAACACAGAGCAAGACTTCTCATCTCTCGCCTGGACCTATCCTGGATAGATCTGTCATTTCAGCAGAGCCTTGAACATAGGAGTGATGAGGGCAGCCTTACTGTTATGTACAAAGCTAACACTGTCAAAGTACCACACTTGGATCCCCTTCGAGGATAGCGAGAAGCAAGCTTCTATACCACAAGACGGGCAGAAAGCAGCAACTTCACTCTGGCTGTACCCTTCTCCAGAACATCACTTCATCTGAGATCATTTATCCCCAGGATGACTCAAGTATGGAACACATTCGTACAGCATAATGATGACAACGAGATAAAGTCAGTTGATCAAATGAAAATACTGGCCCACAGATGGCTCCAACTTCATCCTGTTCTCTACTTGTATTTTTCATAACAATAAAAATGCTTTCAAATGAGCTGATGTAGATAACAGCTCTTAGCTTGTCAATAAAGTTAGGAATCCTTAACTTGTTAATAGCTTGTCAATAAAGATAGGGAACCTTAACCTAAATTTGTCAAATCCTGTATAAAAAAAAATAAAGAAGAATATTACTCACGTCCACCGGAGGCCAAGTATTGGAAAGGTGGCACTTAGGTTCAGGTGTGCTGACTGTTGTGGGCCCATCGGGAAAACCTGCAAGAGTGGTGTTGGGGTAGGTGGTGGTGGGCAGGCTGGACGCCATTACAGTGGTGTCATCCTGGGCTGACCCAGGACTGATGCACCACAACGCTGCTATCATCAACAGGGTAATGATGCGAGTGGTCACACTACGACCACATCTGTGTGTGTGAGTGGCCACACTACGACGACCACATATGTGAGTGTAGCTGGTGTGTGGTCGGGGGCGTCCTCCCCCACCATCCCACCCCCACATGACGAGCCAGAAGTGGCCGTGGGAGGTCATCACAGTGCTCTCACTACCTGTGGGAAGACACAAACACGCGCACGTTACTTGTTATGCATTATATTCACAGGGAAGGCAGAACGAGCCATATGGGTATGGAAATCTTTAGCTCTAGACCTTTCGCACTCTCGTGCGTCGTCAGGAGCTATGCTCCTGACAACAACAAAATAGGACATCTAATTCATTCTAATGAGGACATTAGAGCACTCCAGGATGATTTGAATAGACTGATGCAGTGGTCGGAGAAGTGGCAGATGCAGTTTAATATACACAAATGCAAACTTCTAAATGTTGGACAGTTAAATAACCATGTAACATATAAACTAAATAATGTAGATCTTAATATTACGGATTGTGAAAAGGATTTAGAAGTCCTGGTTAGCAGTAATCTAAAACCAAGACAACAGTGCATAAGTGTTCGCAATAAAGCTAACAGAATCCTTGGCTCCATAGCAAGAAGTATAAATAATAGAAGTCCTCAGGTTGTTCTTCAACTCTATATATCTTTGGTTAGGCCTCATTTAGATTATGCTACACAGTTTTGGTCACCGTATTACAGAATGTATATAAATGCACTGGAAAACGTACAAAGGAGGATAACAGAGCTGATCCCATGTATCAGAAATCTTCCCTATGAGAATAGACTGAGGGCCCTGAATCTGCACTCTCTAGAAAGGCGTAGAATTAGGGGGGATATGATTGAGGCGTATAAATGGAAAACAGAAATTAATAAATCGGATGTAAATAAAGTGCTAAAAATATCTAACATAGACAGGACTCGCAGCAATGGCTTTAAATTGGAAAAATTCAGATTCAGGAAGGATATAGGAAAGAACTGGTTTGGTAATAGAGTTGTGGATGAGTGGAACAAACTCCCGAGTACCGTCATAGACGCTAAGAAGTTGTGTAGTTTTAAAAATAGATTGGCTAAATACATGAGTGGGTGTGGGTGGGTGTGAGTTGGACATGACTAGCTTGTACTACTAGGTCGGATGCACTGCTCCTCCCTTAAGTGACGTGTCTGACCTCACTAGGTCAAGGCACTGGCTTAAGCCGGTGGGAGAACCGGACCTGCCTCGCATAGGCCAGTAGGCCTGTTGCAGTGTTCTTTCTTATGTTCAATATTGCGGCCCCATGGGGCCGCCATTGATAACGTCTGCCTTGCCTCAGAGAATTTCCCCTCTTATCTGTTGTTGTCTTGCAACACTGCATAGCTCCTGACGAAGCACGAGAGTGCGAAAGATTTATAGCTAAAGATTTCCATCCCTAAGAGACTTGTTCTGCAATGTTAAGATCGCCTGGTTGTGACTGTATTATATTCAAAGGGAAATACTAAATTTATTGAGGGTTATACAACATCTAACAAATGGAAGGTAAATACATTAAATCCAAGGGAAGGAAAGTTAGTTCCAGTTCCTCAGATCAAGGTTATAGCAGTAGTAGATCAAGGTTATAGAAGTAGTAGATCAAGGTTACAGCAGTAGTAGATCAAGGGTACAGCAGTAGTAGATCAAGGGTACAGCAGTAGTAGATCAAGGGTACAGCAGTAGTAGATCAAGGTTATAGCAGTAGTAGATCAAGGTTACAGCAGTAGATCAAGGGTACAGCAGTAGTAGATAAGGGTACATCAGTAGTAGATCAAGGGTACAGCAGTAGTAGATCAAGGGCACAGCAGTAGTAGATCAAGGGTACAACAGTAGTAGATCAAGGGTACAGCAGTAGTAGATCAAGGGTACAGCAGTAGTAGATCAAGGGTACAACAGTAGTAGATCAAGGGTACAACAGTAGTAGATCAAGGGTACAGCAGTAGTAGATCAAGGGTACAACAGTAGTAGACCAAGGGTACAGCAGTAGTAGATCAAGGGTACAGCAGTAGATCAACGTTACAGCAGTAGTAGATCAAGGGTACAGCAGTAGTTGATCAAGGTTACAGCAGTAGTAGATCAAGGGTACAGCAGTAGTAGATCAAGGTTACAACAGTAGTAGATCAAGGTACCTCCTGTATCTACAGTAAGAAGGTCAATTCATTTAAGTACAGGTCCACATAAGTACAATTATCATACATAGTAACGTTTAAATTAGCTAGGAGGAACCAAGAAAAGCCAGACAAAGTGACTTATTTCCTTTGGGGTCTCGGTAATATCTTAATATTTAAAGCTTAACTGTAAGATGAAGTAGATTATAACCTTAAAAATTAAAAGAGCTAAGTAACGCAACTCTTTGAAAATCAGTTACAGAAAAAAAGAGGAACAATGGGAATAAAGTGAACTGAGTTATTTTCATGAACATTACATACAGAGTATGAGCTTACAATAACAGGTACATTAACGTTAACTATATAAGAAATTGCTCTTCTCCCTTTCTGTAGCTTCATTCATTAGATACCTTTTTAGGTCTCTTCCTGAAGCAGCTCATGCTAGGACTGGCTTTGTCATGTTCAGGCAGTCAGTTCCACTCCTGCACTGCTGTACAGTAAAACGTTTTTGAGGGCTGACCATCTACTGTAGGCACTACAAAACTGTGATCTCTTTCCCTAGTACTATACTGGCCCGGTGGCCTGGTGGCTAAAGCTCCCGCTTCACACACGGAGGGCCCGGGTTCGATTCCCGGCGGGTGGAAACATTCGACACGTTTCCTTACACCTATTGTCCTGTTCACCTAGCAGCAAATAGGTACCTGGGTGTTAGTCGACTGGTGTGGGTCGCATCCTGGGGGACAAGATTAAGGACCCCAATGGAAATAAGTTAGACAGTCCTCGATGACGCACTGACTTTCTTGGGTTATCCTGGGTGGCTAACCCTCCGGGGTTAAAAATCCGAACGAAATCTTATCTTAAAGTTGACAAACTTGGCAGCAAGATATCCTGGACACTGCTTGTGAGCAATTTTATAAACATAATTTAACTTCAGTTTCTTTACTCTTGCTTCAACATACAACATATCCAGGTTCATCCTGGCTCACACGCACTCTTGATCCCAGGACTAGCATGAATCTCACCATTCTGTTTTGGGTGATTTGTAATTTATCTTTTTATTTTTGTTAAGACAGGGTACCATGAAGAGCAAAAATAATCTACATGACATTGTATAAGAGGTGGACACAGTGTCCCGCGAGCCTCAGTAGGAAGACACTGTGCTTGTCTGTACACGGACTTTATCCTGGTACTGCTTTTTTTCTACACGGTTTCCTATCAATCCTCCTGACATGCTTGGGTCAATGGATTCCCAGATATTTCCCTGAAGATACAGAAGTGATGGGATCCCCTTTACACTGGATGTTGCGCCGAGATGCGGTTTTCTATATATGTCTTTCATTTTTGTTCATTTATCTAATATTACATTGCGATTATCATCGTTATTAGCTAAAACAACGTTAATCAGCTTTATAATATTACATATTCATTTTCATCTTTCTCATTTTTCACCTTACGTATATATATGTATTTCGTGGTAACAACCATTTAATGTTGGTATGACCTCACCTCTGGTTACTGCTCGCCTGGCGCCAGCTTACGTCAGTGGTGAGTGTTACTGCTCGCCTGACGCCAGCTTACGTCAGTGGTGAGTGTTACTGCTCGCCTGACGCCAGCTTACGTCAGTGGTGAGTGTTACTGCTCGCCTGACGCCAGCTTACGTCAGTGGTGAGTGTTACTGCTCGCCTGGCGCCAGCTTACGTCAGTGGTGAGTGTTACTGCTCGCCTGGCGCCAGCTTACGTCAGTGGTGAGTGTTACTGCTCGCCTGGCGCCAGCTTACGTCAGTGGTGAGTGTTACTGCTCGCCTGGCGCCAGCTTACGTCAGTGGTGAGTGTTACTGCTCGCCTGGCGCCAGCTTACGTCAGTGGTGAGTGTTACTGCTCGCCTGGCGCCAGCTTACGTCAGTGGTGAGTGTTACTGCTCGCCTGACGCCAGCTTACGTCAGTGGTGAGTGTTACTGCTCGCCTGACGCCAGCTTACGTCAGTGGTGAGTGTTACTGCTCGCCTGGCGCCAGCTTACGTCAGAGGTGAGTGTTACTGCTCGCCTGACGCCAGCTTACGTCAGTGGTGAGTGTTACTGCTCGCCTGGCGCCAGCTTACGTCAGAGGTGAGTGTTACTGCTCGCCTGACGCCAGCTTACGTCAGTGGTGAGTGTTACTGCTCGCCTGGCGCCAGCTTACGTCAGAGGTGAGTGTTACTGCTCGCCTGACGCCAGCTTACGTCAGAGGTGAGTGTTACTGCTCGCCTGGCGCCAGCTTACGTCAGAGGTGAGTGTTACTGCTCGCCTGGCGCCAGCTTACGTCAGAGGTGAGTGGAGTAGCGTTGTCAGTACAACTCTCTCAGCCTCGAGAAGGTCTTCTTTTCCTGCTCATTTACTTTAAGAACCTACCTGGAACATGGTATTATTCCTTAGTCTCCAGAAAGTGCGAGTACTTGTGACACTTTCACTTAGTAGAAGCTCTCTTGTTCTGAAGAAATTTCAATTACACTGGTCAAATTATAAGTGTTTAAAACTTTGATCGTCACTGGAAATTGAGATTGTATCTTTATCAAATCTAGGTTGAAAGAGCCACTCAGCCAGAATGGAAGCCATTGTAACTATATATGATCATAAGTCTGTTAAAGTGTTTGTATCTAATTGATAAGTAAAAGGTACCATTGAAATACCTTAAGACCATAAAGTAATATACGTTATTTTAAGAGATATTTTATGAAGTTTTTCGATCTCCTTAATACTAAAATTGATCTGCACGAGAGATTGAATTATATCAGTATATATAATTTCGTATTAAGATTTCCCATGTGTATATTTCATACTGAAGATCCCCTAGACTCGTAACATAAATACTTTACAAATCCTATGGAATATCGTAATACTGGACATTAAAAGTATTTACAGTTTTCAGTTTACTTTTCTTGCTAAAGAGTATGGCATATTGTTTGAATATTCCCTCTCCTACCAACCCATCTTTTATAACTGCATATATGCATACTTTGTGATAAAAATTTACAAATTATAAAACGCAATTATAAAATGCAGAAGGTTTATGGATTACGTTACATGTACACAGATATGTTTCTTAAAATTACATGTGGAACACCTGACCCACCTCCTCAAATCTAGAGCACGTACTCATGATACAAGTCATTATCCCTCTGAACTGCAACACTGAGACGCTGGTGAAGAAAACCAGCTGCTCAGGGATCCTTCCTTGTTCTGATACGTATTTTACCTAGCTCTTTAAGGATGCTGAGTGAGCACTTCTTTCCTGAGCTTTGAAACTGTTGGAACGAAGATGTAATAATGGGAGAGTTCACAGTTTTATCTATACTTGTAGGACTGGCGGAAGCTGGAAGCTGGTCTATGGTTATAGTAACTTCCTTAATATTTAAATGGGTGGATCGGTAAGCCAGCGGAAGTCCTCGGTCAGATGACCAAAAGCTCCAGTGATGAGTCATATGACTAAGACCTGTGTCAGGAAACAGTTGTCTTGTTTCCAAACAAATCTTACCTAACCTTGGCTTCCTTCATCCTTGCTGTACTGGTGATAGGTATTAGCTAGTGTGGAGGCACATGTATCGTCCTACACCACCTGCTTGCCATATGTCTACGCTTACAAAGTAATTTCATCTGGCACTTCTGACTGCCATCAAATCTGCATTTGACAAATGTGATCGTGTAGTGATTGCACATAAATTAAATGCGTTACGTATAACGGAGAAAGTAGGCAAATGGATACACAATTTTCTGATAAACAGAACACAAATAGTAGTAGTCAGCAAAGCAAAATCCAGCAATAGCAAAATAAAACGCTCAGTATCCCAAGGCACGGTCCTGGCACCTTTACTTCTTCTTATGTTCACACCAGATATAGATAAAACACTCGTCACAGTTCCGTATCATTAAATGCAGATACCAAAATTAGCATGAAAATCACCTCTGTAGAAGACATGCAATTTTTTCACGAAGATATAGTCTTTCAGTAGACAGTGGAGAATAACATGACGTTCAATAATGAAAAGTTCAAACTACTTACATATGGAAAGAATGAAGAACTCAAAGAGAGACACTACATTAAAAAAGATTACCAAATATAACGAATGGAACATGTGAAAGAATGAGTGTAATGTCAGCTGACGTTTCCTAGAACACATTAAAGCAAATTTCACCTAAGCTGGGAAGATGGTGGGGTGAATAATGAGAACTTTCAAAACAAAGGAAATAGTGCCAGTGGAGACACTTTTTAAATATCTTGTGCTCTCTCGCTTAGAGCATTGCTCAGTGTTGACGGCTCCTTTCAGAGCAGTAGAGAGAACTGGAAGACATACAGTAAGGGTGGACAACATTTTTAAGTGTGCGTGCCAAAGTCGGCCATATCTTTGATACTAAATCTCTGGAAATATATGGGGACTATTTCCCCGCTTTTCTTGGAATAGATAAGCGATAAATGTCGCAATTTTGTTTTTTTTTTTTGCTTTTTTTTTTTTTAGATGAGACCAGAGGTTAGCGTGCCTAAAAGAAGTCGTTGGCGTGCCAGGTTTGGCACGCTTGCAAAGGGTTGCCCACCCTTGACATACAGAGATCATTTGCAGCCTGCATACAGCGAATAAAGCATTTAAATCACTGGAGGATGGAAGATGGTTGAGGGTTGGGTCCCAAATCTGCACACTATCATAACATAATAGTGATAGATATGGGAGACATTGTGAAAAAAAAAGTGGAAAAAAAGGGACACTGGGCACAAGATATCAGAAACATTGTCAGAACAAGTGTAGAAGCTTTTAAGAGGAAACTGGATATGTAACTCCACTTAGTGCCAGATCAATCAGGCTGTGATGGATATGTGGGCCAATGGGCCGCTAGCATTAACATCCTGTTTGACCAGGAATCGGTCTTTGAATTCATTGTACTTGTTTCAGAAAAAGTTTTCATAACTCATTAGTCTCAATGAATCTTCGTCTCTCTTTTATTTTCACTTTCAGAAGGAAGCAGAACAACGCACATTAGGATCGCTTGTCTCCAGGACACTCGGCTTATTCCTCACTGCTCAAAACTCCTTCCTCTTTCCCCCCTCCCCCCTACACGATAAACACAGTACTGCTTCCCAAAACGGCCACCAGGGGACATATTTCGTATTCTGAATAGATAGCTTAGTTTTATGAACATAAATGTAAGTTTTGAAGAATACAGTGAAAAGCACCAAACAAGTCTGGCCCAGTGCTGGGTTGCGAGAGTTGGAAAAACTCTCGAAAGCCTTCAAATGTCTATCGAATGTATGTATGCACAGTTGGGGTAACCCCCTTATTGCTGGGCATCTGGCTGTTGTGAAGCTTTCCGTGATGTTAATCTCTTCATGCCTTGCAATCTTTCCCTCAGATTTGTAGCCAAATGGGTCTACCAATGCACCTTCATGGATACACATGTTTTCAGTGAAGAAAGTGGTGGCAAGGCAAAGTGCAATACAGATATAAATAATATGTGGGTCGAGGCAAGTGTCTACCAAAGAATTGTGGACAGACAACAGACAATCCCCTGCATGAAGAGCTCTCACTGCCAAGAGGCTAACTCTGCTCTTCCCCAACATACTGTCATGCGTCGTCGAGGCTACAATCTCCACTAGACCACCCAGGTGCGAGTGTTGGGGAACATATCTTATTGAGAAACACGTTAAAGCATCCCAAAGCCTGGATCTTGTAATGAACTTTGAGTCATGAGCGCCAGCTTGTCCCTAAGACGGTCAGTGAGAATCGCTGCTACAAATTTACTTGATACCACACATGAAGACAGGAATGCAGGGAGTGCTGTCTGTGAAGCCTTGCGGACATCACGCCTTCTAGTTTGACTAAAAGAGTAGCTCGGTTCGGCTGCCCATCAACTTGAGTGAGGTTGAGTACTTCTGTGAACACTGACTTTATAAGACTATAGAATTCACGTAATTTAGAGTTGTATATAAGGGGTGCACATCACAAGAAATATGACAGCCTGGGCAGACTCAAGCTCTTTTTTAGAAGTTACTTGTCATCATAGGCATCTAGAGTGCCTATTTGTTGCTCCAACCTCCAGAAACTGTCTAGTTTGACCCCGACAATGGCATCAATGCCATTAGTTCTCAGAAGGAGGGGAAAGGGGATGTTGATGCACCTGGTAGTATGGATCTCACTACATCAATCGCTTGTTGGTTGGCACTGATGATTTCGCATTTTGATAGATGAAGGACGAGTCTTATATCCTGTCCCCGTATCACCTGAGCAAGAGCTGCTAGAAGGAACTTCGTCCCCGCCAGTGTGCCATCATCCAGGAACCACATGTTTAGTTTTCTAGTCAATCTTACAGTGATTTCCCAAATCGTTATACGGAAGAGAAATAGGGAGAGAGGAGTCCCTTGATGAATACCTTCTGATGAAGATGTTTCATGCTCCCCAAACAGAAGCATCGATTCCTTGCTGTATCCAGATGAAAGAACAGGAAAGAGAGACCAGGGAAAAGTGTTTGAACGACTGTTAATATCATATTTCATTTCAGAATATTAAATGCATTCTTAAAATCTGGTTTTAATAATGTATTATCTCAGGTAGGTTATTGATATACGCTCTTGCTGTATAAATCTGCTTCACTGCCTTGAGGTACCACAAAGTCAAGCTTGTTTGGTTGAAGCATCATGGATGCCTCTGCGTGGATGGCATACACAGCAGCTTTTCCAACGGGGCGACGAACATCTCGGGCAGCCTTCACATAACGTCCGGGGCTTAAGACAGTGAACTACAGCTTCTATAAGCTGACTGTCTATCATGTTTTATTAAAGCCAATTAAATTATATGTTTTCATGTGATTAAATATGGTATTTGACTTTATTACGCTGTGTGTAGAGAGTAGCGATTTTGTGATAATCTAAGATCTAGAGATTTTCCAGATTGGTCTATATGGTATTCAAGGTTGGATTTAGTGGGTTTTGTTAGGTTTCTTACCACTTGCACAACATTATACTATCTCTAATGCAAAATCCACTCAACAAATTTAAATACATTATAATGCGATCCGCACAGTGAGTTTTATCAAGTCACAAACAGATCTACCTGAGCGGAGTGATTGGTCGATC
Source organism: Cherax quadricarinatus (assembly GCF_038502225.1). Lineage (NCBI taxonomy): Eukaryota > Metazoa > Arthropoda > Malacostraca > Decapoda > Parastacidae > Cherax > Cherax quadricarinatus. Next base: position 79,356,242 of record NC_091292.1, on the reverse strand, counting down.
GACTGATGCTTCAGGAAGTGCGTCCGGACATGGGTCTTAATCCTAAGATGACCTGTCTGAATATCTCTAAGGAGATGACGATCTAATTCAGTGTCTTGCTTTAGTCCGAGTACGTTCCACTACCATCATTGTCTCCGGGGCGTGTGTAAGGTGGTCGGGTAAATTTGAAAATAAACGCATGAACTCTGTTTTGCCCATCATGCATATATTCACGAAGGTCTTCACAATAGTTCTGAATGTCTCCTTGCTTTCATCCGAGTCTATCAGGTCCCATATGATATCAGTGAAGCAGGTGACATTTGATGGCTCAGGGGTAATACGAGATGTACTGGTCTGGTCTCTTGGACTTCAGTACTCCTCACTGGTGAATGTTGTGGTGCTTGGGGTTGACGCGTTGACTGTAGTCTGTTCCGCATCATGGGGCCCGTTGGCTGCCGTTGTCGGCTGAGCAAGGGCGCTACCCTTTCGCTTATGCTTCCTCGGCTTCCTTCGTCATTATGACGTGACCGGGGAAATGGCCCTGGATTCCGGATTACTGTAACCTCCTCTGGACGAAGCTGCTTTTCAGTGGTGATGCTGGATGCTAGACAACCGGAGTTTCCCATGCTGCTGTGACACAGCTCCGGGCAGTGCAGGTTCCAAGCATAATGTTTCTTGCCGCAGTTCGGACATCGAGGTTCTGTAGTTTCACTTCTCTTCAGTTTACCCAAGCAGTCCTTGGTCGGATGAGACCCGCTACAGATGCCACATATTTCCTTAAACTGACATCGGGCGTTGAGGTGGTTGTGCCAGTGGCACCTGAAGTACCTCTAAGATTCTGGGTTGTACGTCCTAACCTAGTATTTTTCCCAGCAACTGAGATCCAACTGAGCTGGGAGTGGTCCTCTACGTTGAATCAAGACCTGCCTCGTAGGTACATAAGAACATAAGAAAGAAGGAACACTGCAGCAGGCCAACTGGCCCATGCGAGGCGGGTCCAATTCTCCTACCGGCTTAAGCCAACGCCCTAACCTAGTTAGGTCAGGTCACATTCAGTTAAGGACCTAGTATCACAAGCAAGTCAGGTCCAACTCACGCCCACCCACACCCACTCACGTATTTATCTAACCTATTGAAATTGAAGTATTTATTTCTCTGTAAAGATTACAATGTGGGGTTTATATATTATACAATATTAATTACAATGTGGTTTACATACAAAATATTAGTTACAGAGAAGGCCACTAGCATGCCTAGGCATCACTGCCTAGGCATAGCTTCTATAACTCTATTACCAAACCACTGCTTTCCTGCATCCTTCCTGAATCTAGATTTTTCCAACTTAAAGCCATTCCTGCGAGTCCTGTCTAGGATAGATATTTTTAGCACGCTATTTACATTCCCTTTATTTATTCCTGTTTTCCATTTATACACCCCAATCATATCCCCCCTAATTCTACGCCTTTCTAGAGAGTGCAGATTCAGGGCCCTCAGATTTCTGATACATGGGATCAACTTTGTCATCCTCCTTTGTACGTTTCCCAGTGAATTGCCGCCCTTCTTGGCTCAGAGCCGTTCAGTTTTCAGGATGTTTTTGTTACTGTGGATTGCATCGAAAGGCATTTCTAGATAGTGCGTTAATACGCCTTTTGTCACTCTCTATGGGTTTTAGTCCTGCAAGAACGAGTGGTGATTCGAGGTCGATCACCTTCTGCAGTACCTCATTAGACTATGTTTCGGGGAGTGAGAATAAACTCTCAGATTTGGGGACACTGATATCTTCAGACCGTATTTTCTCTCCAGGTGAATTATAGCAGCATACCGAGTGTCATGGTGTCCTTTGTTGGTGAGTCTGAATTTTTTTGCCTACGGATGCTTTAGCTTGATTGATCTGCAAGAAAACGCTGTGCTTTCCCTTGGACTTTGAAGATCGTACTTCCTGCCAACCTTAGCCATACGGCGATGTGGTAGAGATGGACATTTCTCCATCCATACCTATCTCACTGTCCAGGCTGATTTCATTTGTATCGCTGTCCCAAGAGCCCAGGGAGTCGAGGGAGTGGTCTCGCAGCTTCTTCGCCAGAACTGCGCCCCACATTTCCAAATCCGAGTCTTCGGGTTGAGTCCTTGGAACATCGTAACCTCTTCCTTTCGGAAGGAGACATGTACTTATGTGCTTCTGTGTGTCACCCTTGAGTGGAGAGCTGAGTATATATAGGGAGCACAGTGACCTAAAGGGTCAGGTGGGGAATGCTGAGAATAGGATAGAGCTGAGAAAGACCTGCCCGGAATGGGCAAGTAGGTTTGTTGTTATGTAGGATAACGATGAAGAAGTTTCCTGGCAAGGGGCTCATACTTTAAATTTTATTTTATTGCCGACATCCGCCGAGAAGCAACACTGATTTATTATTAAATTAATAATAATAATAATAATAATAATAATAATAATAATAATAATATCTAAAGAATGTAAAGGAAGGCGGGACAAGACACTATCAAGGCGTCGTACAACTTGCTACAGTTTCTCAGTATTTATTTTCCTTGCCAGCAAGACCCAGCCTAATCAGTCACCGCATCAACAAATAATTTTCCAAAGTTGACAGCTTGATCAGACTTGGCCATCAAAACAAGAACAGCGCAGGCATACCCAATAATGCTTTCAACAACACCAAGGAAATGAGAACAGAGGCGATCAAAAATATTAAAATATGATAAAAAAAACTGAGCTCACCATCTGCTTCCTGGACGATGACACTAAAAGATAATAGATTTTGGAGTGAATCTAGGACTATTATTAAGCCCTTCCAAAACAACAGAGCACTGGCTGTTTTCCATTTATACACCTCAATCATATTTCCCCTAATTCTACGCCTTTCTAGAGAGCGCAGATTCAGGGCCCTCAGTCTATCCTCATAGGGAAGATTTCTGATACATAGGATCAACTTTGTCATCCTCCTTTGTATGTTTTCCAGTGCATTTATATACATTCTGTAATACGGTGACCAAAACTGTGCAGTATAATCTAGATGAGGCCTAACCAAAGATATATAGAGTTGAAGAACAACCTGAGGATTGTTATTATTTATACTTCTAGATATGAAGCCAAGAATTCTGTTAGCTTTACTGCGAACACTAATGCACTGTTGTCTTGGTTTTAGATTACTGCTAACCAGAACTCCTAAATCCTTTTCACAATCAGTAGTATTAAGATCTACATTATTTAGTTTATATGTGGCATGGTTATTTAACTGTCCAACATTTAGAACTTTGCATTTGTTAATATTAAACTGCATCTGCCACTTCTCCGACCATTGCATCAGTCTATTCAAATCATCCTGGAGTGCTCTAGTGTCCTCATTAGAATGAATTATACGGCCTATTTTGGTGTCATCAGCAAATTTGCTTATAGATGAATGGTTCAGAGAACCGACATGTTGTTGAATTAGACACATGTGCAACTCTTGGGTATCTTTATTGAGGAAACGTTTCGCCACACAGTGGCTTCATCGGTCCATACAAAGGAGAAACTTGAAGAACAGGAGGAGAATGAGGTAATCAGTCCCTCAGCCTTAAGTCGATGTGGTCAGTCCATCAATCTTGAATAGAATACGGTATATGAGCGGAGAAGCAGCTTATAAACCGTAGACAGGTGAGGGGCAGCAGTCGTAGGTGTTGTCACATTTGTCCAATGTGGAAGTAGGTCGTGCCCAAGGGTTAGGCAAATGTGACACCACCTACGACTGCTGCCCCTCACCTATCTACGGTTTATAAGCTGCTTCTCCGCTCATATACCGTATTCTATTCAAGATTGATGGACTGACCACATCGACTCAAGCCTGAGGGACTGATTACCTCATTCTCCTCCTGTTCTTCAAGTTTCTCCTTTGTATGGACTGATGAAGCCACTGTGTGGCGAAACGTTTCCTCGATATAGATACCCAAGAGTTGCACATGTGTCTAATTCAACAAATTTGCTTATGTCGCTATTTATTCCCTCATCTATGTCGTTTATGTAAATTGTGAACAACAAGGGGCCCAACACTGACCCCTGAGGAACACCGCTTGTGACGTGCCCCCATTCTGATTTCTCCCCATTTACGCAAACTCTCTGCTGCCTATTTGTCAGCCATGCCTCTACCCAGGAAAAAATTTCTCTTCCTATTCCATGTGCCTTAAGTTTCCTCAATAGCCTCTGGTGTGGAACTCTATCGAAAGCCTTACTGAAGTCCATATACACAATATCATATTCATTACCATGATCTACCTCCTCAAACACCTTAGTGAAAAAAATTAGTAAATTCGGAAGACAGGAACGCCCCTTTGTAAAACCGTGTTGAGATTCATTAATCAATCTGTGCCTATCAAGAAGGCTACGAATTGCTGGCAATTATTGATTCCATAAATTTTCCCACTATGGAGGTAAGGCTTACTGGTCTATAGTTCGAAGCCAAGGACCTGTCAGCTGCCTTGTAAATAGGTATTACATTTGCCATTTTACACCTATCAGTCACTATGCCAGTTTGTTGTGATATGTTAAAAAGATTAGCCAAAGGTATGCTAAGTTCCTCTTTACATTCCTATAACACCCTTGCAAACAGTTCATCAAGACCTGGGGATTTGTTAGGTTTTAGTTTCTCTATTTGTCTGAGGACCATGTCACTAGTTACGGCATTCGTGCATAGTTTATCATCATCCTGTTCTACATAATCTATTATTTCAGGAATATCGCTAGTATTTTCCTGGGTGAAAACTGAGAGGAAGTAGGTATTGAGAATTTCACACATATCCTTATCACTGTCAGTGATCTGACCAGAGTTACTCTTAAGTGGGCCAATCTTGTCCCTAATCTTACTTCTGTATACCTGAAAGAACCCTTTTGAGTTAATCTTTGAATCCCTTGCGACCTTAGCCTCATAATCCCTTTTTGCTTTTCTTATTCCTTTCTTTATTTCTCTCTTTAATTGAATACATTGATTTCTTAACTGCCCATCCCCTCTTTTGATACGCCTATATATGCCTCTCTTTTGACCAGTGAGATGTTTTAATCTATTGTTCATCCATTTGGTATCATTTTTGTTAGATCTAATTTCCCTACTCAGAACAAAAGTTGTCTGGGCAGCTAGAACTATGCTCTGAAAAACGTCATATTGGCAACCAAGATCACCTCCCTGACCCATAGTCAGGTCATCCCAATTTAGCCCACCCAGGTAATTTTTCAGTCCCATGAAGTCGGCCAAGCGAAAATCTGGGACAGAGATTTGATTGCAGTTATCTGGATAATTCCATGATATATTGAAACTAAGTGATTTGTGGTTACTTTACCCAAGCTCATCATTAACCTCAAGATTATTAATTAGTGAATCTTTGTTGGCAAGAACCAAGTCAAGCAGATTGTTTCCTCTAGTTGGTTCTATCACAACCTGTTCTAAAAAGCAATCCTGAACCATATCAAGAAAGTCACTAGACTCAAGATTTCCTGTCATATTGTTCCAATCAATTTGACTAAAGTTAAAATCTCCCATTATCACAACCTTTTCATATCTAGATGCCTTATGAATTTTGTCCCATAACAGCTTACTGCCCTCCCCATCAAGGTTTGGGGGCCTATAAATCACACCAAAAATTAATTTGTCACGTCCCTCGAGAAAATGTAGTCAAACAGATTCTGTGTTCAATGTTTCTAATCTTATATCATGTTTAAGACAACAATTTAAATTTTCTCTGGCTTACATCGCCACTCCACCACCCTTCCTGTTGACCCTATCAGTGTGTAATAGTTTATAACCCTGTATGTTGCATTCAGACGGCATTTCTCTATCTTTCAGGTTGAACCAGGTCTCTGTTATACCAATAATATCTATATTACCTACACTTGCAAGTAATCTTAGCTCATCTATCTTATTTCTTAGACTCATACTATTTGTATAGTAAACCTTAAGGGAGCTAGTCTCTCGTTGCCCTGTACTATCTCTCTTTGTTTGTTGATCAAAATAAATTTGCTAGTAATTTGCCATTACTAGCAACTTTATTTTGAATATTGTCTTTTAAACATATCCCTGAGGTATCCTGGTAATAACTGCTGTTTTTAACCCTAATGCTGCAGCCTGATTTTTTCCCACAAACACCCATACCTCTATAATCTATCAGTTTGAATTCCTAGACAAGTCATTAATTACCCTCTCAATCGAATTGGCTTTGGTCCAGTGTGGGTAGATTGGTAAAGCACTGCGTACCTTGTCCTAAGGTTCGTAGGTTCGAGTCTCCTTCAGCCAGAGATCAGTGTTTGTGTATATTTCGCATGCTCTCGCGAATTCCTTGCATCGTTCAAATCTCTAGTAAGGCTGATGCATGCAGGGGATGAGATGAAAAGCTGTAAGCCTTCTCCCTGAAAGCTGGCTGCCTTGGATCAAACGTGTAGCTCATGCTACACGCCAAGGTATTGGTCCAGTGTGGGTAGATTGGTAAAGCACTGCGTACCTTGTCCTAAGGTTCGTAGGTTCGAGTCTCCTTAAGCCAGAGATCAGTGTTTGTGTATATTTCGCATGCTCTCGCGAATTCCTTGCATTGTTCAAATCTAAAGTAAGGCTGATGCATGCAGGGGATGAGATGAAAAGCTGTAAGCCTTCTCCCTGAAAGCTGGCTGCCTTGGATCAAACGTGTAGCTCATGGTACACGCCAAGGTATTGGTCCAGTGTGGGTAGATTGGTAAAGCACTGCGTACCTTGTCCTAAGGTTCGTAGGTTCGAGTCTCCTTCAGCCAGAGATCAGTGTTTATATATATATACGTATATATATATATATATATATATATATATATATATATATATATATATATATATATATATATATATATATATATATTTATCACACTGGCCGATTCCCACCAAGGCAGGGTGGCCCGAAAAAGAAAAACTTTCACCATCATTCACTCCATCACTGTCTTGCCAGAAGGGTGCTTTACACTACAGTTTTTAAACTGCAACATTAACACCCCTCCTTCAGAGTGCAGGCACTGTACTTCCCATCTCCAGGACTCAAGTCCGGCCTGCCGGTTTCCCTGAACCCCTTCATAAATGTTACTTTGCTCACACTCCAACAGCACGTCAAGTATTAAAAACCATTTGTCTCCATTCACTCCTATCAAACACGCTCACGCATGCCTGCTGGAAGTCCAAGCCCCTCGCACACAAAACCTCCTTTACCCCCTCCCTCCAACCTTTCCTAGGCCGACCCCTACCCCGCCTTCCTTCCACTACAGACTGATACACTCTTGAAGTCATTCTATTTCGCTCCATTCTCTCTACATGTCCGAACCACCTCAACAACCCTTCCTCAGCCCTCTGGACAACAGTTTTGGTAATCCCGCACCTCCTCCTAACTTCCAAACTACGAATTCTCTGCATTATATTCACACCACACATTGCCCTCAGACATGACATCTCCACTGCCTCCAGCCTTCTTCTCGCTGCAACATTCATCACCCATGCTTCACACCCATATAAGAGCGTTGGTAAAACTATACTCTCATACATTCCCCTCTTTGACTCCAAGGACAAAGTTCTTTGTCTCCACAGACTCCTAAGTGCACCACTCACTCTTTTTCCCTCATCAATTCTATGATTCACCTCATCTTTCATAGACCCATCCGCTGACACGTCCACTCCCAAATATCTGAATACATTCACCTCCTCCATACTCTCTCCCTCCAATCTGATATTCAATCTTTCATCACCTAATCTTTTTGTTATCCTCATAACCTTACTCTTTCCTGTATTCACTTTTAATTTTCTTCTTTTGCACACCCTACCAAATTCATCCACCAATCTCTGCAACTTCTCTTCAGAATCTCCCAAGAGCACAGTGTCATCAGCAAAGAGCAGCTGTGACAACTCCCATTTTGTGTGTGATTCTTTATCTGTTAACTCCACACCTCTTGCCAAGACCCTCGCATTTACTTCTCTTACAACCCCATCAATAAATATATTAAACCACCACGGTGACATCACACATCCTTGTCTAAGGCCTACTTTTACTGGGAAATAATTTCTCTCTTTCCTACATACTCTAACTTGAGCCTCACTATCCTCGTAAAAACTCTTCACTGCTTTCAGTAACCTACCTCCTACACCATACACTTGCAACATCTGCCACAATGCCCCCCTATCCACCCTGTCATACGCCTTTTCCAAATCCATAAATGCCACAAAGACCTCTTTAGCCTTATCTAAATACTGTTCACTTATATGTTTCACTGTAAACACCTGGTCCACACACCCCCTACCTTTCCTAAAGCCTCCTTGTTCATCTGCTATCCTATTCTCAGTCTTACTTTTAATTCTTTCAATAATAACTCTACCATACACTTTACCAGGTATACTCAGCAGACTTATCCCCCTATAATTTTTGCACTCTCTTTTATCCCCTTTGCCTTTATACAAAGGAACTATGCATGCTCTCTGCCAATCCCTAGGTACCTTACCCTCTTCCATACATTTATTAAATAATTGCACCAACCACTCCAAAACTATATCCCCATCTGCTTTTAACATTTCTATCTTTATCCCATCAATCCCGGCTGCCTTACCCCCTTTCATTTTACCTACTACCTCACGAACTACCCCCACACTCACAACTGGCTCTTCCTCACTCCTACAAGATGTTATTCCTCCTTGTCCTATACACGAAATCACAGCTTCCCTATCTTCATCAACATTTAACAATTCCTCAAAATATTCCCTCCATCTTCCCAATACCTCTAACTCTCCATTTAATAACTCGCCTCTCCTATTTTTAACTGACAAATACATTTGTTCTCTAGGCTTTCTTAACTTGTTAATCTCACTCCAAAACTTTTTCTTATTTTCAACAAAATTTGCTGATAACATCTCACCCACTCTCTCATTTGCTCTCTTTTTACATTGCTTCACCACTCTCTTAACCTCTCTCTTTTTCTCCATATACTCTTCCCTCCTTGCATCACTTCTACTTTGTAAAAACTTCTCATATGCTAACTTTTTCTCCCTTACTACTCTCTTTACATCATCATTCCACCAATCGCTCCTCTTCCCTCCCGCACCCACTTTCCTGTAACCACAAACTTCCGCTGAACACTCTAACACTACATTTTTAAACCTACCCCATACCTCTTCGACCCCATTGCCTATGCTCTCATTAGCCCATCTATCCTCCAATAGCTGTTTATATCTTACCCTAACCTCCTCCTCTTTTAGTTTATAAACCTTCACCTCTCTCTTCCCTGATGCTTCTATTCTCCTTGTATCCCATCTACCTTTTACTCTCAGTGTAGCTACAACTAGAAAGTGATCTGATATATCTGTGGCCCCTCTATAAACATGTACATCCTGAAGTCTACTCAACAGTCTTTTATCTACCAATACATAATCCAACAAACTACTGTCATTTCGCCCTACATCATATCTTGTATACTTATTTATCCTCTTTTTCTTAAAATATGTATTACCTATAACTAAACCCCTTTCTATACAAAGTTCAATCAAAGGGCTCCCATTATCATTTACACCTGGCACCCCAAACTTACCTACCACACCCTCTCTAAAAGTTTCTCCTACTTTAGCATTCATGTCCCCTACCACAATCACTCTCTCACTTGGTTCAAAGGCTCCTATACATTCACTTAACATCTCCCAAAATCTCTCTCTCTCGTCTGCATTCCTCTCTTCTCCAGGTGCATACACGCTTATTATAACCCACTTCTCGCATCCAACCTTTACTTTAATCCACATAATTCTTGAATTTACACATTCATATTCTCTTTTCTCCTTCCATAACTGATCATTCAACATTACTGCTACCCCTTCCTTTGCTCTAACTCTCTCAGATACTCCAGATTTAATCCCATTTATTTCCCCCCACTGAAACTCCCCTACCCACTTCATCTTTGTTTCGCTTAGGGCCAGGACATCCAACTTCTTTTCATTCATAACATCAGCAATCATCTGTTTCTTGTCATCCGCACTACATCCACGCACATTTAAGCATCCCAGTTTTATGAAGTTTTTCTTCTTCTCTTTTTTAGTAAATGTCTACAGGAGAAGGGGTTACTAGCCCATTGCTCCCGGCATTTTAGTCGCCTCATACGACACGCATGGCTTACAGAGGAAAGATTCTTTTCCACTTCCCCATGGACAATAAAAGAAATAAAGAAGAACAAGAGCTATTTAGAAAAAGGAGAAAAACCTAGATGTATGTATATATATATGCATGTGGGTGTCTGTGAAGTGTGACCAAAGTGTAAGTAGGAGTAGCAAGATATCCCTGTTATCTAGCGTGTTTATGAGACAGAAAAAGAAACCAGCAATCCTACCATCATGCAAAACAGTTACAGGTTTCTGTTTCACAGTCATCTGGCAGGACGGTAGTACTTCCCTGGGTGGTTGCTGTCTACCAACCTACTACCTATATATATATATATATATATATATATATATATATATGATGTAAAGAGAGTAGTAAGGGAGAAAAAGTTAGCATATGAGAAGTTTTTACAAAGTAGAAGTGATGCAAGGAGGGAAGAGTATATGGAGAAAAAGAGAGAGGTTAAGAGAGTGGTGAAGCAATGTAAAAAGAGAGCAAATGAGAGAGTGGGTGAGATGTTATCAACAAATTTTGTTGAAAATAAGAAAAAGTTTTGGAGTGAGATTAACAAGTTAAGAAAGCCTAGAGAACAAATTGATTTGTCAGTTAAAAATAGGAGAGGAGAGTTATTAAATGGAGAGTTAGAGGTATTGGGAAGATGGAAGGAATATTTTGAGGAATTGTTAAATGTTGATGAAGATAGGGAAGCTGTGATTTCGTGTATAGGGCAAGGAGGAATAACATCTTGTAGGAGTGAGGAAGAGCCAGTTGTGAGTGTGGGGGAAGTTCGTGAGGCAGTAGGTAAAATGAAAGGGGGTAAGGCAGCCGGGATTGATGGGATAAAGATAGAAATGTTAAAAGCAGGTGGGGATATAGTTTTGGAGTGGTTGGTGCAATTATTTAATAAATGTATGGAAGAGGGTAAGGTACCTAGGGATTGGCAGAGAGCATGCATAGTTCCTTTGTATAAAGGCAAAGGGGATAAAAGAGAGTGCAAAAATTATAGGGGGATAAGTCTGTTGAGTGTACCTGGTAAAGTGTATGGTAGAGTTATAATTGAAAGAATTAAGAGTAAGACGGAGAATAGGATAGCAGATGAGCAAGGAGGCTTTAGGAAAGGTAGGGGGTGTGTGGACCAGGTGTTTACAGTGAAACATATAAGTGAACAGTATTTAGATAAGGCTAAAGAGGTCTTTGTGGCATTTATGGATTTGGAAAAGGCGTATGACAGGGTGGATAGGGGGGCAATGTGGCAGATGTTGCAAGTGTATGGTGTAGGAGGTAGGTTACTGAAAGCAGTGAAGAGTTTTTACGAGGATAGTGAGGCTCAAGTTAGAGTATGTAGGAAAGAGGGAAATTTTTTCCCAGTAAAAGTAGGCCTTAGACAAGGATGTGTGATGTCACCGTGGTTGTTTAATATATTTATAGATGGGGTTGTAAGAGAAGTAAATGCGAGGGTCTTGGCAAGAGGCGTGGAGTTAAAAGATAAAGAATCACACACAAAGTGGGAGTTGTCACAGCTGCTCTTTGCTGATGACACTGTGCTCTTGGGAGATTCTGAAGAGAAGTTGCAGAGATTGGTGGATGAATTTGGTAGGGTGTGCAAAAGAAGAAAATTAAAGGTGAATACAGGAAAGAGTAAGGTTATGAGGATAACAAAAAGATTAGGTGATGAAAGATTGAATATCAGATTGGAGGGAGAGAGTATGGAGGAGGTGAACGTATTCAGATATTTGGGAGTGGACGTGTCAGCGGATGGGTCTATGAAAGATGAGGTGAATCATAGAATTGATGAGGGAAAAAGAGTGAGTGGTGCACTTAGGAGTCTGTGGAGACAAAGAACTTTGTCCTTGGAGGCAAAGAGGGGAATGTATGAGAGTATAGTTTTACCAACGCTCTTATATGGGTGTGAAGCGTGGGTGATGAATGTTGCAGCGAGGAGAAGGCTGGAGGCAGTGGAGATGTCATGTCTGAGGGCAATGTGTGGTGTGAATATAATGCAGAGAATTCGTAGTTTGGAAGTTAGGAGGAGGTGCGGGATTACCAAAACTGTTGTCCAGAGGGCTGAGGAAGGGTTGTTGAGGTGGTTCGGACATGTAGAGAGAATGGAGCGAAACAGAATGACTTCAAGAGTGTATCAGTCTGTAGTGGAAGGAAGGCGGGGTAGGGGTCGGCCTAGGAAGGGTTGGAGGGAGGGGGTAAAGGAGGTTTTGTGTGCGAGGGGCTTGGACTTCCAGCAGGCATGCGTGAGCGTGTTTGATAGGAGTGAATGGAGACAAATGGTTTTTAATACTTGACGTGCTGTTGGAGTGTGAGCAAAGTAACATTTATGAAGGGATTCAGGGAAACCGGCAGGCCGGACTTGAGTTCTGGAGATGGGAAGTACAGTGCCTGCACTCTGAAGGAGGGGTGTTAATGTTGCAGTTTTAAAAACTGTAGTGTAAAGCACCCTTCTGGCAAGACAGTGATGGAGTGAATGATGGTGAAAGTTTTTCTTTTTCGGGCCACCCTGCCTTGGTGGGAATCGGCCGGTGTGATAATAAAAAAAATAATAAAAATATATATATATATATATATATTTATATTCTTTCAACAAACCGGCCGTATCCCACCAAGGTAGGGTGGCACAAAAAGAAAAACGAAAGTTTCTATTTTTAAATTTAGTAATTTATACAGGAGAAGGGGTTACTAGCCCCTTGCTCCCGGCATTTTAGTCGCTTCTTACAACACGCATGGCTTACGGAGGAAGAATTCTGCTCCTCTTCCCCATGGAGATAAGAGGAAATAAACAAGAACAAGAGCTAGAAAGAAAATAGAAGAAAACCCAGAGGGGTGTGTATATATATGCTTGTACATGTATGTGTAGTGTGACCTAAGTGTAAGTAGAAGTAGCAAGACGTACCTGAAATCTTACATGTTTATGAGACAGAAAAAGACACCAGCAACCTTACTATGAAGTTAAACAATTACAGGCTTTCGTTTTACACTCTCTTGGCAGGACAGTAGTACCTCCCTGGGCGGTTGCTGTTTACCAACCTACTATCTACATATATATATATATATATATATATATATATATATATATATATATATATATATATATATATATATATATATATATATATATATATATACATACAGAGAGAGAGAGAGAGTCTACATACAAGCATGCTCCTGCAGATGTGAGTGTGCATACATGGGTACACACACACAGACAAGACTGAGAGATATAGATGGTATTTTTGTCCTGTCTAATCTCTAGCACAGGATGACCTCTAGATGAACACTGGCAGCTTAATGCGTCTCTCCCTCAAGCTGCTGTACTACCGTACATTACTGGTGTACCATACCGCTGGTGTACACTAGTATGCACTGCTGGGGTACACTACTGGTGTACACCGGTGGAGCACACTACTTGTGTACACTAGTATGCACTGCTGGTGTACACTACTAGTGTACACTACTGGTATACACTACTTGTGTACACTACTGGTGTACAGTGCTGGTGTACACTAGTGTACAATGCTGGTGTACACTAGTGTACAATGCTGGTGAACACTAGTGTACAATCATGGTGAACACTATTACAGTACACTGCTGGTGTACACTAGTGTGTTTTGCTGGAAAGTTAAGATTTTGCGTCATCGAGGACTGTCTTATTTCCACTGGGATCCTTCAATCTTGTCCCCCAGGATGCGACTCACACCAGTCGGCTAACACCCTGGTACCTGCTTACTGCTAAGTGAACGGGGACCACAGGTGTAAGGCAACAGTGTTTCCACCCATCCGGGGATTGAACCATGAGCACTCAGTGTGTGAGGCAAGAGCGTTGTCTACCAGGCCACAGGATACCACACACTTATGTTATGTACTGTTATGTTATGTACTGGAGAATCGTGGTTTACACTGGATGGTTTTGGTTTACATTTGTAAATGAATGACATATAATACCGACAAGATGAAAAATTAGACACATGTGCAACATCTGCGTATCTTTATCTGTAGACGTTTCGCCGTCCAGTGGATTTATCAATACAAGGACTTAATACGAAGATTGTAGAACTATATACAAAAGGTGAGGTAATCAGTCCCTCTGTCTTGGAGTTGTTGAAGATCACCGTAGTTTTGAAGACTGAAACACAGGCAGAAAGACTGTTACTTTTATTGTATTGATAAAGCCACTGGACGGCGAAACGTCTACAATAAAGATACCCAGATGTTCCACCTGTGTCTAAATCTTCATCTTGTCGGTATTATATACCATTCATGTACAACATGTCAGACACTGCAACGTCATGGTACAGAGGACATCTCCACATTCTTGCTTACTCTTGGTCCATCCCCTGGGTACGACCACTTCCACTGGGGAATCCCGCCTACCAGTGACAGTGCCTTCATCTGCTGCACCTCCTTCATCTGACGCCAGTATATAAACAATAATCTTCCTGCCTGTGCTTCAAATTCCTGAAGACTACGGTGCTCTTCACCAATTCCAAGGCTGAGGGACTGATTACCTCATCTTCTGGTTATAGTTCTACAGTCTTCACATTATATCCTTGTATTGTATTGATAAAGCCACTGGATGGCGAAGCGTCTACAAATAAAGATACCCGGATGTTGCACATCTGCCTATTTATTTTGGTGTACAGTGAAGGGTTTTGGTGTATAATGGGTCGGGGGGTCGTGGTGTACACTGGGAAGTGGTACAGTGGGAGAGAGGGAGGGTTGTGATGTACCCTGAGGGTTCGCAGTGTACACTGAGGAGAGGACGGGGTCGTAATGTACATGGAGAGGGAGGGAGGGCGTCGTAGTGTACACTGGAGGAGGAAGGGAAAGGTCATAGTGGACACTGGGTGAGAGAGGGAGGGTTCTTAATGTACACTGAGGGACGTAGTGTACACTGAGGAAAGAAAAGGAGGGGTCGAAGTGTATACTGAGGAGAGAGGGGTCGAAGTGTATACTGAGGAGAGGGGGGTCGAAGTATACACTGGGCAGGGGTTGTGATAAACACTGAGCTGAGGTTGTAGTATATAATGACCTGGGGTTGTGAAGTACACTAAGCTAGAGTTGTGATGTACACCGAGTTGGGGTTGCGATGTACACTGAGCCAGGGTCGTGGTGTACACTGGACAGGGGCCATTTTGCACAATGTACAGAGGAGTTGGTGACACTGTACAGGAGTGGTGTTATACTCTATACAGGGGTGATGGTGTACATTGTACAGGGATGATGATGTACACAGTACAGGGGTAGTGGTGTACACTGTACAGGGGTGATGGTGTACACTGTACAGGGGTAATGATGTACACTATACAGGGGTGGTAGTGTACACTGTACAGGGGTGGTGTACACTGAACAGGGGTGGTGTACCTGTACAGGTGGTGTAGACTGTACAGGGGTCGTGATGTACACTGTACAGGGGTCGTGGTGTACACTGTACAGGGGTCGTGGTGTACACTGTACAGGGGTCGTGGTGTACACTGTACAGGGGTCGTAGTGTACACTGTACAGGGGTCGTTTTGCACAATGTACAGAGGATTTGGTGCACACTGTACAGGGGTGGTGTTACACTCTATACAGGGGTGATGGTGTACATTGTGCAGGGGTGATGATGTGCACTGTACAGGGGTAGTGGTGTACACTGTACAGGGGTGATGGTGTACACTGGACAGGGGTGATGATGTACACTATACAGGGGTAGTGGTGTACACTGTACAGGGGTGATGGTGTACACTGGACAGGGGTGATGTACACTATACAGGGGTGGTAGTGTACACTGTACAGGGGTGGTGTACACTGAACAGGGGTGGTGTACCTGTACAGGAGGTGGTGTACACTGTACAGGGGTCGTGGTGTACACTGTACAGGGGTCGTGGTGTACACTGTACAGGGGTCGTGGTGTACACTACAGGGGTCGTTTTGCACAATGTACAGAGGAGTTGGTGCACACTGTACAGGGGTGGTGTTATACTCTATACAGGGGTGATGGTGTACATTGTACAGGGGTGATGATGTACACTGTACATGGATAGTGGTGTACACTGTACAGGGGTGATGGCGTACATTGTACAGGGGTGATGGTGTACATTATACAGGGGTAGTGGTGTACACTGTACAGGGGTGATGGCGTACATTGTACAGGGGTGATGTACACTATACAGGGGTGATAGTGTACACTGTACAGGGGTGGTGGTGTACACTGAACAGGGGTGGTGTACCTGTACAGGAGGTGGTGTACAATGTACAGGGGTGGTTTGTACACTGCACAGTAGTGTACACTGTGCAGGGGTGATGGTGTACATTGTACAGGGGTGATGTACAATGTACAGGGGTGGTGGTATACATTGTACAGGGGTGGTGGTGTACACTATACCGGGGTAGTGGTGTACACTGTACGGAGGTGGTGTACACAGTACCGGGGAGGTGGTGTATACTGTACCGAAGTGGTGTATACTGAACAGGGGTGGTGGTGTACACTGTACAGGGGTAGTGGTGTAAACTATACAGGGTTGATGGTGTGCACTGTACAAGGGTGGTGGTGTACACCGTACAGGGGTGGTGGTGTACAATGCACAGGAGTGATGAAATATACTACCAGGGTGGCGTACACTGTACCGGGGTGGTGTACACTGTACAGGGCTGATAGTATACATTGTACAGGGGTGGTTGGTGTACACTGTACAGGGATGGTGGCGTACATTGTACAGGGGTCGTGTACACTGTACAGGGGTAGTGTACACACTGTACAGGGGCGGTGGAGTACACTGTATAAGGGTGGTGTACACTGTGGTGGTGGTGGAGTACACTGTACAAGGGTGGTGTATGCTGTACAGGGGTGGTGTACACTCTACAGGGGTGAACACTATACATGGGTCGAGTACACTGTACAGGGGTGGTGGTGTACACTGTACAGGGGTGGTGAACACTATACATGGGTCGAGTACACTGTACAGGGGTGGTGAACACTATACACAGGTCGAGTACACTGTACAGGGGTGGTCTACACTACCATCTCTCAACAACTTCCTCTGCTCGCTGCCTAAAAATAACTCAGACATTCGCCAGTCATCTTTTCCTGTTTTGTTTCGGTCTGCTGATTCTACTGCCTCTAGTGGTGACTCTACTGCCTCTAGTGGTGACTCTACTGCCTCTAGTGGTAACTCTACTGCCTCTAGTGGTGACTACTGCCTCTAGTGGTGACTCTACTGCCTCTAGTTGTGACTCTACTGCCTCTAGTGGTGACTACTGCCTCTAGTGGTGACTCTACTGCCTCTAGTGGTGACTCTACTGCCTCTAGTGGTGACTCTACTGCCTCTAGTTGTGACTACTGCCTCTAGTGGTGACTCTACTGCCTCTAGTTGTGACTCTACTGCCTCTAGTGGTGACTCTACTGCCTCTAGTTGTGACTCTACTGCCTCTAGTGGTGACTCTACTGCCTCTAGTTGTGACTCTACTGCCTCTAGTGGTGACTCTACTGCCTCTAGTGGTGACTCTACTGCCTCTAGTGGTGACTCTACTGCCTCTAGTGGTGACTCTACTGCCTCTAGTGGTGACTCTACTGCCTCTAGTTGTGACTCTACTGCCTCTAGTGGTGACTCTACTGCCTCTAGTGGTGACTCTATTGCATCTAGTGGTGACTATACTGCCTCTAGTTGTGACTCTACTACTTCTAGTGGTGACTCTACTGCCTCTAGTTGTGACTACTGCCTCTAGTGGTGACTCTACTGCCTCTAGTTGTGACTCTACTGCCTCTAGTGGTGACTCTATTGCCTCTAGTAGTGACTCTACTGCCTCTAGTTGTGACTCTACTGCCTCTAGTGGTGACTATTGCCTCTAGTGGTGACTCTACTGCCTCTAGTTGTGACTACTGCCTCTAGTGGTGACTCTACTGCCTCTAGTTGTGACTCTACTGCCTCTAGTTGTGACTATTGCCTCTAGTGGTGACTCTACTGCCTCTAGCGCCTCTAATGCCTCTAGGGATAATTGCACTACCTCTGGTGGTCACTCTACTGGCTCTAGTGATGACTGCACTGCCTCTGGGGATGATTCTACTGCCTCTAGTAATGACTCTACTGCCTCTAGTGATGATTGTACTGCCTCTAGTTATGGTTCTACTGCCTCTAGCGATGACTCTACTGCCTCTAATGATGAATAGTGCCTCTATTGGTGACTCTACTGCCTCTAGGGATGACTCTACTGCCTCTAGTGATGATTTTACTGTCTCTAGTGGTGATTGTATTGCCTCTAGCGGTGACTCTACTGCCTCTAGGAATGATTGCACTACCTCTGGTGGTGACTCTACTAGAAGTAGGCCTCTAGTGATGATTGTACTGCCTCTAGCGGTGACTCTACTGCCTCTGGTGATGGGTAGCACTGCTTCTAGTGGTGACTCTACTGCCTCTAGTGATGACTGCACTGCATCTAGTGCTGACTCTACTGCCTCTAGTGATGACTGCACTGCATCTAGTGGTGACTCTACTGCCTCTAGTGATGACTGCACTGCATCTAGTGGTGACTCTACTGCCTCTAGTGATGACCACTGCATCTAGTGGTGACTCTACTGCCTCTAGTGATGACTGCACTGCATCTAGTGGTGACTCACTGCCTCTAGTGATGACTGCACTGCATCTAGTGGTGACTCTACTGCCTCTAGTGATGACTGCACTGCATCTAGTGGTGACTCTACTGCCTCTAGTGATGACTGCACTGCATCTAGTGGTGACTCTACTGCCTCTAGTGATGACTGCACTGCATCTAGTGGTGACTCTACTGCCTTTAGTGATGACTGCACTGCATCTAGTGGTGACTCTACTGCCTCTAGTGATGACTGCACTGCATCCAGTGGTGACTCTACTGCCTCTAGTGATGACTGCACTGCATCTAGTGGTGACTCTACTGCCTCTAGTGATGACTGCACTGCATCTAGTGGTGACTACTGCCTCTAGTGATGACTGCACTGCATCTAGTGGTGACTCTACTGCCTCTAGTGATGACTGCACTGCATCTAGTGGTGACTCTACTGCCTCTAGTGATGACTGCACTGCATCTAGTGGTGACTCTACTGCCTCTAGTGATGGCTGCACTGCATCTAGTGGTGACTCTACTGCCTCTAGTGATGACTGCACTGCCTCTAGTGGTGACTCTACTGCCTCTAGTGATGACTGCCCTGCATCTAGTGGTGACTCTACTGCCTCTAGTGATGAATGCACTGCATCTAGTGGTGACTCTACTGCCTCTAGTGATGACTGCACAGCATCTAGTGGTGACTCTACTGCCTCTAGTGATGACTGCACTGCCTCTAGTGGTGACTCTACTGCCTCTAGTGATGACTGCACTGCCTCTTGTGGTGACTCGACTGCCCCTGGTGATAATTTTACTGCCTATAGTAATGATTGTACTGCCTGTAGTGATGGCTCTACTGCTTCTAGCGATGACTCTACTGCCTCAAGTGAAGAATCTACTGCTCTAGTGATGAATCTCCTTCTAGTGACGATTCTACTGCCTCTAGCGATGACTCTGCTGCCTCTAGTGATTATTCTACTGCCTCTACTGATGACTGTACTGAGTTTAGTGGTGATTCTACTGCCTCTAGTGATGGTTCTACTGCCTCTAGCGATGACTCTATTGCCTTTAATGATGAATCTACTGCCTCTAGTGATGAATCTGCCTCTAGTGATGACTCCACTGCCTCTAGTGATTATTCTACTGCCCCTACTGATGATTGTACTGCCTCTAGTGGTGACTCTACTGCCTGTAGTAATGACTCTACTGCCTCTAGTGACGGTTCTACTGCCTCTAATGATGACTCTACTGCCCCTACTGGGGACTCTACTGCTTCCAGTGATGACTACTGCCTCTAGAGATGACTATTGCCTCTGGTGATGATTCTACTGCCTCTAGTAATGACTATATTGTCTCTAGTGATGATTCTATTGCCTCTAGTGATGACTCTACACACTCTAGTGATGACTCTACTGCCTCTAGTGTTGACTCTCCTTCCTCTTGTAATGATTCTACTGCCTCTAGTAATGACTCTACTGCCTCTAGTGATGACTCTACTATCTCTAGTGATGCCCACTGCCTCCATTAATGACTCTATTGCCTCTAGTGATGACTCTACAGCCTCTAGTGATGACTCTACTGAATCTTTTGATGTCTCTACTGCCTCCAGTGATGACTCCACTGCCTCTAGTGATGACCCTACTACCTCTAATGTTGATCCTACTGCCTTTATTGATGACTACTGCCTCTAGTGATGACTCTACTTCCTCTTCTGATGACTTTACTGCCTCTAGTAATGATTCAACTGCCTCTTGTGATGACTCTACTGCTTCTAGTGATGACTCTACTGCCTCAAATGATGACTCTACTGCCTCTAGTAATGACTACTGCCTTTAGCGATGACTCTACTGCCTCTACTGATGACTCTACAGCCTTTAATGATGACTCCACCTCATTTAGTGATGACGCCACTGCCTCTAGTGATAACTCTGCTGCCTGTCGTGATGTGAATACACTAAGTGAACAACAGTACTGTGTAGTAACAGTGTGCGAAGACACTAAGTGAACAACAATACCTCGACTTCTCCAGCATTGTCTGATCAAGACAATGGTTAAGCTGCTCTTAGAGAACACTAATGTACTTCAGGGTCTTGTTCCTTTATTGTAATGTATGCTGTTAGACTTCAAGGAAGTGGTCTGTAGCTAGTTAGTACTTCAAGCAGAGAGATGGTAAGGGAATTTTCGAGTTTCTTTAATATTACCTGGTTAATGTCTTGTGCACGAGTGATGCTGGTCACTCGTGCACAACGACCAGACTTTTATTTACACCATCCCATATCTTGAACTTCCAAGATGATAGGCTTTAAATAATGAGATATTACAAGGACCCCAATGGAGATAAGTCACTTTGTCTGACTTTTTGGGGTTATCTTAGGTAATTTACGCATATGATACTATGTATGATAATTGTACTTATGTGGACCTGTACCTAATCACTTACAATTGTTCAAAACACAGGCAGTTTCGTTATCTCGGAAATACATCCTTGGATAGTTTAAAATATAGGTCGGACAGGTAACTGAGTGGATGTGAGTGTGAGATGGACCTGCCTACCATGGGCCAGTAGACATACCGCAGCGTTACTTCATTCTCGTGTTCTTGAGCCTAAGCAGAACACAGCCACTACCTACCTCCGCCCTCCACCTAGTGACTTACCTGACCTGACCTATTATATGTATATACGCTGAGTCTTGTCTTGTCCGTACAGCACAGATAAAGCCCATACTGGGTGGAGGGTCCACTTGATGTTATAGTTACTGAATATACGTTTTTTGGATGTGGAGAGTACCTAAGTAAAGTTTTACCTAGCTGACTACCCTTTATCAAGCTTGTGCAGAGTACTTAGCTAAGGTTTTACCTAGCTGACTACCCCTTAGCAAGCTTGTGGAGAGTACCTATCTAAGGTTTTACCTAGCTGACTACCACCTAGCAAGCATGTGTAGAGTACCTAGCTAAGGTTTTCCAAGCTGGCACAACGAAACACAACACAGCGTGACATACTCACAATTCACTAGGCTTGCTTCAGGTGGCCTACTCAGTCATTTTCAACCACGACCTGCCAGGGGAGAAACAAAGCAACAATGACTACACGTGTAAGAGAAGATACACCTATAATGATCATTCATCACTGATGACTTTAAAACACAATAAGCAAGTAACTAGGAAAAGCAGAAGTAATGTTTATATTGAGCATCGAATAACATAACTGAGGGATGTTATAACTCTCTCCTCACCTTGTGATAGTAACTGGGCTTAAGACATTATTATTATTATTATTATTATTATTATTATTATTATTATTATTATTAATGCTTTTATTATATTATTATTAATATTAATATTACTGTTATTACTATTATTATTGTTAAAATCATTATTATTATTATTATTATTAAATACAAAGAGAACACTTAAACTACCACCCTCCCTCCCGCCCGCAACTACCACCCTCCCTCCCGCCCGCAACTACCACCCTCCCTCCCGCAACTACCACCCTCCCTCCCGCCCGCAACTACCACCCTCCCTCCCGCAACTACCACCCTCCCTCCCGCCCGCAACTACCACCCTCCCTCCCGCAACTACCACCCTCCCTCCCGCCCGCAACTACCACCCTCCCTCCCGCAACTACCACCCTCCCTCCCGCCCGCAACTACCACCCTCCCTCCCGCAACTACCACCCTCCCTCCCGCAACTACCACCCTCCCTCCCGCCCACAACTACCACCCTCCCGCCCGCAACTACCACCCTCCCGCAACTACCACCCTCCCTCCCGCCCGCAACTACCACCCTCCCTCCCGCCCGCAACTACGCCCCTCCCGCCCGCAACTACCACCTTCCCGCCCGCAAATACCTCCCTCCCGCCCGCAACTACCACCCTCCCGCCCGCAACTACCACCCTCCCGCAACTACCACCCTCCCTCCCGCCCGCAACTACCACCCTCCCTCCCGCCCGCAACTAACTCCCTCCCGCCCGCAACTACCACCCTCCCGCCCACAACTACCACCCTCCCGCCCGCAACTACCTCCCTCCCGCCCGCAACTACCACCCTCCCGCCCGCAACTACCACCCTCCTGCAACTACCACTCTCCCTCCCGCCCGCAACTACCACCCTCCCTCCCGCCCGCAACTACCTCCCTCCCGCCCGCAACTACCACCCTCCCGCCCGCAACTACCACCCTCCCTCCCGCCCGCAACTACCACCCTCCCGCCCGCAACTACCTCCCTCCCGCCCGCAACTACCACCTTCCCTCCCGCCCGCAACTACCACCTTCCCTCCCGCCCGCAACTACCACCCTCCCGCCCGCAACTACCACCATCCCGCCCGCAACTACCACCCTCCCGCCCGCAACTACCACCTTCCCTCCCGCCCGCAACTACCACCCTCCCTCCCGCCCGCAGCTACCACCCTCCCTCCCGCCCGCAACTACAACCATCCCTTCCGCCCGCAACTACCACTCTCCCTCCCGCCCGCAACTACCACCCTCCCGCCCGCAACTACCACCCTCCCGCCCACAACTACCACCCTCCCGCCCGCAATAACCACCCTCCCGCCCGCAACTACCACCCTCCCGCCCACAACTACCACCCTCCCGCCCGCAAAAACCACCCTCCCGCCCGCAACTACCACCCTCCCGCCCACAACTACCACCCTCCCGCCCGCAACTACCACCCTCCCGCCCACAACTATCACCCTCCCGCCCACAACTACCACCCTCCCACCAGCAACTACCACATTATCACCTGCAACTACCACCCTCCCGCCCACAACTACCACCCTCCCGCCCGCAACTACCACCCTCCCGCCCACAACTATCACCCTCCCGCCCGCAACTACCACCCTCCCACCCGCAACTACCACAATCTCACCCGCAACTATCACCCTCCCGCCCACAACTACCACCCTCCCGCCCGCAACTATCACCCTCCCGCCCGCAACTACCACCCTCCCACCCGCAACTACCACCCTCCTGCCCGCAACTACCACCCTCCCGCCCGCAACTGTCACCCTCCCGCCCACAACTATCACATTCCCGCACGCAACTATCACCCTCCCTCCCACAACTATCACCCTCCCGCCCGCAACTATCACCCTCCCGCCCACAACTATCACCTTCCCGCCCACAACTATCACCCTCCCGCCCGCAACTACCACCCTCCCGCCCGCAACTACCACTCTCCCGCCCGCAACTACCACTCTCCCGCCCGCAACTATCACCCTCCTGCCCACAACTATCGCCTTCCCGCCCGCAACTACCACCCTCCCGTCCGCAACTATCACCCTCCTGCCCGCAACTACCACCCTCCCGCCCGCAACTATCACATTCCCGCTCACAACTACCGCCCTCCCGTCCACAACACTCACCCTCCTGCCCGCAACTATCACCCTCCCGCCCGCAACTATCACCCTCCCGCCCGCAACTAACACCCTCCCACCCGCAACTACCACCCTCCCGTCCGCAACTATCACCCTCCCGCCCGCAACTACCACCCTCCCTCCCGCCCGCAACTACCACCCTCCCTCCCGCCCGCAACTACCACCCTCCCTCCCGCCCGCAACTACCACCCTCCCGCCCGCAACTACCACCCTCCCGCCCGCAATAACCACCCTCCCGCCCGCAACTACCACCCTCCCGCCCACAACTACCACCCCCCCGCCCGCAACTACCACCCTCCCGCCCACAACTATCACCCTCCCGCCCACAACTACCACCCTCCCACCAGCAACTACCACATTCTCACCCGCAACTACCACCCTCCCGCCCACAACTACCACCCTCCCGCCCGCAGCTACCACCCTCCCGCCCACAACTATCACCCTCCCGCCCACAACTACCACCCTCCCACCAGCAACTACCACATTCTCACCCACAACTACCACCCTCCCGCCCACAACTAACACCCTCCCGCCCCCACCTATCACCCTCCCGCCCGCAACTACCACCCTCCCGCCCGCAACTACCACCCTCCTGCCCGCAACTACCACCCTCCCGCCCGCAACTGTCACCCTCCCGCCCACAACTATCACCTTACCGCCCGCAACTATAACCCTCCCGCCCACAACTATCACCTTCCCGCCCACAACTATCACCCTCCCGCAACTACCACCCTCCCGCCCGCAACTACCACTCTCCCGCCCGCAACTACCACTCTCCCGCCCGCAACTATCACCCTCACCCCCACAACTAACACCCTCCCGCCCACAACTATCACCCTCCCGCCCGCAGCTATCACCCTCCTGCCCGCAACTACCACCCTCCCGCCTGCAACTACCACTCTCCCGCTCGCAACTATCACCCTCCCGCCCGCAACTATCACCCTCCTGCCCGCAACTATCGCCCTCCCGCCCGCAACTACCACCCTCCCGTCCGCAACTATCACCCTCCTGCCCGCAACTACCACCCTCCCGCCCGCAACTATCACCCTCCCGCCCGCAACTACCGCCCTCCCGTCCACAACACTCACCCTCCTGCCCGCATCTACCACCCTCCCGCCCGCAACTATCGCCCTCCCGCCCGCAACTACCACCCTCCCGCCCGCAACTATCACCCTCCCGCCCGCAACTATCGCCCTCCCGCCCGCAACTATCACCCTCCTGCCCGCAACTATCACCCTCCTGCCCGCAACTACCACCCTCCCGCCCACAACTATCACCCTCCCGCCCGCAACTAACACCCTCCCGCCCGCAACAATCACCCTCCCGCCCGCAACTATCGCCCTCCCGCCCGCAACTACCACCCTCCCGACCGCAACTATCACCCTCCCGCCCGCAACTATCGCCCTCCCGCCCGCAACTATCACCCTCCAGCCCCCAACTATCACCCTCCTGCCCGCAACTATCACCCTCCTGCCCGCAACTACCACCCTCCCGCCCACAACTATCACCCTCCCGCCCGCAACTACCACCCTCCCGCCCGCAACTATCACCCTCCCGCCCGCAACTATCACCCTCCCGCCCGCAACTATCACCCTCCCGCCCGCAACTATCAACCTCCCGCCCGCAACTACCACCCTCCCGTCCGCAACTATCACCCTCCCGCCCGCAACTACCACTCTCCCGCCCGCAACTATCACCCTCCCGCCCGCAGCTACCACCCTCCCGCCCTCAACTACCACCCTCCCGCCCGCAACTACCTCCCTCCCGCCCGCAACTACCACCCTCCCGCCCGCAACTACCACCCTCCTGCAACTACCACTCTCCCTCCCGCCCGCAACTACCACCCTCCCTCCCGCCCGCAACTACCTCCCTCCCGCCCGCAACTACCACCCTCCCGCCCGCAACTACCACCCTCCCTCCCGCCCGCAACTACCACCCTCCCGCCCGCAACTACCTCCCTCCCGCCCGCAACTACCACCTTCCCTCCCGCCCACAACTACCACCTTCCCTCCCGCCCGCAACTACCACCCTCCCGCCCGCAACTACCACCATCCCGCCCGCAACTACCACCCTCCCGCCCGCAACTACCACCTTCCCTCCCGCCCGCAACTACCACCCTCCCTCCCGCCCGCAACTACCACCCTCCCTCCCGCCCGCAACTACAACCATCCCTCCCGCCCGCAACTACCACTCTCCCTCCCGCCCGCAACTACCACCCTCCCGCCCGCAACTACCACCCTCCCGCCCACAACTACCACCCTCCCGCCCGCAATAACCACCCTCCCGCCCGCAACTACCACCCTCCCGCCCACAACTACCACCCTCCCGCCCGCAACTACCACCCTCCCGCCCACAACTATCACCCTCCCGCCCACAACTACCACCCTCCCACCAGCAACTACCACATTATCACCTGCAACTACCACCCTCCCGCCCACAACTACCACCCTCCCGCCCGCAACTACCACCCTCCCGCCCACAACTATCACCCTCCCGCCCCCAACTAACACCCTCCCCCCCGCAACTACCACATTCTCACCCGCAACTATCACCCTCCCGCCCACAACTACCACCCTCCCGCCCGCAACTATCACCCTCCCGCCCGCAACTACCACCCTCCCGCCCGCAACTACAACCCTCCCGCCCGCAACTACCACCCTCCCACCCGCAACTACCACCCTCCTGCCCGCAACTACCACCCTCCCGCCCGCAACTGTCACCCTCCCGCCCACAACTATCACCTTCCCGCTCGCAACTATCACCCTCCCACCCACAACTATCACCCTCCCGCCCGCAACTATCACCCTCCCGCCCACAACTATCACCTTCCCGCCCACAAGTATCACCCGCCCGCCCGCAACTACCACCCTCCCGCCCGCAACTACCACTCTCCCGCCCGCAACTATCACCCTCCCGCCCACAACTATCACCCTCCCGCCCACAGCTACCACCCTCCTGCCCGCAACTACCACCCTCCCGCCCGCAACTACCACTCTCCCGCCCGCAACTATCACCCTCCCGTCCGCAACTATCACCCTCCTGCCCGCAACTACCACCCTCCCGCCCACAACTACCGCCCTCCCGTCCACAACTACCGCCCTCCCGTCCACAACACTCACCCTCCTGCCCGCAACTATCACCCTCCCGCCCGCAACTATCACTCTCCCGCCCGCAACTATCACCCTCCCTCCCGCAACTACCACCCTCCCGTCCGCAACTATCACCCTCCCGCCCGCAACTACCACCCTCCCTCCCGCCCGCAACTACCACCCTCCCTCCCGCCCGCAACTACCACCCTCCCTCCCGCCCGCAACTACCACCCTCCCGCCCGCAACTACCACCCTCCCGCCCGCAATAACCACCCTCCCGCCCGCAACTACCACCCTCCCGCCCACAACTACCACCCCCCCCGCCCGCAACTACCACCCTCCCGCCCACAACTATCACCCTCCCGCCCACAACTACCACCCTCCCACCAGCAACTACCACATTCTCACCCGCAACTACCACCCTCCCGCCCACAACTACCACCCTCCCGCCCGCAGCTACCACCCTCCCGCCCACGACTATCACCCTCCCGCCCACAACTACCACCCTCCCACCAGCAACTACCACATTCTCACCCACAACTACCACCCTCCCGCCCACAACTACCACCCTCCCGCCCGCAACTATCACCCTCCCGCCCGCAACTACCACCCTCCCGCCCGCAACTACCACCCTCCTGCCCGCAACTACCACCCTCCCGCCCGCAACTGTCACCCTCCCGCCCACAACTATCACCTTCCCGCCCGCAACTATCACCCTCCCGCCCACACCTATCACCTTCCCGCCCCAACTATCACCCTCCCGCAACTACCACCCTCCCGCCCGCAACTATCGCCCTCCCGCCCGCAACTACCACTCTCCCGCCCGCAACTATCACCCTCCCGCCCCCAACTATCACCCTCCCGCCCACAACTATCACCCTCCCGCCCGCATCTAGCACCCTCCTGCCCGCAACTATCACCCTCCCGCCCACAACTATCACCCTCCCGCCCACAACTATCACCCTCCCGCCCACAACTATCACTCTCCCGCTCGCAACTATCACCCTCCCGCCCGCAACTATCACCCTCCTGCCCGCAACTATCGCCCTCCCGCCCGCAACTACCACCCTCCCGTCCGCAACTATCACCCTCCCGCCCGCAACTACCACCCTCCCGCCCGCAACTAGCACCCTCCCGCCCGCAACTACCGCCCTCCCGTCCGCAACACTCACCCTCCTGCCCGCAACTACCACCCTCCCGTCCGCAACTATCACCCTCCTGCCCGCAACTACCACCCTCCCGCCCGCAACTATCACCCTCCCGCCCGCAACTACCGCCCTCCCGTCCACAACACTCACCCTCCTGCCCGCAACTACCACCCTCCCGTCCGCAACTATCACCCTCCTGCCCGCAACTACCACCCTCCCGCCCGCAACTATCACCCTCCCGCCCGCAACTACCGCCCTCCCGTCCACAACACTCACCCTCCTGCCCGCAACTACCACCCTCCCGTCCGCAACTATCACCCTCCTGCCCGCAACTACCACCCTCCCGCCCGCAACTATCACCCTCCCGCCCGCAACTACCGCCCTCCCGCCCGCAACTATCACCCTCCCGTCCACAACACTCACCCTCCTGCCCGCAACTACCACCCTCCCGCCCGCAACTATCACCCTCCCGTCCACAACACTCACCCTCCTGCCCGCAACTACCACCCTCCCGTCCGCAACTACCACCCTCCCGCTCGCAACTATCACCCTCCCGCCCGCAACTATCACCCTCCTGCCCGCATCTACCACCCTCCCGCTCGCAACTATCACCCTCCTGCCCGCAACTACCACCCTCCCGTCCGCAACTATCACCCTCCTGCCCGCATCTACCACCCTCCCACTCGCAACTATCACCCTCCCGCCCGCAACTATCACCCTCCTGCCCGCAACTATCGCCCTCCCGCCCGCAACTACCACCCTACCGTCCGCAACTATCACCCTCCTGCCCGCAACTACCACCCTACCGTCCGCAACTATCACCCTCCTGCCCGCAACTACCACCCTCCCGCCCGCAACTATCACCCTCCCGCCCGCAACTACCACCCTACCGTCCGCAACTATCACCCTCCTGCCCGCAACTACCACCCTACCGTCCGCAACTATCACCCTCCTGCCCGCAACTACCACCCTACCGTCCGCAACTATCACCCTCCTGCCCGCAACTACCACCCTCCCGTCCGCAACTATCACCCTCCTGCCCGCAACTACCACCCTCCCGCCCGCAACTATCACCCTCCCGCCCGCAACTACCGCCCTCCCGTCCACAACACTCACCCTCCTGCCCGCAACTACCACCCTCCCGTCCGCAACTATCACCCTCCTGCCCGCAACTACCACCCTCCCGCCCCCAACTATCACCCTCCCGCCCGCAACTACCGCCCTCCCGCCCGCAACTACCACCCTCCCGTCCACAACACTCACCCTCCTGCCCACAACTACCACCCTCCCGCCCGCAACTATCACCCTCCCGTCCACAACACTCACCCTCCTGCCCGCAACTACCACCCTCCCGTCCGCAACTACCACCCTCCCGCTCGCAACTATCACCCTCCCGCCCGCAACTATCACCCTCCTGCCCGCAACTATCACCCTCCTGCCCGCAACTATCACCCTCCTGCCCGCATCTACCACCCTCCCGTCCGCAACTATCACCCTCCTGCCCGCAACTATCACCCTCCTGCCCGCAACTATCACCCTCCTGCCCGCAACTACCACCCTCCCGTCCGCAACTATCACCCTCCTGCCCGCATCTACCACCCTCCCACTCGCAACTATCACCCTCCCGCCCGCAACTATCACCCTCCTGCCCGCAACTATCGCCCTCCCGCCCGCAACTACCACCCTACCGTCCGCAACTATCACCCTCCTGCCCGCAACTACCACCCTACCGTCCGCAACTATCACCCTCCTGCCCGCAACTACCACCCTACCGTCCGCAACTATCGCCCTCCCGCCCGCAACTACCACCCTACCGTCCGCAACTATCACCCTCCCGCCCGCAACTACCACCCTACCGTCCGCAACTATCACCCTCCTGCCCGCAACTACCACCCTCCCGTCCGCAACTATCACCCTCCCGCCCGCAACTACCACTCTCCCGCCCGCAACTATCACCCTCCCGCCCGCAGCTACCACCCTCCCGCCCACAACTACCACCCTCCCGCCCACAACTATCACCCTCCCACCCGCAGCTACCACCCTCCCGCCCACAACTATCACCCTCCCGCCCGCAACTACCACACTCCCCACTCCCGCCCACAACTATCACCCTCTCGCCCACAACTATCACCCTCCCGCCCACAACTACTACCCTCCCGCCCACAACTATCACCCTCCCGCCCACAACTATCACCCTTCCGCCCACAACTACCACCCTCCTACCCAAAACTGACACCCTCCTATCCACAAACACCCATCCCTCCCAACCACAAACACCCTCCCACCCACACCCACCCTCCTACCCACAACTCACATCCTTCCACCCAAAACACCCCCACCCACAAACACTCACCTCCCACCCACAAACACCCACACTCCCGCCCACGGGCGCTGCTCTGCGCTACTGCCTACACTACCGCCCACCGTGTGGGTAGCGCTGACGACAGGCGCCAGAGCTGGCGATCAACATGAAAACAGCGCAATTGGGATAGAATTTACTCCCTGTCGACGCCGCCAGAGAATGGGCTGTAATTACACACATTAGTAGCCTGGGAGCCGGCCAGAGAGAGTTCCAACCCTCTAGACGGGATTACGGTCGAGCTGCTCTTGTTTATGTGGCCAACTGCCGACTCTACTGGCGGCCAAGGCTAGGCCACACGCACCTACACTTGCCCGGCTTTTGATTTTCCAGCGTTGACTAATCAGTGAGCCCTATACATGGAGGAATAGATGGGAAGGGAGAGAGAGGCCATGAATAAAGGGAGGAGACAGGGGGAGAGGCAAGCTACTGAAGAGTTCACTCAGAGAGGAGAGAGGGAAGAAAGGGAAAGAAAGAGGGAGGGAAGGGAAAGGGGAGAGGGAAGGGGAAGGAGGAAGGGAGGAAGCGAAGGGGAAGGAGGAAGGGAGGTCAAACAACATGTAGCAACATTGCAATATGGCAAATCTATCTTTACGTAAATTCAATGATGGAGCTTTAGCAATGTGTTTACATCGAGATGAAGATGTGTGTGTGTGTGTGTGTGTGTGTGTGTGTTACCATTTTGTCCTAGGCACATGTCGATTAGACACTTGGCCTCTGTGTGTGTGTGTGTGTGTGTGTGTGCGTGTGTGTGTGTGTGTATTTTTTTTTTTTTTATTCGCCGGTACTCTCCCGGCCCGGGTCTTTTCCAAGTAGTGGTGATCCGGCCTTGGCTACCTATCTGGGGAGTATCTCGAGACCTAAGTCTTCCATGGGAGGAGGTACAAGTACCTCCTCATCTTTGGGACCAAGTGTCCCCAGGCCTAGCCACAGTCCCCGCCCTCACGGGGCTCGTAGGGAGAAGCTAGGCCTCTGGTCTGCCATCTGCCCCGCCCCAAAGGGGCTCGTGGGGATGGCAGTCTTATGAGCTGCAGGTGGTAGCAAGCTCAGGCCTTCTCTTTTTGTGTGTGCGTACTCGCCTAATTGTAGTTGCAGGGGTCGAGACTCAGCTCCTGGCCCCGCCTCTTCACTGAATGCTAATAGGTCCTCTCTCCCTGCTCCATGAGCTTTATCATACCTCGTCTTAAAGCTATGTATGGTTCCTGCCTCCACTATTCTGTGACTGAAGAAATGCTTCCTAACATCCCTGTGATTCATCTGAGTCTTCAACTTCCAAGAGTGACCCCTTCTTTCTGTGTCCCCTCTCTGGAACATCTTGTCTCTGTCCACCCTGTCTATTCCACGAAGTATTTTGTATGTCGTTATCATGTCTCCCCTATCCCTCCTGTCCTCCAGTGTCGTCAGGCCGATTTCCCTCAACCTTTCTTCATAGCACATTCCCCTTAGCTCTGGAACTAACCTTCTCGCAAACCTTTGCACTTTCTCTAATTTCTTGACGTGCTTGACCAAGTGTGGGTTCCAAACAGGTGCTGCATACTCCAGTATGGGCCTGACGTACACGATGTACAGTGTCTTGAAAGATTCCTTACTTAGGTATCGGAATGCTAATCTCAGGTTTGCCGGGCGCCCATATGCTGCAGCAGTTATCTGGTTGATGTGTACTTCCGGAGACGTGTTCGGTGTTATACTCACGCCAAAATCTTTCTCCTTGAGCGAGGCTTGCAGTCGTTGGCCACCTAGCCTATACTCTGTCTGCGGTCTTCTTTGCCCTTCTCGATCTTCATGACTTTGCATTTGGCAAGGTTGAATTCAAGTAGCCAGTTGCTGGACCACATGTCCAGCCTGTCCAGGTCTCTTTGAAGTCCTGCCCGGACCTCATCTGATTTTATTCTCCTCATTAACTTCACATCATCTGCGAACAGGGACACTTCTGAGTCTAACCCTTCCATCATGTCATTCACATATACCAAAAATAGCACTGGTTCTAGGACCGACCCCTGTGGGACCCCGCTCGTCACAGGTGCCCATTGTGTGTGTGTGTGTACTCACCTATTTGTGGTTGCAGGGGTCGAGTCATAGCTCCTGGTCCCGCCTCTTCACTGACTGCTACTGGGTCCTCTCTCTCCCTGCTCCATGAGCTTTACCAATCCTCGACTTAAAACTATGTATGGTTCCTGCCTCCAATACGTCACTTTCTAGGCTGTTCCACTTCCTGACAACTCCATGACGGAAGAAATACTTCCTAACATCCCTTTGACTCATCTGACTCTTCAACTTCCAATTGTGACCTCTTGTTTCTGTGTCCCATCTCTGGAACATCCTGTCTTTGTCCACCTTGTCTATTCCACGCAGTATTTTATATGTTATCATGTCTCCCCTGACCCTCTGTCCTCCAGTGTCGTCAGCCGATTTCCCTCAACCTTTCTTCGTAGGACAATCCCCGTAGCTCTGGGACTAGTCTTGTTGCAAACCTTTGCACTTTCTCTAAATTCTTGACGTGCTTGTCCAGGTGTGGATTCCAAACTGGTGCTGCATACTCCAGTATGGGCCTGACCTAATTGTGCTCACCTAATTGTGGTTGCAGGGGTCGAAGCTTAGCTCCTGGCCCCGCCTCTTCACTGAGTGCTACTAGGTCTTCACTCTCCCTGCTCCCTGAGCTTCATTATACCTCATCTTAAAGCTATGTATGGTTCCTGCCACCACTACCTCACTTGCTAGGCTATTCCACTTCCTGACTATTCTATGACTGAAGAAATACTTCCTAACATCCCTTTGACTCATCTGGGTCTTCAGCTTCCAAGCGTTACCCCTTGTTTCTATGTCCCATTTCTGGAACATCCTGTCTCTGTCCACTCTGTCTATTCCTCGCAGTATTTTGTATGCCGTTATCATGTCTCCCCTGACCCTCCTATCATCCAGTGTCATCAGGCCGATTTCCCTTAACCTTTCTTTAGCTCTGGAACTAGCCTTGTCGCAAACCTTTGTGTGTGGGGGGGGGGGGAGGGTGTGTAGCATGTCAGTACTACAAGCAGAAAGATGGTGTGTGTGGGGGGGGGATGGTGTGTAGCATGTCAGTACTACAAGCAGAAAGATGGTGTGTGTGGGGGGGGGATGGTCTGTAGCTTGTTAGTATTACAAGCAGAAAGATGGTGTGTAGCTTGTTAGTACAAGCAGAAAGATGGTGTGTGTGTGGGGGGGATGATCTGTAGCTTGTTAGTACTACAAGCAGAAATATGGTGTGTGTGTGGGGGGGGGGATGGTGTGTAGCTTGTTAGTACAAGCAGAAAGAGGGTGTGTGTGTGGGGGGGGGGATGGTGTGTAGCTTGTTAGTACTACAAGCAGACAGATGGTGTGTAGTTAGTACTACAAGCAGAAAGATGGTGTGTAGTTTGTTAGTACTACAAGCAGAAAGATGGTGTGTAGTTTGTTAGTACTACAAGCAGACAGATGGTGTGTAGTTTGTTAGTACTACAAGCAGAAAGATGGTGCGTAGTTTGTTAGTACTACAAGCAGAAAGATGGTGCGTAGTTTGTTAGTACTACAAGCAGAAAGATGGTGTGTAGTTAGTACTACAAGCAGAAAGATGGTGTGTAGTTTGTTAGTACTACAAGCAGAAAGATGGTGCGTAGTTTGTTAGGTGGCCTCCGTTACTTCCATTAATTCGTCCTATGCAATGACCTCCTTAACAGTGAAAAAGTTACTTCCTAACATCCTTGCAACAGTTCGTCTGCGTCTTGTACGTCATTGTTATGTCCTCCCTGATCTTCCTTCTAGAATGCTAGTTTAAGTTCTTCATATCCTAGTGTTTGTAGCTCTGATACAAATAACATTACTTCAATCGGTGATAGTTTCTCTGTCTCATTCTCTATAGATACTCTACTATTTTCTTGTTGTTTTTATTCTTCCTATGGTCTTAGCTCATTTAGTTGTCAGCTGAAATGGTCTTTATTTCAGTGCTGACTGTTTATTCTCCTCTGTAAATTGGTTACTACATTAACATTTCTGCAGTTATCTGGGAGCTGCTCTGTTTCTGCTGACTGACTGTGGATGATAACTGTACAAACCTTCCTCTGCTTCTTTCGTCAATCCACAAGATGATAGCTTACCAAATCCAACTGTTAACAGCTTTATCATTACTTTCTTGTTGCTCGTTTCATTTCTCCCTCTCTCTTCTTGCCATCTCACGTAATATCATCTTCGAAGATCTCTTTGGACAGTCTGTCCAATTCTGCACAATTCTCCTTTATCAGTTTATTTCCTTCTTGACTCGATGCTACTTGATCAAATGTCGTCTTACGTGGTTATATTTGGGCCTTTGCTGGTTTACAAATGTTTGTCAACCTTTGTTCTAATCCGTGCACTGTCGTTCCTAGTTTCTGTGCCATTCTTCTTGTCCTGCATGCTTTGCATCCCCATTTATGTTTAACTTTTGCCTCACCTTTTTTTATAGACCATGTCCACTCTCTGCACTTGCTTTTCTCCTTCTTTCTAACATATCTTCATTAGCTTCTTCATCATCTCGTGCATTGTATGAACTTCTATTTCACTTTCCTACAGCACTCCATTCAGGAAATCCCCTCACATCGCTTCATAATTACCTCTCACATAGTGTATTTTATTTCTGCATATCTCTGCTCCTATTTATCTCCGTTTTCACCTCCACCAATCACTTTGTATACTCAGGACAACGTGGTCACTGGCTGCTAGTGGTTATTATTCAGTTACCTATGTCTGTATCGCCCAGAGTGAATACCAGATGCAGTCTTGCTGTTTCATCCCATTTTGGTATCCTTGTGTTGTCTTTAACATGACTTCTCAGGAAGCTTTCCATTCCTGCCTCCATCAGTCACAGAAACAGAACCATGATCATCTTCTCCCAATTTCAGTGTTAATTAACTTTGTCATGCAGTTTTATTGTCAATTTTCAGTGGCTGTAGCACAGTACCTCCCCCTCCTGGACATCACTGAACAAGTGAACTCCCTCCCTCACTCACAAAATATTATGTTTTTCTTGGTTCAAACATTCACTTAGCTGGCACTTGTAATAAAGTTGGTAGAATTACCGACAATATGTAAAGTAAAAGGACACAAGTGCAACTAATGTGACATTTTATTGTGGCAACGTTTCGCTCTCCAGGAGCTTTGTCAAGCCGTTACAAAGAAAAACGGCTTGACAAAGCTCCTGGAGAGCGAAACGTTGCCACAATAAAATGTCAAATTAGTTGCACTTGTGTCCTTTTACTTTAGCTGGCACTTGTGGCTTCTTGTACTCCCAGTTGATGGTGATAAACAATCTCAGTTACGTACTATTATGATAAGTGAGACGCTTCTGCAATATTATGATAAGTGAGACGCTTCTGCAATATTATGATAAGTGAGACGCTTCTGCAATATTATGATAAGTGAGACGCTTCTGCAATATTATGATAAGTGAGACGCTCCTGCAATTTTATGATAAGTGAGACGCTCCTGCAATATTATGATAAGTGAGACGCTCCTGCAATATTTGGGTATCTTTATTCTGGAAACGTTTCGCCACACAGTGTCTTCTTCAGTCTAAAGCAGGAAAACGAGGAAGATGAGGAGGAGTTTGAGGTAATTAGTCCATCAGCCAAGAGGCTGAGGGACTGATTACCTATTAGCCAATTAACCTATTTCTTCTCACCTACTTGTCATTACCTGATCAGAGTTACGTCCGTGGTGTCCCATTTTTCACGTCCGTGGTGTCCCATTTTTCACGTCCGTGGTGTCCCATTTTCAGTGTCTAGTTAGTTATAAATTTCGGGGGTAAAATTCCAGAGAAGAATTTTTTTAAGAAATGTAGGAGCGTAAAGAAGAGTGCGACACGGCTCTCAGTTCCAGTATTTTCTGCCCAGCTGACGCTAAACTTGGCTCCTGAAGTTGCTGCTAAGCCGGAACCTACCCATGGTCTGAGTGGTTGTTATGGCCGGAGCCTACCCACGGTCTGAGTGGTTGTTATGGCCGGAGCCTACCCACGGTCTGAGTGGTTGTTATGGCCGGAACCTACCCATGGTCTGAGTGGTTGTTATGGCCGGAACCTACCCATGGTCTGAGTGGTTGTTATGGCCGGAACCTACCCATGGTCTGAGTGCTTGTTATGGCCGAAACCTACCCATGGTCTGAGTGCTTGTTATGGCTTGAACCTACCCATGATCTGAGTGGTTGTTATGGCCGGAATGTACCTATGGTCTGGGTGGTTGTTATGGCCGGAACGTACCCATGATCTGAGTGGTTGTTATGGCCGGAACGTACCCATGATCTGAGTGGTTGTTATGGCCGGAACGTCCATAACATCTGTACTCAATGTTGTGTTCCACTGATATGTATGTCTATACCCACTGTTGTGTTCCACTGACATGTATGTCTATACCCACTGTTGTGTTCCACTGACATGTATGTCTGTACCCACTGTTGTGTTCCACTGACATGTATGTCTGTACTCACTGTTGTGTTCCACTCACATGTATGTCTGTACCCAGTGTGGTGTTCCACTGACATGTATGTCTGTACCCACTGTGGTGCTCCACTGACATGTATGGATGTAACCACTGCTGTGTTCCACTGACATGTATGTCTGCACCCACTGTGGTGTTCCACTGACATGTATGTCTGTACTCATTGTTGTGTTCCACTGACATGTATGTCTGTACCCACTGTTGTGTTCCACTGACACGTATGTCTGTACCCAGTGTGGTGTTCCACTGACATGTATGTCTGTACCCACTGTGGTGTTCCACTGACATGTATGTCTGTACCCACTGTGGTGTTCCACTGACATGTATGTCTGTACCCACTGTGGTGTTCCACTGACATGTATGTCTGTACCCACTGTGGTGTTCCACTGACATGTATGTCTGTACCCACTGTGGTGTTCCACAGTAAATTGATATGGAAGGTCTTTGCTAGACTGAAGGTAATGTGTGCTGCGCGTCAAGAAGGACATATTGATGCATCTCTGCGGTGTCAGCTAGATGGCAACCGGTATCAGCCAGATGGCAACCGGTGTCAGCCAGATGGCAACCAGTATCAGCCAGATGGCAACCGGTGTCAGCCAGATGGAACTGCAAGAAGGCCTACAGTTTAGATTAAAAAATAGCCCGGGAAAGATGGAAAAAACTGAATTAATTGTATGCCACAGCTGGGCGTCTGCCAACCAGTCCGACCCTGAGTCTGCCAACCAGCCCGACCCTGAGTCTGCCAACCAGCCCGACCCTGAGTCTGCCAACCAGCCCGACCCTGAGTCTGCCAACCAGCCCGACCCTGAGTCTGCCAACCAGCCCGACCCTGAGTCTGCCAACCAGCCCGACCCTGAGTCTGCCAACCAGCCCGACCCTGAGTCTGCCAACCAGCCCGACCCTGAGTCTGCCAACCAGCCCGACCCTGAGTCTGCCAACCAGCCCGACCCTGAGTCTGCCAACCAGCCCGACCCTGAGTCTGCCAACCAGCCCGACCCTGAGTCTGCCAACCAGCCCGACCCTGAGTCTGTCAACCAGCCCGACCCTGAGTCTGTCAACCAGCCCGACCCTGAGTCTGTCAACCAGCCCGACCCTGAGTCTGTCAACCAGCCCGACCCTGAGTCTGTCAACCAGCCCGACCCTGAGTCTGTCAACCAGCCCGACCCTGAGTCTGTCAACCAGCCCGACCCTGAGTCTCAACCAGCCCGACCCTGAGTCAGTCAACCAGCCCGACCCTGAGTCTGTCAACCAGCCCGACCCTGAGTCTGTCAACCAGCCCGACCCTGAGTCTGCCAACCAGCCCGACCCTGAGTCTGCCAACTAGCCCGACCCTGAGTCTGTCAACCAGCCCGACCCTGAGTCTGTCAACCAGCCCGACCCTGAGTCTGTCAACCAGTCCGACCCTGAGTCTGTCAACCAGCCCGACCCTGAGTCAGTCAACCAGCCCGACCCTGAGTCTGTCAACCAGCCCGACCCTGAGTCTGTCAACCAGCCCGACCCTGAGTCTGTCAACCAGCCCGACCCTGAGTCTGTCAACCAGCCCGACCCTGAGTCTGTCAACCAGCCCGACCCTGAGTCTGTCAACCAGCCCGACCCTGAGTCTGTCAACCAGCCCGACCCTGAGACTGTCAACCAGCCCGACCCTGAGTCTGCCAACCAGCCCGACCCTGAGTCTGCCAACCAGCCCGACCCTGAGTCTGCCAACCAGCCCGACCCTGAGTCTGTCAACCAGCCCGACCCTGAGTCTGTCAACTAGCCCGACCTTGAGTCTGCCAACCAGCCCGACCCTGAGTCTGTCAACCAGCCCGACCCTGAGTCTGTCAACCAGCCCGACCCTGAGTCTGCTGCCTGCACCGGATGCTGCCAGGAAGCAAGCATAAGGAAGTAGTGTCTGGGGTGAGATACTGTATGGTGCCAGTCCTCAGAGGAGGAGGAGAAGGAGAAGGAAGGGAGAGATGGCAGTGAAGGAAGGAGGAGCGGAGAGATGGCAGTGAAGGAAGGAGGAGCGGAGAGATGGCAGTGAAGGAAGGAGGAGCAGAGAGATGGCAGTGAAGAAAGGAGGAGCGGAGAGATGGCAGTGAAGAAAGGAGGAGCGGAGAGATGGCAGTGAAGGAAGGAGGAGCGGAGAGATGGCAGTGAAGAAAGGAGGAGCGGAGAGATGGCAGTGAAGAAAGGAGGAGCGGAGAGATGGCAGTGAGGGAAGGAGGAGCGGAGAGATGGCAGTGAAGGAAGGAGGAGCGGAGAGATGGCAGTGAAGAAAGGAGGAGCGGAGAGATGGCAGTGAAGAAAGGAGGAGCGGAGAGATGGCAGTGAAGGAAGGAGGAGTGGAGAGATGGCAGTGAAGGAAGGAGGAGCGGAGAGATGGCAGTGAAGAAAGGAGGAGCGGAGAGATGGCAGTGAAGAAAGGAGGAGCGGAGAGATGGCAGTGAGGGAAGGAGGAGCGGAGAGATGGCAGTGAAGGAAGGAGAAGCGGAGAGATGGCAATGAAGGAAGGAGGAGAAGTGGAGAGATGGCAGTGAAGGAAGGGGGAGGAGCGGAGAGATGGCAGTGAAGGAAGGAGGAGGAGTGGAGAGATGGCAGTGAAGGAAGGAGGAGGAGCAGAGAGATGGCAGTGAAGGAAGGAGGAGAAGCGGAGAGATGGCAGTGAAGGAAGGAGGAGAAGCGGAGAGATGGCAATGAAGGAAGGAGGAGAAGCGGAGAGATGGCAATGAAGGAAGGAGGAGAAGCGGAGAGATGGCAATGAAGGAAGGAGGAGGTGCGG
Organism: Cherax quadricarinatus; assembly: GCF_038502225.1. Classification (NCBI taxonomy): domain Eukaryota; kingdom Metazoa; phylum Arthropoda; class Malacostraca; order Decapoda; family Parastacidae; genus Cherax; species Cherax quadricarinatus. The sequence continues at coordinate 79,316,377 of NC_091292.1, read as the reverse complement.
AGAGATGGCAGTGAAGGAAGGGGGAGGAGCGGAGAGATGGCAGTGAAGGAAGGAGGAGAAGCGGAGAGATGGCAGTGAAGGAAGGAGGAGGAGCGGAGAGATGGCAGTGAAGGAAGGAGGAGGAGCGGAGAGATGGCAGTGAAGGAAGGAGGAGGAGCGGAGAGATGGCAGTGAAGGAAGGAGGAGGAGCGGAGAGATGGCAGTGAAGGAAGGAGGAGGAGCGGAGAGATGGCAGTGAAGGAAGGAGGAGGAGCGGAGAGATGGCAGTGAAGGAAGGAGGAGAAGCGGAGAGATGGCAGTGAAGGAAGGAGGAGGAGCGGAGAGATGGCAGTGAAGGAAGGAGGAGGAGCGGAGAGATGGCAGTGAAGGAAGGAGGAGGAGCGGAGAGATGGCAGTGAAGGAAGGAGGAGGAGCGGAGAGATGGCAGTGAAGGAAGGAGGAGGAGCGGAGAGATGGCAGTGAAGGAAGGAGGAGGAGCGGAGAGATGGCAGTGAAGGAAGGAGGAGGAGCGGAGAGATGGCAGTGAAGGAAGGAGGAGCGGAGAGATGGCAGTGAAGGAAGGAGGAGCGGAGAGATGGCAGTGAAGGAAGGAGGAGGAGCGGAGAGATAGCAGTGAAGGAAGGAGGAGGAGCGGAGAGATGGCAGTGAAGGAAGGAGGAGGAGCGGAGAGATGGCAGTGAAGGAAGGAGGAGGAGCGGAGAGATGGCAGTGAAGGAAGGAGGAGGAGCGGAGAGATGACAGTGAAGGAAGGAGGAGGAGCAAAGAGATGGCAGTGAAGGAAGGAGGAGGAGCGGAGAGATGGCAGTGAAGGAAGGAGCGGAGAGATGGCAGTGAAGGAAGGAGGAGCGGAGAGATGGCAGTGAAGGAAGGAGGAGGAGCAGAGAGATGGCAGTGAAGGAAGGAGCGGAGAGATGGCAGTGAAGGAAGGAGTGGAGAGATGGCAGTGAAGGAAGGAGCGGAGAGATGGCAGTGAAGGAGGAGCGGAGAGATGGCAGTGAAGGAAGGAGCGGAGAGATGGCAGTGAAGGAGGAGCGGAGAGATGGCAGTGAAGGAAGGAGGAGCGGAGAGATGGCAGTGAAGGAAGGAGCGGGGAGATGGCAGTGAAGGAAGGAGGAGGAGCGGAGAGATGGCAGTGAAGGAAGGAGGAGGAGCGGAGAGATGGCAGTGAAGGAAGGAGGAGCGGAGAGATGGCAGTGAAGGAAGGAGGAGCGGAGAGATGGCAGTGAAGGAAGGAGGAGCGGAGAGATGGCAGTGAAGGAAGGAGGAGCGGAGAGATGGCAGTGAAGGAAGGAGGAGCGGAGAGATGGCAGTGAAGGAAGGAGGAGGAGCGGAGAGATGGCAGTGAAGGAAGGAGGAGCGGAGAGATGGCAGTGAAGGAAGGAGGAGGAGCGGAGAGATGGCAGTGAAGGAAGGAGCGGAGAGATGGCAGTGAAGGAAGGAGCGGAGAGATGGCAGTGAAGGAAGGAGCGGAGAGATGGCAGTGAAGGAGGAGCGGAGAGATGGCAGTGAAGGAAGGAGCGGAGAGATGGCAGTGAAGGAGGAGCGGAGAGATGGCAGTGAAGGAAGGAGGAGCGGAGAGATGGCAGTGAAGGAAGGAGCGGGGAGATGGCAGTGAAGGAAGGAGGAGGAGCGGAGAGATGGCAGTGAAGGAAGGAGGAGGAGCGGAGAGATGGCAGTGAAGGAAGGAGGAGCGGAGAGATGGCAGTGAAGGAAGGAGGAGCGGAGAGATGGCAGTGAAGGAAGGAGGAGCGGAGAGATGGCAGTGAAGGAAGGAGGAGCGGAGAGATGGCAGTGAAGGAAGGAGGAGCGGAGAGATGGCAGTGAAGGAAGGATAATTAAAGAAGATAAAGGAACTTTCAAGCTTCTTCACTTCTTGAAAAAAAGGTCACATCTTTTATTGTTTTATGATGTATATTTCACTCACTTGCAAATGTATTGTCAAACGAGTTGTGAAGGACTCTTGATCCAAGTGACTGGAGCTGCCCTCCCTTTCCTTGGATCAAGCCTGATTATCACCCATTCCCCAGGCACTGTATGAATCCATATGGATTTAGCGCTTCTATGCGATTATTAGGTTAATAATTAACAGTTCAGCGCTCCCAGACCAGGCGATGTAACCCGCAGTAGCTGACCACTGCACCGCTGACCACTGCACCGCTGACCACTGCACCGCTGACCACTGCACCGCTGACCACTGCACCGCTGACCACTGCACCACTGACCACTGCACCGCTGACCACTGCACCGCTGACCACTGCACCGGTGACCACTGCACCGGTGACCACTGCACCGGTGACCACTGCACCGCTGACCACTGCACCGCTGACCACTGCACCGCTGACCACTGCACCGGTGACCACTGCACCGGTGACCACTGCACCGGTGACCACTGCACCGCTGACCACTGCACCGCTGACCACTGCACCGGTGACCACTGCACCGGTGACCACTGCACGGCTGACCACTGCACCGGTGACCACTGCACCGGTGACCACTGCACCGGTGACCACTGCACCGCTGACCACTGCACCGGTGACCACTGCACCGCTGACCACTGCACCGCTGACCACTGCACCGCTGACCACTGCACCGCTGACCACTGCACCGGTGACCACTGCACCGGTGACCACTGCACCGCTGACCACTGCACCGGTGACCACTGCACCGGTGACCACTGCACCGGTGACCACTGCACAGGTGACCACTGCACCGGTGACCACTGCACCGCTGACCACTGCACCGGTGACCACTGCACCGCTGACCACTGTACCGCTGACCACTGCACCGGTGACCACTGCACCGCTGACCACTGGACCGCTGACCACTGCACCGGTGACCACTGCACCGGTGACCACTGCACCGCTGACCACTGCACCACTGACCACTGCACCGGTGACCACTGCACCGCTGACCACTGGACCGCTGACCACTGCACCGGTGACCACTGCACCGGTGACCACTGCACCGCTGACCACTGCACCGCTGACCACTGCACCGCTGACCATTGCACCGCTGACCACTGCACCGCTGACCACTGCACCGGTGACCACTGCACCGGTGACCACTGCACCGGTGACCACTGCACCGGTGACCACTGCACCGCTGACCACTGCACCGCTGACCACTGCACCGCTGACCACTGCACCGCTGACCACTGCACCGGTGACCACTGCACCGATGACCACTGCACCGGTGACCACTGCACCGCTGACCACTGCACCGGTGACCACTGCACCGGTGACCACTGCACCGGTGACCACTGCACCGCTGACCACTGCACCGGTGACCACTGCACCGCTGACCACTGCACCGCTGACCACTGCACCAGTGACCACTGCACCAGTGACCACTGCACTGCTGACCACTGCACCAGTGACCACTGCACCGCTGACCACTGCACCGCTGACCACTGCACCGGTGACCACTGCACCGGTGACCACTGCACCGGTGACCACTGCACCGGTGACCACTGCACCGGTGACCACTGCACCACTGACCACTACACCGGTGACCACTGCACCGGTGACCACTGCACCACTGACCACTGCACCACTGACCACTGCACCGCTGACCACTGCACCGCTGACCACTGCACCGGTGACCACTGCACCGGTGACCACTGCACCAGTGACCACTGCACTGCTGACCACTGCACCGCTGACCACTGCACCAGTGACCACTGCACCGCTGACCACTGCACCGCTGACCACTGCACCCGTGACCACTGCACCGCTGACCACTGCACCGCTGACCACTGCACCAGTGACCACTGCACCGCTGACCACTGCACCGCTGACCACTGCACCGCTGACCACTGCACCGCTGACCACTGCACCGCTGACCACTGCACCGCTGACCACTGCACCGCTGACCACTGCACCGCTGACCACTGCACCGCTGACCACTGCACCGCACTTACCACATTAAGAGGCACATAAGTTCCTCCGTCTTCTAATAACATGTTAATTTTCCCACTATAATCTACCTTGTCCATAATTACTATCACATTTGCTTTGTTTCGTAAGGTGAAGTCCAGGATCTTTCCTTAATTCATGGTATAACTTAACATATGTTTAAGGACAGTTGTGTTGTAGAGGTCTGAACAAAGCTCAGACCTGTACAGCACAACTGTCCTCAAATATTTAAGTTATACCATGAATTAATAATAATAATATCTTTATTTCTACAAGTAAATATACAAGGTATACAGACCTAGTTGACATCACTGACATACTACTATACAGAAAGCAGCTTGTTATGCAGAGCATTTTGGGCAAATTATGTTAGTTTTGTCCCAGGATGCGACCCACACCAGTCGACTAACACCCAGGTACCCATTTTATACTGATGGGTGAACATAGACAGCAGGTGTCTTATGGAAACACGTCCTAATGTTTTCCAGCCGTACCGGAGATTCGAACTCCGGACCTCAGTGTGTGAGGTGAGTGCGCTAGCGATCGAGCTAATGAAATATCCTAGACTTCACCTTATGAAAGCAAACAAAGCAAATGCGATAGTAATTATGGACAAGGTATATTATAGTGGAAAAATGGCATATTATTAGAAGACATGTGAACTGACTTGCCCCTTAATACCCTTTAGTAGGCAGGAACGACAATTGTCGTTCTTAAAAGCATGATATTCAGTGCATTCCTCCTATACCCACTGAGCATCTGGGTTCCCATTCTCTATTTCTGACCAATCACAAGCCTTCCCTGAGTCTCTCCAGCTAAGTGGTGATGGCTTCTGCTCGCTTCCCATTGGTTGAGAGACCAAAATGTAAACACTTCTAGCTTGGTGTCGCCGAGATACGTTTTTTTCATCGAGTGACACTCATATACCCTTGGATTTTACCCTCTACAATGTCGGTAAGTACTCATTTGTGTTTCTAGTGTGTAAATGAATAGTTTAGGCATATTTTGATATATATATATGAAGTCTGTGTGAAGCATAATGTGAGTGAACCATGCAAAGGAAAAAAGTGCAACAAAAAAAAAGACCGATAAATATCGTTCTTGCCTATTTGGGCCCAATTTTAATTTTCAGTAAGTAAATATTTATAAAAAAAATTTTAATGCATATATCAATTCTGTAGTAGTCTGGGTGTGTAGAGAACATTTTTATTGTCTTTCCAGATCAACCAGAAATTGTTTTAAGGTGAGTTCTCCAAAGACAAGTCCAAATATCTCTGCATTTTGGAGGAAAGTGACTCAGATCCAGAGCCAGATCACCTGGAATTGCTTGACAGTAGTGATGAGTACTTGTCACAGGATGCTGAGGTGTCAAGTGATGACGAGGAGGAAGATAGACCATCCAAAAAGCCAAAATTCTCACATGCCAGTGCCAGGCAAGCTACTTAGATGCAAATTGTACAGCAAACACAAACATCATGTCACATCCTCATTTTCCTTTGCCATATGCAAAGTAAATATATACATCAAGAAGGATAGAAATTGTACAAATTAGTGATCTAGAATGATTATTCTTTCTTAGGAAACTCAAGAATGTGGGAATTGAAAGTTATATCCCTTTGCAATGTGCTTATGTTGCTACTGATTCATTTTTGTATTTTTTAATACTTACAAAATGTTTGAAAACAAGTTTAATTTATGTCTTTGATATTGTCTTTTTGTATAATAAAATTACAAAATAGTTATTTGGTGTTTTATTAACAATTGCAACTTTGCAACATTTAAAAATGTTCACCCTTAGATAGGCAAGACCTACTTTTGTCGGTCTTCTCATATTGGCAATTGATTGAAAACAAACTTTCACATATTTCTTTGTATGGGCTCATTTACTTTATATTGAGACACACTATCCACTCATAGGGAAAAAACATTTCAAAATTCGCAATTTTCGTTTTTGCCTACCAAAGGGTTAAGATACTGTACCTTATTTATGACACTGTCAGCCGACAACCTGACTTTGATGTCAGTTACAAGGTTCCGTAGCGTTTCTTTCACCAAGTCTACACCTCCCGATGTATAAACGCTAAGAGATATACATTTCTCAGAGTATATACACTGAGAATATATACGTCTGGGAGTATATGCACTAATAGATATACGTGTTTCGATTTATATGCTCCGAGAGAGATATAAATGTATTGGAGTATATGCACTGAGAGATGTGCATGGCCGATGCACAGTATATACACTAGTTATACAACTGTGCATTCATAGCCTCCCCTGAAAGCTGCACCTAAACAACACAACACATACAGTACACTCTGTGATTAACAGCGCCTCCTTGAACAACAGTGACCCGAGGCGCCCCTCACACCTCACACCAGTAATCACACTAAGTGTCCTATTTGTTAATTGCACCCACTGACGATGGAACGACTGGGTGAAGTGATTAAGGAGTCAGTGGTTAAGTCTGGTCTTCAGTGGGCTGGGGAGACACTATGGAAACACTAACTGTAGTGTATTTGTCTGAGTTACGGGGATGAGAAACAGGAATGGTGTAATGTCTGTTATAAGGATGAGAAACAGGAATGGTGTAATGTCTGTTACATGGATGAGAAACAGGAATGGTGTAATGTCTGTTATAAGGATGAGAAACAGGAATGGTGTAATGTCTGTTATAAGGATGAGAAACAGGAATGGTGTAATGTCTGTTACATGGATGAGAAACAGGAATGGTGTAATGTCTGTTATAAGGATGAGAAACAGGAATGGTGTAATGTCTGTTACAAGGATGAGAAACAGGAATGGTGTAATGTCTGTTACAAGGATGAGAAACAGGAATGGTGTAATGTCTGTTACAAGGATGAGAAACGGGAATGGTGTAATGTGTTACATGGATGAGAAACAGGAATGGTGTAATGTCTGTTACAAGGATGAGAAACAGGAATGGTGTAATGTCTGTTACAAGGATGAGAAACAGGAATGGTGTAATGTGTTACAAGGATGAGAAACAAGAATAATGCTACGACCGTGCCGTCGGCTGCTGCAATTTTTACTTCGCTCAGAGTGAACTTTGGTTTGTTACCACTGTGATCTTTGAAAAACTTGAATATTTATTTTCTTGGTTTTTCTTTTATATTTGATGACCTCACTTAATGAAGTGCCACTCCACAGCCGCATTTGTCAACTGCCTTTGCAAAATCTGTGTAAATTACATCATCATTTTGTTTTCCTTGTAATAGTGTGAAAGGCAAGATCTTCCTGGTGTAAAATTATGTTGAGTTGGGCTATGTAGCTCATGTTTCTTCGTAAGTTAGCAATTTGGTGTCTCAAAACGCTTTTTAAAGATTTTGATGATGTGTAATGTTACTGTTCCTGGTGTGTAGGTTGTTGCTAATGCTGTGCCGCTGTCTTTGTAAAGAGAAGCTATACATTCACCTTTTAATCAAGGCCCTTGAGATGTCACCTAAATCTTAGCTTCTTTTCCAAAGAACACCGACACTACTGCTACTGGTATTTTGCATTTCTTCATAAATAAAACATTCCTGGAACGAGCCCCAGGCGCTGCAAGCGTGGAAACACTGTCTCTTCTCTTAAGATATATTAAGCATTTGCGTTAATGTCACACACAATTTCCAGGGAAAAAGAGACTAAATTTATAAGGCAAAAAACTTTCTTGATCTTCAACACTCACAGCTTCAAGATCACTGAACACTTGATTTATATTGTTCTCCGATGATGTGGTTCATCGCCTTGTTATCACCGTGTGTGTGTGAATCTCCTCTGAGTAGAACTTCCAATATTAAGTGTGACCACTGTTGCCTATCCTAGGATAACTGACCATTACTCTCAGTGTGACCACTGTTGGCTATCCTAGGATAACTGGCTATTACTCTGTGTGACCACTGTTGCCTATCCTAGGATAACTGACCATTACTTTCAGTATTACCACTGTTGGCTATCCTAGGATAACTGACCATTACTTTCAGTATTACCACTGTTGGCTATCCTAGGATAACTGGTCATTACTCTCAGTATTACCACTGTTTACATGACATAAGACTGTGCTAAGCGCAACACCTACAAACAGATATTAACATCAGTTAGTAAACAACTTCACGTAAATCTCACCTGAACAAAACAATGATAAAAAGTGAAGGTGAGGCGATGCCTTATACCCAGAGTGAGTGTGTGTATATATATATATATATATATATATATATATATATATATATATATATATATATATATATATATATATATATATATATATATATATATATATATATATATATATGCAAAACAACCACTCTGAAAGAATAGAGAAATTCCAAGCGCTTTCGTGACTACTCACATTATCAAGGAATGTGAGTAGTCACGAAAGCGCTTGGAATTTCTCTATTCTTTCAGAGTGGTTGTTTTGCATATTTTGAAATCACCTGTTTACTGTGATCTTATTGCATATATACATATATATATATATATATTTATATATATATATATATATATATATATATATATATATATATATATATATATATATATATATATATATATATATATATATATATATATATATATATATATATATATATATATATTTATATATATATATATACATATATATATATATATATATATATATATATATATATATATATATATATATATATATATATATATATATATATATATATATATATATACATACATACATACATTATGGTGAAGAGGTCAGTGAACCCCTGCAACGTCACACATCGGTCAAATAAGACATGGAGAGATGTTGACAAATGGTTGAGAGAACCCACAAGTTGATAAATTAAGATACATATACAACACTTGGTTATATTTACTGAGAAAACGCTTCGCCACACACTGCCTTCATCAGTCCTATACAAAGAAGAACGATGAAAATCAGAAGAAGATCGAGGTAATCAGTCTGGAGTCGATGTAATCAGTTCATCAGTCGACTGCAAGCTGAGGGACTGATTACCTGAAACTCCTTATGAGCTTCACCATTCTTCTTTGTATAGGACTGATGAAGATACTCAAGTGCTGCACATGTGTCTAATTTATCAACATCGAGAGATGTATATATCTCAGAGTATATATAATATCTATTTTAATTTCTATTTTTGGGTATTACAGACTAGTGGTGTACAGGAGAGGTGCGACATTAATCTCCTTTACTTAGTAGACAAAATTTCAAACTGATAAACCAAGCAGTCAAATAAACCGGAGACTCAAATAAACCGACAGGTTTATTAAAAAGAATACATATGGAAATACTTTTTTTTCAATTTTAATGATGACTCAGCATTATCAACAGTCTTAACACGGAAATAAAAGGCCGAGGTCTGCCAAGGTGCTACGCTCTCCCTCCGCGGATCAAACATAATTACATCTTATCCCCCAAGCACTGTATTTTCCTCCGGGTTTAGCGCTTCCCGGATAATACACATGACTCACGCCACATATATTTACAAATACACATATATTTACAAACACACATATATTTACAAATACACATATATTTACAAACACATATATTTACAAACACATTCTATTTACAAAAACAAATCATATATTTGCAAACAAACATATATCTGCAAACCTTCAAACTGCCATAATTAGAGGAGAAAAGAAGAACTTTAATAAAGAAAAACTGTGGTTTGAGCAAGAAAAAGAAGCTAAATTGAGGAAAATGGGAAGCGATCTGTCTCAGTGTGTCAGAGCCAAGTGTTGCAGCCTCCCAGCACACCCTGCAAACACGGAGGAGAACTGATGACCAGGGGGTGTTAGTGGAAAGGAGGGGGTGTTAGTGGAAAGGAGGGGGTGTTAGTGGAAAGGAGGGGGTGTTAGTGGAAAGGAGGGGGTGTTAGTGGAAAGGAGGGGGTGTTAGTGGAAAGGAGGGGGTGTTAGTGGAAAGGAGGGGGGTGTTAGTGAAAAGGAGGGGGTGTTAGTGGAAAGGAGTGGGTGTTAGTGGAAAGGAAGGGGGTGTAGTGGAAAGGAGGGGGGTATTAGTGGAAAGGAGGGGGGTGTTAGTAGAAAGGAGGGGGTGTTAGTGGAAAGGAGGGGGGTGTTAGTGGAAAGGAGTGGGTGTTAGTGGAAAGGAAGGGGGTGTTAGTAGAAAGGAGGGGGGTGTTAGTGGAAAGGAGGGGGGTGTTAGTGGAAAGGAGGGGGTGTTAGTGGAAAGGAAGGGGGTGTTAGTAGAAAGGAGGGGGTGTTAGTGGAAAGGAGGGGGGTGTTAGTGGAAAGGAGGGGGTGTTAGTGGAAAGGAGGGGGGTGTTAGTGGAAAGGAGGGGGTGTAAGTGGAGAGGAGGGGTGTTAGTGGAAAGGAGGGGGTGTTAGTGGAAAGGAGGGCGTTGTTAGTGGAAAGGAGGGGGGTGTAGTGGAAAGGAGGGGGTGTTAGTGGAAAGGAGGGGGTGTTAGTAGAAAGGAGGGGGTGTTAGTGGAAAGGAGGGGGGTGTTAGTGGAAAGGAGAAGGGTGTTAGTGGAAAGGAGGGGGTGTTAGTAGAAAGGAGGGGTGTCATGTGGGTTTTCGATACGTGGAAGGGTAAAAATACTCACATAGGCTGGTAGTACGTATAATATATAACGGGAAGTATGGGAAGGCACCAACAGCCGACCTGCCTCTCTCTGCTCCCTATCTTGACTGACCCACCAGTGTCTACAGTGCGAGGGTGTTTGAAATCCTGCTATGGTCAGCAGCAATATGAATACAGTCAATGATTCACACAGACGGTTGGTAGTGAGTCATCTACTGGTACACTGGTTACTGGTAACTGGTTACTAGGAACTGGTACTACTACTGAGAGCTCGGCGATGCTAACGTATGTCGTCCTGACATACAACTAATACAAACTAGAGACGGCAGGTGTACGGCTTGGGCTGATTCTATACAATGTCAAAGTACACAACAATTGAACATTATAACATACATAAGTAGAATATTGGAATGGAAGCTTACGTAACTGAAACTGTAATGCAATACAAGGAATAATATAGCACAACTCATCGAATGAAACTCAACATTGAGATTACACAATAGAAGTTATAAAAAAAATTTGATCGATCGATCTGTATTCATGTGATCTACGGATTCTGAGGAAGGAATATATACAAAGAAAGAAGTGTTTAACAGAAAGGCAGATTCGGTGCACTCAAATCTAGATTGTTAACTCTCAGAATTCGGAGAGAACGTGAACACACACAAAAAAATTCTTGAATACTGATAAGTTGATACTGCAATTATTCATCTATACAGGTTATTTACATTTAACCCCAACTCTGCTAGGGTGAGATTGATATATGCAGAATGGGTGTCATCTCTGGGAGGATCAAACTCTGTTGCACTGGCTAACTCATGCTGTATTTGAGGCAAATCTGAATTGGAAGTAACAAATGATACTTGAGGATTTCTCAATACCTGTCGTGTACGTAGGGAATAACGACATTCAGGTTGATCGTCTGACTGAGTATCAGAGGTAGAGAGTACAGGATCAGGAGGATTGTCAGAGTCTGTCACATTAGTCTGGGTTGGAACATCATTATCATCACATACTAACTTCATATGATCTAAATGCGATTCTTTATACTGACCAGTACTAATTTCTCTAACCTTATACTTGTAAAGTAAAAGGACACAAGTGCAACTAATGTGACATTTATTGTGGCAACGTTTCGCTCTCCAGGAGCTTTATCAAGCCATTACAAACAATACATGGACACAGAGGGTATATAAAGGCTCAGAGTGAGGTGAATACTAGTGAGGTACCATTTCGATGTTCACTAGTGGTAGTAGTAGTAGTAGTAGTAGTGGTAGTGACAAAAGTAATACAATATGGTAGAGCAATTAATTCGTACATGAGTAAAAGGATATAAAAGCTATTACTTGGGTAACATAAAAATAGGTTGGACAAATATAAACTGGAATGAGGCAGCTTGTTTCAGTGTTCACTCTCTGTGCTTTGTGTAGTATAACAGGAGAGACTATGTGATGGCAGGGTTTACTGTTTTCAGGAGGATTCTTGCTAAGACTTCGGAGATGGTGAAGCTGCCGTTGTTTTGTTTAATTGTATTCAAAACAGCGATCAGTGCTGATTCAAGGCACTTGCGTGTGCGGAAATTAGTTTCTTTTATCACTAATTGGGCGTCTCTGAATTTCATAAGATGATTGGTGGAATTTCGGTGTTGTACACAGGCGTTGTTTAAGTTGTCGTTCCTACATGCGTATATGTGTTCATTGAGGCGGGTGTCGAGGTTTCTTGCTGTTTCACCTACGTAGATCTAGTCACAGCCTCCACAGGGTATAGTGTAAACTCCTGCATTGACTGGTTCGTGGTGCTTGGGTTTTGTCCTGGTTAGATCCTTTATTGAAGTGGTAGAAGCGATGGCAACTCTGGTGTTAGCTTGTGAAAGTACTTTTGAGACGTTTAGTGCAACCTGGCTGTTGGGAAGAATTATAACTTTGTTGGGAGCGGTGTTGATGCGTGGAGAATTGATGATCTGAAGAGCTCTTTTCTTGCAGTCTTTGATGAAAAAAGAAGGAAAATGTAACTCTGTGAATGTTTGGTGAATGTATGTACACTCCTCGTCAAGAAACTCAGGACTACAAATTCGGTATGCTCTTAGGAAAAACCCGATGATGATGCCTCTTTTGGTCTTGGTATCTTGACTGGAATAGAAGTGTGTGAGATCATTTTTATTGGTGGGTTTCCGATAAACTTGAAATCTTAGGTTGTTGTCTACTTTGTGAATGAGGACGTCGAGGAAAGGTAGCTTGTCATTGGACTCTTCTTCTAGTGTAAACTGGATCGCCGGTTCAACTGCGTTGAGCCTTGCCTGAAGATCCCGTACATCAAAACGTTTTGGAGTTATTACGAGGACATCGTCCACGTAACGTAACCAAGTGACGCTTGAAGGGATGATGTTGGCGAAGTGTTCGGACTCTAGGTGTTCCATGTATAAGTTGGTTAGGACGGCACTTATGGGGGACCCCATTCCCATGCCGTAGGTTTGTTTGTAGAGCTTGTTATTGAAAGAAAAACAGTTGAAATTAACACAGAGTTCAATTAAGTCAACAAAATCTCCGGGAGGTAGAGGAAGATTAAGGTCCTGATTGACTTTACGTCGTAGAACCTCGATGGCTTTTTTGGTAGGTACTTTTGTGAAGAGGGAAGTCACATCCAAACTGCTTAGTTACGGATGGAGAGGTTACTGATGCGGTTGAGAAGGTCACCTGAGTGTTTAAGATGAGCGGGGCTGATGGTCCCCAGAAGGCAGGAAAGATGTTTGGCAAGAACTCCGGCTAGTTTGTGTGGAGCACTGCCTATTCCTGACGTGATTGGTCTGAGAGGAATATTGTGTTTATGGGTCTTGGGTAAACCATACATGTGTGCTGGTTTAGGGTTGCTTGGTAACAAGTACAGAAGTTTCTTCCCTTCTCTAGTGCGTTTGAGTATTTGTCTGGTTTTGTATAGAAAATCTTTGGTGAGCGTCTCCCACTGTTGAGTGCTGATGGGTTCGTATGTAGGTTGATCATTCAAAAGGTCCATCATTTTAGTGTTGTAGTCACTGGTGTTGAGGATGACGACTCCACCTCCTTTGTCGGCGGTGGTGACAAGGTAGTAGAAGGTTCACATAAAGCTGCAGTGAGAAGGCCCTGTATATAACCCTTCTGGAAGTTGCTGTCACTGTGTCTATGGTTCCTGGTAACTAGATTTAGTTGATAGTTAGGTTTGCGTATGTTGGTGGTAAATTTGAGTCCCAGACTCAGTGCTTGTTTTTCGTAGTCGGTTAAGGTGCGTGACGATAAGTTGTTTATCAGGGATTCACGTCCCATTTCCTTCCATCGACTGTTAGAGCAGAGGTACTGAAGTTTGCGATTGAGTTTGATCTTCTGTTGGAGGTTAGCTGTGGTGACTGTGCTGAGAATATGCTCAGCAGTGTGTTGGTCAATCTGAAGATTGGCCCTCATATTCCTTGCAGTTTCAAAGGTTTCCTTAGCGATGTTAGAAAGTTCTTCGGCACATTCAGTTAAGTAAGCTTGGGTAGCTGGAGAGAAGGGGTGCTTGGAGTTGGAGAGTTGTGCAGGAGTAGACTTAGGGATCACCTTCTCTGCCAGGCAATCTTGTAGGAAGTTATGTCTGTTGCGATAGCTGTGAGCACGAAGAAGGGTGTCCAAATAACGTCTGCATGAAATGTCCATTATGTTGCGGTGTCCGACAGATTGTAATAAAGTTGGTAGAATTACCGACAATATGTAAAGTAAAAGGACACAAGTGCAACTAATGTGACATTTATTGTGGCAACGTTTCGCTCTCCAGGAGCTTTATCAAGCCATTACAAACAATACATGGACACAGAGGGTATATAAAGGCTCAGAGTGAGGTGAATACTAGTGAGGTACCATTTTGATGTTCACTAGTGGTAGTAGTAGTAGTAGTAGTAGTGGTAGTGACAAAAGTAATACAATATGGTAGAGCAATTAATTCGTACATGAGTAAAAGGATATAAAAGGTATTACTTGGGTAACATAAAAATAGGTTGGACAAATATAAACTGGAATGAGGCAGCTTGTTTCAGTGTTCACTCTCTGTGCTTTGTGTAGTATAACAGGAGAGACTATGTGATGGCAGGGTTTACTGTTTTCAGGAGGATTCTTGCTAAGACTTCGGAGATGGTGAAGCTGCCGTTGTTTTGTTTAATTGTATTCGAAACAGCGATCAGTGCTGATTCAAGGCACTTGCGTGTGCGGAAATTAGTTTCTTTTATCACTAATTGGGCGTCTCTGAATTTCATAAGATGATTGGTGGAATTTCGGTGTTGTACACAGGCGTTGTTTAAGTTGTCGTTCCTACATGCGTATATGTGTTCATTGAGGTGGGTGTCGAGGTTTCTTGCTGTTTCACCTACGTAGATCTTGTCACAGCCTCCACAGGGTATAGTGTAAACTCCTGCATTGACTGGTTCGTGGTGCAGTTTGGATGTGACTTCCCTCTTCACAAAAGTACCTACCAAAAAAGCCATCGAGGTTCTACGACGTAAAGTCAATCAGGACCTTAATCTTCCTCTACCTCCCGGAGATTTTGTTGACTTAATTGAACTCTGTGTTAATTTCAACTGTTTTTCTTTCAATAACAAGCTCTACAAACAAACCTACGGCATGGGAATGGGGTCCCCCATAAGTGCCGTCCTAGCCAACTTATACATGGAACACCTAGAGTCCGAACACTTCGCCTACATCATCCCTTCAAGCGTCACTTGGTTACGTTACGTGGACGATGTCCTCGTAATAACTCCAAAACGTTTTGATGTACGGGATCTTCAGGCAAGGCTCAACGCAGTTGAACCGGCGATCCAGTTTACACTAGAAGAAGAGTCCAATGACAAGCTACCTTTCCTCGACGTCCTCATTCACAAAGTAGACAACAACCTAAGATTTCAAGTTTATCGGAAACCCACCAATAAAAATGATCTCACACACTTCTATTCCAGTCAAGATACCAAGACCAAAAGAGGCATCATCATCGGGTTTTTCCTAAGAGCATACCGAATTTGTAGTCCTGAGTTTCTTGACGAGGAGTGTACATACATTCACCAAACATTCACAGAGTTACATTTTCCTTCTTTTTTCATCAAAGACTGCAAGAAAAGAGCTCTTCAGATCATCAATTCTCCACGCATCAACACCGCTCCCAACAAAGTTATAATTCTTCCCAACAGCCAGGTTGCACTAAACGTTTCAAAAGTACTTTCACAAGCTAACACCAGAGTCGCCATCGCTTCTACCACTTCAATAAAGGATCTAACCAGGACAAAACCCAAGCACCATGAACCAGTCAATGCAGGAGTTTACACTATACCCTGTGGAGGCTGTGACAAGATCTACGTAGGTGAAACAGCAAGAAACCTCGACACCCACCTCAATGAACACATATACGCATGTAGGAACGACAACTTAAACAACGCCTGTGTACAACACCGAAATTCCACCAATCATCTTATGAAATTCAGAGACGCCCAATTAGTGATAAAAGAAACTAATTTCCGCACACGCAAGTGCCTTGAATCAGCACTGATCGCTGTTTCGAATACAATTAAACAAAACAACGGCAGCTTCACCATCTCCGAAGTCTTAGCAAGAATCCTCCTGAAAACAGTAAACCCTGCCATCACATAGTCTCTCCTGTTATACTACACAAAGCACAGAGAGTGAACACTGAAACAAGCTGCCTCATTTCAGTTTATATTTGTTCAACCTATTTTTATGTTACCCAAGTAATAGCTTTTATATACTTTTACTCATGTACGAATTAATTGCTCTACCATATTGTATTACTTTTGTCACTACCACTACTACTACTACTACTACTACTACCACTAGTGAACATCGAAATGGTACCTCACTAGTATTCACCTCACTCTGAGCCTTTATATACCCTCTGTGTCCATGTATTGTTTGTAATGGCTTGATAAAGCTCCTGGAGAGCGAAACGTTGCCACAATAAATGTCACATTAGTTGCACTTGTGTCCTTTTACTTTACATATTGTCGGTAATTCTACCAACTTTATTACAACCTTATACTTATTACCAGTGATATGTTCAACTACTCGATAAGGACCAACAAACTTTTGATCAAGCTTAGGCATTGCAGACGTTTTGTTAAAGTTAGTCAGCATAACTCTCAAACCTACTTTGATTTTGGATGGCTTTGCTCGAGTGTTTGCGACTCTTGTAAATTCTGCTGTTGATTTATGAAGTGTTTCACGGATTCTTCTAAAAACACTTTGAGCTAAACTGGTACGAGTTGCTATGAAATCATCAGGGTTGTAATTTGGTTTCGGATTAGAATATAACAACTCGTAAGGCAAACGTTTATCTACACCGTACAATGCATAATGTGGAGTGTCACCTATGATTTGAAACATTGTAAGCAGAATTTATAGCACACTGCAGTTCAGGTATAACTTCATCCCAAGTTTCACTGTTGGGATTGATAGTGGCTCTCAAGACATCAAGTACTTTTTTATTGGTTCATTCCGCTAACCCATTGCTGGCAGGATGATGAGGAACAATGGTGGATTTAGAGATCTTGTACAAGGTGCACAAATTTTCAAGAATCTCATTACAGAATTCACCTCCATTATCTGTTACTAGGGACTTAGGGGTGGTATACCTGTAGATAATGCGTTCTTTAAACGCTTTAGCTACTGTCTCGGCAGTCTTATCTGCAATAGGAACTAACTCACAATATCTGGTGAAATGATCTACCATAACACACAGATGTTTGTTGCCTTGGAGGGAACACTGGAAATTAGTTAACAAATCTAGCGCAACTCTTTCCCATGGTTCGCTAGTGGTTGGATACACTTGGATTGGATTAGGACCATTAGCATTACCTTTATGTTGCATGCAGACACTACATTTCTTAACATACAGAAATATCAGTTGCCATACGAGGCCAAAAGTATTTCAATCTGGCTTGTTTTACTGAACGATCCATACCAGGGTGCGCAACACCTGGTACATCGTGAACTAGCTGTAAGGCTACATTCACTAGTGACTGTGGAATTACTAACTGGTAAACTCTTCTGCTAGGAGTACCCAACTCAGCTGTTCGATACAGTAATTCTTGGTTCATGACAAAGTCACTGATGGGTGCTGGTGGCTTCACAGTCAGAATAAGATCTTCCTGGAGCAGGAATCGAATCACACCAGACCACATGGGATCTGTTCGTTGAGCATTCTTTACATCTTCAGCACTAAATGGAGGGTCTGTAGTTACTATACTAACATGTCGCGATAAGGCATCTGCGACTACATTTGACTTGCCAGGTAAGTGTTCAAAGGTCGGATTGAACTCTTGGATAGTCAAGGTCCATCTGGCTAACCTTCCAGTAGGTTGTTTGTTCTGGAATAAAGGTATCAGTGGAGCATGGTCTGTCAAGACATGAACAGAATACTGATAAATAATGTCTCAGAAGTGCTTTAAAGACCATACTATTGCTAAAGCTTCTTGCTCAGTTACTGTATAATTACGTTCAGGACGTAAGGACGTAAGGACTCGGCTAGCAAATGCAACTGCGTTGTACTTGCCATCAGTCTTCTGAGCTAGTACGGCACCTATGCCAATTGAACTAGCATCAGTTGTCAGATAGAAGGGCTTAGAAAAATCTGGAAATTTCAAAATTGGAGCAGATGTTAGCTTTTCTTTTAGAGTTTGGAATGCTCTTTCTTGACGGAAGGTCCAAACAAAAGGAGCATCTTTCTTAAGCAACTCAGTTAGAGGAGCAGCTATGGAAGAAAAATTGGCAATGAAAGATCTATAAAAACCTGCTAAGCCCACAAAGGATCTTACGGCATCAGCAGTTTTGGGAGTTGGAAAATTTAGTACTGCAGTTACTTTACTTTGGTCAGTCGTAACCCCTCTAGGAGTGACTATGTGACCAAGAAACTTAATTTCTGATCTGAAAAATTGACATTTAGACAGTTTGATCTTTAAATTGGCTTCTTCAAGCTTACCAAGCACTATATCAAGTCTTTTCAAGTGTGTATCCACGTCTTTAGACATGACGATTACGTCATCTAAGCACACCATAAGTGCATTACCTATGAGACCTCTAAAGATATTAGTCATGAGCCTTGAGAACGTGATAGGGGAGGATCGTAATCCAAACGCCATACGAAGGAAGTGATAATGACCTGTAGGAGTGGAGAATGCAGTTAGCTCTTGGCTGTCCTAGTGAAGAGGGACTTGCCAAAACCCTTGTAACAAGTCCAGGGTTGAAAAGACTTTGTCATCTTCGATGTTACGTAAAAGATCACCCAGTACAGGAAGTGGGAAGCGATCTGGGATAGTTTTCGCATTTAACTTCCTAAAGTCAATCACTGGGCGCCAAGTACCATCCTTCTTAGGTACTAGGATCAAAGGCGCATTCCAAGGTGAATTGCTAGGTGCAATAACTCCATCATCAAGCATTTGATTGATCAATTCTTCTGCGACAGCAACTTGTGAATGAGGCATTCTGTACGCAGGTATATAGATAGGTCTAGTACCAGGTTCAAGTGGAATACGATGGGACAATAAGTTCGTTATACCCATCTTCTCACCTGGTAAGGCAATGGCTTTATGATGTTTGTTCAACAGAGTCAACAAACGCTTGACTTCATCTGGGAAGTCAGTGGGAGCTAAGTCTTTCTCCTCAACTGGTGAAACAGATTGATCCGGTGAAGTGGATGAGGTCTCCCCGGTAGAAATAGCACCGACCCACTGGTCAGGTGACAACTCATCCTCTACCTGAACAGGGTAAGGATAGTGAACAAGGTCAACAAGATTGGTATTTGCTCTGAGACGAACACTGTGATCAGAAGTGTTAGCAAGGAAGAAATGGATCTTACTATCTCTTACAACATGTAAGAGTGGTTCAACAAATAGACCTTTTACTTTGCAAGAATCACTGTCAACTAGGACGTTATCACCATCTGGAACACTAGGAACAACAACAGACACTCTAGTGAGGGCACTAGCTGCGACAGAAACGTCTTTCTGCAGACGGCATGTGACATCAACAAGAGATGGCATTACTAGTTGCAAGTAATTGTTTTCCGACAAGGCGTCCCCTGTGGAGAAACTACTACTTGAAAAAATTACATTTACATTTACAAGTAAAAAATATTACTGGAGACTGAATTAAATGCAAAATGAGCTGTCTATACTCTTGCTAAAGAAATTAATTAATAAAACTGTAAATCAATGTAAAAAGTATAAAATAAAATCACTAAATTGTATGCAACGAGAGATAACTGGGAAATTTAAATATTTTCTAAGAATGAATAAACAAAATTAAAATATAATACAAAGACAACATGAGGAAAAAATAATAAAATGAAAAACAAGACTCAAACAATAATGAACTGAGAATAATAATGTCAATAAAAGAAAATAATTCACTGCAGAACAAGTGCAACAAAATAAGGTGTAGAAATAATCACTGCAGTAATAAAGTTACACTGGGAAAATGTTGGTTAAATAATAAAATAAAAATATGAAGAAAAACTGATTGAACACTTTAACTCTTAATTGTAAATTAGACAAAACAATTTACTTAAACAGAGTAAAGAAAACACTTTACGTTAAAAAGAAATTGAAATTACACTAAGAGTGAATTTGTTCAAAGAAATATGAAAAATATGAATAAAAATAAAACAAGAAACAAAACTGGAAGTGTAACACTTACAAGTGGCGGGGCACACACAACATATAGGAGGGTGTTAGTGGAAAGGAGGGGGTGTTAGTGGAAAGGAGGGGGGTGTTAGTGGAAAGGAGGGCGTTGTTAGTGGAAAGGAGGGGGGTGTAGTGGAAAGGAGGGGGGGTGTTAGTGGGAAAGAGGAGGGTGTTAGTGGAAAGGAGGGGGGTATTAGTGGAAAGGAGGGGGTGTTAGTGGAAAAGAGGAGGGTGTTAGTGGAAAGGAGGGGGTGTTAGTAGAAAGGAGGGGGTGTTAGTGGAAAGGAGGGGGGTGTTAGTGGAAAGGAGGGGGTGTTAGTGGAAAGGAGGGGGGTGTTAGTGGAAAGGAGGGGGGTGTTAGTGGAAAGGAGGGGGGTGTTAGTGGAAAGGAGGGGGGTGTTAGTGGAAAGGAGGGGGGTGTTAGTGGGAAAGAGGAGGGTGTTAGTGGAAAGGAGGGGGGTGTTAGTGGAAAGGAGGGGGTGTTAGTGGAAAGGAGGGGGTGTTAGTGGAAAGGAGGGGTGTTAGTAGAAAGGATGGGGTGTTAGTGGAAAGGAGGGGGTGTTAGTGGAAAGGAGGGGGTGTTAGTGGAAAGGAGGGGGGTGTTAGTGGAAAGGAGGGGGGTGTTAGTGGAAAGGAGGGGGTGTTAGTGGAAAGGAGGGGGGTGTTAGTGGAAAGGAGGGGGGTGTTAGTGGGAAAGAGGAGGGTGTTAGTGGAAAGGAGGGGGGTGTTAGTGGAAAGGAGGGGGTGTTAGTGGAAAGGAGGGGGTGTTAGTGGAAAGGAGGGGGGTGTTAGTGGAAAGGAGGGGGTGCTGGTGGAAAGGAGGGGGTATTAGTGGAAAGGAGGGGGGTGTTAGTGGAAAGGAGGGGGTGTCAGTGGAAAAGAGGGGGGTATTAGTGGAAAGGAGGGGGTGTTAGTGGAAAGGAGGGGGTGTTAGTGGAAAGGAGGGGGTGTTAGTGGAAAAGAGGGGGTGTTAGTGGAAAGGAGGGGGTGTTAGTGGAAAGGAGGGGGTGTTAGTGGAAAAGAGGGGGTGTTAGTGGAAAGGAGGGGGTGTTAGTGGAAAGGAGGGGGTGTTAGTGGAAAGGAGGGGGTGTTAGTGGAAAGGAGGGGGTGTTAGTGGAAAGGAGGTGGGTGTTAGTGGAAAGGAGGGGGTGTTAGTGGAAAGGAGGGGGGTGTTAGTGGAAAAGAGGGGGGTGTTAGTGGAAAGGATGGGGTTTTAGTGGAAAGGAGGGCGTGTTAGTGGAGAGGGGGGTGTTAGTGGAAAAGAGAGGGGTGTTAGTGGAAAGGAGGGGGGTGTTAGTGGAAAGGAGGGGGTATTAGTAGAAAGGAGGGGGTGTTAGTGGAAAGGAGGGGGGGTGCTAGTGGAAAGGAGGGGGTGTTAGTGGAAAGGAGGGGGGTGTTAGTGGAAAGGAGGAGGGTGTTAGTGGAAAGGAGGGGGTTAGTGGAAAGGAGGGGGGTGTAAGTGGAAAGGAGGGGGCTGTTAGTGGGAAAGAGGAGGGTGTTAGTGGAAAGGAGGGGGGTGTTAGTGGAGTGGAAAGGAGGGGGTGTTAGTGGAAAGGAGGGGGTGTTAGTGGAAAGGAGGAGGGTGTTAGTGGAAAGGAGGGGGTGTTAGTGGAAAGGAGGGGGTGTTAGTGGAAAGGAGGGGATATTAGTGGAAAGGAGGGGGTGTTAGTGGAAAGGAGGGGGTGTTAGTGGAAAAGAGGGGGGTGTTAGTGGAAAGGAGGGGGTGTTAGTGGAAAGGAGGGGGTGTTAGTGGAAAGGAGGGGGGTGTTAGTGGAAAAGAGGGGGTGTTAGTGGAAAGGAGGGGGTGTTAGTGGAAAGGAGGGGGTGTTAGTGGAAAGGAGGGGGTGTTAGTGGAAAGGAGGGGGTGTTAGTGGAAAGGAGGTGGGTGTTAGTGGAAAGGAGGGGGTGTTAGTGGAGAGGGGGGTGTTAGTGGAAAAGAGGGGGTGTTAGTGGAAAGGATGGGGTTTTAGTGGAAAGGATGGGGTGTTAGTGGAGAGGGGGTGTTAGTGGAAAAGAGGGGGGTGTTAGTGGAAAGGAGGGGGGTGTTAGTGGAAAGGAGGGGGTGTTAGTGGAAAAGAGGGAGGTGTTAGTGGAAAGGAGGGGGTGTTAGTGGAAAGGAGGGGGGTGTTAGTGGAAAAGAGGGGGGTGTTAGTGGAAAGGATGGGGTTTTAGTGGAAAGGAGGGGGTGTTAGTGTAGAGGGGGTGTTAGTGGAAAAGAGGGGGTGTTAGTGGAAAGGAGGGGGGTGTTAGTGGAAAGGAGGGGGTGTTAGTGGAAAAGAGGGGGTGTTAGTGGAAAAGAGGGGGGTTAGTGGAAAGGAGGGGGTGTTAGTGGAAAGGAGGGGGTGTTAGTGGAGAGGAGGTGTTAGTGGAAAGGAGGGGGTGTTAGTGGAAAAGAGGGGGGTGCTAGTGGAAAGGAGGGGTGTTAGTGGAAAGGAGGGGGGTGTTAGTGGAAAGGAGGGGAGTGTTAGTGGAAAGGAGTGGGGTGTAGTGGAAAAGATGGGGTGTCAGTATAAAGGAGGGGGTGTTAGTGGAAAGGAGGGGGGTGTTAGTGGAAAGGATGGGGGTGTTAGTGGAACGGAGGGGGCATTAGTGGAAAGGAGGGGGGTGTTAGTGGAAAGGAGGGGGTACTAGTGGAAAGGAGGGGGTGTTAGTGGAGAGGAGGGGGGTGTTAATGGAAAGGAGGGGGTGTTAGTGGAAAGGAGGGGGGTGTTAGTGGAAAGGAGGGGGGTATTAGTGGAAAGGAGGGGGCGTCAGTGGAAAGGAGGGGGGTGTTAGTGGAAAGGAAGGGGGTGTAAGTGGAAAGGAGGGGGTGTTAGTGGAAAGGAGGGGGGTTAGTGGAAAGGAGAGGGTGTTAGTGGAAAGGAGGGGGTGTTAGTGGAAAGGAGTGGGTGTTAGTTGAAAGGAGGGGGTGTTAGTGGAAAGGAGGGGGTGTTAGTGGAGAGGAGGTGTTAGTGGAAAGGAGGGGGGTGTTAGTGGAAAGGAGGGGGATGTTAGTGGAAAGGAGGGGGTTTTAGTGGAAAGGAGGGGGGTGTTAGTGGAAAGGAGGGGGTGTTAGTGGAAAAGAGGGGGGGGTGCTAGTGGAAAGGAGGGGTGTTAGTGGAAAGGAGGGGGGTGTTAGTGGAAAGGAGGGGAGTGTTAGTGGAAAGGAGTGGGGTGTAGTGGAAAAGATGGGGTGTCAGTGGAAAGGAGGGGGTGTTTGTGGAAAGGAGGGGGGTGTTAGTGGAAAGGATGGGGGTGTTAGTGGAAAGGAGGGGGCATTAGTGGAAAGGAGGGGGGTGTTAGTGGAAAGGAGGGGGTATTAGTGGAAAGGACGGGGTGTTAGTGGAAAGGAGGGGGGTGTTAATGGAAAGGAGGGGGTGTTAGTGGAAAGGAGGGGGGTGTTAGTGGAAAGGAGGGGGGTATTAGTGGAAAGGAGGGGGCGTCAGTGGAAAGGAGGGGGGTGTTAGTGGAAAGGAAGGGGGTGTAAGTGGAAAGGAGGGGGTGTTAGTGGAAAGGAGGGGGGTGTTAGTGGAAAGGAGAGGGTGTTAGTGGAAAGGAGGGGGTGTTATTGGAAAGGAGGGGGTGTCAGTTGAAAGGAGGGGGTGTTAGTGGAAAGGAGGGGGTGTTAGTGGAAAGGAGGGGGTGTTAGTGGAAAGGAGGGGGGTGTTAGTGGAAAGGAGGGGGATGTTAGTGGAAAGGAGGGGGTGTTAGTGGAAAGGAGGGAGTGTTAGGTGGAAGGAGAGGGTGTTAGGGGGAAAAGGGGTGTTGGGGGAGGAGGGGGGGTGTTACAAAGAGAGAGGACTGGGAAAGAGGTGTGAAAGGAGTGGGCAGAAAGCGTATCAGTCAGATGATTTCATCTGAGTGTCATGATGTCCAGTAATAATCTGATGTCACATCCCATTGGCATTATTTCCTTGTTTTTAAAAGTTCTCATTATCTATCCAGTCATTTACTTGGTTGTTTAACATCTGCATTATGGTGTTCTTTAAAGGAAAGGTCAGTTGACATTATTACACTCAGAGCCTTCAAATGTTAGTTTCGTTCTATCTACTGATCTTCTAAACTGTTGGAATTTGTCACCATGGAACGTATTCTCCAATGACCACTAGAAGGCTTTGCTTAGATCTTGCAATTTTTCCGTATCTTCTACCAAGGTAATTTTCATGCTTATTCCGGTATTATCTTTTAAATGAAGATACGAAACTGTGTCAAATGTTTTTATCTATATCCGCTGTGAGTATAAGAAACACCAGAGGCGCCAGGACTGTGCCTTGTGGTACTTAATTGCTATTTTTTTTTTTTACTTTGCTGATGCCAGGTTTTATCTTGTTTACTACTACTACTACTACCTTTGTGTTCTTTTTGTTAGAAAATCAAACGAGCACTTTCCATTATACCAGTCGTTCTCACTCTATGTGCAATCACTGAAATCATTTGTCAAATGCCTCTACAAAATCCTTATATACCACATCTGCAATGCCTCCACAGCCGTCTCATAATAGTTTAGGAGTTTTGAAAAGTATGATCTTCCACTCTCTAAATCCATGTTGATGCAGGTTATGTTGTTCCACAATCTGGCGCCTGCAATTTTTTTTTTCCAGTGCTCTACTGCCTCCTTGATGCAAAAAATCTATGTCAGCGCTTTTTAAGGCCTCATGGATTTCACCTAGATCAAGCTCTTTCTCCAGACCTAAATTTGTTGTATCAGATAAGTGAACCATAGATATAAATCCAGATGTACTCCTATAAACCCTACTGGGGCCTACTTCCTAGGCCTTTAGTGTATCATATGCTCTTGTGCTACCCTCCACAACATGGGGTGCACAATAAACTAGTCATTTCGGTAGCAAAATCTAAAATCTAATCTCCAACAAATGAGTGCTTGTGTTATGGGTAGCTTGCACGACATTACGGAGGAACTCCACCAAACAAGTCTAGGTGCTCCATCAGTAAACTTGTTTTCTACTGAATTATCAGACTCCACAGAATTAGTGCTTACAGAATACATTAATAACCAGCACCTAGTAGCCTGCACCTTGTGACGACGTTTCGGTCCAACTTGGACCATTAATTTCAGTCTCCTAAGTGAGGGTTATTTGTGAACTGTTCCAATCATGGTATTTTATTTTCAATGAACATAAGAGCAACAACTGGAAGTGACTTCGAAACACTGAACAACAGACAGTAAGACCTGGGTGTGACTTTGAAACACTGAACAAAATCAAAGTCAAAGATTTATTTTCAGATGATACAATGTTTGTACAGAGATGGGTGACATTTGACTGTGCATACAGAAGTCCATGGTTATGCGGATCACAACCATGTGACTTTGAAACGCCGAGCCGTGTAAGATCAAGAAACGACTTGTACGTATGTCCTAGAAAAAATATAGCTTACACATAAAGGATTACAGACTGTAGAAGCCGCCTGTCACGTTACCTCGACAAATATAAAGGCCAGGCTGTCAGAACAGACGACACACTCAGTGGTCGGAGTGCAGCAAAGTGAGCCAGTGGTCGCTGCTGCCGAGGCCTGCCAAAAGAGCTCTCTTAATACCCGACCTTCGCGTTTTTTTAGACACTCTTGTTACGTCAGGTGATTTTACCTGACGGGTGCCATAACAAAAATCAACAAGAGCGCACAACACCCAGAGAGCCAAGAAACAGACAGCCAACATACTACTGCAGCTGCAGATACACTCAGACCGCCGGCAGAAAGATGAGGTACGCCGGTACTGTCCCGGTCCGGGTCTTGTCCAGTTGGTGACCGGGTGAGTGAAGGAGGTGAGACACCTCGCCTCTCACCAGCTGGTGACCAGTGAAGGAGGTGAGACACCTCGCCTCTCACAAGCTGGCGACCAGTGAAGGAGGTGAGACACCTCGCCTCTCACAAGCTGGCGACCAGTGAAGGAGGTGAGACACCTCGCCTCTCACAAGCTGGCGACCAGTGAAGGAGGTGAGATACCTCGCCTCTCACAAGCTGGTGACCAGTGAAGGAGGTGAGACACCTCGCCTCTCACAAGCTGGCGACCAGTGAAGGAGGTGAGACACCTCGCCTCTCACAAGCTGGTGACCAGTGAAGGAGGTGAGACACCTCGCCTCTCACAAGCTGGCGACCAGTGAAGGAGGTGAGACACCTCGCCTCTCACAAGCTGGCGACCAGTGAAGGAGGTGAGACACCTCGCCTCTCACAAGCTGGCGACCAGTGAAGGAGGTGAGACACCTCGCCTCTCACAAGCTGGTGACCAGTGAAGGAGGTGAGACACCTCGCCTCTCACAAGCTGGTGACCAGTGAAGGAGGTGAGACACCTCGCCTCTCACAAGCTGGCGACCAGTGAAGGAGGTGAGACACCTCGCCTCTCACAAGCTGGCGACCAGTGAAGGAGGTGAGACACCTCGCCTCTCACAAGCTGGCGACCAGTGAAGGAGGTGAGACACCTCGCCTCTCACAAGCTGGTGACCAGTGAAGGAGGTGAGACACCTCGCCTCTCACAAGCTGGCGACCAGTGAAGGAGGTGAGACACCTCGCCTCTCACAAGCTGGCGACCAGTGAAGGAGGTGAGACACCTCGCCTCTCACAAGCTGGCGACCAGTGAAAGAGGTGAGACACCTCGCCTCTCACAAGCTGGTGACCAGTGAAGGAGGTGAGACACCTCGCCTCTCACAAGCTGGCGACCAGTGAAGGAGGTGAGACACCTCGCCTCTCACAAGCTGGCGACCAGTGAAGGAGGTGAGACACCTCGCCTCTCACAAGCTGGCGACCAGTGAAGGAGGTGAGACACCTCGCCTCTCACAAGCTGGCGACCAGTGAAGGAGGTGAGACACCTCGCCTCTCACAAGCTGGCGACCAGTGAAGGAGGTGAGACACCTCGCCTCTCACAAGCTGGTGACCAGTGAAGGAGGTGAGACACCTCGCCTCTCACAAGCTGGCGACCAGTGAAGGAGGTGAGACACCTCGCCTCTCACAAGCTGGTGACCAGTGAAGGAGGTGAGACACCTCGCCTCTCACAAGCTGGCGACCAGTGAAGGAGGTGAGACACCTCGCCTCTCACAAGCTGGCGGCCAGTGAAGGTGAGACACCTCGCCTCTCACAAGCTGGCGACCAGTGAAGGAGGTGAGACACCTCGCCTCTCACAAGCTGGTGACCAGTGAAGGAGGTGAGACACCTCGCCTCTCACAAGCTGGTGACCAGTGAAGGAGGTGAGACACCTCGCCTCTCACAAGCTGGCGACCAGTGAAGGAGGTGAGACACCTCGCCTCTCACAAGCTGGTGACCAGTGAAGGAGGTGAGACACCTCGCCTCTCACAAGCTGGCGACCAGTGGAGGAGGTGAGACACCTCGCCTCTCACAAGCTGGCGACCAGTGAAGGAGGTGAGACACCTCGCCTCTCACAAGCTGGCGACCAGTGAAGGAGGTGAGACACCTCGCCTCTCACAAGCTGGTGACCAGTGAAGGAGGTGAGACACCTCGCCTCTCACAAGCTGGCGACCAGTGAAAGAGGTAAGACACCTCGCCTCTCACAAGCTGGCGACCAGTGAAGGAGGTGAGACACCTCGCCTCTCACAAGCTGGTGACCAGTGAAGGAGGTGAGACACCTCGCCTCTCACAAGCTGGCGACCAGTGAAGGAGGTAAGACACCTCGCCTCTCACAAGCTGGCGACCAGTGAAGGAGGTGAGACACCTCCCCTCTCACAAGCTGGCGACCAGTGAAGGAGGTGAGACACCTCGCCTCTCACAAGCTGGCGACCAGTGAAGGAGGTGAGACACCTCGCCTCTCACAAGCTGGCGACCAGTGAAGGAGGTGAGACACCTCGCCTCTCACAAGCTGGCGACCAGTGAAGGAGGTGAGACACCTCGCCTCTCACAAGCTGGCGACCAGAGAAGGTGAGACACCTCGCCTCTCACAAGCTGGCGACCAGTGAAGGAGGTGAGACACCTCGCCTCTCACAAGCTGGCGACCAGTGAAGGAGGTGAGACACCTCGCCTCTCACAAGCTGGCAACCAGTAAAGGAGGTGAGACACCTCGCCTCTCACAAGCTGGCGACCAGTGAAGGAGGTGAGACACCTCGCCTCTCACAAGCTGGTGACCAGTGAAGGAGGTGAGACACCTCGCCTCTCACAAGCTGGTGACCAGTGAAGGAGGTGAGACACCTCGCCTCTCACAAGCTGGCGACCAGTGAAGGAGGTGAGACACCTCGCCTCTCACAAGCTGGTGACCAGTGAAGGAGGTGAGACACCTCGCCTCTCACAAGCTGGCGACCAGTGAAGGAGGTGAGACACCTCGCCTCTCACAAGCTGGCGACCAGTGAAGGAGGTGAGACACCTCGCCTCTCACAAGCTGGCGACCAGTGAAGGTGAGACACCTCGCCTCTCACAAGCTGGCGACCAGTGAAGGAGGTGAGACACCTCGCCTCTCACAAGCTGGCGACCAGTGAAGGAGGTGAGACACCTCGCCTCTCACAAGCTGGCGACCAGTGAAGGAGGTGAGACACCTCGCCTCTCACAAGCTGGCGACCAGTGAAGGAGGTGAGACACCTCGCCTCTCACAAGCTGGCGACCACTGTCTCAACACTCTCTTCCCTCCTACCTCCAACTTCAATTTTCTGAAATAATAATAATCCACGCAGATTTTTCTACATATTTTTCTTTAGGTTAGGTTATCGTTAATTAAATAAACCCATTACAACATACATTACAGCCAATGAATATAATACAAAGACGTCGAGACTATAGTAAGATAACTAACCAATAAACAGAGACCTGTGAGAAGACTGAGAAGGATATACATGAATCACAATACTAACATTCACACAACCACTCCAATCCCATACCTTTTACAACCACCCCAACCCCATACCTTTCACACTCACCCCATTTACATACCTTTCACATCCACTCCAACCCCATACCTTTTACACCCACTCCAACCCCATACCTTTCACACCCACCCCAACCCCATACCTTTCACACTCACCCCATTTACATACCTTTCACACCCACTCCATCCCCATACCTTTCACACCGACTCCAACCCCATACCTCAAACACACCCACTCCAACCCCAAGCTTCACACGCTTCT